>NC_143558.1:44330000-44955000 GCF_054136105.1 Typopeltis vanoorti | reverse complement strand
AAATTTATAATATTAATAATATTATAAATTTATAATATTTATTTATAAAATTTATAATATTAATAATATTATAAATTTATAATATTTATTTATAAAATTTATAATATTATCAAATTAATTATTATTATAATTACGGCTATTATAGCCTGTTTTTGTTTAGGAGTGTCCCTTGTAAAGGGACACTCCTAAACAAAAACTGGCTATAATAGCCATAATTATAATAATAGTGTTTAAGAGGAGTAGCATGGGAATTTTCCCAGAAACTATACCTAATTAAATTAATAATATTAAAAGGGGGAAAACAACCAAAAGAGTTTTCCCAAAAATTTGAGAAAACTTGTTAAAATCTAAATGTATCTTTGAGGATGAGGGGAATTAAGAGGTCTAAAAGGGCACTTAAATCTTTAGATGCTCAAAAAATTACTCTGAAAGCAGAGCAATCAAGATATACCAATATATAAAAATTTTTGGAAAAACAATTGGAATGGACGAATCTTTCATAATACGTCAATGGATTTCAAAACAGATTCCCTAATAATGTAAAATTTGATATTCTTGAGACTGACTGGACATTGTGGAATGTATATCTAGGTTGTGGTAGACTGTTTCTGGTTATCTGTCAGATAACCTGGTTATCTGTCAGATTAACCACTTCTTTTGAGATAACATGCAATACATGTTATAAGGAGAGGGAAGATACTATTCTATTATATAAGGAATAGTCTAATATGAAACCTTCACATACATACTTGTACCATGCTTAATGATATAAATATGTCTCTGGAAAAAAAAAAAAAGCTAGCTATGTTAACAGAATCCTCATTAAAGGAGATAATATGAAGTATAGGGATAGGTTCCTAAATAAAACAAAATAGACATATTTCAGCCTTATTTTATTTTTTTTTTTAATTTTATTAAAACTTATGTTATAAATAATGGGGGAAGAACAAGAGGTCATTCCTAGAAGCCATATAAAAGAGAGCAAAGAATAGTGAGAAGCGGGTTTTTTTTTGCATCGATAGTGATAAATAATTGGAATGCATTGCCTGAGAGTGTAATGATATAGAGAATTTGAATGTATTGAGGGCATAGTATGATGAGCTGTAGGTATGACAGAGGAATCTTCCATGATGAGTCTTTGTAGGGGGGATCTGGGAATAACAATAATCTTCTTTTCACTTTTTATTGATTAACTGATTGTGTGGTCAAAAGAAGAATTTTGAAAAAGTATTTAAAACATGAATTAAAACTTAATAACATGATGATTTTGCAAAGGCATTTGACAGAATACCACATGGAACTCTGTTATGCAAATTAGAACAAGTGGGGAAAGATATGACACTGGTTAACTGGATAAGAGGGTGGCCGCTGGACAGATATCAAAAAGTGGTATATGGAGGGACTGAATCAAGGCAAAAACAGGTGACTAGTGGTGTGCAGAAAGGTTCAGTACAGGGATCACTGCTGTTTAATTTGTATATAAATGATATAGGAAATATTCGGTTGTTTGCTGAGTAGTTAATCAAAGCAATGTGGAGAGCTTGCAGGACAATTTAAACAGGCTGTCAGTATGGGCAAAATTTAATGGGTATCAGTTTAATGTCGAGAAATGTAATGTTATGCATTTCGGGATAAATAGATTACAAGCCATGTATCACATTGATGGTACTGTACTCCAGGAAATAGATGAAGCTAGAGATTTAGGGGTGGTGGTAGACAGAGAGTTAAAGTTTAGAGGTTGCTAAGTAGCCCATAAGATTACTTGACTATTGAAGAACACATTAACAATTAGAGATAAGGAAGTTGTTATTCCTCTTTATAAGGCCTTGATATGCCCAAATTTGGATTACTGTGTTCAAGTCTGGTCCTCTGGGTTTCTTGGAGATGAGGAAGTGGTGGAGAGGATTCAGAGATAAGTGGCCTGTGGAATGTTCTATATGAGGATAGATTGAAGGTGTGTGGATTGCAGAAGTTGGTCGATAGGAGAAAAAGAAGGGATATGATAGAAACATTTAAGTTACTTTTATACGATTTTATAAGATTGATGAAGGGGAAATGTTTCAGTAGATGGTTAGAAAGACCAGAACAAGAGGTCATCCAAGTTGAATAAAGATGTGGTCAGCAAGGGGGGGGGGGGTGAGGACTAGATTTTTTGCTTGGAGAGCTGTGAATGAGTGAAATGGATTTCCAGAGTCAGGTGTGAGGACTTTGTCTGTTCATGGGTTCAAGGCAAGGTATGACACACTGTGTGGATAATTCTGACTACCTTTCATATCACACTATTATCTTTTATCCTTCTCAACAACCTCTTGATAACCAGTCTTACATTCTCCTTGTTCCCAATCTAGTCATTTGTCCCTACAACCACTACCAACTCTTACTTGCTTACTCCTCAAAGTTATTTTTTATAATTCTGATGATGAGAATAGAAAACTCATCAGTAGTTAACCACACATGCTTGGAGATTAGGTACTCTGTGGTAAAGACAATAATTCCTCAGAGGCACTTCCAACAAGAATAAAAATTTTACAGTAAGGCAGGAAACAGCATCATGAAAGACAGTGCATTTGAGTGCATATGAGATAGAGGCCTACAGGACAAAATACACAGTTAGTTGTTTCTACAGGTCGAAGTATAAAGGAAAATGTAGGTAACATGCAATGGCAGATTAACTCAACGAGGATAGGGTGAGTAATTATTTTGTCATTGCATGCCATCTACATTTTCATATATAGCACAGATAGATAGATGCACACTGGAAGGAATTTTTTCCTTTACAAAGGGGAAGAGAGAGAGAGAGAGAAGAAATAGAATTTATGTAGTTAGTGAGAGATAATTAGCTAAAACAGTATGTAATGGATAATTTTCCATTAAGAGGTCATATATGTGAAATTACATGTTGGTGATGAAAAACTTAGGAGACAGCTTGGGACTGTGTAAATGGCATAAGAACTTGCAAGGAAAAGAAGTTGTCTTTACTGTGCACCCACAGATGCGAGACTATTCGACACTTCTGTGCATGTCAGGAGAAGGAGAATCCATTCTGATATTAGGGTAATCAATGCGTTTCATGGTATGAGTGTTTATTATTATACGTCAGAAAATTCGATTTTCTTTTATGAAAATTCTAGTTCTTAAAGTGGTAATAACTATTTCGCTTGTACAATAGTTGGAAAATTTACATATAAAGCATGTGATTTCACGTGTTGGTGACCAGTTCATACGTCCTTTATTTATTTCTCCCCTTTCAGCATGAATTAACTATTTTTGGCACATTGCCAGCCCTGGTTCTATGAACTGTGGGCATACAATACCTTATCCATGGGGAAATGGTAAAGAGGTGTTTAAAGAGAGTGGTATCAAACTGCATACGTAATGTGAGGAAGAAAAATCAAGTGGCAATTTAATAGGTTCATAGCTTCATTAAGCAGGAGCTGCAAGAAAAAAAAAGTTGTGGGGACAATATAACTTATTATTTTTTTTTTTTTATCTGCAAGCTCATGAATAGTACAAAGTACAAGCAACAAGGAAGAAGAGCAAAATCAGATTATGAGAGGAAACTAGCTAAGCAGGCCAAATGAAATTTCAAACAGCTCTTTTATTATGCAGTAATTAAACTAAAGAATGATGACAGATGGATAATTTTAATGAATATTTCAATGAAAAGAAGGTGAAAGAAGCAAAATAAGCAGTTTTACAACTGAATTTTCAAGAAACGTTTCATGGAAATTAAACACACCATACAGAGGAAAATGTATGTGGTAATAAGGAAATGGACTTTCTAGAATTTTTGAGGGACAAATGCCTTAGGCAACATGTAATAGAGAGAACAAGAGGTTCAAGAGTTTTGGATTTGGTCATAGCATCAGAAGAGCTGATAATAACTGAGATGACATCTCCCCCCCCCCCCCCATTTGATGAGGGTGACCATGTGGTTTTGACTTGGAAGATGTAGACATGCAGGATATTAAAGTAAAGGGAACATATGTGGAATTAAGGCAGGTGATTACAATAGACTTAGATATCAACTTGGGGGCAGTACCATGAAGGGAGGAATTGGAAGGCTAGGATATCATTAGTGCTAGGAAAATTGTGAAGGAATATTTGTTAGCAGCAATAGTAAGCTGTATTCCATGAGTAAAAAAGCAGACACAGTTTGGTGTGAAGTGGATGACAAACAATATCAAACAGGAACTGAAGGTGAAAAAGAGATTATGGAAGAGATATAAGGAGAGGAGTGGAGAGCAGATGCATGAAGAATATAAGACTCATGCCAGGAGAGTAACTAGTATAGCGAGGAAGTCAAAACTGGAGTATGAGAAGGGATTGGCACTAAGATCAAAATAAAATCCTAGGGAATTTTTTAGCTATGTGGCCAGTAGGAGGAGAAATGACTGTGGAAGAATGACATTGTGGGATAAAAATGGGAATAGAGCGACTGATGCAGAGGACATAGTGGAGTTGTTCAATGAACACTTTATTGGAGTATTTCATCCTGGAGAAGTAGGTTTTAATACTGGAGGAATTGGACAGGTTCGGGGGGTTTAGAGTTGCAAGAGGAGAGTGTGTGTTTCAAATATTGAGTGCTCTGGATGTGAGTAAAGCTATGGTACCGGATGGTGTTTCACAATGGGTTTTGAGAGAATGTGCTAAAGAACTGACAGCTCTGTTGACCTGGCTTTTCAATGAAAGTCTGGCTGGGGAAAGGGTACCCAAAGGAAGGAAGGAAGGTAAGATAGTGCAACTGCTTAAGGGTGGTAGCAGACTGGAAGTGTCTAATTATAGGCCAGTTTGTGTGTCATCAGTAGTTGTTAACGTCTTGGAAAAATTAGTGAGGGACTAGATGCAGCGTTGGGCAGATGAGGTTAATGTTATCTGTGAGAATAAACATGGATTTGTAAAGGGGTGCTCTTGCTTTAGTAATATGATTGTCTTTTATAATAAAGTGAGAAGAGCGGTTGATGAAGGAAAAGAATATACTGCCATTTTTTTGAATTTTGCAAAGGCATTTGACCGGGTGCTACATGATAAGCCGATATTTAAGTTGCAGCACATGGGTTTAGATATCAGATTGGTCAAGTGGATTCAGGACTGGCTGTCTGATAGGTATTAGAAAGTTGTGTATGGTGGGGCAATATAAAAGAAGCAGAAGGTTACAAGTGGGGTTCTAAAGGGCTCAGTACTGGGACCTGTACTGTTTAACAATACAGATCAAAGAGGGTGAGGAGTGGTTTCTTTGCATGGCGGGTGGTTGAACTGTGGAATGCATTGCGTGATATCAATGATATTGTTATATCAATAATGGATTGCAAGGGGATATTCAGTTGTTTGCAGATGATGTGAAGCTGAGAAGGGTTATTAGTAATAGTGCAGATGTGGTGGCCCTGCAAGAGGATTTGAATCAACTAGACAGATAGGTAAATGAATGGGGATATCAGTTTAATGCAGCAAAATGTCAAGTCTTGAAGTTTGGGATATGAGGGTGGTCTGAAAAGTTCTTGGCCTAGACCATAGATGGCAACACTACAAGGAAAAAGTTTCTTTTTCTGAGTTGGTACATCCGTCATAAGCATCCATGTGAAATTGCAAGTCATTATATCAAGTAGTTTGTTTTATACAGCTGTCTGAAACAAAAGTGTTGTCTGTATCCCTTGAAATGGATAAAATTGAGTATCATGCGGTTATAAATTCTTTGTAAAAGAAGGTTTAATGCCAAAAGAAATTCATTCGAAGTTCATAAAAGTTTATGGGCACTCTTCTCCTTTGTTTTCGACAATTAAAAAATGACCTACTGAGTTTAAACGTGGCCTTACTAGCCTTGAAGATGATTCACATGAAAGATGTCCAAAAAGTGTAACAACACCAGAAATCATTGATGAAGTGCACGATATGGCATTGGATGACCAGCGAGTCAAAGTGTGCAAAATTGCTGAGAATATAGCATTTCAAAAGAACATTTAGGATATATTTTGCATTAAGAATTGCAAATGAAAAAGCTTTGTGCAAGATGGGTGCCGTGCTTGCTTGCAGCAGAGTTCCATCAGCAGAAAAGGTCGTGGCATCGGTGTTTTAGGATGCTAAAGGCATTTTGTTTATTAATTATCTTGAAAAGGGTAAAACAATAACCAGGAAATATTATTTCGATCTTTTAACCAGACTAGGTGAAAAAATTCATGAGAAAAGACCTGGTTTGCAGAAGAAAAAAAATCATCTTTCTTCAGGACAATGCACCTGCCCACAAAGGGTGTTTTGGCAATAGGAAAATTAAGGGATTTGCACTATGAATTGTTGGAACATCCACCCTATTCCCCAGATTTGGCTCACTCTGACTTCTATCTCTTCCCAAAACTAAAACTCTTCCTCGCTGGTCAGCATTTTTCTTCGAATCTGGAGATGATTGCAGCTGTAGAGGGGTATTTTGCAGATCTTACTGCACACCACTGCACGGACGGGATAATGGTGCTGGAGCATCGCTGGAATAAATGTATTAGTCTTAAGGGAGATTATGTTGAAAAATAAAAATAATTTTGAAATTATAAATTCGCTGTTTCATTGTTAGGCAGAGAACTTTACAGACCACCCTTATACATTGATGGGACGCTGCATACTCTATTGGAAGAGCTGTACTAGAAGAAGTAGGGGAGACAAGAAATCTGGGGGTGATGATTGATAGAAAACTGAAATTCAGGGAGCATATTGCAAAGGTGGTGAAGGTAACTCAGTGGATTGCTGCAGTACTGAGAAGGACACTGACCTGCAGAGATAAGAGTTATCATTCCGTTGTATAAGAACTTGATCAGACCACACTCAGACTATTGTTCTCAAATTTGGTTCCCAGGATTTGAAGGGGATAAATTAAGGGGATAAACTGTGGCAAGGGTACAGAGGCAGATAACAAAGATGGTTTCAGGACTGTACAATATGAGTTATGAGGATTGGCTGAGGGAATGTGAACTGCAGAGTTTGGTGAATAGAAGGAGAGGTGATATGATCGAGACTTTTAAACTGTTGAGAGGAAGTTCCTGGGTGGACAGTGGGGAGTTCTTTCGCTTGGTGTAACAATGGGAAGGAGCGATGACAAGGGGAGGCGGCCATCCCTGGAGTCTGCAAAAGGAGGCTGTAAACGAGAGGATGAGGAGTGGTTTCTTTGCATGGCGGGTGGTTGAACTGTGGAATGCATTGCGTGATAGAGTGGTGAAAGCAAGAGCGGTTAATGAGTTCAAGGAGTGGTATGATAGACTTTGTGTTTCCTAGGAAGGACCTCCCATGATGAATCTCTTGACTCCATGGAGGCCTGAATAATAATAATAATAATAATAATAATAATAATAATAATAATAATAATAATAATAATAATAATAATACAGGAATGAATAAAATGGCAGTTCAATGACTCCAATATTTTGTTTGTCAAAGAGACATTACTGATCATTCAATATAAAATTAACGTGCACAAGCAAAATAAAGAAAATGAAAATGATTAGTCTAAAGGCATAATGATAAGATACCATCTATAATGATAAGATACTGTAATTCCTATGACCTGCTAGCAACCAAGGTTATCTATGAGTGCTAGTAGATAACCTTGGTTGCTAGCAGGTCATAGGAATTACAATTTCCAATATCTCTGAAGTCTCACATGTCCACATTTTATTAATTTAGATTTCAGTATTAAGTTCAGCTATTTATTCTAAAAAAGTCTTATGTGATACTTGTTGTAATGAAGCATAGCAGTTTCCATTTGCTTTTCTTGGTTTCATTTAATTACTTGAAATGACATAGGATATAAAGATGAATTCTTTATATCCTATGATAGGGTTTTTATATCCAAAGCGAGCTCTCTGGAGCCCTAAGGCTCCACAACTGAAATTCTAGGGCTCCATGAATCTTGTTTACAAACATTCACTTTTTTTTTAAATAATGAATCGAATGCTATATTTGTTTGTTTTATAGCTATTTTTTGTGAGCATATGCCATGTTTTGTCACCAGTAGCGATTGTTTCAAGGAAGTTTGAGTCCTTATGAGCAGTTTTTAATGAGGTCCTTGCAGTGTTCAATTCGATACATTTTCTGGTTGTCGGTCAACTTGTGGGGAACAAATCGCACATTCAATTTATGAATACCCAAACTCTCATTCAAAATGTTGTGCACAGTTGATTTTGGAATCCCGAATTCATCTTCAATCAATCTCACGGATAATATTTTTGGATGTTAACTTTGCTCAGTCCAGTTTTTGGACAGCCTGGCTTTTCATTGTTCTCAAGCGTCTCACGTCCACTTCGAAACCGCTTAAACCACTCGTAAACTTCAGTATGGGAAAAGCATTCGTTACGGTATGCTTTTTGAAGCATTTGCTGCGTTTTGGTAAAACTTTTACCAAGTTTAACACAAAAGTCAATCGCAGCTCTCTGTTTGAAACTCATTTTCCAACCCTTTCTTTTAAGGTTACACGGTGATCAGCATTCATATTTATGAATTTAGGGACACAAAACACATGTGTTGAAAAGATTATTTTACTGATTAATAATAAAATAATAACTTTACTTTTTGACCCCTGTATTGAGGTCATCTTCAGAAGGATACATGTGTATAAGAACAAGCTACATGCTGTTGCACTCTATATAAGTAAATTATATCTACGTTGTTAACTAATCTTTTTTCTTTGCCTGCTCTCTAGTGATAAAAAATAAAAAATAAATAAAATAAAATAAACAAAAATAAAATAAAAACTACAATAAACTCTGCTAAAGTCCTCATGTACTAGGATTCTTCTTGAATTATATAGTTTATATTGTTATATTACAAATATCTTCTGGATTTGTATAGTACAGGTTGCTATTGAATATTCAGGAGGGGGGGGGGGGAAAACACTTCATCAAGTCTTCTTGTATTGAGATTTTTCTTCGTGGTTGCTATGAAGATTGTAGATGGGTACTCCACATTCTTGGAATTGTTAGACCATCATTTTTATTCAGATTGATAATGTTTGAGCATTTCACATGCTTCCTTGAATTTCCGATCGAACCAGGTTTTGGTGCAGTGTAGGGACTTGGTACCTTTCCAGTCAATTCTGTGGTATGTTTGGAGTGCATGGTCAGAAAGGCCGGTTTTTCCAAAATGGAGGTATTTTATGTGATGTTTGTGTTCATCCTTTCTGATTCAGATGGTTCGCCCTGTTTCCCCTATGTATGGTATGTTACATGTGCAATCTATTTTGTAAACCCCTGGGTGGGCTAAGTGTGGCAGGGGATCCTTGGAAGAACTGAGTAGCTGTCTTAAGTTTGTCAGGGGTTTAAAGGTGGTTTTGATGTTGTATTTTTTTTTTTTTTAAATTGTTTCTTCCGGCCACGTGTTAAATGATTTAAGTAGTTAAGTAGTTTTCTTTTTGTTACGTTGCGTGGGGTTGTAATTTACCATTTGGTAGGTGTTGTGGTCCGATACTAAATGGCTCATTTTTTCAATGTAGGTTGTCCGATAAACCAACAGTGGCATTCCCTTTATCTGCTTTTGTGATAATAATAATGTCACGGTTATTTTTTAGGAATTTGAGGACCAGTTTATCTGCTTTGTTTAGGTTTCTTAATTTTTTGGTTCAATTTAGTAAACAGGCAGTTTCCATCTGTATTTTGTCAGCTAAATTGGCGGAGAGGGATCTTAAACCTCTCTCGATATGATATATTATATCTAGTTTATCTACTGACCTCGGAGCAATGGCATAATTTAAACATTTCTCCAGTAGTGAGAGTTCACCTTGTGTGAGGTTGTAATCCGATTGGTTGATAACCAGACAGTGGTCCAATGGTGGTTGGTTGCTCCTAACTGCATTGTTGGGTGATTGGCTGCTCCTTCCGTTATGGCGTCGTAATTGTCTTGTGCTTTCCTGTAGTTTTAATGCTTGAAACTTTGTTATTAATTGTTCTTTGTTTTTGAGTAATAGGTGCTTGGCCGAGTTGTCTGTGATCCTGTCAAGAATATTCCAAATTTCAAGATCTATTAGTTAGCTCTGACATAACTTCCCTTTTCACCAATGTCCCAATCAATGATACTATCCTACTCTTACAGAACATATTTCCACACGACATCACTGCTCTCTTTGCCCCCATACTCCGTTCGGGATATTTCGTGTGGCAAAACAATTTTTACCTTCAAAAAGAGGGTACCACCATGGGCTCACCACTCTTCCCCCCAATAGTGAACTTTTATATGGAAGATTTTGAGCAACGAGCTCTAGAATAGGCGTGCCTAAAGCCCAAAATTTGGCTCAGATACGTTGACGATATTTTCGCCATTTGGCCTCACAGCCACCAAGCACTAGATACATTCCTTAGCCACCTGAACAAACAACACAAATCATTCAATTCACCACTGAAATTGAAAAAAACAACTCTCTTCCATTCCTAGACACATTTGTCACACGTCTTCCTTTGGACTGTCTCTCCTTCTCAGTTTACCGCAAACCTACACACACAGGCAAGTACATACACAAAACTTCCTATCACCACCAACACAAAAACTAGGGGTCATAAGCACCTTTAAACACAGAGCTCAAACCAATTGTTCAAATGAACAAGCTCTTAACCATGAATATGAGACCATCAAACATACTTTTATAAAAAATGGATACAGTATAAAAACCATTCACAAGATCCTCCACAAAGATACTACTAATAACAAAATAGATTGCACATTTTGGAAAAACCAGCCTTTCTGACCATGCACTCCAAACATACCACAGAATTGACTGGAAAGGTACCAAGTCCCTACACCGCACCAAAACCTGGTTCGATCGGAAATTCAAGGAAGCATGTGAAATGCTCAAACATGATCAATCTGAATAAAAATGATGGTCTAACAATTCCAAGAATGTGGAGTACCCATCTACAATCTTCATAGCAACCACAAAGAAAAATCTCAATACAAGAAGACTTGATGAAGTGTTTCCCCCCCCCCCCCTCCTGAATATTCAATAGCAACCTGTACTATACAAATCCAGAAGATATTTGTAATATAACAATATAAACTATATAATTCAAGAAGAATCCTAGTACATGAGGACTTTAGCAGAGTTTATTGTAGTTTTTATTTTATTTTTGTTTATTTTATTTTATTTATTTTTTTTTTTTTTATCACTAGAGAGCAGGCAAAGAAAAAAGATTAGTTAACAACGTAGATGTAATTTACTTATATAGAGTGCAACAGCATGTAGCTTGTTCTTATACACATGTATCCTTCTGAAGATGACCTCAATACAGGGGTCAAAAAGTAAAGTTATTATTTTATTATTAATCAGTAAAATAATCTTTTCAACATGTGTGTTTTCTGTCTCTAAATTCATAAATATGAATCATTTTCCAACCATTCGACAAATCACACTGTCACTCTTGGCATTATAGCTCAGCTTCTAATGAAACAAATGTCATAAACAGTTGACACAACACTAATGAAGGCTGCCGCTTTCGACAACAAGATACAACAGGTGGCACCACTGGTTTCTTCTATTTTCAAAAAGTTCGGTTTCTTTTTGGAGAGAGGATGTATATTGGATGTAATTATGGATGTGCATGAAACTCCCAAGGATATATTATTATTATTATTATTATTATTATTATTATTATTACCCCAAAATCTCATGGAGACAAAGATTCATCTGGGAGGTCCTCTTATCACACACACACACACACATACACACACAGCTCATCATACGGTGCCTTGAACACATTCAAACTACTTGCAGATACCACATTCTCAGGCAAGGCATTCCAATCACTCACAACTCTGCACGAAAAAAAACTGCCCCTCACTCCCCTACTCACACCCTCTTTATACAATTTTCAGGGATGACCTCTGGTTCTCCTCCGATCTCCCACTATTTTCTGTAAAACTTCTCCAGCATTGATCCTATACCAACTTGTAGGTCTCTATCATATCTCCCCTCTTCCTCCTGTTCACCAGACTCTGCAAATTACATCTTCTCAATCTTTCCTCATACTCGAATTACAGAGGTCAGAAACTGCCTTAGTCAATAGCCTTTGGACCCTTTCCAACATCTCTTCATTCTTCTGAAAATCAGGTGACCAAATCTGGGCACAATACTAATCAAAGCCTTATACAAGAATTTTGGAACAAGAATCTCCCTACTTCTACATGTCAGTGTCCTCCACATCATTCCCAGAAGCCTTTGTGTTGTCTTCACAATTTTGGCTATGTGTCCCCTAAATTTCAGATCCTTATCCACTGTCACCCCCAGATTTCTTATTTCTTCCACCTCCAACAATATATCCTCAGCAAGAATAAATTCTGCATCCCATCTTTGTTTTCCAAATTTTAAAAACTTACATTTTGCAACAGTGAACTCACATCTCCCTTTCCGTGCCCAATCACTCAATTAATTCAAGTCTTCTCATAAGGCCACAACATCTTCACTACTCTTAATGGTTCATCCCAACTTTGCATCATCTGCAAACAACAGAATATCTCCATCCAAATCTTCACCTATATTGTTAATATACAAGTTAAATAGTAATGGCCCCCAAAACAGACTCCCTGAGGCACTCCACTAGTGACCTATCTTTCCCTGGATGTTGCTCCCCCATACACAACCTGTTGATACCTGTCAGATAGCCAGTCCAATCCAATGCACTAATCTAATATCCAACCCCATCTGTTCTAGTTTGACTATCAATTTATCATGAGGTACTCTATCAAAAGCCTTTGCGAAATCTAAGTATATTACTGTGTATCTTTCTCCTCTGTCCAAGGAAGTAGTCACTTTATTGTAATAAGTAAGTAGATTACTAAAACATGACCTCCCTTTAGAAAATCCATGCTGTCCATCAAAGATTATACCATTGTTGTCAACCCAACTCTGGATCCTAGTTCTCACAAGCTTTTTCAACAACTTAATCACAACACCTGACACACAGATAGATCTATAGTTTGATGCTTGAGTTCGATCACCTCCTTTATGAAGTGGCACAATCTTGCCCTCCTTAGGGACTTAACTGAGTGCAAGACTCGTATTAAAAAAAATATGTCGAGACAAGTGTCAACTCCTTGGCACATTCCTTCAGAATACGTGGCAATATATTATCAAGTCCCACAGCTTTATTAACATGTAGTTTACTCAACTCCCCATACATATACCTCTTGCTCACTTACAGTCAGTCTCTCCTCCCCATCATCTACTGCTCTCAATCTCTCCATGAAGTCACATTCGCAAGATTGAAAGACCTTTATGAATTGCTCATTAAGTATCTCCACCACACATTCTGCAACAGCTGTCTTTATACCATTTTCTCCAATCAATGTCATCCTTCCATAATCATTCTTTCTTTTGCTGGCTACATATCGAAAGAACTCCTTAGGATTCTTTTTGGCTTCATTAGCTAACTGCTGTTCATAACTCTCTTTAGCTACCCTCACCAACCAAGTCACCCTCCTTGCGTGGTCTTTGTAGACCTCATGGAATTGATTATTTCCACTTTTCTTATGCTGCCTCCACAATGCCCTCTTTCTCTGTACTCATGCTTAATCTCTTTATTCGTCCATCTCACACCTACCTTATTTAACCTTCTCACCTTTGGAATACACTTAGACATTACATCTACTAGATAATTTTTGAAAAGGAAATATAGATAACCATAATTTGAAAATCTCCCACTTAACAATCAATACAACTAAGCACCTATAAAAAAACAGCACATAGCACCCTATTTAGGATTTTAAGCTTTCAGTATAACAATTTTGAAATCCTTTGTTTTGCCTATAAACACATTACAGTTTTGTATGTTACTGCATCCTGGATGACAGATGTCCTCTTTGTCAGAGATGAAGTCATTACACTGTTGCTTAATTCATTCCCACGTATTATGCTTTATTTCCATAAAATTCCATCATGAGGTATAACCATCACTTACACCCACATACATACATCACGTGGGTGATCATTTCTCAAGGGTGTATCATCTAGATGAAGTTAATGTAGTGACTAATATACAAAAGCCCTTCCAGAACTAACACCAATTCAGTATCATCTCTTCAATATATCCTACTCAACGGCATCTACCCGACAATATGGAAACAGGTTCACATCCAGCCCATCTTAATGAAAGGTTATAAAAGTCAAATCATTAAACTACTGACCAACTGCTCTCACTTCTGTTCTCTCAAAAAATTATGGAGAAGGTCATCAACAACCACCTTTTGAACCACCTAGAGACATGCCAACAAATCAGTGACCAACAGTATGGATTCTGGCACTTACAATCTACTGCTGATTTTCTTGCTTTCACCACCCACCTATGGACTCAGGCCATGGAGAAATTTGGAGAAACTCACGATTGCCCTCGACATCTCAAAGGCATTTGATCGAGTTTGGCAAAGGGGGCCTACTCACCAAACTGCCATCCTATGGTCTGCAAATGGATTACCAACTTTCTCATTGGCCGCTCATTACCCTCACTCTTTTTCTATTGTATATAAATGACCCACTCTCACAGGCTTCCAGTCCTATCCATAGCTTTACCAACGACAGTGCACTCCATTCCCCCTTTTCATTTGACAAACCTGTTAGTGATTAAGTATTAGAATACTCAAGATCTACCATTATCAGAGACCTGAATTCAGATCTCCTAGCTATGTCTCATTGGGGAACGGACAACCTTGTAAACTTCAATGCCACCAAAACCCAGTTTTGTCTGATCTCTCACAAGAAGGAGCTTGCATCACTCTCCCCTTCCCTTCAGTAATACTGAGATATCAAAACATGATCAGATTTCTCTTCTTGGACTGAATTGTACCTCTGATCTTTCCTGGCAAAACCATATTTCAACTATAGCTTCTGCAGCTGCCAAAAAACTTAGAGTACTTTTCTGCACAAGACACCACTTCCCACCTTCTCAGCTGCTAACCCTATACAAAGCCCAAATCTTACCAGCCATTGAATATTGTTCCCATATTTGAGGTGGTGCACCAAACTCCTCTCTAAGATTGCTTGCTTCTATCCAGAAGACGGCAATCTGTTAATTAATGATCCCTCTCTCACAAACCCACTTCAATCCCTCACTCACAGGTGTTCAGTTTCTGCTTTGTGCCTCTTCTACAGATACTTTCATGAACAGTACTCTGCTGAATTAGCCACGATTTTTTCCCCACTGTCCTGCAAAACCTTTACCATGAGTTGCCTCACACTTGCATTACGTGCAGGCACAAACTTGACTTACTTCTCTGCTTGCTTACTTGGGAAAAAGGATTAAAACTTAGCTTATAAAATTGCTTGGTATCTTTAACATAGTATATACCCAAGGTAAAAAACTTTCTACATCTTACTCTCATCCTGAGATTTTTATTTAATAAGGTCAAAGCACCTTGTGGCAACTTACTTGAAACAGCACATAACTGAAGGGACACATGGTGTGAGAGTGTTGGACCTGGTTATTGGTTCAGAGGATATATGCATAAATAAGGTGTCCTCGTTACCTCCAATTGGTGAAAGCGATCATGTGGTATTGACTTTGGAGGTTGCAAAATCTGTGGATTTTTTTGTTAAGAAGAGGTATATACGGAACTACAGGTTAGGCAATTATAACAAGCCTCGGAGTGAGCTTGCAGCCATCCCATGGCAGAACATATTGCAGGGGAAAGATGTTAGCAGTGCATGGGATAAAATCAGCGGATATCTGAGTAAAGCAATATCAGATATTGTCCCCATGGTCAGGAAGTCAAACAAGGCAGACGTTAGATGGATGAGCAGTAGTATCAAGCTTGACCTGCAAAAAAAAAGAAAATGTTACGGAGAATTTACAAGGAGAAAGGCGATCAGTACATCCATGAGCAGTACAAAGCTCAAGCTAGGAAGGTTACCAGCATAGTAAGAAAAGCTAAATCAGATTATGAGAAGACCTTAGCCAAAGAGATCAAGGGTAATCCCAAAGAGTTCTTCCACTATGTGGCAAGTAAACAGAAGAATGACTTTGGAAGGATAACTTTAGTGGGTGTTGATGGTATTGAGGTGACAAAATCAGATGTAATAGTCGAGTTACTGAGTGATCACTTTTCAAAAGTCTATCACCCATGTGAGGATATCTCTGTACCTAGCAATAACTAATGGGAGAACTGAAGCTAAGAAATCAGAGTTATTTAATATATTGCAAAATTCAAATGACACTGCTGTAGGCTTAGATGGAATATCAGCTTGGGTGTTGCGTGAATGTGCAAATGAATTGTCAACCCCTCTTACTTGGATATTTAACTTAAGTTTGAACTCAGTATTGTCCCTAGGGAGTGGAAGTTTGGCAAAGTGGAGCCACCCTTTGCATAAGGGTGGCTCTAAAACTGCAGTAGTTAATTACAGACCAATCACCATCTCAGGAGTAGTGGTAAAAGTATTGGAAAAGTTGGTTAAAGACAAAATTCAGAATGGGTGGATCAGGATATGATACTCTATAGAGGCCAACATGGTTTTGTTAAAGGTAAATCCTGCTTTAGCAATCTATTAACTTTTCATAATAGAATGACATCTGAGTTGGACAAAGGAACTGGCTACACAGTGGTACTTCTGGATTTTGCTAAGGCTTTTGACAGGATACCACATGGAACACTGTTACGCAAATTGGGGCAGATGGGAATGGATACTAAATTGGTGATATGGATAGGAGAATGGCTCAGGGAGAGATACCAGAAGGTGGTGTATGAAGGAGCCGAGTCCAGGATGAGGCAGGTGACCAGTGGTGTGCCTCAGGGCTCTGTGCTTGGGCCATTGTTGTTTAATTTGTATATAAATGATATAGGAAATGGCTTACAGGGAGATATTCAGTTGTTTGCTGATGATGCAAAGTTGGGTAGCACAATAAAAAATGAAGCTGGTGTTGAAAGTTTGCAGGATGATTTAAATAAGCTGGTAGAATGGGCAAAAGTAATGGACGTCAGTTCAATGTGGAAAAGTGTAAAGTCATGTATTTTGGGATTAAAAGATTACCAGCTGTGTACTACATTGATGGAACAGTACTCCAAGAGATTGATGAGGCTAGGGACTTAGGGGTGTTGGTAGATACGGAGATGAAGTTCAGAGGACACATTGCTAAGGTGTCCAAGATTGCGCATAGGATTACTTGGTTGTTGAGGAACACACTGACATCCAGAGATAAAGAGGTTATTATTCCCCTTTATAAAGCATTGATACTTCCACAATTGGATTACGGTGCTCAGGTCTGGTCACCTGGATTCCTTGGAGATGAGGAGGCTGTGGAGAGGGGTTCAGAGAAGAGTGACTAAGTTGGTTAAGTTGGTGAGTGATGTAAAAAATGCTCCCTACATTGATAGATTGAGAGCTTGTGGATTGCAGAGGTTGGTTGATAGGCAGAGAAGAGGAGATATGATAGAAACATTTGAATTACTGAAAGGTTTTTATAGGATTGATGCAGGGAAAATGTTTTAGCTGTGTGATAGTGATGGAAGAACAAGAGGTCATCCCTGGAAATTAAAGAAAAGTGTGGTTAACAAGGTTTTTTGACTGGAGGGTGGTGAATGAGTGGAATTCATTGCCTGACTTAGTTGTGAGCTCTTCATCTGTAAATGAATTCAGGAAGAGATATGACAGATATTGTTTTGCTAGTTTGGGTCTCCTGCGATGAGTCTACTGACTCCATGGAGATACCCATACTAATAATAATAAAATTTATAAGCTCTGCATTACTTCAACCTTGGCATTTTTAGGTCTGGCTCCCACTGATGAGATCTCAATAAAGGTCGAAACAGATCTGGGTAGCGGCCCTTGTGTTTAATGCATAGCATCATACATCTACGCAAAGGGATGTGCTTTGCATTAGGGGAAAATACTAAGGAAAGTGATCGGAGCTTAACTCCACCTTTACCACGAGTTGCCTCAGACTTGCACTACGTGCAGGTGCAAACTTCACTTACTTGTCTGTTTGCTAACTTGGGAAAAAGGATTAAAATCTAGTTTATAAAATTGCTTGGTATCTTTAACATATATATATATATATATATAAAGTATTTTACCTTGGGTATAATAAATGTTAAAGATACCAAGCTATTTTAAACCTGGTTTTTTACTCCATTTCCCAAGTAAGCAAACAGACAAACAAGTCAAGTTTGCGCCTGCACGTATTGCAAGTCTAGCTGACCCTTCAAAGTAGTGCAAGTCAAGGCAACTCATGGTAAAGGTAGAATAAACTCTGATCACTATTATTAATATTTACCCTTAATGCACAATCCATTTCTTTGAGGAGATGTATGATGCTATGTATTGCTAGTTTGGGTCTCCCGCGATGAGTCTACTGACTCCATGGAGATACCCGTAATAATAATAATAATAATAAAGGCAATGGGCCACTACCCAGACCAGTTTTGACCTTTATTGAGATCTCATCAGTGGGAGCCAGGCTAGAAATACCAAGATTTTAGTAATACAGAGCTTATAAGTATTTTACCAGAACAAGTTACCATAAGGTGTTTCAACCTTATTAAATAAAAATCTCAGGATGAGATATAAATGTAGAAAGTATTTTATCTTGGGTAAAATAAATGTTAAAGAATTAATCTGTTTAAAATAGCTTGGTATCTTTAACACACACACATATATATATATATATATATATATATATATATGAAAGAATGATCATTGACTCGGAAAAATGAAGACAGGCAAGATAGTGCCTTTACCTAAGAGTGACTGCAAGCTAGGGGTAACAAATTACAGTCAGTCAGTATCTCAGAGGTGGTGGTTAAATTATTGCAAAACATGGTTAAGACCAGAATTCAGAAATGGGTGAATAGGAATGATAATTATCATTCCTATTATATAACTTTATATATTATTTTATATTATTTTATATATTACTTTATATATTATATAATTATATATTATATATAACAACAGATTATAACATGTTGAGAGCAGCAAGATTGTGAAGAACAGATCCTACTTTAGTAATTTATTCTCTTTGGCCAATAAAGTGTGAAATGAGTATAATAAAAGAAATAGTAGTTCCATGATATTACTAGACTTTGGCCAGTGGTATGCCACTAAGCTCTGAATATGAACTGATTCTTCTTAATTTGTGCATTTTGGGAATAACCTGAGGGAGAGATTATCTAGCTTTTTGCTTGTAAGGCAAAACTCGAAAGGGCAATAATAAAAGTGATGTAGAGATTCTACATGATGATTTAAAAAGCTTGATAGGATAAAGGATAATAGTTATCACTTCAATGTGGCAAAGTGTAAAAGTATGCATGCACTAGATGCTGTGTTACGCTGATTGGATTGCACTCCAAGAAATTGAAGAGACCAAGGAATTTGGAAGTGACGGTAGACAGGGAGTGGAGGTTAAGATGATATATTCTCTGCTTTTAAAACATGATAAAAGCAATACAATTTATTGTTAACAATAACTGATATATAAAAGTAAGATATTTAAAAGCAAACAAACAAACCTTATCTGGAAAATCATCAAATGTTGTTCTAACAGCCTGTTTAGATCCAAATTCTGAAGACCGATACCGACGAACAATATCATTTAATGTTGCAGCGACCATGAAATATTCTTGTTTTAGCCGAAGCTCTTTTCCTTCAAAAAACTAAAAACATTAATGGTATTACATTGTGCAGCTATAATATCTATGGATTATAATGCAATACCAAATAAAAACTAGCATATAAAATTTTTTTTATTTCATTTATTAAAAGTATACACTAAAATGTACTAGTATATATTAAATGTGATTCTGCTAAATATTCAATTACAGTATAAAGTATGTACCATTCTGTATAAACTAGAATATACTATTTTCATGCACCAAGAACATGAAAATCCCATCTTGATGTGAGTTAAATATCAAAAAGAGCACTATCTGACAAACTTCAACAGATGCATTATAGCAAACTTATAAAGTATAATAAATTTAGTTTAATGCTTTATCCAAGTGTAAGCACTTGGATAAAGTATCTTCAGGAATGAGGCAACTCGTGGTAAAGGTGGACCAAGATGTTGGAAGTTTTTTTTCACTTGGTTAGATTATAATAAATTTAGTTTAATCCTTTATCCAAGTATAAGCAAACAAAGTTTGTGCCTCAAGTATCTTCAGGACTGAGACAACTCGTGGTAAAGGTGGACTAAGCTGTCTAACCAAGTGAAAAAAACTTCCAACATCTTTTTCTAAATCCAGAGTAATTTAATAATTAGGTGAGACACCTTTTGGCAACTTGTATAGGTAAATATGACTTTGCCATTGCTTCCACATTAGTATCACCACCTCTGGGTCTGGCTCCCACTGACGAGACCTCAATAAAGGTCGAAACCAGTCTGGGGTCCCTCCCTTAATGATTAGCATTATACATGTCTGCAAGGAGATGTGCTTTGCATTATGGGAGATACTAAAAACAAGTAGTGATGAAAGCTTGGTCCATCTTTACCAGGAGTTCTCTCAGTCCTGAAGATACTTCAGGCACAAACTTTGTTTGCTTACTTGAATAAAGGATTAAACTAAATTTATTATAGTCTAACCAAGTGAAAAAAACTTCCAACAAACTTACAAAGGAAGTTGTATCACAGTACTGGAGTGATAACCTTAATTTGAAATAAACCAAACCAATTACTCAACAATTCAACTTCAACCTTAAGGTCAACCAGTGAAGTATGCATATATATCATCATCATTAACAATTCTCAATCAACTGCTAAATGAAGGTCTTATCAAGATTTCTCAACTTGGTCTGACCTGGGCTGCTTGTTGCTATGTACACTTCAACATGTTTCCTGATTTCATCCCCTCCATTGGCTAAATGGCTATCCTCTACGTCGTTTACAGTCTCTGGGTGGGGTCTAGTTTATTATTTTTGTTATTATGATTTTAGTTGATCATTTATTATTTATTAGATTACTCAAAATATTATTTTATCAATTGTAAAAATAATATTTTGAGTAATCTAATAAATAATAGATTACTCAAAATATTATTTTGAAATCTCCTAACCTTAACAAAGATGGTTACATTAATTTGCCAAAAATTTGGGAGACTATTATCTTAAGAGCAACTCCCACATAGATGTAATTTTTTTTAACATTAGAGGGTGCTAAAATTAAAATAAAATTAAAAATTTAGATCTTTTGTTCATTGCAATTGTATTGTTTCACTTACTGTCGCATACAAGCATGTTGTGCTTTGTTTTTGATTCCTTTTCCTTCTCAATTCATTGCTAGAAAAACTCTGCAGTTAAAAGCATGTTGTGCTTTGATGCTGATTTGAAATTCAGTGAAATATAAGCAGTTAATAAAACATCTTTTGATAAAATTGTTTGGTGTTGTTAATACCATTAAAAATAAGTCATGCACATCTGGACTATTGTGCTCAAGTTTGGTCCCCAGGATTTGAAGGGGATAAATTAACTGTGGAAAAGAGTGCAGAAGCAGATAACAAAGATGATATCAGGACTGTACAATGTTAGTTATGAGGATATCTGAGGGAATGTAGATTGCAGAGTGTGGTAGATAGAAGAAGGAGATGTGATATGAATGGGAAGTTCTTTCATTTGGTGGAACAGGAGGAAGGAATGAGGAAAAAGGACCATCCCTGGAAGTTACAAAAGTAAGTTATGAGCAAGAGAATAAGGAGTGGTTTCTTTGCATGGCAGGAGATTGAACTGTGGAATGCATTACCTGATAGATGGCTTTCCACGATGAGTCTTGTGACTACGGAGGCCTGAATCATCATCATAATGATAATGGTTTTTACCAAATGCATTCTATGCCAGTCTCACATGTTTGTCTATTTCTCCCTGGATTCTCCCATCATTTGTAATCTTTTGACCCAAGTAGATGAAGTTATCTGCATTTTCCAGCATTACATCAGCATATATATCTGATTTATCTGTGAAGTTGCTGCACATTACTTTAGTCCTCTCCAAGTTCAGCATTAGTCTTGTTTTACTTTTGTGTGCTAGTTCCCAAATCATGTGTGGTAATTGAGATAGAGTATTGGCAAAAATACAATGTCATCAGCAAAACATAGATGGATAAAGGCAGTCTTCCATTAATTTTGATTCCTTTTCCTTCTCAATTCATTGCTAGAAAAACTCTGTAGTTAAAACGTTTTGATGATATGGCATCACCTCGGTATACTCCTTTCCTAATTATGACAGTCTTTCTATCTTCAAAACACCTCAATGTTGCTATCGCATTCTCATAGATGTGGTGATAATTCTAATGTAGTTGTCATCTATGGAGCAAGACTTGCGAGTTAATGGCCATTAATGTTCTTATGGAATTGAATGCTTTGTCATAGCCAATTAATGCCAAGAAGAGTGGAGTCTGTATTCGTTGGACTTCTTTATTAGTTTTCATAGTATTGTAGGTGATCTATGGATGCTGAATCCACTTCTGAAACCTGCTTGTTCATGTGGCTGAGCAAAGGATAGCACTTTCTCCAGGTGGTGCAACAGCATACCTGTGAATACTTTTAAATATATATATCAGTGGTGTCACGTGCCCATTTCGGTTGGGTATGCTGTTGTGGGTTGTGCAACCCGTGCTACAAAATTCACATCACTTTGACTTTAATGCTTAATTAAAGGATTAAAACAAGAATGCTTAGGATATTATAGAATATCCTAAGCACATCAAATTCATTATCTTTATTCTTGCATTAGGCAATGTAACCTACACTGTAATATTTCCACCCTGACAGTACACCCTCGCAAAATGGTCAAAAATGGTCAAAGAAGAATTTGAGTGCTGATGGTAAAGAAGTAGACCATCAGCACTCAAATTCTTCTTTTACAGGTCGCATAAAGAAAGAGCTCTTTTGGATTTTCTTTGGCCTGTTCAGCTAGACATCTTTTCATCTGCTTTGCCTTTACCATGTTGGTCACCTTTCTTGTTTGTGTCTTGTACTGCTCATGAGCTTGTTGGTTATCTTTCTCTTTATATACTCTCCACAACTTTTTCTTTTCTGCAACTCCCACTTCATGATGCTATTTCTCCCTACCTAACATCCTGCTGACTCTTCGTATATGGTTAATATACTGCTTACTTCAAACAACATTTGACTATCTCCCATGCTCTGCTAAAATCTTTTCCCTCAAGATTCTAAAACCACTTTCCAAGTTGGCTACTCAGTTTGTCACAATCACCTAGTTTGTAATATCAAGGAGAAATAACTTACTTTGTAATTGGAAGGAGAAATAATCACTCTGTCTAGTCAGAAGCACTGTCAATGATACCTTTATTACCACCAAGTTCTCTGATGCTCACCAGATCCAACATTTTACATTCCAGGTCCTCTCCATTACATGATGCCTCAAGTAATTATTTCTTAACAGCTATATAAATTCCATTTCTTTCCAGTCTGTGACTATTTCTCTTTCCAATCTATATTCCCATGGCTGAAGTTCCTAATAATTATTATTCACTTTGCAATCATTATGTTAATTTGTCAATGCACATCACCTACATTCTCACTTTCACCTCCTGGCATATGGTAACAACGAGCTACATATAGTATTTCACACTATTTGCCTGCAGCTCACATCAGATAGCCTCAAATGTACTGCCCTCTGCATCCTTGTCTTCATGCTTAACTACATATTTTCTTTTTTTTTTTTTACTTCAATTCTTCTACTATCATTAGTCAAAACTTTCCTTCCATCCTATTTCCTCTATCTTCTCTGAAAATACTACACAGATTGAATTCTATTCCTATCATTATAATCAGGGTTTGAGAAATTATACAAACCTTAGGAGACAGCTTGGAGCTATAACGTGGAACAAGGAGTTGAGTGGTAAGGAAATAAATGCTGCATGGGAACTAACAAAGAAATACATAACAGCATCAATGTACGACTTTATTCCAAAGGCCAAAAGGTTGAATAAGGGAGGTGTAAAATGGATGAATGTGGAGCTTAAAAATGAAATCTGGAAAAAAAAGGTACTTTGGAGGAAGTACAAGATGAATGATGGTAATAATCAGTCACATGAAGAGTATAAAGAACAAGCCAGGAGAGTGACTCAGTTAGTAAGAAAAACAAAAGTAGAGTATGAGCAGAAATTGGCAAATCAGGCAAAGAAAAACCCTAGAGTTTTTTTTTTTTTTAGATATGTGGCGAGTAGAAGGAAGAATGAACATGGTACAATAAAGTTAAAGGATGAAAGTGGTAAAATGGTAACTGCTGCAAAAGACATTGTTGAGGTATTCAGTGATCTATTTATAAGGGTATTTCATCCTGATCAGGGTGGAATCATGAGGAGATAGGAGAGGATGGCTTAATTGTAAGTGAACAAGAGGTTTTTTGAGAAAATAAATAAACTTGATGTCAATAAGGCAATAGGATTTGATGACATATCACCACACATCTTAAGGGAATATTCCAGGGAATTGGCAGTAGCATTGGCATGCCTGTTCAATAAGAGTCTTGAAACAGCACAGGTTCCAAGGGAGTGGAAGGAGGGTAAAATTGTTCCACTGCATAAAAGTGATGATAAGGCTGTAGCTTCAAATTATAGGCTGGTCTATATCTGGAGTTGTGATGAAGGTACTGAAGAGATTGGTGAGAAGTAGGATACAGAAATGGGATGATAACAGCATTATTCTCTGTGGTTATCAGCTTGCGTTTATTAAGGGGAGATCACGTTTCACTAACTTACTTATGTACTATAATAAAGTGACAAATACCTTGGACAGGGGAGATGAATATACAGTGGTATACTTAGATTTTGCAAAGGCTTTTGATAGACTGCCACATGATAAACTCTTAAATAAATTGAAACAGATGGAATTGGATAACAGACTTCCGAGTTGGATCAGTGACTGGCTGTCAGATAGGTATCAGAACGTTGTATATGGGGTGCAGTATCCCGAAAGAGAAAAGTAACTAGTGTTGTGCCACAGGGGTCAGTTTTGGGGCCATTGTTGTTCAATTTGTATGTTAATGACTAGTGATATCCAGCTGTTTGCAGATGATGCAAAACTGGGGAGAGCAATGTACAGTCAAGCAGATGTTATTGCATTACCAGAGGACTTGAATAGATTGTATGGTTGGGCAGGTAAGTGGAACTGTCAGTTCAATGTAGCAAAGTGTAAGGTTTTGAGATTTGGTAAGCAATGATGGGATGCAAAGTATACACTTGGTGGAGAAATTTTAATGGAAGTAGAGGAGATGAGAGATCTAGGAGTGATGGTGGACAAGGACCTGAAATTCAGGGACCACATAGCACAAGTTGTGAAGACATCACATTGGATAATGGCAATGATGCAGAGAACCCTGACATGCAGAAATAGAGAGGTTATGATTCCATTCTATAAGGCCTTTATCAGACCTCGTATGGATTATTGTGCTCAGATTTGGTTGATGGGTTTTCATGGTGACAAGGATATGTTGGAAAGGATCTATAGAAGATTCACAAAGGAATCAATGCTCTTTGGAATGTGGAGTATGAGGACAGATTGAGAGAATGTAAGTTGCAGAGCCTCATGAATAGGAAGAAGAGGAGGGGGGAGGGATATGATTGAGACATATAAGCTAGTCCTCGGCTGTTATCTGGTCGACATGGAAGAAATTTTTCATAGAATGGGAGAGGGAAGTAGAACAAGGGACCATCACTGGAAACTGTATAAGGAGGGTGTAAACAAAGGAAAGGAGTAGGTTCTTTGCATGGAGGGTGGTTGTGAGTGGAATGCATTGCCTGAGTGTGCTGTGGGTGTAGACACATTGAATCAGTTTTGGTTTGGTTTATAGTTTATTTGGCACAAAAACTACAAAGGTCATACTGTGCCATACTAAAGGTTACAACATTAGCATTTACAGAAAATTGTAAACAATATGTCTGTACAAGAATCTAGTTTCACAAAGCAGCATCTCTAGGTAAACAGAATTGCTATAGAGAGCACAGCAACACACAAAGTCAAAGGTTATTACAGTAGTGCAAATACAGTTAACAATATAAGTTAATACATAATATATGAAACACTGAGCCAAGGAATGCAGTATCTACATATATGTAAAATTATAATAGATGCCTTTATTGCAGTACAAAAATAGGCAAAAAGGGATTATTATACAATATGCATGGATGAAAATTAAATTTAGCAATGCAGTAGAAACAGAATTTAGAATACATATAAACAGAATTACTAGAAAGTACACAAATAGGTAAGATGTCCTACATGATTATTCGAAAAATAAAGTAGTAAATAAGATGCATATACAAAATGTATGCTAAGTGATGCAGTATCTACATATAAACAAAATTACTGCAGAGGTTTCAGCAGTACATAAATAGATAACTATAGGTTAACATATGTATATACAAAACAAGTCAAGGAAAGCAGTGTTTACATCTATTTAGATTATAACAAACATTATTATACTAATACTTAAAGAGTCAGAAAGGAATTATTATACAGCATTGATGCATAAAATTTAAGTTTAGCATTATGGTATTTACATATTAACAAAATTACAGCAGGGTGATACAAATATACAAGACCAAGGCCCATGGTAATACATAATTAGTCAGATTCAACCTAATGAATAATATATATGTATAAAAGTTAAGTTAAGCAAAAAAAAAAAAATTTACATATAAACAAATTTATGATCAAATGTGTTTGTACAAATTAATTCTTTCTAAAAAATTAAAAACATCATGCAATTTGCCTGAGTCTAGCATTTCCCTGAGTGTGTATGGCTTGGTTAGATAGGTGAAAATTTCATTCTTCTCTCATGTAAATTTTTGAC
The DNA here is from genome assembly GCF_054136105.1 of Typopeltis vanoorti. Taxonomy (NCBI): domain Eukaryota; kingdom Metazoa; phylum Arthropoda; class Arachnida; order Uropygi; family Thelyphonidae; genus Typopeltis; species Typopeltis vanoorti. The sequence goes on along the minus strand of NC_143558.1, from coordinate 44,928,251 downwards.
AATGTACCAGAATATGATGAATAGTGAGATGTGTGTTGCATTTTTCACATATGGGAGGGTCATCAGCTCTCAGTAAATGAGAATGCGTAAGGTGACTGTGACCTATGCGCAGCCTAGCAAGGACAACCTCCTCCCTTCTCTCTGTACGTTGACTAGAATGCCAGTGTTTAATTTCAGGTTTAATGTTATATAATTTGTTTGTTGATGTTTCTTGCCATGTTAACTCCCACTATGCAATTAGCTTTGATCTTATAAGTAGTCTGTATATGGAACTGTTAAATAGTATGTGAAGAAGGTATGGGCTGATTTAGCAGCTGCATCTGCAGCCTTATTTCCTTTGATTCTGATGTGGCTGGGAATTCAGAAGAACTGAACATTGAAATTAAGGATTTTCATTTTGTGAAGCAGGTGTAGCACTTCATAAAGTACTGGATGAGGATTATACATAGGAGAGGAGATAGCCTGTAAAGAGCTCAATGAGTCTGTATAAATTATACACTTTTGGTAGCAGTTTTCTTTTATATGCACAAGTGCAAACTGAATGGCATGTAACTCTGCTGTATAATTACTGAAGTCAGGTGGGATCTGATTTGAGATAATAATGTCAGGAAACACAGCAGCACAGCCAACAGAGATGTTAGTTCTTGAACCATCAGTATAGATGGGTAAGAAATCACCATGTGCTGCTCTGTGTACATTAAACAATTGCAGGTAAATGGATGATGGGGTATAAGATTTCTGTAGCTGACAAAGTGAGAGGTTGAAGGATGGTATGCAAACCTGCCATGGAGGAATGCTGTTATGTTTAGTGTAGGTAATGTTGTCAATATTTATACTAACAGCTTGCACAGTTTCTTTAATACGCATACCAAAATGATGTATAGAGTTTGATGTGTGTGTGTGATATTGAGCTTCCCAATGCAGAGAGAAGATACTATTCCATGTAGGGTGATCTGGGAGAGATTTTATTTTTAGGGCATAATTAAGAGACAACTGTTTCCGTCGAAGTGATAGAGCTGGTTCATTTGCTTCTACATACAGACTTGGAGTGGGTGAGGTGCACAAGGCACCCGTAGCTATCCGTATACCCCGATGATGGATGGAATCCAAACATCATAGGTTACTCTGTCTTGCCGAACCATAGACTTGGGACCCATAATCCAGTTTTGAACATATAAGTGCACGATAAAGACGGAGCAATGAAGCTCTATCAGCATCCCACTCAGTAGAGGATAGAGTGCGAAGAAGGTTCAAAGTTCTTTTGCACTTTTCTCTTAGTTGATGAATGTGTGCTAGAAATGTGAGTTTTCTGTGAAAAATGAGTCCCAAGAACTTAGTTTCTGTAGTTACTGGAATAACAGTAGGTCCCATTCTTAGTTCAGGATCTGGGTGATGAGTGCGTTTTCAACAGAAATGTACACAGACACTTTTTTCTGTTGAAAACCTTCTTTTTCTTCCTTTCCAGGCTCATAGGCCAAGTGGCCTGTTCCGGACTCAATTCCATCTTTTTAAGGGTCTTCCTCTGCATCAAGTACCTTTTGGGTGTTAATTTAGAATTTGTTTAGGTATTCTGCTTCTATTCATTCTTAGTATGTGTTCTTTCCATTTTTCTCTATAGCAAATCACTGTTTCATTTAGGGAGGTTGTAATTCCAAGTTTTTTTCTGATTTCGCTGCTTTTTATTTTGTCCATTATTGTGACTCCTTCAGTTCTGCGCAGAAATTTCATTTCAGATGATTCGATTCTTCTTTCATCTGCTTTTTTTTATTGTCCATATCTCACTGCCATGAAGTAAGGTTGGTTTAGCAACTGTATTGTAGATTCTTATTCGTGTGTGTTTTTGTACATAATTGGGTTTAAAAATTTTAATTTATAATGCCTGTTACTTTTAAAAAGTTTGATATCTTTGGTTCTATATCAGCTTCATTTTCATATGACATTGTGCAACCTAAATATTTGAATGTATTTAATTGCTCTATTATTTTGTTGTTTATTACTATTTTGCTTCTTATTGGATTAGCACTTTTGAAGGCCATGACTTTTGTTTTGTCTGTTGATATTTCCATACCATGTGTTTTTATCAGATTATTTACACTCCATAATGATTTTTGTAGTTCATCTTCATTATTTCCAAGGATTATTTGGTCATCAGCAAAAAGAAGAGTAGCTAATCTGGTGTTACGGTTTATCTTGAATCCTCCTTCATTAGTTATCTTCCATTCTTTTATGATTTTATCTATGTATATATTAAATAAAACCGGTGAGAGAGAGCAACCCCACGTACTCCTGGTTTCCAGCTTGATGTTGAATTATTGTACTTCACAGATATTTTATTATCTTGATATATATTTATAAGGCTCTAAAGAGTTGGTTTGGCATTTCATATTCCTCTAGGATTTCCCATAGTTTTTCTCTGATAATTTTATCAAATGCTTTGGTGTAATCTATAAAAGCTATGTGTGTGTGTTTCTATGTTCATTTCTCTGTGTTTTTCAATTAATAATTTTAACGTAAATGCAGAGTCTATGCAAGACCTGCCTTTTCTGAATCCATTTTGCTCTTCTATTAATTTTGGGTCTACTATACGTTTAAGTTTATATGCTAAGATTTTTGCATATACTTTATAACAGATACTAAGTAAGCTGATTCTACGATAATTGTTATAGTTAAATCTCTTAATCAGATTTGTGTACTTTTTTGTAGATGGGAATAACTATTGCTTTGGTCCAATCTTGTGGGCATTTTCCCTCTTTCCAGATCATATTATAAAAGTTAAGTAACCTGAGTGAGAATTCAAGTCCTGCATATTTGATAAGTTACAAGTTTATATTGTCTTCTCCTGGAGCCTTTCCTGTTTTGCTTTGGGTTAATGCTTCTGTTAATTCTTCTAGGGTGATGTTTTCCAAGTTATTAGAGATGTTTACAAATGGTAGTTTTCTGTTTTGAATGTTTTCACCATACCATAGATCTTGGTAGTGATTTTGCCATGTTTCTATTATAATGATATTAATATCTGCTTTCTCTCTAGTTTCATTGCTTAGATCTTTGGGGATTTTATATGCATTAGGTCTTTTGAGCATATAGTCTCTCTCTAATTTTGTTACAAAATTGTTCCATCTGTTTCTGTTTATTCTCTTGCATGCTGCTTTTGCTATTGCTTTTTTTTTCTGCTGTATTCGATTTTTGATTCTATTGTTTTTAGGTTGAGCCAGTTTTTATATGCTTTTTTCTTTTCTTCAATAATGCATTTAATTTCATCATCCCAGTCCCTAAGGCCTCTTTTTCTTTTCCACTTTTTCTTTGTTCCTAAACTTTCTTTTGCAGCTTCTGTCATTATGGTTTTTAGGTTTGACCATTCTTCTTCTATGTTCTGATTTTGTTTTATATCTGTCATCCAGTTCTTTATTCTTTTTTGGTATACAAGTCTTTAATGCTACTGTCATCCAAAAGCCTAACTTTGAAAGATTCAAAATTTCTATTTTCCTTGTGCTTTTTTGTTGTTTTCCATCTTGGTTCCCATTTTATTTTTCCAATTAAAAGGTAATGATCTGATTCTATTTCAGATCCTCTGTATACTATTGTATCTATTATCATTTCAGACATTTTGATATTGCTGATTATGTAATCAATAAAGCTTCTTGTGTCTCTTGCTTCCCAGGTGTATCTGTGGATGTCATTATGTTTGAAGAAGGTGTTCATTATTTTAAGGTTATTGCTTATAGTTAAATCTCTTAATCTATTTCCATTTCTATTACAGTTAAGTTCTCCGATAAGTCCTATGTTTAGTTTATATGGTTTATTGCCAATTCTTGCGTTGAGATCTCCTATTACCAAAATGTGATCCTTAGGAGTGGTCTTATTTAATATGTTCTGCAGTTGGGTGCAGAAGTTTTCTGAGTCCTCCTCTTTTCCTTCTTCAGGTGCATAAGTTCCAATTACTGTCATATAGCCTCTGTCTATTTTAATTCTCATTTCTATTATTCTATTGCTCCAAAAGTTGTAATGGATTATATTATTTCTAAGAGATTTATGTAGAAAGATCATTACACCAGATTTAGCTCTCTCTTCTGTTTTTACCCAACTGTGTATATAGATATAATTTTCAGTTTTGTCTCTTCCTCTCTGCTTTTTTTCAGATTCTGTAATTACTGCTATTTTTACATTTCTTTCTTCTAGTGCCTGGTCCAGTTCTATGATTTTGTGGTGGATGCTTCTCACATTCCAGGTGGCTATATTCCAATAGGTGTATTTCTGCTTTTTTTTTTGTTTTCGATAATTTTCTTCTCAAATCCTTATTCCAAGCCGGCTCGTTACCAAAAAGGTCTGTCAGTTTACTATCTTCATGAGTCTTTTTAGTGGGCTAAAGAAGCGTACACAGACACTGTTTTCTGTTGAAAACCTAAACCCATTATTAAGAGCCTACAGAGAGACATGATCAATTGCTTGCTGAAGTTGTCTTTCAATTACCCTCATGTTACGTGAGTGACAGTGAAGTGAGTAAATTGTGAAGTCATCAACATATAGAACATTGTTGAAAGTTTATTTTTCACTTGGTTAGACTATAATAAATTTAGTTTAATCCATTATCCAAGTGTCAGCAAACAAAGTTTGTGCCTGAAAATATATTCAGGACTGGAGTAAGGTAGTACAACATCGGGCAACTCGTAGCAAAGGTGAACCAAGCTAACATCACTCCTATCTCAGTATCTCCCATAATGCAAAACACATCTCCTTGCAGATATGTATAATGTTATGCATTAAGGGAAGGGCCACTACCCAGACTAGTTTCAACCTTTATTCAGGTCTCTTCAGTGGGAGACAGGACCAGAAGTAGAGATACCAGGCAGAAGCAATAGCGAGGTCGTCTTTACCTATAGGAGTTGCCAAAATGTGTGCCACCTTTTTATTAAATTATCCAGATTTATATTAAATATCCAGAGTAATTTATTAAATTACTCTGGATTAAATTACTCTTTTTATTAAATTACTCTGGATTAAATTACTCTTTTTATTAAATTACTCTGGATTTTAATCCAGAGTAATTTAATAAAAAGGTGGCACACATTTTGGCAACTCCTATAGGTAAAGATGACCTCGCCATTGCTTCTGCCTGGTATCTCTACTTCTGGTCCTGTCTCCCACTGAAGAGACCTCAATAAAGGTCGAAACTAGTCTGGGTAGTGGCCCTTCCCTTAATGCATAACATTATACATATCTGCAAGGAGATGTGTTTTGCATTATGGGAGATACTGAGATAGGAATGATGTTAGCTTGGTTCACCTTTGCTACGAGTTGCCCGATGTTGTACTCCCTTACCCCAGTCCTGAATACATTTTCAGGCGCAAACTTTGTTTGCTCACGCATGGTTAACGGATTAAACTAAATTTATTATATAGAGCATTGTCTACAGTGGAAGGAAGCTGTTCAATGATTGAGTTGATTTTAATAGCAAAAAGGGTTACACTTAAGACAGAGCCTTGGAGAACACCTTGTTATTGATGATATGGTCGAGATAGCGTACTTCCCACTCTGACTTGGAAAGTTTGCCTGGACAGAAAGTTTTTAATAAATATAGGGAGGTGTCCTTTGAGACCTAGGTTATAGAGGTCTTTTAATATGCCATATCTCCAGGGCTTTCCATGTCAAAAAAAAACAGAGACAAGACTGGGAGAGGGGGACACCAGTGAGCCAAGCGCTGTGGACATGTCTAAGAAGAGCTCCTGATTGAGATAAGTTATTCTAGGAATACTTAGGAATGCATAATTGTTTGAGTAAGAGCGGTTGTAAATGTTGTGTGTGACAGTATTATTAGTGTGGGGGATTTTTCTTGCCTAAACTTAATTATGAAATCATTATTATTTGACCTAGTAACGTGCAGGGAAAAAAGAAAAAAAAAATGGCGACAGCATTGTCATTCCAGGATTTAAATTTAGATTTCAGTCGTTTCGTTAAGTGTGAGTTCTGTTATATGTATTCCTTCTATTACATAAATGATTTGTGGATGTTTAGCGCGGATGGAAGAAGGGTGTGTGCAAAGTGTGACCTGAATGAGGAACTGATGAATACAAATATGAAATTGATGACAGAAAGTGTTAGTAACGAGAATGTTGCGGGAAACATGAGTGCACGTTTGAAAGAGTAGGATGGTGAGAGAGAGGCAAAAAATGTTAAAAAATCAGTAAAAAAGAAAAAGAGCGATTTGAAAATCGTAATGGAAGTTAAAAGGGACAAAAGTGAGGCGAGAGTGGCGGAAGGAAACGAAATTGAGAGAACGAATGAAACTAGAAATAGTGTGATGCAGAAATCGAAAGTGAAAATAATCAAAAGAATGAATGATAGTGAAAGTTGGACATATGTTGGACCGAAAGTACAGAAACAAAAAAGGATGAATGACAGTGAAAGTGAGAAGAGGGGGTCGAGAGTTAGAAAGTTAGAAAGATATAATGATAGAGAGAATGTGCTGCGAGATTCGGAAGTTGAATTGGAATGGATGAGGCAAGAAATTAAGAAAATTGAGGTCAAAACTATTAAAATAAATCGTGATGGCATGAAACAGTTAACGAAAGATAAGCGAGTGGCGTTGTATGGCGACTAAATTATTAAAGGTGTGCTAGAGGATAGAATGCACAAGGTATGTTTTCCAGGCGGTAAAATGAGTAGAGTGATTGAGGCATTGGATATGAGGTGGGAGCGAGCAAAACAGTTAATAGTATTAATTGGTACAAATGATTTGAGAGAGGACAAAGAGCATGTCAGAATGGATATCAGGAGGCTGCTTGGAAGTATAAAAGAGAATAATGTGACAGGAAGGGTAGTCAGTGTGTTGCCTAGGTATGACTGTGGTGACATGAGGCAGAGAGCAAGGATTATGAATGATATGCTGACTGAAATGTGTGAGGAGATGGGAGTACAGTTTGTTAATGTGTGGAAAAAGTTTGAGGGACAAGGTTAGCTGTATGGGAGCGATGGACTGCATCTGAGTGGTTAGGGTATAAGTCACTTGGAGAAACTGCTGCTGGAAGTTAGAGAAGTGAATAGAGAGAATGAATCATATCGAGAGGGGAGTGATGTGGAAGAGCAGGAGAGTAAGACAGGAGAGATTGAAGAAGTGGATATGAATGGGGAAGTGAGTGGTATGAATATAGAAAATGAGAGAATGGGTGTGCAAGAGGAGCAGGGAAACGGGGAGACTCAAGGTGGACAAGGGTACATGGTGTGAGAAAGGCTGATGCTCCAAGAGGAGGTGAGAGCATGTGTAGGCAAGAAAGGAATGGGATGACCAGCGAACAAGAGTAAACAGTTGGAATTGAAAAGGGTTCTAAAATGAAGAAGCAGAAAGGGAAATGCCCCCAGTCTAGCATGGAGAGATCACATCGAGTGAGTGATATCAGTGGAACTAGCTGTAGATCCAGAAATGAACTGTTCTGTTTGTTTACCAATGCTAGAAGTATAAGAAACAAGGCAGATGAAATGGTTGCACTAATTGCATCTGTGCACCCAAAGATTGTCGGAATAAATGGGACGGTTGGAAGAGGATGACATCCTGACAGGAATAGAGATGGAAGAGTATGATGTGTTTCGAGAGGATAGAAGGGGTAAAAAGGGAGGGGGAGTGCTATTGATGATAGAAAGTGTTATGTCCATACAAAGTAGAGATGCAAGACGGAAATGGTGCCAGTGGTTTTGAGGCAGTATGGTGTGAGATAGAGGTGAATGGAATCAAATACTTGGTGGGATGTTGTTATAGACCAGGTAATGTGGATGGTGGTGATAGTGAAATCTATAGTCAAATTAGTCAAGCAAATAAGAAAATGGTGAATCACCATTATGGGTGATTTTAATTATGGCAATATACACTGGAATGATGAGATAGCAACTGGAAGTAAAGAAAATGAGTTTCTTGAGTTTTTGAGATATAACTACCTCAGACGGTATGTAACAGAGGGCACTTACTGTCTGAGGGCACACCAATTGGTGTCAAATCATCCACCAATTGGTGAGAGTGACTATGAGGTGATTACCTGGGTGGTTGCCAGCAGTGCGAGGACCCCTTGTGAGAAAAGGGTATATGTGGAACTACAAGGGGGGGTGATTATGAATAGCTCAGGAGACAGCTTGCAGGTGTAGCATGGAATGAGGAGTTAGCTGGAAAAGAGATCAACAGCTTGGGGGATTTTCAAAAACTATCTAGCAGATGCAATGTCTGAATGTATTCCAAGCGTGAGAAGGTTAAATAAGGTAGGTGTGAGATGGATGAATAAAGAGATCAAGCATGTGATACAGAGAAAAAGGGCATTGTGGAGGAAGCATAAGAGAAGTGGAAATAACCAATTTCATGAGGTCCACAAAGACCAGGCAAGGAGGGTGACTTGGTTGGTGAGAGTAGCTAAAGAGAGGTATGAACAGCAGTTAGCTAATGAAGCCAAAAAGAATCCTAGGGAGTTCTTTCGATATGTAGCCAGCAAAAGAAAAAATGATTATGGAAGGATGACATTGATTGGAGAAAATGGTATAAAGACAGCTGTTGCAGAATGTGTGGTGGAGATACTTACAGTCATGTGAATGTGACTTCATGGAGAAATTGAGAGGAGTTGATGATGGGGAGGAGAGACTGACTGTAAGTGAGCAAGAGGTGTTTGGGGAGTTGAGTAAACTAGATGTAAATAAGGCTGTGGGACTTGATAATATATCACCGCGTATTCTGAAGGAAAGTGCCAGAGAGTTGACACCTGCCTTGACATATTTTTTAATCCGAGTCTTGCATTTAGTCAAGTTCCTAAGGAGTGGAAGGAAGGCAATATTGTGCCACTTCATAAAGGAGGTGATCAAACTCAAGCATCAAACTATAGGTATACCTGTGTGTCAGGTGTTGTGATTAAGTTGTTGGAGAAGCTTGTGAGAACTAGGATCCAGAGTTAGGTAGACAACAATGGTATAATCTTTGATGGATAGCATGGATTTGCTAAAGGGAGGTCATGTTTTAGTAATCTTACTTATTACAATAAAGTGACTGCTTCCTTGGACAGAGGAGAAGGATACACAGTAATATACTTGGATTTCACGACGGTTTTTGATAGAGTTCCTCATGATAAGTTTACAGTCAAACTAGAGCAGATGGGGTTGGATATTAGATTAGTGTATTGGATTGGAGACTGGCTATCTGATAGGTATCAACAAGTTGTGTATGTGGGTGAGATATCCAAGAAAAGGAAAGTCACTAGTGGAGTGCCTCAGGGGTCTGTTTTAGGGCCATTACTATTTAACTTGTATATTAATGATATTGGCAAAGATTTGGATGGAGATATTCAGTTGTTTCCATATGATGCAAAGTTAGGACGAAGCATAAAGAGTAGTGAAGATGTTGTATCCTTGCAAGAAGACTTGAATAAATTGAGTGATTGGGCAGGGAAATGGGGATATGAGTTCAATGTTGCAAAATGTAAGGTTTTAAAATTTGGAAAACAAAGATCTGATGCAGAATTTATGCTTGGCGAGAATATATTGTTGGAGGTAGAGGAAATAAGAGATCTGGGAGTGATAGTGGATAGGGATCTAAAATTTAGGGGACACATCGCCAAAATTGTGAAGACAACACAAAGGCTTCTGGGAATGATACGGAGGACACTGACATGTAGAAGTAGGGAGATTCTTGTTCCGTTGTATAAGGCTTTGATTAGGCTACACAGATTGTTTATTATTGTGCCCAGATTTGGTCACCAGGTTTTCAGAAAGATGAAGAGATGTTGGAAATGGTCCAAAGGTGACTGACTAAGGTAGTTTCTGACCTCTGGAATGTTGAGTATGAGGAAAGATTGAGAAGATGTAATTTGCAGAGTCTGGTGGAGAGGAGGAAGAGGGGAGATATGATAGAGACCTGCAAGTCGGTAAGGAGTTGTTATAAGATCAATGGTGGAGAAGTTCTACAGAGAATAGTGGGAGATCAGGGGAGAACCAAAGGTCATCCCTGGAAACTGTATGAACAGGGTGTGAGTAGGGGAGTGAGAGGCAGGTTTTTTCCGTGCCGAGTTGTGAATGATTGGAATGCCTTGCCTGAGAGTGTGGTGTCTACAAGGAGTGTGAATGTGTTTAAGGCTTGGTATGATTAGATGTTTGTGTGATAAAAGGACCTCTTAGATGCCCTTCGGGTAATAATAATAATAATAATAATAATAATAATAATAATAATAATAAGATGTTCTCACTTCAGAAATGCCTCTCATATACAAGTTTCTAACCAAACTAAATGGTCTAAAGTTGATCGATGTCTACGGAAACCACATTGTGTATTGGAAAGAAGACTGTTGCTTTCTAAATACCGGAGAAGTCTAGCATTAACCATTTTGTCTAGTATCTTACAAAGACAGCTGGTCAGATAATTATTTGCTTGTGTTGGATCTTTTCATGGTTTTGGGATAGCAATAACAATTGACTTATGCCAAGAATTTGGAAACTCTTCCTTTGCAAGTATTCTATTGTATAATAAGAGAAGAAGATCTATAGAAGATGATGGTAGATGTGTTATCATTTCATAATGGATGTCATCGGGTCCTACTGTACTAGGGTGAGATTGTAGGAGAGCTCTTTTTAGTTCCTCCTTGACAAATGGCTGATTATATGGCAGAAGAATGTTGGTAGAAAAATTAAGCCTGTGTTTCTCTTGCTGCTCTTTCAGTATTAAAAATTCTGGAGAATATGAAACTGTTGCTGAGATTTTAGCAAAAGTTTCTCCCAAAGTATCTGCAATAGTTTTGGGAGCAGCAAGAACACTTACATTATAGTCTAAGGTGGACAAACAATGTGTACTATATCTGCCTTTCATTTTCTGGATTTTATTCCATACAATTTTTGGACTGGTCATTTGATTAATTGATGTAGTAAATTGGATCCATGATTGTTTTTGACTCTGACGTCTTACAAAACGTGCTTTGGCTCAAATACACTTGAAAGTTATTAAATTTGATGTGGTGGGGTATATATGAAATATGCTCCATGCTCTGTGTTGATCTTTTTTGGCTGCCTGACATTCTGGGTTCCACAAAGGCTTTGGATAGACTGGAAATTGAGATGATGTTTTTGGGATGGAGGTTGTTGCTGCCTGGACAATGCATTTTGTTATACATTTTACAGAATCATTGATAGGTGTTTGACCGATGGCATCAGCATTAAATTTTGCAAGATGAGAGAAAGTGTTCCAGTCAGCCTGGTCCAGTTTCCACACAGGCATCTGTGTGAGTGAACACAGTTCCTGTGAAGACATTGTACAAAGAACAGGAAAGTGATCAATTCCATATATGTTCTCTTCAACGCCCCACATGAGCAGTGGAAGAATAGAAGGGGAACAGATTGTAAGATCAATTGCAGAATATGAGCAGGTAGGCATATAGAATAAAGTATTGAGTTTATTATTTAGAAGGGAAAGCTTGTTGTTATCAAGAATTTTTTCAATGATTCAGCCTCGTCTATTAGTGCATTTTTGGAAATTATGGAGACAACTACCGTGTTTGAATAAAAACTTTAGTTTACTATTACTAAAATTTTACAATTCGACGTTTCGACCTTTATGTTAAGGTCATCTTCTGGAGCGTACAAATATACACAGGAAACAAGCTATACTACAATCACACTGGTTCGTTAAAGACACTGACTAACCGCTACCACAATTGTTGGCCTGACCTCTGGTGGAAAAAAAAAAAAAAAAAAATTGTACATCAGCGCTAAAGTCCTATTATTTGTGTTGTCTACTATATACATATATTAACATTTTATTAACATCATTCCAGCCAGTTGGAGTGGAATGGTTTCTAATAATAGCAGATTGGCTAGAGTCCTGACTTGTGTTGAATCTTTCAAATTAGGTTGGCTGAATGTGTGCCATCCAGATCCTTGGAATTTTCATACCATCTTTATTGTTGATATTTGGGTGGTTTGTCAGGATTTCGCAAGATTCTTTAAATTTTCTTTCGTACCATGTTTTTGTACGGTGTAAGGAGCAGGTGCTTTTCCAGTTGATTTGGTGTAAGGTGTTGAGTGCGTGGTCTGAGAGGCCTGCTTCACCATAATGGTTATATTTAATGTGTCTAATGTGTTCTTTTTTGCGTATGGGGATTGTCCGTCCTGTTTCACCAATGTACGGTAAGTTACAGGTGCAGCGGATGCAATAGACTCCAGGATGTGCTAATGGGAGGAGAGGGTCCTTAGAGGAGCTGAATATGGTTTTGAGTTTAGTGGGTGGTTTAAAGGTGGCATTAAGGTTATAATGTTGTAGGATTCTGTTGATTTTTTCTGATAACCCTTTAATATATGGGATGGCTATGGTTTTACTGTAGTCTAGATTCGTTTTTGTTGTGGTTTTATAGAGTATTTTATTGACAGTATTTTTGTTATAGCCATTGTTTATGAATGTGTCACTAATGATTTTTAGTTCTTGTTTTAGGGCCTGCTGGTTAGAGCAAATAGTTGTGGCTCTGTTTTTAAGGGTGTTTATGACTCCATATTTTTGTGCTGGGTGGTGATATGAATTCGCATGTATGTATTGGCCCGTGTGTGTAGGTTTTCGGTAGACCGTGAAGGATAGATTGTCTGAAGGAAGACGTGTAACTAGTGTGTCTAGGAACGGGAGCGAATTTTGGTTTTCGATTTCGATGGTAAATTGTATGCGTTCGTGTTGTTTGTTTAGGTGGCAGAGGAATGTGTTTAGCGTTTGTCGACTGTGCGGCCAGATCGCGAACACGTCGTCAACGTATCTGAGCCAGATTGTCGGTCGAAGCGTGGCGGAATCAAGAGCCCTTTGCTCAAAGGTTTCCATGTAGAAGTTCGCGATTGGGGGGGATAATGGTGAGCCCATGGTCGTACCTTCCTTTTGTAGGTAGAATTTGTTTTGCCACACGAAGTAACCGGACTTTAGTACGTGGGCAAAGAGGGCCGTAATGTCGGGCGGAAATTTGTTCTGTAGTAGGAGAATTGTGTCATTGATGGGGACATTAGTGAAAAGGGCAGAAACGTCAAAACTGACTAATAAGTCGTCTTTGTCGAGTGTTATGTTTTTGATTATGTTTATAAAGTGTTGTGTGTTTTTTACGTAGGAGGGGGAATGACCTACCAACTCCTTGAGTGTTGCCGCTAATTTCTTGGCTAGGTGGTAATTGGGACTGTCTATTCCTTCCACTATTGGTTGAAGGGGCACATTTTGTTTGTGTATTTTCGGAACCCCATATATTCTGGGGGGGCGGGCGTAGTGGGGTTTGAGTTTTTTAACTGTGTCTGGTGGCCAAGAAGTGACGGACTTTAATAGTTTTTCTGTTTTGTCCTTTATCCTCTTTGTTGGGTTATAATTCACCATTTTATATGTGTTGTTATCGGCTACTAGTTGGTTCATTTGCAGTATGTATGTTGACCTGTCAAGGACAACAGTGGCACTGCCTTTATCAGCTTTCGTTATTATTATGTTTTGTTTGGCTTTTAACGATTTAATTGCTGCTAATTCTGTTTTAGTCAGGTTATTCTGTATGGTTTTCTTGGTATTTAGGACATTACTGGTTTCTAGTCGTATTTTGTCTGCTATGTTGTTAGGTAGGGATCTGATGCCTCTTTCAATGTGGTAGATAAAATCTAATTTGTTTACCTTTTTAGGCGCTATTGCGTAGTTCAGTCCTTTATTCAGCAGCGTGAGTTCGCCGTTGTTCAGGGTATGGCTTGATAAGTTGATCACATGGTTCTTGCTTGTCGGTGGTTGGTCGCTCCTTGTCTCCCTTGTTTGTTGTTCATTGTTGTTTCTCGGGGAGGAAGTCCTCTGATTGGCCGCCATATTTTGCCATTGTTTCAACCTGTGGAATTTTTTCTCGAGTTTTTCTTTGTTCTTTTCCAGGGTATGCTTGGCCGAATTGTCAGTAATTCTTTCAAGTGTTTGTAGAATGTCTTGGTTAACATAGTTCGATAGTTCTAATTGTAATTCAGAAACTAGATTTTGTGTTGTAGCTAGGTTTCGGCAGGCTGTTTGGATCTGTTCCCTAAGCATTGCTTTTTCTGTGCGGTCATAGATACGAAGTGCCTTAGCGGACATAAATTTCGTTTTTAGCCTGATGCAGATCGGAATGAGGTTATTGTCTCTGCATCTCTTTAAAAAGGCCAGCCGATTGATCAGAAGAGAAATACGAATCTTTAGCTTACCATAGCGATTGCAGCGCTTGTGGGTATCATTTCCATGGATGATCTGAATCCTTTCTTTTAGGCTTGCACGGTGATCCGAATGCATTTTTGGAAATTATGGAGACAACTACCGTGTTTGAATAAAAACTTTAGTTTACTATTACTAAAATTTTACAATTCGACGTTTCGACCTTTATGTTAAGGTCATCTTCTGGAGCGTACAAATATACACAGGAAACAAGCTATACTACAATCATACTGGTTCGTTAAAGACACTGACTAACCGCTACCACAATTGTTGGCCTGACCTCTGGTGGAAAAAAAAAAAAAAAAAAATTGTACATCAGCGCTAAAGTCCTATTATTTGTGTTGTCTACTATATACATATATTAACATTTTATTAACATCATTCCAGCCAGTTGGAGTGGAATGGTTTCTAATAATAGCGGATTGGCTAGAGGCCTAAAAAGGTAAACAAATTAGATTTTATCTACCACATTGAAAGAGGCATCAGATCCCTACCTAACAACATAGCAGACAAAATATGACTAGAAACCAGTAATGTCCTAAATACCAAGAAAACCATACAGAATAACCTAACTAAAACAGAATTAGCAGCAATTAAATCGTTAAAAGCCAAACAAAACATAATAATAACGAAAGCTGATAAAGGCAGTGCCACTGTTGTCCTTGACAGGTCAACATACATACTGCAAATGAACCAACTAGTAGCCGATAACAACACATATAAAATGGTGAATTATAACCCAACAAAGAGGATAAAGGACAAAACAGAAAAACTATTAAAGTCCGTCACTTCTTGGCCACCAGACACAGTTAAAAAGCTCAAACCCCACTACGCCCGCCCCCCCAGAATATATGGGGTTCCGAAAATACACAAACAAAATGTGCCCCTTCAACCAATAGTGGAAGGAATAGACAGTCCCAATTACCACCTAGCCAAGAAATTAGCGGCAACACTCAAGGAGTTGGTAGGTCATTCCCCCTCCTACGTAAAAAACACACAACACTTTATAAACATAATCAAAAACATAACACTCGACAAAGACGACTTATTAGTCAGTTTTGACGTTTCTGCCCTTTTCACTAATGTCCCCATCAATGACACAATTCTCCTACTACAGAACAAATTTCCGCCCGACATTACGGCCCTCTTTGCCCACGTACTAAAGTCCAGTTACTTCGTGTGGCAAAACAAATTCTACCTACAAAAGGAAGGTACGGCCATGGGCTCACCATTATCCCCCCCCAATCGCGAACTTCTACATGGAAACCTTTGAGCAAAGGGCTCTTGATTCCGCCACGCTTCGACCGACATCTGGCTCAGATACGTTGACGACGTGTTCGCGATCTGGCCGCACGGTCGACAAACGCTAAACACATTCCTCAGCCACCTAAACAAACAACACGAACGCATACAATTTACCATCGAAATCGAAAACCAAAATTCGCTCCCGTTCCTAGACACACTAGTTACACGTCTTCCTTCAGACAATCTATCCTTCACGGTCTACCGAAAACCTACACACACGGGCCAATACATACATGCGAATTCATATCACCACCCAGCACAAAAATATGGAGTCATAAACACCCTTAAAAACAGAGCCACAACTATTTGCTCTAACCAGCAGGCCCTAAAACAAGAACTAAAAATCATTAGTGACACATTCATAAACAATGGCTATAACAAAAATACTGTCAATAAAATACTCTATAAAACCACAACAAAAACGAATCTAGACTACAGTAAAACCATAGCCATCCCATATATTAAAGGGTTATCAGAAAAAATCAACAGAATCCTACAACATTATAACCTTAATGCCACCTTTAAACCACCCACTAAACTCAAAACCATATTCAGCTCCTCTAAGGACCCTCTCCTCCCATTAGCACATCCTGGAGTCTATTGCATCCGCTGCACCTGTAACTTACCGTACATTGGTGAAACAGGACGGACAATCCCCATACGCAAAAAAGAACACATTAGACACATTAAATATAACCATTATGGTGAAGCAGGCCTCTCAGACCACGCACTCAACACCTTACACCAAATCAACTGGAAAAGCACCTGCTCCTTACACCGTACAAAAACATGGTACGAAAGAAAATTTAAAGAATCCTGCGAAATCCTGACAAACCACCCAAATATCAACAATAAAGATGGTATGAAAATTCCAAGGATCTGGATGGCACACATTCAGCCAACCTAATTTGAAAGATTCAACACAAGTCAGGACTCTAGCCAATCTGCTATTATTAGAAACCATTCCACTCCAACTGGCTGGAATGATGTTAATAAAATGTTAATATATGTATATAGTAGACAACACAAATAATAGGACTTTAGCGCTGATGTACAATTTTTTTTTTTTTTTTTTTTTCCACCAGAGGTCAGGCCAACAATTGTGGTAGCGGTTAGTCAGTGTCTTTAAAGAACCAGTGTGATTGTAGTATAGCTTGTTTCCTGTGTATATTTGTACGCTCCAGAAGATGACCTTAACATAAAGGTCGAAACGTCGAATTGTAAAATTTTAGTAATAGTAAACTAAAGTTTTTATTCAAACACGGTAGTTGTCTCCATAATTTCCAAAATTGCATTCGGATCACCGTGCAAGCCTAAAAGAAAGGACTCGTCTATTAGTGTTCGCACTACCCCATAGAGTATGACTGTTAAAGTCACCCATCAAAAGAATGGGTTCAGGCAGTTGCGAGATAAGGTTATCAAGATCAATTTCGTTTAACTCAGCATTAGGTGGTAAATAAATTGAACATACTGTAATAAGGAATCCCAGAGAAGCAAATCGCTACCGCTTCCAGAGAAGTATTAAGTTGGACCTGATGGAAAGGAGTATGACTGCCCACAAAGATAGCTACTCTTCCATGAGCAGGACCATCTCCAGTTCTATCCTTATGTACAACAGTGAAATTCCTAAAGGTACAGTCCTCATTGGGTCTTAAGTAAGTTTCCTGTAGACAGAAACAGAAAGGTTTGTGTTTCTGCAACAACATATTGATATCGTCAATATTCTGGTGGATCCCACGACAGTTCCATTGTAAAAATTTTTCTATTGTTTTGATTTTATTGACTTGTCAGGTTTTCGAGAGGTTGAGGGCTTATCTTTGTCAGATTTATATTTATCCACTGTTTTAGGGAAGTATGGACGGCCAGTGTCCATCTCTTCCTCTGGTAGAGTGTTCAAAACATCAAATGTGTTAGGGTCAGTTGGTATGTTTTCAGTGGGTATCGAGGTATCCATTTTTTTCTGTGCAAGTGTCTGGTGGTTTATCTTTGAGTGAAGTCTCCACTGTAATTTTTTGACAGATCAGTTTTCATTGAATGGGACCATTTTTCAAGTTGTCTCTGGAGTAAGGCTATAGGTCTTGTAATTAATGCGCTCAACAGAGAAGCATTTGCGATCGTAAAGTTCAGATATGGTGAAATTATCAAATGGTGGAATAGACATACATGTTTGAGTTGCTGTTGGCACTGTTTTAATTGTTACTTTTTCAGCATAAGAGGATCGTAGAACAGGTGTAATGGTAGCTAGTTTTCTTTTTTGCATCCTGATATGTTATGTTTTGTTCTGTTTTTATTGTTTGTATCTCTTTTTCATCTCTCCATTTCTGACATGCACGAGAGTATGCTGGATGATCTCCCTGACAGTTGACACATTTAGCTTTTTTTTCACAGCAAGATTTATTTTCATGTTCTTTAGTACCACATCGAGCACAGGTAGTAGAACCATGATAGGCAGTTTGAGCATGTCCATTTCTTTGACATTTAAAGCATCTCAACAGATTAGGGATTATATTCTAATAGGATAGCTGAGATACCCTGCTTTTACAGATGTCGGAGGCCGAGGCGTATCAAAAGTAAGGATGATGTTCTTGGTTGAGACCAGGTGACCATCTCTGCATATCAGGGTGCGCCTCACACCCATCACTCCTTGATCTTTAAGCTCTGAACATATCTCCTCATCAGGAACCTCAAGGCGATATCACTGATATCACTCCTCTACTGGAATTGAGTGTTCTGTGAGGTGTTACTGCAATTTATATTCCACCCATTATCATTGCTCTCAGTAGTTTCTTGGAATGTTGTTTGCACATTGTTTCCATGAGGATATCACCAGAACGCAATTTCTTGACAGTTTTGGGAGGTCCTGCCAATCCTTCTAAACCTTTTTGGATAAAGAAGGGTGACATTTTCCCAATTAGTTTTTCACCTGTTGCATGAATGATTAAAAAGGTTGGTACATTTTTGTTAGTATCCGATATCTTTTGTTTCTTACTTCTGTTTCCATATGCAGTGTCGATATTATTAGTATTTGGTTGGGACTTTGTTACGGTCCCTGAAACATTTGAGGATGAAGAATTCATATTTAAAGAATTTTTAATTTGGTGCCAGAGCTCCCCACCCACCATGGAGCCACACATGGAGGCCCACTACCCGGCAAGCAAAGACTGTGCTCAGGAGTAGAACACTAGTGCTACCCTGGGTGCTATACCAGCACTGCAGCAGGTCTAGGATCCCCCTTTCTGGATGTCCATGGGTCGTGCCACACGGCAAACACGGCAGCAGGGCATTGGCTCCCAGTGATGGTGGTCTGGAAAAAGGATAATGAAAAAGACTCAGGAGAAGTAGAAGAAAGAATACGGGAAGAAAAGTAAAGAAAAAGAGGAAGAATGAAAAAGGTCAGTCATCACTGGGAGGTCCCCTCCACCACGAACAGGTGCCCCAGATGGAAGGGCTGAATCAGTTTAAGGCATGGTTGGATGATCATTGTGTGCAATAGTGTGACCTTCTGTGATGAGCCTCTGACTCCATAGAAGTCAAATGTTAATAATAATAATAATAATAATTAGTAATAGTGCAGATGTGGTAGCCCTGCAAGAGGAGTTGAATAAACTGGAGAGATGGACAAGTTAATGGAGGTTTCAATTTATTTTAGCTAATTGTAAAGTCTTGAAGTTTGGGATACATCAATGGGAGGCTGCATACTCTTTTGGAGGAACTGTTCTGGAGTAAGTGGGGGAGGCAAGGAATCTAAAAGTGATGATTGATATAAACCTGAAATTCGGGGAACCTATTGCAAAGGTGGTGAAAGTAACCCAGAGGAATGCTGCAATACTGAGAAGCACTCTGACCTGCAGAGATGAAAGAACTGTCATTTCATTGCATAAAGCCTGATCAGACAAGACCTGGAATATCATATCCTAGATTTGAAGGGGATAAATTAACCATGGAAAGAGTGCAGAGGCAGATAACAAAAATGATATCAGGACTGTAACAATGTTAGTTATGAGGATGGCTGAGGAAGTGTGACCTGCAGAGTTTGGTAAATAGAAGGAGAGGTGATGTGATAGAGACTTTTAAATTGTTGAGAGGTAGTTACAGGGGAGTTTTTTTATTTGGTTGAATAGGAGGAAGGAGCAAGAACAAGAGGCCATTCCTGGAGGTTGTGAAAGGAAATTGTAAGCAATAGGTTTCCTAGTTTCTTTGCATGTAGGGTGGTTGAACTGTGAAACATGTTGCCTGATAGAGTGATGAGAGCATGAACAGTCAATGGGTTCAAGGAGTGGTATGATAGACCATGTGTTTTCTAGGGTAGGCCTCCCACAATGAGTCCTGTGACTGAATGGAGGCTGAATCATAATAATAATAATAATAATAATAATAATAATAATAATAGTAATAATCAGAGCCGGCGCTAGGGTCTTTGCCGCCCGCATGCAATTTCTATCTAAGTGCCCCTGTAACGATCCAGGCATGTGTGGTTCTTTTACGATAATAAAAATTTAAATTATTTGAAATTTCTTAAATAAATTTTGACAGAACAGCCACACGTTGGTTCGCTAAACGTAACGAACTGGGGGTGTTGACTAGCCAGGATAATCATTAAAAATCCGAATATTCAAAAAATTCTCAAAAGTTAAAGCAAATTTTGATAAAGCCACTTCACTTTAATCATTGAATATAATGATACAGAAATTATAGCCTTCTCACCGACATCGCTAACAAAATTAAAATGAATTTTAATTAAAGTTAAAATTTATTTGAACTAAAGCTTAAAAAATTTTTGCATTTTACTAAATTTTTAGTAAGTTGTAAAAATTTTTTAATAATTTTTATAAGTAGAACTATCTTTTAGGAAAATAAAAGAAACTCAAGATAGATGAGAAAATAAGAAAAGAATTCAGAAATAATAATTAGAACATTTTATTAATATTAATATAAGTATTCAAAAAATAAAATCTTTACAGAATAACAGAAAATAAATTAAATTACATAAATATACTTGACATTTTTTTATTAAAATTTTAGACTTCTTGATTTCATATTCACCAAATTAGAAATAATAGTCTTAACGTCTAATTCCGCACATACATCATTTTCAATAGCTATTAACGCCAAACTAACAAGCCCTTTTTGTGACATACTTGTTCTTAAGTAGGTTTTAATCAATTTCAACTTGGAAAAGGAACGTTCACCGCTCACTACACTAAGGTTAATAGTATTCTTAAAGCAATTGAAAAGTTAGGGAAAAATAAATTATTGGACACAGTAAAATTAAGAATATCGAAAGGGTTTTGAATATTTAAATTATCCTTTCGAAAAATATCCTGGAAGGCACATAACTCATCATATAGGTCTATTCCATTTATCTTTATTATTGCTGTCCATCAAGAGAATCTCTAAATCGTCACAATTTTTTCGTAAATCTTCGTTATTAATTTGTAGTAATCTATACAAGAAATAAATTATCATATGTTTTTAGTTGTTCAAAACGTTCTATTAACGAACACATTGCAACGTCTAGAAGTGTATAAAACACATTCACTCTAAATTTATCATCTGGCAATTGTAGCATTACGTCATGATGCTCATAGTCAAATTGTCGTTATCTTCTTTTGTCATCGAACTTCCATTTCAGTTTTAAATTCTTGTTCTCCATCCACCTCTTCACTCAGTTCTTTTGCCGTTTTTAGAACTTCTTTAAAATTTGTATCTGATCGATATTTTTGTAAGAATATTTTTAAGTTTTCGATAGATTCTAAAGCAAGTTTAATGTTCATATTTTTGTCTTCAAGCATTTTACTCACAGGCATTATTCTGTTAAGTAAATCATGCCAAATTATAAGAGAACAAATAAATTTGTAGTACTTCATTTTAGCACATAATGTTTGTGCTTCATGTTGAATTTCTTTATTAAAATTTTCATTATTTAAAATTTCAAAAAGTGCATCATAAAATTCTCCTAAGTTATATCGTAGAGGGCGGATTGCATTAATTTTACTTTCCCATTGTGTTTCTGTTGGCTGTTTCAATGTTAAATTTTTTACGAACTTTAAAAGGATTGCTCAATGTTTGTAAGAGAATGAAAAAGAAATTATAGAAAACTATAAAGTATCTGCGACACTAGCGTTAGCCAATGCAAGTGACCCTAGTACGTAGTACAATACTGGACAACTCATAGCAAAGGTGGTGAAGTTCTGATCACTATTCTTAGGTTCTTTCTTTTAGGGTTACACAGTGATCAGCACTCATATTTGTAGATTTAGGGACTCAAAAACACACGTGTTGAACAGATTATTTTATTAATTACAAATAAAATAAAACTTGACGTTTCGACCTCTATATCGAGGTCATCATCGGAAGAATACAACTGTATACAGAACCAAGCTACATGCTCATGCTTTCTATATCAGTAAACTAAATCTATGTAGTTAATAAATCTTTTTTCTAGCCTGACCTCTAGTGATAGAAAGGAAAAACAAAAATAAATAAAGAAAGAAATAAAATTATAAAAAAAAAATTAAAAAAAAAAAATAATAATAATAATAAATAAAAAAAATATATATATATATAAAAAAAAATATATATATATATATATATAAAAAAAAATATATATATATATATATATATTATAAATAGATAAATGCAACTACAATAAACTGTTAGAGTCCTCATGTATTAATATTCTGGATAGTTACAAAATGATTTCTTTCAGTTGCTATTGAATGTTCTAAACACTTCACCAGGTCACCAGGTTGTCTTCTTGTAGTGGGAATTTTTGGTTGGGATTTTTGGTTGAGATTTGGGTTGAAATGCTCAAACACAACCCAAATCTCAACAAAAATGATGTCCTCACCATTTCAAGAATGTGGAGAATCCATCTACAACCTGTATAACATCCTAAACTAGCAGTAGAAAAATTTCCACTACAAGAAGACAACCTGGTGACCTGGTGAAGTGTTTAGAACATTCAATAGCAACTGAACGAAATCATTTTGTAACTATCCAGAATATTAATACATGAGGACTCTAACAGTTTATTGTAGTTGCATTTATCTATTTATAATATATATATATATATATATATATATATATATATATATATATATATTATAAATATATATATATATTTTTTTTTTTATATATATATATATTTTTTTTTATTTTATATTTTTTTTAATTTTTTTTTTATAATTTTATTTCTTTCTTTATTTATTTTTGTTTTTCCTCTCTATCACTAGAAAAAAGATTTATTAACTACGCAGATTTAGTTTACTGATATAGAAAGCATGAGCATGTAGCTTGGTTCTGTATACAGTTGTATTCTTCCGATGATGACCTCGATATAGAGGTCGAAACGTCAAGTTTTATTTTATTTGTAATTAATAAAATAATCTGTTCAACACGTGTGTTTTTGACTCCCTAAATCTACAAATATGAGCTATTCTTAGGTATTTTCCATAATGTAAAAACACATTTCCTAGGAAATGTATGCTGTTATTACATTATGGAGGGAGGTCACTACCCAGACCGGTTTCAGCTTTTTTTGAGGCTTCATCAGTGCGTAGCTAGACCATATTGATACCAAAGTGTATAGCAAAAAGAACTTATATACTCTGCAGTAAGAGTTTCCAAATAGGTGCAACCATTAAGTTACTTAAATATAAAGAGCTAATAAGCTTCATTTTGGCAATATAAACATTATTTAAATTAAGGGGATATTAAATCCCACATTGTTTTAAAACCGAATAAGAAACTGAAAGACTAAAATCAGAGAGTTTCATGCCGATATATATAGAAAACTATAAAGTATCGGCGACACTAGCGTTAGCCAATGCAAGTGACCCTAGTACGTAGTACAATACTGGACAACTCGTAGCAAAGGTGATGAAGTTCTGATCGCTATTCTTAGGTATTTTCCATAATGTAAAAACACATTTCCTAGGAAATGTATGCTGTTATTATATTATGGAGAGAGGTCACTACCCAGACCAGTTTTAGCCTTTTTTGAAGCTTCATCAGTGAAAAGTGGGATTTAATATCCCCTTAATTTAAATAATGTTTATATCGCCGAAATGAAGCTTATTAGCTCTTTATATTTAAGTAACTTAATGGTTGCACCTATTTGGAAACTCGTACTGCAGAGTATATAAGTTCTTTTCACTATACACTTTGGTATCAATATGGTCTAGCTACTCACTGATGAAGCCTCAAAAAAGGCTGAAACCGGTCTGGGTAGTGACCTCCCTCCATAATGCAATAACAGCACACATTTCCTAGGAAATGTGTTTTTACATTATGGAAGATACTTAAGAATAGCGATCAGAACTTCACCACCTTTGCTACGAGTTGTCCGGTATTGTACTACGTACTAGGGTCACTTGCATTGGCTAACGCTAGTGTTGCCGATGCTTTGTAGTTTTCTATATATCGACATGAAACTCTCTGATTCCAATCTTTGAGTTTCTTATTCGGTTTTAAAACAATGTGGGATTTAATATCCCCTTAATTTAAATAAAAGAAATTATATATTTCTTGAATAATTGCAAAGAAACTAATTGTATCTGCATTCACTTTGGCTGCATCGTTAATGATTAAATTTAGAGTATGAGCAGCACATGGCACTTAAAAGGCTCAAGGATTTTTGTTTAAAAGCAAATTTTGGAGCCCATATTTTTTCCCTTTCGTATTTGCCCCATTGCCAACCCTTGACCTCACATGTCTTCAATGGGAATATTCCATTTTTCCAGTTGTTCCACTATTGTTGCACATAAACAATGTCCTGTGGAATCTAATATATCTGCAAAACCTAAAAAGTTTTCCCTGATCTTGACAATTCCATTGTCACAGGAAACAAAGCGAATAATAATGGTCATTTGTTCTGTTTTACTTGCATCAGGTGTGCAGTCTAAAATTATGGAATAATATTTAGATTTTCAAATTGATAATAAAATTGTATCCCTGATTGCATTACTTAAAGTTTCCAATATTTCATTTTGTACTCTATTGTTTCGTTGTAGGGCCATTTCAACATGATTTTCCATAACGGGATCAAACGTCACAAACAGTTCGACCAATTTTAAAAAATTGCCGTTATTCCTTTCATGTAATTTATCAGATGATCCGCAAAAAGCTAAATTATGGCTACCAAGGAATTTTACAATTTCAATCAAGCATTCTAAAACACTCGTCCAATGTTTCTTTTCCATTTCATACATGCTTTGAGTCTGGCAATCAATAGTAGTTTTGTTTTTTAAATTTTTTATCAAGTTACTTCCATTTTAAGAAAATTTCATGTGAGCTAAACTAGTCTCATGTCTATACAAAGTTGTACTTACATTTCTCCAATCGTTATAACCTTCTACAAGACTACTTGATTCAGTAGGTGCAAAAAGTTTGCAACAAAAGCAAACAAAAAATAATTTAATGTTTCGGAATAAATGAGCCATGTTCTTGGCAAGAGCTCCACATTTTCCATTATAATACGTGTCGCCAAATTTATGACCATATGTATCTCTGGGATATATTATATTTTTCTTTTGAACAGGCCCCATTTCAATTAAAACAACTCGTAATATTTCATCAATATTTCCCCATTCACCTGGATCTTCTAAATTTACAGAGACTAACAATGAGTTAGTTTCATGGTCAAATACAACTAAATCTTCTCCTAACTGTTTTTCACTTAAATCCTGCATCTTATTGTCTTGTTCAACAGTTGTAATAGTACTTTCATGCAAACTGGATGATAAGCACGGTTTGTCAACTCTGATTTCTGACATATCGAGTTGGTTACAATTTGCATCAGAATATTTTAATATTTTAACAGATTTATTAAGAACCCCAGTTTGTTTCTTAATATCTGCTTCTTTCGCAGCATGACGCTTATGATTTTGTGCACCAGATAACTTTTTTTAATTTTTAATTCCATTTCTATTTTATACCCACAAGAAATTATTACACAATACGACACAGAGACGAAACAATAGTCCGCACTGCGCTACTGTTAGTAGCCTATTGAGATGCGTACTTTTATAAATCTACTGTTGCTATCCTGTCATTACTGCGACATTGTAAAATTTTATTATTATTTTAACTTTGTATACTTGTAATTTCTATTAATTACTTGTGATGTCTTTTTTCTTTACTTTATTATACTTTATTCTCCGTTATTCTAATGTAGCTGTGTGCGCTTTCTCTCTCTCAGAATCTCTCTTGTTTATATTATTATGTGCTATGTTTACAAGAAAGTCAAATAACATTTATTTACATTACTATGAAATGTACACGAATTTAAACATTAGGGAGATTGCTTTCTCTATCCTTCTATAAAAACTCTTTAGCAAAATTTAGAACCTTTTTTCTTCAACTTTAAAATACTTTCTTTAAAACAAAACGTTATCTACTCTCAGTTTACAAATTTTACTTATTAAATTCCAAGCTTACTCACAAAGAGGTTACCTAAATCTCTCTCTGTTAAGTTATCTTTACAAATTTGATATCAACTTCTAACATGCCAATTGATTCTCTTATGGACACTTCTTAACCTTATTAAACATTAAACATATATCTTAAAAGTCTTTCTAATACAACTATAAGAGGAATTATATAAAAGTTTTGAACTTACAAAGGCTCTGTATCTCACAATTAGTCAAAGTGTTTCACTAAAAGTTCTATAGCAATTCTTTCATCTCAGATCTTCATCTGGAATTTTGGCTTCGGCTATATCAATTGGGAATGTGGCAGGACTCATACAGTTCCAGAAAAATCTTATCTCCCACGGCAAAAAGAAAAACTTACGAGCGAAGATACTTCGGGAAATTTGCCTCGCCTTTTCTCCTCTACTTGAGCTCGCCGAAAATGCCTGGATGACTGCCATCTCAAGTAGCTTGAATTGCCGCCTCTAAGAAACTGAAAATGCCACCTCCAAGAAAAATGAAACTGTTGTCAACTGTCAATCAGAATCCCTCTGGACTGGAAATTTTTCTCTTCTACAATGTTTGGGACTTCTCCTTTTGGCAATTTGAAAGCCCTATCTGTAGCCTAGAAGTTGTTTCTCTCTAGCAACATCTCAAACCGAGAAGCTCCTTTCTGGAAGTGGAAAACTCCTCTCTCAACCACTGTCTGGATCTGGGATGCTCTCTGACGATGTCTGGAACCGAGCAGCTCTGTCTCTCTTCAGCAACATCTGGGACCGGGCAGCTTTAGCAATGTCTGGAACTAAGCTTCCTCCTCTTTGACAGCGTCTGGAACCGGGCAGCCTCTCCAGTCTCTCTGTGGACGTCTCTGGAACCAGAGCCCCCTCTACTTCTGCAGCAATCTCTGGATCTGTGCAGCCCCTTCTGTTTGCTTCAGTCCCTTTTTATTATACCTCCTCTGAGACCTTGAATGAAGTTTGGCAACTTCCAAAGAATCAGTATGATTCTTTCATCTTAAGTTTCAAGTTCGGCACGCCTTTTGTTCTCCTCTGCTTTCTTTTAATTGTAAGTTGCCAGCCATCGGAAAGTTGTTTGAACCTTTCTGACTGACTTAGCAGATGTTTACACTTAGAGCCTGCAAGCTTTCTCATACAAACAAATTTCAATAACAATCTTTCTAATGCTGCCATGTAGATCTATTACATGCAGCTTTGGCGATATAAACTTTGCCTTTGTTTTTAACACTCTAACATATTCTTATTAAAGCAGTATGTATTATACAGTTAACTTCCAGAGTGTTATTTACAATAACATCTAAAACAAACTATACAGAGACAAACAAAGTTTATTTTTACAATATTCACATGGGACTTAACCTAAGTAAACAATCGAATGTAATGTGCTTTGGAATATTTAAGCTACAATCGAGTTTTTACAGTACCATATGACTGGTTACGTAGCAACATAACCAGTCATATGGTACTGGTTATGTTGCTACTGGAGGCAAGCATTTAGCATGCTCTCGCTGCAAAATTGTAAACAGCTGGCAATATACAATTTTTTTAAAATTTTTATTTGGTGTATCCGGCCTTATTTATTTTATTATTGATCATTCTAAGAATTTTTTGTTTTTATGATAAAAGTTTTGTTTCTTAAAAATGAACTTATGACCTGGGCCCCGGCGCCCCAAGGACCGTATGCTCGCTTGCACCGAGCCTGGTAATAATATTATTATTATTAAGATGAACTACATGGATTTTGGTTAAAGCATCTAACCAGTCTACATGGAATGGCCGAACAATTTAATTATTTGTTGCAGTCAGGCTCAGTGGAAGATGGATGATATCTGGAGTACTTTTCTATTCATGAAAAATAAGGATAAGGGTGCAGATCCAAGTAACTATCATCCAATAACATGCCTATCAACTATGCTTAAGCTTTTCATTGCGATCATAGCAAATTCCATAAAACACTACTTATCAGATAATCTGACGAACAGAAAGCAATTTTCAAAAATCTAGAGGAAGAAAAGGTCAGATCCTTATTAATAAAATGATCCTCAGAAATTCAAAAAGACAAAAAACTAACTTAAACATGACATGGATAGAATATAAGAAAGCATTCGATTCCTTTCCACACTCCTGGATCCTGAAATCACTACAAATTGGAATTAACAAAAACATATGTTCATTTCTGGTTGCTGCTATGAAATCATGGAAATGAACTTTAATAGTTAATTTAACTAAGTAAATAATTATTATATATTATTTTTATATTTTTATTAATATTATAATTAATAAATAACTAAGTAAATTTAAATAAGTAAAAAAAAAACTAAGTAAATAATTAATAAATTAATTATTTACTTAGTTTTTGTGTTCTATTATACCGTTAAAATAATAAACAACATGTTCGACGAACACATAAGTCTGTCCACACGTTTAATAGTTAATATTGAATAATTCGGAGATATCAGCATTAAACGTGGAATTTTCCAAGGTGATTTCTTATCACCATTTCTTTGATACCTTTATCTATGATTTTGAAGAAAACAAAAAACAAAACAAAACTGGATATGAAAAATTCCTAAATATAATATTAAAATTTCCTATCAGTTGTATATGGATGACTTGAAGTAATATGGAAAATCGGCACAGCAAATAGACTCTTTACTGAACACAGTTTGTATTTTCAGTCAGGACATCAAAATCGAATTTGGTTTAGATAAATGTGCAAATTTATCTATTAAACGAGGAAAAATTAGGGACACTAGCAATTTTAATTTTGCTCAAGAGAAATATATAAAAGCAATTTAAGCTAATGAACACTGTAAATACCTAGGAATATTAGAAGCCAGTAATATTCTCCACTGGAAAATTAAACAACAGGCAGCAGCAGAATACACCAAAAGAGTTAGAAATATTCTGGAAACAAAACTAAATGGATTAAACACAATTAGATCAATGAATTCTTGGGCTATACCAGTGATCTGATACACAACTGGCATAATAGATTGGACAAAAGAAGACCTAGACATATTGGACCACTAAACTAGAAAATTAATGAATATGCATCATGCACTACATCCATGAAGTGACATTGACTGGTTGTACCAACCAAGGAGAATAGGTGGACAGAGTCTGCTGAAAGTGAGACAGACTGTGGAAGAAGAAATTAGTTTAAAAAGTTACAGCGACAATAGCTCTGAGCAAATGCTTCAAGCAGTTACACAAGAAGGCTTCTAAAAGCACAGGAAACAAATCTGATTACAAAAAGGAATAGCAGAATAACCAATATGTGCGCTAGAAAAAGAAACCCTCGAATGGCCAATTTCTTCGATTCTGAGGAAAATACTAACGTGAACAAGATATGGCGATGGCTACAATATGGATATATTGAAAAAGAAACAGAAGGATTTATTCTAGCAGCTCAGGAACAGGCATTATAAACTAATGCAATCAAACCAAAAATTTTGAATATCAATAACAATAGCAAATGCAGATTATGCAATCAGAAAGATGAGACTATAGAACATCTAATCAGTGCCTGCAGCAAGATAGCTCAAACTCCTTATAAATACCACCATGATCAAGTGATCAAAATAATTCATTGGCATGTATGAAAAAAAGTATGGCTTTCCTATTTCTGATAACTAGTGGCAACAGAAAAAAGAGACAATATTGGAAAATGACATCACAGTTATCAAACATCGACAAGTTTGGATTATTGATATTGCTGTACCCAGTAATAACAACATTAACCACAAAAAACTGAAAAAAATTGCTAAATATCAAGATCTGGCAATCAAAGTTGGCCAGCTGTGGCTTAAACACACCAAAGTCATCCCAATAGTTATTGGTGTACTTAGTGCAATCTCAAAAAATTGGGAGAAGACTGAATAATGGCAAAATTAACAGTCCTCACAAATTATTGCATATAATTTAAATGAGGCTGTTTTAAATTCTATTAATGATGCTCTATATTTATATATAAAATGAAATAATATATATATTATATGATATTATAATACCATATTATAATAGATCTTCAATTATTATAATGATACATTATAATACCTTGGGGGATGGGGAAACTTCACCCAAGCAAGTGCAACCCTAAGGTGGTAGATGAGGAAGCCCAAGCAGGCCATTCCGAATAATGAATAATAAAAATGGACCAAAAGTGCACTTCAGAACCATGGTCAGGAAAAATGCTGTAGACCACTGTAAAGATACTAGCAAGCAGAAGAAGAAAAAAGCCCCCAGTCCTGCGCAGTTCTTTGCAATCCCACCAAGGTGATGGTGGTGGTGAGGAATCTGCAAGAGCAGGGGGGGGTAGCAGGTCTACCTTCTTCTGCGAGATTCTGGAAATTCGACCTTATTTATTGGTTCTTTCAACACTTGAACAATGTCCTTAGACTCCCATAATGATTTACTGTTTTGAGAACTGCAAAATGTAAAGTTTGATGTCCTTGCTATTTGTGAAACCCAAAGAAGCTCTGAATTAACAGGCAAAATGCAATCAAATCTCTTGGGAGCTTCAGATAATGCTACAAGGGTTGAAGGAATTGGCTTCATCATAAACAAAAAGCTAACTAAAAATATTATTTCTTGCACAATTCCATTCTGAACAACTAGGAACACAAAAATTAAAAATAGGAGAATCAGTAACAATAAAAATAATAGTAGTCTATGCACCTACTTCAACAGTAGACAAAGAAGAGAGATAGAAAAATTCTATGAACACCTATGAGAAATTACAGAACAAAACAACATATGCTATAGTATTTCAATGCAAAGATTGGTACAGGATCTATTGAAGATAAATACATTGGACCATGGGGGAAAGGGGAAAAGAAATGAATGAGGCGAACTCCTAGCAGAATTTGTTGAAGCAGAAAGGCTTTACATTATGAACAGCTTTATTTAAAAAGAGAACTGGAAAAGAATGCACTTGGCAATCTCCAAATGGAGAGGCAAGAAATAAAATTGATTTATCCTAACAAATTGCAAAAGAATAGTAAAAAATGTTGAAATCATTGGAAAAACCAATTGTGATATTCATTTAGATCACAGTCCAATAAGAGTCACCCTCAAAATACATAAAAAAAATGAAGAATGCACATGAGCACAGTCCAACCATAAAAAACGCTCAAACAGATAAATTCAGAAATTAGAAAAATTCTACATTAGAATTTAGAAAAAATTTGGAAGAAACTGACTGGAAATTAAAAAATGACATTGATGAAGATTTAACAAATTTTAATAATAATTTCTTCAACTGCAAAGAAAAAGCCTCCTATGAACTTCCTCCTACAACACCAGAGAGCACCCATCAGTGAGAACAATAGAACTATTGAAAAAAAGAATAAAACTGAAAGATACAGGAAAAGACCATTTAGAATAAAAAATTATCTGTAAACAACTGATGCAGAATATCAAATATGACTATAATATATAGTCGTCTTTGATATTCTGCATCGAAGACGACTATAATATGTATAAAATGCCAAAATTGGCAGAAGCAGCTAGCCTTTGTAGTAGCCTAAAAAAAGGTAGAAAAAGAATAAGTCTAAAGTTTACCAAACGACCAGCCTCTGCCAGCAAAGGTTGGTCAACTGGTACAGCCTCTGCTACTAATTGGCTCACGCAAAACGTTTTAAGCAAGTTTGAGTATAGTTAGTAGTTGGAAGGGATTCAATCGATCAATGGTGTTGGCACACTCACCCTCGATGAGTCTTTGGACCTCCTGGAGGTATCACATAATAATAATAAGTTTAAATAGCCACTACCATCAGCCTTCATGGACAATCAAGGAAACAGGGACACAAACAGAGATGATTATGAAGAGCTGAGGAGACAGCTTGTGGGTGTAGCATGGAATGAGAACTTAGCTGGAAAAGAGATCAATGCAGCTTGTGGGGATTTTCAAAACTGTCTAGTAGATGCAATGTCTAAATGCATTCCAGGGGTGAGAAGGTTAAATAAGGTAGGTGTGAGATGGGTGAATAAATAGATTAAGCATGCAATACAGAGAAAAAGGGCATTGTGGAGGCAGCATAAGAAAAGTGGAAATAACTAATTCCATGAGGTCTACAAAGACAAGGCAAGGACGGTGACTTGGTTGGTGAGAGCAGCTAAAGAGAGTTATGAACAGCAGTTAGCTAATGAAGCCAAAAAGAATCCCAAAGTAATGAACAGCAGTTAGCTAATAAAGCCAAAAAGAATCTTAAGGAGGTCTTTCAATATGTAGCCAGCAAAAGAAAGAATGATTATGGAAGGATGACATTGATTAGAGGAAATGGTATAAAGACAGCTGTTGCAGAATGTGTGGTGGACATACTTAATGAGCAGTTCACAACGGTCTTTCAATCTTGTGAACGTGACTTCATGGAAAAATTGAGAGCAGTAGATGATGGGGAGGAGAGACTGACTATAAGTGAGCAAGAGGTGTAAGGGGAGTTGAGTAAACTAGATGTTAATAAGGCTGTGGGACTAGATAATATATCACCACGTATTCTGAAGGAATGTGCTGGGAGTTGACACCTGCCTTGACATATTTTTTTAATGCAAGTCTTGCACTGGGTCAAGTCCCTAAGGAGTGGAAGGAGGGCAAGATTGTGCCACTTCATAAAGGAGGTGAGCGAACTCAATCAAACTATAGGCCAATCTGTGTGTCAGATGTTGTGGTTAAGTTGTTGGAGAAACTTGTGAGAACTAGGATCCAGAGTTGGGTTGACAACAATGGTGTTATCTTTGATGGATAAAATGGATTTGCTAAAGGGAAGCCATGTTTTAGTAATCTACTTACTTATTACAATAAAGTGACTGCTTCCGTGGACAGAGAAGAAGGATACACAGTAATGTACTTGGATTTCACGACGGCTTTCGAATGAGTACCTCATGAAAAGTTGACAGTCAAACTAGAGCAGATGGGGTTGGATATTAGATTAGTGCATTGGATTGGAGACTGGCTATCTGATAGGTATCAACAAGTTATGTATGGGGGGGGGGTGCAATATCCAGGAAAAGGAAAGTCACTAGTGGAGTGCCTCAGGGGCCTGTTTTAGGACCATTACTATTTAACTTGTATATTAATGATATTGGCAAAGATTTGGATGGAGATATTCAGTTGTTTGCAGATGATCAAAATTATTTCATTCTTTGACAGAAAATCATTCACAGTGTTTGGTGAGGTGACCCAAAATCCAGTTTGAAACTTTTTATTGAGTTATGCGGAGAAATAAGAATAATCACATGGACAAAGCATAAAGAGGAAGATGTTGTAGCCTTGCAAGAAGACTTGAATAAATTGAGTGACTGGGCACGGAAATGGGGATATGAGTTCAATGCTGCAAAATGTAAGGTTTTAAAATTTGGAAAACAAAGATGGGATGTAGAATTTATGCTTGGTGAGGATATATTGTTGGAGGTGGACGAAATAAGAGATCTGGGAGTGATAGTGGATAAGGATTTAAAATTTAGGGGACACATAGCCAAAATTGTGAAGACAACACAAAGACTTCTGGGAATGATGCAGAGGACACTGACATGTAGAAGTAGGGAGATTCTTGTTAGGTTGTATAAGGCTTTGATTAGGCCACACATGGACTATTGTGCCCAGATTTGGTTACCTGATTTTCAGAAGGATGAAGAGATGTTGAAAAGGGTCCAAAGGCGACTGACTAAAGTAATTTCTGACCTCTGGAATATCGAGTATGAGGAAAGATTGAGAAGATGTAATCTGCAGAGTCTGGTGGATAGGAGGAAGAAGGGAGATATGATAGAGACCTACAAGTTTGTAAGGGATTGTTATAGGATCAATGCTGTAGAAGTTCTATAGAAAATAGTCAGAGATCAGGGGAGAACCAAAGGTCATCCCTGGAGACTGTGTAAAGAGGGTGTGAGTAGGGAAGTGGGAGGCAGGTTTTTTTCGTGTAGAGTTGTAAATGATTGGAATGCTTTGCCTGAGAGTGTGGTGTCTGCAAGGAGTTTGAGTATGTTTAAGACACAGTATGACGAGCTGTGTGTGTGATAAAAGGACCTCCCAGATGAGTCTTTGACTCCATGAGGTCTTGAGGTAGTAATAATAGTAATAGTAATAAAGAAGACATCAGTAATTGCATACCCATGTGTCTATTATCATATACATATAAAATATTCACTAGAGTCATTCTAAACAGAATACAAACCTCCATCAATTAAAATAGCTGCAAAGAACAGGCCAGTTTCAAAAAAGGCTTTTCAGCAATAAACCACATTCAAACTACTTAATTAACAGAAAGATGCAGAGAATACAAGATGCCACTTTGTTTTCTTTGTTGAACATAATGCAGTATTCTACGCTTTAATAGAACAAGGAGTAGAAATAACATATATCCAGCTCATAAAAGACATTTACACACACAAAAAAAAAGGCACAACAAACATCACCCTTTTCAGTCACCTGATTAAAATTAAGTAGAGGAGTACGTCAGAGCAACATCTTATCACCTAATCTCTTCACATTTATCTGGACAGCATCATTCAAAAACCTGACATGAAAGGTGGAATAAACAATGATGGTGAAATGTTAAATATTCTATTATTCACCGACAATGTTGTATTAATATTTCACTCCCCTGAACTCTTACAATCAATGCTGAATCTAAATTACATCGACCTCAGACAATCTATAAAAATGAATAATGACATATCAAATGAAATAGCAAGGAGAAAAAGAACTGCTTGGATGAGCTTTAACAAAATAAAATCAACAATTGCCAACCAAAAAAATATAGAAATAAGAGCCCATCTTTTCAATAGTCATTATTACCAGCATTAACTTATGGCAATGCAACATGGAACACAACTTTAAAAGAAGAACAAAAGCTAATAACTCAACATGCAATAGAAAGAAGAATGTGCAATATAAATAAAATAGACCACATAAGACACACAGAAATCAGAAAGAAGTCTGGACTCAAGGATTTAATAAAAGCAATCTACAAAATCAAAAGTAGATGGGCAGGACATCTCACCAGAATGAGAGACAACAGGTGGAGAGTCAGAGTAACAAATTGGTATCTGAGAGACACCAAAATGAAACATGGAAGGCCAGACTTAAGGTGGGAAGAACATGATCAAGAAAGGCTCAAGACAGGAATAGCTGGACTCTTTACGACCTGCAGTCATGGAGAAATACTGACTGAAATCACAGGTCCATCAAGGTAATATTATAATACACAACCACTCTTTTACCAATTCATATTATGGACAAATAAAATTTTTTTGTTACCAGTAGATTTAAGTAATTTTCTGCCCTATGACCCTTGGTCAAGTTAAAATTCCTCCCATTATTCCAGAAGCTTCTGGTATTAGTATACATAAACTGCAGTATTTTCTTCGTGTCCTCAGTCTCCCTCACACCTTGTGTCATCTGTTGCACTCAATTTTAGAACTAAGGAGCTATATTCAGCATTATTTGATTACTCTTCCAGTAATATGCCTCAAGTATGCCTACATACACATTTACTGGATATGCCGAGCCCCCCCCCCCCCCCGCTCTCACACACGCCACCAGCAGTAGCACACTCAGGATTTAATCTTGTGGGGGGGAGAGTTGAGTAAACTATTTGAGAATACATACCACACATTGAATACGACCTATGACTGATTATCTGTAGTGACCAGCAATACATGATACCTGATCTCCTCTGGCCTGGCTTGGGCAAACGCTCTCAATCTACCCGATCACTACTTCGTCCATCTTGCGTTCACAGCGGCCATGATTCCGAGAGCTACAGGGAATTCCCACTTTATGTGACTGCTAATTCATAAGTAGTATAGAAATAGAAGACATGACACAATGTGAATAAAAAAATGAATTTTAATTAGGAAAAGATTTTTGGAAACTTTTCTAGTGATTTTTTCCTTTTTCTTTTAGAGGGGGCCAGGGCCCCTTAGCCTCCTCCCTGGGTGCACCACAGGCCACCAGAACTAGTTTCTCCTAATTCTGCATTTTGGAAAGCTCACTGAACAACACTTTCTCAAGACATCTAAACACCACATCCATTCAAATGCACAACCATTAGCTTTATTTATATACGAGGATAGTCTGATAAGTTCTCGGCCTCGACCATAGATGGCAACACTATCAGCAAGATTTTTTTTTCTAAGTTCTATCTGTTATAAGCATCCTGCGAAATTGCAAGTCATTCTATCAAGTAGTTTGTTTTATACAGCTGTCTGAAACAAAAGTGTTGTCTGTATCCCTTGAAATGGATAAAATTGAGTATCGTGCAGTTATAAAATTCTTTATAAAAGAAGGTTTAACCAATAGAAAACCATTCAAAGTTCATAAAAGTTTATGGACACTCATCTCCTTCATTTTTGGCAATTAAGAAATGGGCTGCCGAGTTTAAATGTGGCCTTATCAGCCTTGAAGATGATCCACGTGAAGAATGTCCAAAAAGTGTAACACCAGAAATCATTGATCAAGTGGACGATATGGTACTGGATGACCGGCGAGTCAAAGTGCATGAAATTGCTGAGACTATAGGCATTTCAAAAGACCATGTAGGATATATTTTGCATGAAGAATTGCAAATGAAAAAGCTTTGCAAGATGGGTGCTGCGCTTGCTCACAGTAGATCAAACACGCACTCACATGAAAATCTCTGAGCAGTGCTTGGAGTGTTTTAACAATTATTTATTGCTATGTCAATTTATTATTATGGATGAGACTTGGATTCACCATTACACACCAGAATCCAAACAGCAGTCAAAACAGTGGACAGAAGCCAGTTGTTCAGCACCAAAGAAAACAAAGTCGGTTCCATCAGCAGGAAAGATCATGGTGTCAGTGTTTATTAATGATCTTGAAAAGGATAAAACAATAACTAGGGAGACTAGACGAAAATATTCATGAGAAAAAACCCGGCTTGCAGAAGAAAAAAATCTTTCATCAAAAGAATGCACCTGTCCACAAAGGTGTTCTGGCAATGGAAAAATTAAGGGGTATGCGCTATGAATTGTTGGAACATCCACCCTATTCCCCAGATTTGGCTCCCTCTGACTTCTATCTCTTCCCAAAACTAAAACTCTTCCTCGCTGGTCAGTGTTTTTCTTCAAATCACGAGAGGATTGAAGCTGTAGAGGGATATTTTGCAGATCTTACTGAGAACCACTACAGGACAGGATAATGGCGCTGGAGCATTGCTGGAATAAATGTATTAGTCTTAAGGGAGATTATGTTGAAAAATAAAAAATAATTTTGAAATTATAAATTCGTTTTTCATTGTAAGGCCAAGAACTTTTCAGGCCACCCCGTAAGTCCTGCTGTCTATCAAACTCAATCCACAAAATTCTTCCTGCACAAGTTTTTCATTGACTCATTTCCAATGATGATCCTTCTTTCTCAACTGACTCATAATCTTTACTCTCTTACTCTTCTCACAACCACAACTCTCATATCTTCTTACATACTTCACATTGCGTGCAGATCATTTGCACCTTGTCAACTCATCTCTTTCACTTTTCCTCTCTGCATCTTAACAGCAACATTAATATTCTTAATCTCTGTCCAGAAAAACACAATTTCATCATGCTCTTAACAAGCTCTTCTCTTATCATTGGTATTGATCTCCATTCCACTTATTATAGAATTTAAGAACTATTTAAGGTTATATACGTAGGATATTAGATCCAGCATTATTTCAAAGCTGAATGTAGAAACTATGAAAGTTTCATAAAAATAAGTTGACCAAAGAGCTCACGGGAGTACACACACTGGCATTCATGAGTTGCTTTAGCGCAGACCACTTAGAAAACATAGGCGTTGCCCAAGCACTTATATATTCGCTTTCTATTAGTCCATTTTAATAAGGTTTCACTGGCTTAACAGCTGTTTCGACCTGGTTGGTTCTCCTCAGAGACAGGCACTGTTTAAGTAAAGCACCTCTCTAAAAATTAGGCAATCTCCCAGACCACTCCCTACAAGTGACTAAAAGATCATCCAACTCAGTGTTTGTTCCACTCAGTGACAGGTTCACCCCCTACAGTGAGCAGAACTGCTCATATTCCAGGGAAAAGCACCCACCAACACAGCCCAGATAGAGGCCCTGCTGGAAAAGAAAATGCCAATCTGTGGCGACTCAAATTGCTCTCAAGGCAAAATTCTCCTCTCACTCTCCTGTAATCTTAAGCCCCCCCCCTTCAGTGGGAGCCAGACCTAGAAGAAATAAGGAAGAAACCTTAAGACAGCAAAAACTTTCTTTCAGTACTAAGGAACTTGAAATGTCGGAAAGGTGTATTTTTCATAAGTGAATTCTTGATTGGTGAGTAAAAGTATTTACTAATATAAAGAGCCAAAAGGCTTCAGTTCAGTGATGCAAAATTATATAAGTGGATATTAGATCCGGCATTATTCCAAAGCCGAATGTAGAAACTATGAAAGTTTTGTAAAAATAAGTTGACCAGAGAGCTTACAGGAATACACTCACCAGGATTCATGAGTTGCCTTAACACTGACTACTGAGAAAACATAGGTGCCTAAGCATCTATATATTTGCTTTCTATTAGTCCATTTTGATAAGGTATCACTGATCTGATAGCTGTTTCAGACTGGTTGGTTCTCCTCAGCCTTTTGGCTGTTTATTTTAATAAAAAACTATTTAAGGTATTTAGGAACTATCTAGTAGAAGCAATATCTAAATGTATTTTAAGGGTCAGAAGATTAATTAAGGTATTAATTAATTCCTTCCTTAATATTATTAACATACATTCATCGCTGTTGAATGTATGTTAATAATATTAAGGAAGATTTGAATAGGGATATTCAGTTGTTTGCAGATGATGCAAAGTTGGGAAGAACTATGAGAAGTAGAGCAGATGTTGTGGCTTTAAAAAAACTTGAATAAACTGAGTGAATGAGTACAGAAGTGGGGGGGGGGGGAATACTAGTTTAATGTTGCAAAATGCATGGTTTTAAATTGAAAACAATAGGATGTAGAATTTACTCTTTTGGGGGATATATATGTTGGAGGAGGTAAAGGAAATGAGAGATCTTGGGGTGATGGTGAATACTAATCTAAAATTAGAAGACACATTATCAAAATTGTGAGGACAACACAATGAATTCTGGCAATGTGGAAGCCACTGACTTGAAGTAAGGAGATTCTAGTTCCATTTTATAAGGCCTTGATTAGGCTGCATACAGACTACTGTGTGCAGATTTGATTTGGTTTTCAAAAGGATGAAGAGATATTGGAAAGGATCCAGAGATGAACTAGGCAAGTTTCTAGTCTCTGGAATGTCAAGTATGAAAAAAAAAAAAAAAGATGCAATTTGTAAGTCTAGTGGATAGGAGGAAGAGGAGGAGTAATATGATAGAGACATGCAAGTTGGTAAGGGGTTGTTACAGGATTAGCATTAAGAGGTTTCATAAAATGGTGTGAGATGAGGGGAGAACAAGAGGTCATCCCTGGAAGCTGTATGAGGAGGGTGCAAGCAAGGGAGTGGAAAAAGTTTTTTTGCATTGAGAGTTGATATGACTCAATGACTGGAATGCACTGCCTGAGAGAGTGGGGTGTCTACAGAGAATTTGAATGTATTTAAGGCTTGATATGCTGAGCTGTATGTATGACAAAGGTTCCTCCTGCGATGAGTCTTTGACTCCATGGTGGTCTTGGGATGATGGTAATAATAATAATAATTGTTATTATTATTATCATTTTATTATATATATATATAATTAAGATTTTAAGTCTCTAGGTATCTTCAACTCCAGGACTCCAGGCACTTGACAGTATTCAACTAAGTTCTTATTTTAAACTGTTCAGAAGACTGAACTGCTTTTTCCATCTGCTACATCAGAATTAGAACCACAATTCTTGCTTGAAGAGCAGAGATATTATCCACTCAACCACTGAAGCCAATAATGGTGTGGTTTACAGAATCAGTCTTTAAAAAAAAATAATCAGAATAACTAAACTTTTATTTCAAAAATGAAAACCAATAATTGTGGTGCAGTTATTTATTCTATTGCAATGAAAAATCAAAACTGACAAAAGAAAGAAAACATTAAAACATCGTTGAATGTAAGTTTCAGAGTTTGAGAAGCATCTTACTCAGCACTCTTATGAAGAAGGATCCAAAAAAAAAAAAAACTTCATCATGATTAATAATTTTATTTATGATAAGGATGAAATATTTATTTCACACTAAATAACCAAACTAATTTTTATCAGGAAACACATTTTGTAAGTGAAGTAGTGTGTGTGTGTGTGTGTGTGTGTGTGTGTGTGTGTGTGTGTGTACACACACACACACACACAGATTCTTCAATCTTGGCCATGAACTGCTGCAGCAAGTATTGCATTACCTATATAACTGCCGGTGATCAGTTGGTATAAGATTTACCAGCTTAATCAACAATAATTCCCCCTCAATCAACAGTGAATTAATCAGTCTTGTAGGAATTCTCCAAAGAAACTATAAAATTATTCTTGTATACTCATCTCCTCGTTAGTGTTCATTAAAAATTTAGTTTTACTGAGAAAGTGGTAGTAATTAGGTAATTTGTGATGTTTGTGTGATTGCTGCCTAAGGTCAACAGGCATAAAGTTGATAAAAATGTACTACTAATAAAGAAAAACTGTAGGAACAGATTCTCTTATCAAGAAAATATACAATTCATGATAAAATTATTTGCATGAGAAATGTAGAGTTCAGGCTGAAAGGCAAAGAGCACATTTGAAACTATTTGTTTGTCCTGTTTGACCAACAAAAAAAACTATGTCACTGGTCACTACTACAGACCAAGGTTGCAAAGGAAGATATAGTAGATGCATCAGCAAATTAGCTCAATGAATATAGAGTGAGTAATTATTTACAGGAGGTGGGGGACATTGCTATGTGTTTACTAAGAGATAATATATATAAATAATATGTAATGGAGGTCAATCCAGAGTCTGGGAGAACTAGATTTAGTGTTGACATTAAAGGATTTGTCCAGAAATAAAGTAGCCAATTTGGTGTAAACAGCAAATCATTATGCAAGTCTTGACTTGGGAGTTAACAAATCACATGGAATTTTCATTTAAAAAAAAAAAGTGGTATATTACAGAGCTGGTAATTACAAAAGACTTAGAAGACAGCTTGGAGCAGTGCAAGCATAGGAAACTATAAGGAATGGATATTAGCAGTGAGAGAATGAAGGAAGTAATAATATTAGATTGCATACCTAGACTCAGAAGGGTAAATCAGGTAGGAATCAAATGGATGAATAGCATCATTAAGCAAAATCTGCAAAAAAGTGTTATGGAATTAATATATAATAAATTTAGTTTAATCCTTTATCCAAGTGTGAGCAAACAAAGTTTGCACCTGAAAGTATCTTCAGGACAGGGGTAAGGTGGTACAACACCAGAGCACTCCTTGCAAAGGCAGAGCAAGATACCAACACTCCTATCTCAGTATCTCCCATAATGCAAAACCCATCTCCTTGCGGATATGTCTAATGTTATGCATTAAGGGAAAGGCCACAACCCAGACTAGTTTCGACCTTTATTGAGGTCTCTTCAGTGGGAGCCAGTTTCAGTGGGAGCCAGTGCCACCCTTTTTTTTTAATAAATTACTCTGGATTTAGAGAAACAGGAATTAATAGGAACTAATAGGAATTAACAGGAACAAACAGGAATTAATATAAAGATAGTGACAGTAAGGCTCAAATAGCACAAAGCAGAGGCAAGAAGGATGACCAATGGTAAGAAAGGCAAAATCAGATTATGAGAGGAAACGAGTTCAGTAGGCCACAGATGATCTCAAAAAAGTCCATTCACTAGGTGGCAAATAAAAAGAAGAATAATTATAATAGGATAATCCAAATGGATGCTGATGGCAGAAAGGTGACTGAAACAGAAGAAATACTTGAATATCTAAGTGTGAGGATGTATCATCCAGGTAGCAATGTTGCAATGACAGATGTGGCAGAAACTGCTGCAACAAAAGAAGCAGATGAACTGGAGGTCCTTAGGAAGCTACAAAATCTCAGCATAGATACTATACTACCACAGGTTGGACTGGTGGGGATACTGGTCATCCAATCCACTATATCATAAGAATGTGCAAAGTAGAATCCAGCAATGGTAGATGACAAGTGGTGTACCACAGATTACTGAATTTGGCCTGTTATTTAATTTGTACATTAATAACATAGGAAATGATCTACAGGAATATCCAGTTGTCTGCTAATTCATCCACAATTCTCCATGTAAATAATCTACTCTCACACTCTTCTTCACAACACTCTTACACACCTTCCAGGGATTGGCTGTTCTCACCTTCTACTCTTTTTATAACCCTCTCTGTATTAATCCAATAAAATCCCTCACTAACTTAAACCTCTATCACATCAACTCTTTGTCTCCTATCCACCAAACTCTGCAATCCACATTCTTTCACCCCTCTCTCCATAGTATTTCAGAGCCCTGATAATGTCTTACTCACTCGTCTCTGGACCCACTCTAATGTTTCCGCGTCACAATGAGCAAATATAATCCAGTTGATGCTGGGTTATTTGTTCAGATTTAGCTACCTACTTTGGACAAAGTAGATGAGATATTAATTACAATTTGATATAATATGATCAATGTATATTTTTGCTTAAGAATCAATGGAATCTTAATATTATTATTATATTTTTGTTAATCTCCCCACATGCACGCACACGCGCGCACGCGCACACACACACACACACACACACACACACACACACACACACACACACACACACACACACACACAAGAAGTTGCAATACCTGCAGAATATCATTGTCATGTGAAGCAGAAGTAAAAGCTTACTAATCTTTTTCCTGAACAGCTGAAGTTCACATCCTAATCAAAGGGAATCATCATTACTGATTGGGCAAAAGAAACTCCTGAAACGAGGAATGCCATTCTAGAGAAAAAAAAAAAATGTAGTAATCAAAAATATTGAGGTAGATGGATGCTTGGAGTTTGATGATGGATTATAAACAGATGTTTTCTAGCAGCAGCTTGTTTTTGAGAGAAATATAACATCTATAAGAAAGTGACTTGAGTGAATCTGTGAAAGAATGGCTCATCTGTTAATTACTGCCTCTTCTGGATAGTATAAGAATTTTTAGAGAAGTTTTGGTGTGCCATCCCAAATGTGAGAATAGTATTCTAATTTTGGTAAATGGAATTTATAATGTTAGAAGTTGTACAAGTAATCTTGAGTGGAAAAATATATCAAGTTTACTGGAGGCAGAAGAAGAAATTGATGTGATGCCTATGCCAAGAAAGGCTAAACGTCTAAGTTAACAAAAAGGGAAACCTGCCTTTATCTGGCAATCTCAGAGGTAAGAAGTGAAGTGAGATGAGATCTTTCTTGTGATAAAAAGCAAACTGCAGTTGGTAGCAGTATTAGTTGACAAGATTATTATTAGCCATTAGAGAATGGAAAGAGGTAATGATTAAGTCAGTGGTTGTAAAAGATCTTGAAAGGTGGAATGTGTGGGCACTACAAAGCTTCTCCAATTATTCCTATTAACAGAGAGACCTCCAAGGAGCCAGGACTCAATTGAGTGAGGTCACATACTACCTGCATCAGCTGTCATACCTTGTCATACTGTTCTTGAATTCATTTACTACTTGCACATACAACATTCAATGGTAATTCATTCCAATCATACACCACTCTAGGAGAGAAAATCTAGCCCTCACACTCTTCTTTACAGCATTCATTCTCAACTTCCAAGGATGCCTTGCATCCTTTCCCCACATTCCATAAAATGAAAAATTCCATCCACTGAAATCTTGTATGACCATTTCAGAAATTGTAAGTCACAATCATATCACCCCCTCCTCTTTCTCCTGTTTGCTGGTGTCTGCAGTGTGTAAATTCTCAATCTATCTTCATAATCAGTATTCCATAATCCTAATTTCATTTTTAACTCTCCATTGCACTTTTCCCACTGTATCAGAATCACAAAGAAAACCAGGAGACCAGACCTGCACACAATAGTCCAAGTGAGCCAGGACTCACTTATCAAGGCCTTGTAAAGAGGCAAAATGACTTCCTTATCTTTGCATGTCGAGGTTCATTTCAGTATTGCAATTATCCACTGAGTTGTATTATGTTTTCTTTTCAGCATTGCAATTATCTTTTGAGTTGTATTTGCAATCTTTGCTATATGGCTCTTGAATTTCAATTTTCTATCTACTAACACTCCAAGATCCCTAGCCTGATGAGTTCTTCTAGAATAATCCCACCAGTACAATATGACATTGGATATCTTATCACACCAAAGTGCATGACTTTATATTTACTAACACTGAACTGATAGCCATTTTCACATGTCCACAATTCCAGCTCATTCAAATTATTCTGCAAGTACTGCATATCAGCTACACTCCTGATTACCTTGTCTGTCTTTGCATCATCAGCTAATAGCTATATGCCACAGATCAAATTTTTCCCATATGAAGAAGAGAAATGAAATGTGATGACATCAGCAAAACTATGGAAAGAATTTGAAGGTCAATTATGTGTAAGAGTAACAGCTAAAAAGTAAGCGACTCTTGGGGAACCCAGGCAATAGTGGAGAAATCTAAAATTGTTTGTCATGACATATTGTTAAAATGATAGTTTGCTAAGTCTATGTTTAATTAAATT
This sequence comes from Typopeltis vanoorti, assembly GCF_054136105.1. Classification (NCBI taxonomy): domain Eukaryota; kingdom Metazoa; phylum Arthropoda; class Arachnida; order Uropygi; family Thelyphonidae; genus Typopeltis; species Typopeltis vanoorti. The sequence continues at coordinate 44,883,683 of NC_143558.1, read as the reverse complement.
TATTTAATTAAACATAGACTTAATTAATAAGTATATTAAATTTAATTAAGTCTATGTCAGACTTAATTAAATGTCCTGGAAATGTATGTCAAGCATCCTTCTCCAAACCATTTTATAGATTGTGTCAAAAGGTGGGTTCTGATGAGTTCTTGTTTAGCTTATAAATCTAAAGAAGCAGAAGGGATGTAAAATAGTGATATCAAAATAGAATGATAAATAGAATGAAATAAACGATAGGCCCAGTTATATTTCTAGAGATGTAGTTAAGATGAGCTTCTTTAATATTAAAAACAAGATAGCTTGATAATTACTGAATTCTTTATGGAGGCCAGCATAAAAAAGTATTGCTTCTGCCAATTAACTGCATTTCATAACAATGTGACAAATACACATGCAATGATATAAACTATGCAAAGTAATTTGATATATATACCAGTATGGCAATTTGATATTCCCATATGGGGAATATGGACAGATAACAGATTACAACAGAGGAAATTTGGCTGGCAGGTAGATTTTAACAGCATGTAGAGTAATGAGAAATCGGTCTCTCTTGTAATGCATACTTTCTTGTATGCATTACAAGAAAGGTCACTACCAAGATTGTTTTTGACCTTTATTGGGATCTCATCAGTGACAGCTAGACCCATAAGAAATACCAAGGTTGAATTAATGTGCAAATCATATATTTCCCCATATACAAGTAACAAAAAAGTGTATCACCTTATTGGAAATATATGGCGGATTGAAATACCAAGGCTGAATTAATGCAGAAGTCAATAATAAATTTAGTTTAATCCTTTATCCAAGTGTGTGCAAACAAATTAGGCCTGAAAGTATCTTTAGGACTGGGGTAAAGTGGTACAACACCGGGCAACTCCTTGCAAAGGTGGAGCAAGCTACCAACACTCCTATCTCAGTATCTCCCATAATGCAAAACACATCTCCTTGCGGATATGTATAATGTTATGCATTAAGGGAAGGGCCACTACCCAGACTAGTTTCGACCTTTATTGAGGTCTCTTCAGTGGGAGCCAGGCCCAAGTGGAGATACCAGGCAGAAGCATTAGCAAGGTCATCTCCTCCTATAGGAGCTGACATATGGTGTGCCCGGTGTTGTACCACTTTACCCCAGTCTTGAAGATACTTTCAGGTGCAAACTTTGTTTGCACACACTTGGATAAAGGATTAAACTAAATTTATTATAGTCTGACCAAGTGAAACATAAACTTTCAACATCTAATGCAGAAGTCATATATTTCCTACAAGGTGATACATATTTGGCTACTTGTATATGGAAAATATATGACTGCTACATTGATTCAACCTTGTGTCTCTTCTGGATCTGGCTCCCACTGATGAGACCTCAATAAAGGTCAGAATGAATCAGTCTTCATATCAAGATATCAGAGGCTGATATCTTGATATGATATATGTGCAAACTTTGTTTGCTTTCATTTGGACAGAGGAGAAAAAATTATATATATATCCCTGATTCACACTCACACGTAGACCTATACTTTTTACCGTGTAGACATTCAGAACTGAAATCCTATGGGATAGGTTGGTTACTCCTTATTCCTGGAGATATCCTATGTCTGTAAAAGAGTGTGTTCGCGGGGCCGGTTTGCTGCTTGAGAGAAGAAAAACCCTGCGGTCCACGCCCAAGACCGGCTAACTTGGCTATGTCTGAGAAAGATCCTTAAGCTCCTCATGTTGGCGACAGTAATTGAATTGAACACAGGACATTCCTTTCTGCATATGGTTGCAAGCATCGGCTAACTGCGTGGACTATATATATATATATATATATATATATATATATATTCAGTTCAATATATATATATATATATATATATATATATATATAGTCCACGCAGTTAGCCGATGCTTGCAACCATATGCATATATATATATATATATATTCAGTTCAATATATATATATATACAGTTCAATGTTGTGAAATACATTTTACACTTATATATGTATCAATGAAATGCAGAATGAAAAGCAAATAAATGCAATACAAGAAGTTCAAGAAAATAGCAACTTTTAAAAAAATATTTTTTAAGTTGTAAATGGAAGTTAGAACTCTACTTATGTTATGCTCTCTGAAACCATATACAGTCAACTCTTATTATAGCAAATTCATGTGACAACAGGAATAGTTTATAGTGGAGGGTTTGCTAGAATGAAAGTTCTTTAGAGCAGGCTTGCCTGATTATTCTTTTCAATAACATAAGGGAGGGAGCAGGGAGAAAGAACAGTAGGGAGGGAGGAAGGAGGAAGAGCAGAAATACATGCACACATACACAATATATAGTTAAGTTTTGTAAACATGAAAAAAATTTGTGTTTTGAAAATTTTGAAAACATGAAATTTTTTTTAATGTTAATATACAGTATTTTGCTTTCATGAAATCTCAAAAACAAGTAATCTTTTACTTACATTGTCATTGGGATACAAAACCCGAGAGATATTCTCTGCTACGTTTCGATCCAGCACAGCTTGAATGTATTCTCCATTGTTAACTGTAATTAAAATGACAATTGTATAAACTGCAATTTAAAGTGAAATAATAAATCAAAATAAATTTAAATTATTTAAATCTAAATTGTTTATCAGCAAGTAAATCTAATTTGTTTATCAGTTTCTTTTAAGCTGTATGCATACAACTGTGTACTCAGAGAGCCCTTTGCCTTTAAATAAGAATACAAACCTAAAACATTGAGAACTCTAAAAAAAAAAAAAAATCACAACTTTCCAAAAACTGCACTTGCCCCCGAACAACATTACTTACAATAGTCATATATTAATAATGTAGTAAAGTTGTATTTTGTGAAGATAGAAAGGGCAAAAAGGGAGGGGGAGTGCTATTGATGACAGAAAAAGAGTTATGTCCATAGAAGGTAGAGATGCAAGAGGTGAAATAGTACCAGTGGTTTTGAGGGAGTATGATGTGAGACAGAGCTGAATAGAATGAAATACTTAGTTGGATGTTTATAGACTTGGTAATGTGGATGGTATATAATCAAATTAGCCAAGCAAATAAGTAAAGGGTGATTATCATTATGGGTGATTTTAATTATGGCAATGCAGACTGGGATGATGAGATTAGCAACTGGAAATAAAGAAAATGCGATTCTTGAGTTTTTGAGGGACAACTACCTCAGGCAGTACGTAACAGAGGGCACACGAGGACTGAGGATCTTGGATTTGATCAGCTCATCAGAGAATGTTATTATAAATGAAGTGTCAAATCATCCTGCAGCTGATGAGAGTGGCCATGAAGTGATTACCTAGGTTGCCAGCAGTGTGAGGACTTGTGTGAAGAAAGGGTACATGTAGATCAAATTAATACTTGTTTTTTCTCTCTCTTTATCCAACAATAGATGGCACAAATTAAGACTTTAGTTTCTTGTGTTGCCCATTACAATTTTTTTAAACTAGACCCATTGTTATACCAAACTGTTGTTGTTTCATGTACTGTGACAAACTGATCTTGTGCTCTGAAAATGCTGGATATAATACCAGCGAAATATTAGCAAATAAGTTAAATAAATAATTTTCTTATATTCTGTGATGGCCAGCCTGGTTAGCATATCTGCTATCCAGTCAATAGGCTGCAGGTTCGAATCCCACCTAGGCATGGAGGTTTGTGATTGTCTTCCACCTTCATACATTCATTCCTACAAGTGAATAAACACTCTCCCAAGATGGAGTAGGTCACCATGGGAAAAGTAGACCCAACCCTCCAACAATGGAAGAGGCCATTACCCTAGCAAGGGAGAAAAGTTACAGGCTGAAAAAAAAAAAATTTTGTGATGTGAATTGATACCTTTAAATAAACTGTGATGTACTGCCTACACATAAGTATTTTTATGTTTAGAAATAATGTATTTAAATGACTGGTCCCTGTATTTAGGGGTCTCATATATATACTTTATTATTATTATTATTTGACACCTTCAGGAAGTCCAAGGACTCATCAAGGAAGGGCACCTGTTCTACAACTCCGTCTCTACCATTCAGTCACCAACTGACTGCAACTACACCAATGCCATCTACAGCCGACCACCACTGGTATTTCCACAGACAATCACAAACATCCATGCCCAAGGTGGGATTTGAACCCGCAGCCTTTTGGCAGCAGAGCAGATACATACGCTATCCACTCGGCTAACCAAGTCAGTTTTCAAAGAAGGAAAAAAAGTCCCCCCCAAACCACACACACACACACACACACACACACCAGTACTATATTTCTTTTCACAACAGTCAATGACTTTCCTTTCATTATATAATGACAACTGAATGGTAAAAATAGTCCCTTGAAAGTACTAAAAAATGGACTACCACAGGGCTCTGTGCTAGCTCCACTCCTTTTTAATTTATACATTAGCAACATGCCACAAACCTCTTCCTGAAAGTTTGCATATGTAGACAATCTGCTGTTGGCAACTCAGACTAAACACCTGAAAGAGGCCAAGACTGTGTTCAGCTCTGACCTTGAAGTTCTGTACAACTATTACACCAAAATGGTGTCTTTGCCCAAATCCCTCTAAGACTGAAGTTTGCACATTTCACTTGAACAATCATCAAGCTGATAAATGTCTGAAGGTCTCATTCAGAGGGTGGACTTTGAAGCACAACCCCAACCCAAAATATTCTGTAGTCACCTTAGATCACTCTTTAACCTTCTAGAAACACCTGGAAAATGTTTGCCAAAAGCTAAAATCTAGGAATAACATCATCAGGAAACGTGTGTTTGGGCTTGGGGGTGGGGGTGGGGGAGGACAGGAGCAAACACTAACACGTTGACTGCCACGGCAATTTTCAGAATTTGGGTCTCAGAAGCCAATTTTAATTATATCAAGTTATTCAAAACCCTAATTATAATGCATAGAAATCACCAAAAAACATACAGAATGTGTTTTTTTGGAAAAAACGGTCTCACGAGTTATTTCATAGTTGGCATATGTAACAGAAAGTTCTTCGCAGTAACCAACTATGAGTTAATTCATAATTAATTCATGCTTTGACTTGTCGTTGTTTCGCTAAAGCAGAGTTAGCGATATGCGTAAATTCGTCAGTAGTGAATCAAACTTAGTCGAGTACGTTACATTTACTTCTTTCTTCAATATTTTGTTTTATAATTATTATTATAATGTATATTTATAATCCCACAATATGGATAAGAAAAGATCACTGACTCAAGAAGAACCTGAGTACTGTTCTATTATTTTGTATTTGATTTTCACTGTATGAATAAATTTTTCATGTACGCCAGCCTTGATTTTTTGTTCTCTTCTTAACAGGATAGAAGCCAACTATCCTGTTAAGCTTATATATTACAAATATACTCGCAGCTGCATGAAAAAGGCAAGTCCAGCAACGACAAGATAACTCGTAGTCGGCCCTCTTGGCCAGATCGCCTACTACGAATTATCTCGTAGTTGGCAGTCAACATGCTAAAATCTGCTGCCCATGCCTTAGTGTACTATTGTGCAGAATATTGTGCTCCAGTGTATTTGAGTCATAATGTCAGCAAGGTCAACGTGCAACTTAATGATACCATGAGAATCATCACAGGTTGCATAAATTCTACACCTGTTGAGTAGTTACCAAAACTCTCTAACATCATACCACCAGACATAAGGGGGAAAACTGCTGCTAACAGAGAGTGGATAAAAAGTATCTGAAATAACAACTTATCCATCCATGAGGACTTCCAAAATGTATCATTTTATTTGTTTGAAGTCCCTCAAACATCTGGTTGCCAGATTAGCAACCAGATATTCATTCTCTTGAAACTGAATGGAAGAATCGCTGGCTACTTCAACAATAAAAAATGGACATCTCATTACAGACCAGCACAATAGAGGCCCCTGGCTTTGACCTGTCCAGAGACAGCAATGGAGCACACTCAACTGCCTGAGGACAGGCCATGCCAGATGTGCTACCATGATATACAAGTGGGGCCTGCGTCAATCCCCAACATGTGACTGTGGTGCTAATCAACAGATCGTCAATCATATTATTTAGGACCACCAACTAGGGAGTTTTCAAGGCACATTCATTGACCTATTCCAGGCTACCCTGGATGCAATCCAACGGATTGCAGATAATTTGAAATTAAATTTGTAATTTTTAGCATATAGTTTTAGTATATATATATATTCACTTTTTCTATTTTTATCTCTCTATTTGCAGAAACCCAATCCATCTAAAATGTATGTATGTGATAACATATTTTTATATTGTAACTTAATGCACTTTATCACACATTAACCTACATTATTTTCTGCAACAAAATTCAAAATTGGGAGAAAAACCATTTCTCTCAATTTTTAATTCTCTAAAGTCCAATACCTTAAAGCTGTCAGATAAGACAACAGTTACTGTATTTGCATATACTTATTTTATGCTATATTATTATTATTATTATTTTATATGGGATATCAATCTCAATGGAGTCAAATGACTTTATATGGGATATCAATCTCAATGGAGTCATTTGACTCACAATGATAGATATTGTGAGTCAAATGACTCACAATATCTATCATTGTTGGTTAAGATGAGGCAAGAGATGAAATGGATGAGGAATGAAATTAAGACAATTCAAGATATGTATAGAAGAAAGAAAATGATGAAAACAAATAATGTTGGTATAAAAGAGATAACGAAAGATCCACGAGTGACATTGTATGGAGATTCGATTATTAAAGGTGTGCTGGATGAAAGGATGCACAAAGTATGTTTTACTGGAGGTAGAATGAGTAGAGTTGGATATCAGGAGGTTGCTGAGAAGATAAAAGAGAATAGTGTGATAGGAATGGTACTAAGTGTGTTGCCCAGGTATGACAGTGGTGAGATGAGATGGAGAGCAAGGATTATTATTTTTTTCTTTTCTTTTATGCATTTTTGAAAATTATGGAGACAACTACCATGTTTGAATAAAAATTTTAGTTTAATTTAGATTATTATTATATAACACCTCCAGGGAGTCCAAAGACTCATTGGAGAAGAGCACCCACTCTACAACTCTCCGTCTGCACCACTCCACCAACCACAACTACCCTCATCATCTACACCAATGCCATCTACCACCGACCACCACCACCACTAGTGTTTTCAGATAATCACAAGCATCCATTCCCATGGCAGGATTCAAATCCACAGCCTTTTGACTGGAAAGCGGATAAGCTAACCACTTGGTCAACCAAGCCAGCAATTATGAGTGATATGTTAGTGGAAATTTGTGAGGAGAAAGGAGTGCAGTTTGTTAATGTATGGAATGAGTTCAAAAGACAAAGGAAACTGTACAGGAGAGATGGACTGTATTTGAGTGGTTTTGGTGTGAGGCTCTTGGAGGGATTGCTGCTGGAAGGTAGAGAAGTGAGTGCAGTGAATGAATCTGATCAAGTGGAAAGCAATGTGGAAGAATGGGAGAAAGGTAGAGGTGGGCAAGACAGGATGTTTAGTGGGGCATTGCTACAGAACCCAGGAGTACAGAGGGTAGTGACCAGGAAATGTTTAGACAGCTGAGTTTGGCAAGTGCAAGAAGAATGATTGTTATGGGAGATTTTAACTACAGTAGTATAAACTGGGGGGAGGAAGATGCATGTAGCAATAGGGAATGGAATTCTAGAATTCTTGAGGAACAAATGTCTTAGGCAACATGTAATAGAGGGAACAAGAGGTTCAAGAGTTTTGGATTTGGTTATAGTATCAGAGGAGTTGATAGTAACTGAGATGACATCTCTCCCACCAGTTGGAGAGAGTGACCATATGGTTTTGACTTGGAAAAGGAATAGACATGCAGGAGTATAAAAGAGACGGGAACGTATGTGGAATTATAAGGCAGGTGATTATAATAGTCTAAGACGTCAACTTGGGTAAGTTTCATAGAAGGAGGAACTGGAAGGCCTGGATATCATTAGTGCGTGGGAAATTATGAAAGAATATTTGTTAGCAGCAATGGTAAGTTGTATACCACGAGTGAAGAACAGGACACAATTTGGAGTAAAGTGGATGACAAACAATATTAAACAGGAATTGTATGCAAAAAAGAGGCTGTGGAAGAGATATAAGGAGACAGGTGAAGAGAAGATGCATGAAGAGTATAAGACACAGGCCAGAAGAGTGACTAGTATGGTAAGGAAGACGAAACTGGAATATGAGAGATTAGCCCTATGATCCAAAGAAAATCCTAGGGAATTTTTTAGATATGTGGCCAGTAGGAGGAGGAATGACTGTGGAAGAATGATATTGTGGGATAAAAATGGGAATAGAGTGACTGATACAGAGGACATAGTAGAATTGTTCAATGAACGATTGGAGTATTTCATCCTGGAGGAGTCAGTTTTAATGCCAGAGGGATAGAGCAGGTTCGAGGTTTAGAGATACAGCAGGAGAGTGTGTTTCAAATACTGAATACTCTGAATGGTATAATTTCACCACGAGTTTTGAGAGAATGTGCTAGGGAACTGACAGTGCCTTTGACCTGGCTTTTCAATGAAAGTCTGGCTGTGGGAAAGGTGCCCATGGAATGGAAGGAAGATAAGATAGTGCCATTGCATAAGGGTGGTAGCAGACCGGAAGTGTCTAATTATAGGCCAGTTTGTGTGTCATTAGCAGTTAGTAAGATCTTGGAGAAAGTAGTGAAGGACCGTATACAGCGCTGGACAGATGAGGGCAATGTTATCTGTGAGAGTCAACATGGATTTGTGAAGGGCGCTCTTGTTTTAGCAATATGTTAGCCTTTTATGATAAAGTTACAAGAGCATTAGATAAGGGAAAGGCATATACTGCCATTTTCTTAGACTTAGCCAAGGCATTTGACAGGGTACCACATGATAAGCTGATATTTAAGTTGCAGCACATGGGTCTGGATCTCAGATTGGTCAACTGGATTCAAGATTGGCTGTACAATAGGTATCAGAGAGTTGTGTATGGTGGGGGGTAGTTTCAAGGAAGCAGAGGGTTACAAATGGGGTCCCACAGGACTCAGCTGGGACTTATATTGTTTAACCTTTATATCAATGACATTGTCAGTGGATTGCAAGGGGATATTCAGTTGTTTGCAGATGATGCAAAGCTGGGAAGGATTATTAGTAATAGTGCAAATGCGGTAGCCCTGCAAGAGGATTTGAATAAGCTAGAGAGATGGGCTAATGAATTGCGGTGTCGGTTTAATGCAGCAAAAAGCAAGGTCTTGAGGTTTGGGAAACATCGATGGGATGCTGCATACTCTATGGGAGGAGTTATACTGGAGGAAGTAGGGGAGACAAGAGATCTAGGGTTGATGATTGATAGAAACCTGAAATTTAGGGGACATATTGCAAAGGTAGTGAAAGTAACACTATGCAATAATAAGAAGGACACTGACCTGCAGAGATAAAACAGTTATCATTCCATTGTGCAAGACTCTGACCAGACCACACTTAGACTATTGTTCTCAGATTTGGTCCCCAGGATTTGAAGGGGATAAATTAACTGTGGAAAGGATACAAAGGCAGATAACAAAGATGGTTTCAGGACTGTACAATGATAGTTATGAGGATCAGCTGAGGGAATGTGGACTGCAGAGTTTGGTGGATAGAAGGAGGAGAGCTGATACGATTGAGACTTAAACTGTTGAGAGGTGGTTACAGGGTTGACACTGGGGAGTTCTTTAGCTTGGTTGAACAGCAGGAAGGAGTGATGGCAAGAGGCCATCCCTGGAAGTTACGAAAGGAAACTGTGAGCAAGAGGGTGAGGAGTGGTTTCTTTGCTTGGAGGGTGGTTGAACCATGGAATGCATTGCCTGATGGAGTGGTGAGAGCGAGAATGGTCAATGAGTTCAAGGAGTGGTATGATAGACTGTGTTTCTTTGGAAGGACCTCCCACGATGAGTCTTTTGACTCAATAGAGGTCTGAATAATAATAATAATAATGACTTGAAGAGGTGGTTATGAATGAATAAGTGAGCGGCATGAGTATAGAGAAGGCGAGAACAGGTGTGCAAGAATGACAGGGAAATGTGGAGGCTCAGGTTGGACAGAGGAACACAGAATGAGAAAGGTAGATGCTCTAACAGGATAAGAATGGATGTGTAGACAAAAAGGAAAGGGGGGTGCATTAATTGAGTATGTTCACCCCAAAATTGTTGGAATAAGTGAGCCATCCTGACAGGAATAGAGATGGAAGGGTATGATGTGTTGATGAGAATAGAAAAGGTAAAAAGGGAGGGGGGGGTTCTATTGATGATAGAGAAAGAGTTATGTCCATACAAGATAGAGATGCAAGAGGGAAATAGTGCCAGTGGTTTTGAGGCAGTATGGTGTGAGATAGAGGTGAATAGAATGAAATACTTAGTCAGATGTTGTTATAACCTGGTAATGTGGATGATTAGTAACTAGGAAATGTATAATCAAATCAGCCAAGGAAATAAGAAAAGAGAAATAAGATTGTTATGGGTAATTTTAATTATGGCAAAATAGACTGATGAGATAACATCTTTACTTCCAGATGAGATAGCAACTGGAAGTAAAGAAAATGAGTTTCTTGAGTTTTTGAGGGACAACTACATCAGACAGTATGTAACAGAGGACACAAGAGGATTGAGGGTCTTGGATCTGATCATCTCATAAGAGGATGGAATTATAAATGAGGTGTCAAATCACTCTCCAGGTGAGAGTGATGAAGTGATTACCTGGGTGACTCACAGCAGTGTGAGGACCTCTGTGAGAAAAGGATATATGTGGAACTACAAGGCTGGTGACTATAATAAGTTCAGGACACAGATTGCAGGTGTAGCATGGAATGAGGAGTTAGCTGGAAAAGAGATCAAGGTAGCTTGGGAGATATTCAAGAACTATCTAGTAGAAGCGATGTCTAAAGGTATTCCAACGGCCAGATTAAATAAGCTATATGAAATAGATGAATGAATAATGAGATTAAGCATGCAATACAGAGAAAAAAAGGCATTATGGAGGCAGCATAACAGAAGTGATAATAACCAAGAGGATTACAAAGACCAGGCAAGCAGTTAGCTTGCTTGCCTAGTCAAAAAAAAAAAAAAAAAGAATGATTATGAAAGGATGACATTGATTGAAGAAATGGGTATAAGGACTGCTGCAGAAGATATAGTGTGGAGATACTTAATGAGCAGTCATAAAGGTCTTTCATTCTTCTGAATGTGAAATTATTGAGAGACAGAGCATTTGATGATGGAGAGGTGAGACTGACTATAAGTTAGCAACAGGTGTATGGGAAATCGAGCAAACTTGATGTTAATAAGGTTTTGGGACTTGATAATATATCACCACATATTCTAAAGAAATGTGCCAGGGAGTTGACATCTGCCTTGACATATTTTTTTAATGTGAGTCTTGCACTGGGTCGAGTTCCAAAGGAGTCAAAGTAGGACAAGATTGTGCCACAGAGTGGATGGGTTGGATATTAGATTAGTGCATTAGATCGAAGACTGGCTATCTGATAGGTATCAGCAAGTTGTGTATGGGGGAGCAACACGGAAGAGAAAAGTCACATCACTAGTGATGTGACTAGAGGCACATCACTAGTGATGTGCCTCAGAGGGTCTGTTTTAAACATTACTGTTTAACTTGTATATTAATGATATTAGTGAAGATTTGGATGGAGATATTCAGTTGTCTGCAGATACGCAAAGGTGGGATGAACTATGAAGAGTAGAGAAGATGTTGTGGTCTTACAAGACTTGAATAATTTGAGTGAATGGGCACCAGAATGGGGATGTGAGTTTCAATGTTGCAAAATGTAAGGTTTTAAAATTTGGTAAACAAAGATGGGATGTAGTATTTAGACATATTTGGACAGGGTCCAGAGTCAACTGACTAAGGTAGTTTCTGATCTCTGGAATGTCGAATATGAGGAAAAGTTGAGAAGATGCAATTTACAGTCTAGTGGATAGGAGGAAGAACGGTGATATGATAGACACCTACAAGTTAGTAAGGGATTGTTATAGGATCAATGTTGGAGAGGTTTTATAGAAAATGGTGAGAGATCAGGGAGACCAGAGGTCATCCCTGAAAGCTGTATAAGGAGGGTGTGAGCAGGGGAGGGTTTTTTTGCATGCAGAGTTGTGAATGATTGGAATGCTTTGCTTGAGAGTGTGGTGTCTGCAGAGAATTTGAGTGTGTTTAATGCACATTATGATGAGCTGTGTGTATGACAAAAGGACCCCCCCCCCCTAGATGAGTCTTTGACTCCATGGGGTCTTGGGATGATAATAATAATCTCTGCTTGAGTTCATTCATTCCATTCATTCACTACTTTCCAAGAAAAAAATCTAGTCTGCACACTATCACCAACCACACAACTTCCAGTGGTGACTCTTGTTCTCTCCTTACTGTTCACTACTTTCCAAGAAAAAAATCTAGTCTGCACACTATCACCAACCACACAACTTCCAGTGGTGACTCTTGTTCTCTCCTTACTGTTCATGTATTGATAAATTTCTTTTGTCAATCTTATAAAATCCAATTAGTAGTTAACTTATAAGTTTCTATCATGCCTTCCCTCTTCGCAGCATGTCAACTAAATTCCACAATGCACACTCACTTTCCATCTGCCCTCACAGGCAGCAGTCCACAGGCCTGTGAGTCGTCTCTGAATCTCTACACCACCTCCTGATTTCCAATAAATCTGTGCAGAGTAGTCAAGATGTAGCCAAATAATAAAGATAGAGGGATAATAAACTTCCTATCTTTACTTGTCATTGTACTTCAGGGTCTGAATGACCCTTTGAGCTCTTTTGCCAAATTTTGCAATATGCACTCTGTACTTCACATCTCTGTCAATCATCACCCTCATATCTCTATATTCATAAATTTCCTCTAATCCAGTATCATCAACATGATGCAAAGCACATACTCTTTTCAACCCAACCTTACAACATTAAATTGCTTATCATCATCCTTTTCCCACAATGCAATTTTTTTAAAATCATCCTGCAGAATATCTACATTGCCTTTGTCAACTATTTTACCTCACCAGATATGCAAACAACTGAATATTCCCTCTTAAATCTTTCCCTATATCATTAATATACAAATTAAAGAGTAGTGGCCCTAATACAGAATTCTGAAGCACTCCAACAGTTAGCCTCATTCTCCTAGATTACACTCCAGCATATACTGCTATCTTGTGTCTGTCTGTCAGCCATTCCCTCTTCCATCCATGAGCTTCACATCCATTCCCATTTGCACCATGTTTATAATAGTTTTCTACATGGTATTTTGTCAAATGCATTTGCAAGGTCTAACCATATCCTTTATCCAATCCCCCCCCCCTCATCACCTTATTATAAAATGTGAAAAAATTAATAAGTCAGGATCTACTTTTTACAAAACCATGCTTCCCACTGTCCCCCCACATGCACTGAGTATCATATTCCCATCTATCAGTTCTTGAATTTTTCCTTTAACCAACTTTTCAAACACCTGAACCACCCATTCCTGAGAAATTAATTTGCCTGTAATTTGCCATTTCTGTCTTGGAGCCACCATTATATAATGGAAATATCATGCCCTCTTTCCACTTCTTGGAACCTTGATTAGAGCTCATATTTAAACAACTTCATTCAGAAGCACTGCCAGTTCTCTTGCACATTCATGCAGTACATGTCAGCCCATATACTGCACATTCATGCAGTTGACATACCATTCAATCCCACTGATGTATTTACACTGATGTTTTTCAATATGCTGAGAATTCATCTATCTCAACTCTGATATCAGTCTCTGTCACATCAGCAACTGCAAAATCTCCACCTGGATGATACACCTTTGTAAAGTAATCAAGTAACCAACTATTTCTTTCACTTTTGTCACTTTCCTACCAGTCATCCTTCCATAGTCATTCTTCCTGTTAGTTCCTACGTAATGAAAAAAACTTTTTCTCTCATAATCCTATTTAGCCTTCCTTACTATACCTACTACCCATTCTTGCCTAGGTTTCGTATTGCTAATAAGCATACTGGTCATCTTTTTGTTTATATTCCTTCATAATGCTTTTTTTTTCTTTTTTTTGCATCTTTAGCTTATATCACCACTCATGTTTAATCCCTATTCAGTTTTCTCCTGACCTGGGGTATGCAGTGATATCTCTCAAACAATACCTGACTGTGTCCCATGCACTACTGACATTCTTTTCTTGTAGCTTCTTGTGCCACTGTATTATTTGAAGTTGCCATCTTAGTTTGCCATAATTGCCAGCTTTGCAATTCTACATAAATCATTTCTTGACTTAAAATTCCACATGATAAGTAACCTCCCATGATCACTTTCCCTAAACAGAGGTAGAGTTCTTACTACAGTTAGGGATAAATCTTCTGAAGTTAATACAAGATTCAACATTTTCAAATGCCTAGCTTCCTGTATCACATGTTATTTCAAGTAATTATCTGTTAGTAAATGTATAAATTCCATTTCCCTTTTGTCATGTACCTTCCTTCATCTAATTTATAATCCCATAGTTGAAGTATCCCACGATGCTTGGCCTGCACTTATTGCTCTAATCTGCACATACATGGCATTTATATCTTCATCTTCCTCTAGACCTCCAGATCAACAGAAACAACCAACAATATATTTTGTTCTATTTGCTTCGATCACACTAGATAGCCTGGAAAGAAGCACCTCTCTCAGATATAAAATTTTTCCTTAACTTCTATTCTTGTTGGTTGAGGTTCTTCAATAGTCAGTAGTAATATTTCCCCCCTCCTACTTATTCCTTCTGTCTTCTCTGAAAATACAATAACTTTTACATTCTATCTCCTATACATTCTCTATCAACTAGGTCTCACAGATGCTGAGAATTTTTGGAGTAGAGCTGACCAATATGAAAAACTCCAAAACTCCTCTCCTTGATTTCTGATACATCTGGCAATTGTGTACATTCATATCAGCATCCACTTGGACCACAGTTGCCCTTACATAAATGGCATTACCAATCCATTCAGATTAGAAATCTGAGACACTGTACCCATCCAGGGATGCTAGACACATGCTTGATTGTATGCTCACTAATATCTCTAGTTTCCCTGATTCTGCATTTCCAATCTCTAAATAAACAACATTCTCCAAACATCTCAAACTTTCAAATCATTCAAATGCAGTTTCATCAGGCACATACAAGTCCTTTTGTCTATCAAATTCATTCATGCATCTAAAAACTGCACATCATATCTCCTGCACTATCTTCTCATTACTTTATTAGCAATCATAGCCTTCTAAATTTTGTCCTATTATAGTGAGGAAGCAGACTCACAATTTTTGCCTTCTCACTCTTCAATTTTGCTCCCCCCCTACACACACACAACTCTTTGACATAAGGAGTAGAGTTTGTTGCCTTGGTCAATATGTTGGGACCTCAGAATGTAGGAAATAGTGAGACCTGGCTATAAGAATCAGACATGCTTACTGGTTGAGTGCAAAGAGTACAGTATTTTTAGGAAGGATAGACAGGATAGGAGAGGAGGGGGGTGTGCTGCTAATGATATCAGATGACTTCAATCCAGTTAATGTTGAGACCTATGATTGTAACAGTCAGAACCCAGCACTAGGGTCTTTGGCGCCTGCATGCAATTTCTATCTAAGCGCCCCTGTAACGTTCCGGGAATGTGTGGTTCTTTTACGATAATAAAAATTTAAATTATTTGAAATTTCTTAAATAAATTTTGACAGAATAGCCATACCAACACCGGGGGGTGTTGATTAGGCAGGATAATCATTAAAAACCCGAATATTCAAAAAATTCTTAAAAGTTAAAGCAAATTTTGACAAAACCACTTCACTTTAATCGTTGAATATAATGATACAGGGATTATAGCCTTCTCACCGACCCGAATCGCTAACAAAATTAAAATGAATTTTAATTAAAGTTAAAATTTATTTGAACTAAAGTTTAAAAAATTCTTTCATTTTACAAGTTAGTAAATTCTTAGTAACTTGTAAAAAATTTTTAATAATTTTTATAAGTAGAACTATCTTTTAGGAAAATAAAAGAAACTCAAGATATATGAGAAAATAAGAAAAGAATTCAGAAATAATAATTAGAACATTTTATTAATATTAATATAAGTATTCAAAAAATAAAATCTTTACAGAATAACAGAAAATAAATTAAATTACATAAATATACTTGAAATTTTTTTATTAAAATTTTAGACTTCTTGATTTCATATTCACCAAATTAGAAATAATGGTCTTAACGTCTAATTCCGCACATATATAATTTTCAATAGCTATTAACGCCAAACTAACAAGCCCTTTTTATGACATACTTGTTCTTAAGTAGATTTTAATCAATTTCAACTTGGAAAAGGAACGTTCACCGCTCGCTACACTAAGGTTAATAGTATTCTTAAAGCAATTGAAAAGTTAGGGAAAGATAAATTATTGGACACAATAAAATTAAGAATATCGAAAGGGTTTTGAATATTTAAATTAATTCATAACTCGTCATATAGTTCTATTGAATTTAAATCTTTATTGTTGCCGTCCTTCAAGAGAATCTCTAAATCGTCACAATTTTTTCGTAAATCTTCGTTATTAATTTGTAGTAATCTATACAAGAAATAAATTATCATATGTTTTTAGTTGTTCAAAACGTTCTATTAACGAACACATTGCAACGTCTAGAAGTATATAAAACACATTCACTCTAAATTTATCTTCTGGCGATTGCGACGTTTCGTCATGATGCTCATAGTCAAATTGTCATATCTTCTTTCATCGTTGAATTCCGTACCAGTTTTAAATTCTTGTTCTGCATCCACCTCTTCACTCAGTTCTTTTGCCGTTTTTAGAACTTCTTTAAAATTTGTATCTGATTGATACCCTTGTAAGAATATTTTTAAGTTTTCGATAGATTGTAAAGCAAGTGTAATATTCATATTTTTGTCTTGAAGCATTTTACTTATGTTTATTTTACATCAATGGGGATGTTCCATTTTTCAATCATGCCAAGTTATAAGAGAGTAAATAAATTTGTAGTCCTTTATTTTATTTATTTTAGCACATAATGTTTGTGCTCCATGCTGAGTTTCTTTATTAAAAATTTCATTACTTAAAATTTCAAAAAGTGCATCGTAAATTTCACCTAACGAGGGCGGATTGCATACTTTTCCATCGCATTTTTGATGGCTGTTTCAATGTTCATTTTTTTACGAACTTGAAAAGGATTGCCCAATGTTTGTAAGAGAATGAAAAGAAATTGTATATTTCTTGAATAATTGCAAAGAAACTAATTGTATCTGCATTCACTTTGGATGCATCATTAATGATTACATTTAGAGTATGAGCATCACATGGCACATAAAAAGCTTGAGGATTTTTGTTCAAAAGGAAATTTTGGAGCCCATATTTTTTTCCCTTTCATATTTGCTAGTCATACCCTTGACCTCACATGTCTTCAATGGGGATGCTCCATTTTTTCAGTTGTTCCATTATTGTTGCACATAAACCACGTCCTGTGGAATCTGATATATCTACAAAACATAAAAAGTTTTTCCTGATCTTGACAATTCCATTGTCAGGAAACAAAGCGAATAATAATGGTCATTTGTTCTGTTTTACTTGCATCAGGTGTGTAGTCTAAAATTATGGAATATTATTTATATTTTCGAATTGATATGTATCCCTGATTGCATTACTTAAAGTTTCCAAGATTTCATTTTGTCTGTCTTTACTCAAATAGTATACCCTGTTGTTTCGATGTAGGGCCCTTTCAACATGATTTTTCCATAACGGGATCAAACTTCGCAAATAATTCGACTAATTTTAAAAAATTGCCGTTATACCTTTCATATGATTTATCAGATGATCCGCGAAAAGCTAAATTTTGGCTACTAAGGAATTTTATAATTTCAATCAAGCATTCTAAAACACTCGTTCAATGTTTCTTTTCCATTTCATATATGCTTTGAGTCTGGCAATCAATAGTAGTTTTGATTATTAAATTTTTATCAAGTTCCTTTCATTTTAAGAAATTTTTCATGTGAGTTAAACTAGTTTGATGTCTATGCAAAGTTGTACTTACATTTCTCCAATCATTATAACCTTCTACAAGACTACTTGATTCAGTAGGTGCAAAAAGTTTGCAACAAAAGCAAAAAAAAAGAATTTAAAGTTTTGGAATAAATGAGCCATGTTCTTGGCACGAGCTCCCCATTTTCTATTTTTCTATTATAATACGTGTCACCAAATTTATGACCATATGTATCTCTGGGATATATTATATTTTTCTTTTGAACAGGCCCCATTTCAATTAAAACAACCCATATTTTTTCAGCAATATTTCCCCATTCACCTGGATCTTCTAAATTTACAGAGACTAACAATGTGTTAGTTTCGTGGTCAACTACAACTAAATCTTCTCCTAACTGTTTTTCACTTAAATCATGCGTCTTGTTATCTTGTTCAATAGTTGCAATAGTACTTTCATACAAACTGGATGATACATGGTTCTTCAACTCTGATTTCTGATGTATCGAGTCGGTTACAATCTGCAGCAGAATATTTTAATATTTTAACAAATTTATTAAGAGCCCCCAGTTTGTTTCTTAATAACTGCTTCTTTCGCAGCATGATGCTTACGATTTTGCGCACCGGATAACTTTTTTTTAATTTTTGATTCCATTTCTATTTTATACCCACAAAAAATTATTACACAACACGACACAGAGATGAAATAATAGTCCACACAGCGCTGCTGTCAGTAGCCTACTGAGATGTGAACCATATGACTGCCTAACTAGCAACAAATGTTTTGTACGAAAATTCGTTTCTGCACATAAAAACCGTTCACCGTTTTACTTTAAGACTGCAGCAGACAGAACATTCTGCAGGCAAGTTTAGCCTGTTCTCGCTTCAAAATTGTAAACAGCCGGCTGATCAAAGAGGCAGCCATATACAATTTTTTTAAAATTTTTATTCGGTGTATCCATCCTTATTTATTTTAATATTGATCATTCTAAGAATTTTTTGTTTTTATAATAACAATTTTGTTTCTTAAAAATGAACTTATGAACCATGCTGGCAGAAGCAGGCATGCGGGCACTGCATGCCTGCTTCTGCCAGCCCTCGTAATAGTAGTAAACAATTTTTCATGTGGCAGTGAATTTGAAGCCATATGATATGAGGTGGAATCTAACAAAATCAAATATATAGTGGGAGTGTTGTTACAGACATGGTGAATTGGTTTCTAGTAATGAAGAAATGCATCACCAAATAAAGATGATCGGTGCAAAAAGAGTAATCATAATGGGGAACTAATTATCCAAACATTGATTGGACAGCTGTGATATCTCATGAGAAGAATGAAACTGAATTTATTGAGCTGTTGCAAGACAACTGCCTCAAGCAGCATGTGACAGAAGAAACTTGAGGTCAGAGAGTGGTAGATTTGATTATAATGTCAGAAGGTGTTTCAGTTAAAGATGTAACTATTCTGCTTCCAGTTGGTGACAGTAATCATGCAGTACTCACTAGGAAAGTGGTTAAGTTTATGAATATTCCATTAAGAAAAGTTGCATGCTAAAATACAAAACAGGAAATTATGACCGACTGAAGAGTATACTGAGTTCAGCGCAATGGTATTGGTTGCTGAGTAGGAAGAATATTGAATGCTTACTGAATGGGAAGAAATTTTAAATGATGCCATATCAGAATGTGTCCCGAGAGTTCAAAAAATAAATAAGTAGGAGTCAAATGGATGTGTAATCTTATTAAGCAGGAGATTCGTAAGAAAAGGATGACGTGAAGGAATACCATGTGAATAAGGATGATGTCCGTTATGAATATTATAAGCAGCAGGCAAGAAGAGTCACAGTTGTTGTATGCAAAGCTAAGTCTGAGTATGAAAAGAATCTGTCTCTACAAGCTAAAGATAACCCCAATGAATTCTATTGATATGCAGCAATTAAAAGAAAGAATGAATATGAAAGAATAACTCTACTGATTGCAGGTGGTGTGAAGGTGACAGATGCAGAAGAGGTTGTTCAACTATTGAGTACCCATTTTGCCAAAAGCTATCAGTCTGGTATATGCAACATTGAGTTCAGTACTACCTCTTCACTGGATGAAGAAACTCAGATGCATGAGGAGGTATTAGGGCGGTTGCACAAACTGAATAAGAATGCAACAATAGGGATGGATGGGATACCAGCACTGGTTCTAAAAGAGTGTTCAGTTGAACTGGCTATTCCTTTAAACAGGCTATATAATTTGAATCTCAGAACAGGGAAGATTCTTTAGGAATGGAAAGAATGTAAGGTAAACCCATTGCATAAGTGTGGTGCAAAGACTGATGTATCCAACTATCGACCAATCAGCAATTCAGGAGTGGTGGTGAAAATTTTGGAAAAATTGGTCAAGGCTCACATTCAGAAATGGGTTGATAGTGAATCTCTGCTTTGCGATGAACAGCAAGGGTTTACTAAGGAAAGGTCATGTTTTTTCAACTTGCTCACATTCTATAATTATGTTACCAATGAAAGTTATGCCACGGTTACCTTAAAGACCAGATTGAGAATTTGTAGACTGTAGACACTAGCAAACACACAAAAAAAAGGAGGGGTGATATGATTGAGACTTACAATCTTCTAAAAGAGTCATGCAGGATTTCAGTTGATGGAATTTTTTATTTTACAGAGAATAGGGAAATGATGCAAGGGCACCTTAGAAGTTGAGAATGAATGCTGTAAAGAAGTGAGTGAGGGTTAAATTATTCTGTCATAAAGTAATGCATGATTGGAATGGATTTTCATTGGATTTGTGTGCACAAGCAGTTTGAATGAATTCAAGAACAAGTACAACAGCTGGTGTATGTGTAGTATGTGGCTTCCCTCAATGAGTCCCTGACTCTCTGCAGGTCTGTCTTAATATTAATAATAATATACTTTCTCACTGCATATTTCTCACTTTTCAAAATCATTTGCACCTGCCAAAACAATCACCTCTTTCACTTCACCCTTCTGTAAAAGAGCAGCTTCACTAATATCCTGGATCTTCACACCTGGAAAACATGCTTTCCTCACTTTCTAATTAAGTACACCTTTTTATCATTGAATCTACATACAGGGTGTTCGGGATAAATTTGACAGTTTCGTAAGGAAAAAGAAAATCTTCTTTGTATCTATTAAATTTAATGAATTGACAAAAAAACATTACAGGCAGAGTTAATTACAATACTATCAACAAGATTTACTCAAAATAACCACCATTAGCATCGATCACAGCTTCAATTCTGCTTCGGAACCTCGAACAAGCTGATGCTACAGTCTCCCTGGGAAGGGCCGCAAAAACTGTTTTAATTTTATCCATTAACTGGGCTTTTGTATTACTGGAAGTGCGATTGGTGTCTTTTTCAACTGCGCCCCATACAAAATAATCCATGGGGTTAAGGTCTGGGGAGTTTGGAGGCCAAACATTTGGACTGGTGAAGTCGTAGAAATTTTCAGACAACCATTTTTGACTTTTCCCAGAGGTGTGGCAAGGGGTCGAATCCTGCTGCCATACATACGGCCTACCATTGGCTACCTTTGTTATCCAGGGCTTGACTACAGTTAGCAACTCCACGAACAAAGCCCGAATTTTAATGCCAGGGTTCTTCAACACCTGTTCCTGCAGATTTGCGAGGAATTCTGCTGTACGAACGCAATCAGATTGTCTGCTAGGGATCTTTCTTCTTGCTACATCCTCGTAGTCACCATTGCAAGTCTCTAGTTCATGCCTGATTGTTTTTACTGTATTCAGGGAGCATTGGGCAGCAGTCGTAATATCCTTATTTTGATGGCTGGCACGAATCATCATGATACAAGTCATTCTCTTCCATGATTCAGGTGGGTTCCAGCTATCCATCCATTCTGACATCTTGTATATGAATGAAGAAGGGTCCAAACTTTTAAATGAAGAGAAGTGTGTGTTAATACATGTAACTTACGGAAAAATATAATTAATTATAAATATGTCAAATTTATCCCGAACACCCTGTATAATACTTTCTCCTTACTTAAAGTTTCCTGCACTTTATACTTTTCTCATTCACTTTTTCTTTCATTCTTTCTCTCTCTCTCTCTCTCTCTCTCTCCTGCTATAGCACTTGCCAAATGTTTCTCCAGTCACTTGAGCCAACATTTTGTGCTGTGAAGGACTGCATATAAACGTTCTATTTCTCTCCTCAGTGTAACCTCATTATCTACATTATTGTAGTTGCAGCTACTTTCATATTTTTATTCATATTGAAGAATACATGAGGGTATGGTGAAAAGTTGTGATAATCACCAAGAAGGAACTGAGGTAGAACCATGTAACTAATACACATTTCTCATGAGGTGTTATGCACTTGTTACAATGCTGCTGCATCATTTGCAATCCTCTGAGAAAAATGTCTTTCCCTTGCACAAATCAATCCTCAGCTGCAGATATGACTTCATCTGTGGTAAATTTTGTTCCTTTAAATTTGGGAACAAGAAATGGGCAGATCTAGTGAATAGGGTGGGTGAGGCAGAAATTGAAAGCCCAAGTTGTGTATTGTCTATTGGATTTCATGAGCAGTGTGAGCAGGTGTGTTGTCATACAAAAGCAACATGCCTCTGTTCAGTTTCCCATGGTGTTTTTCCTTCAGTACCTCCTTCAATTCCTTCAAGAGCTGTTGAATAAACTGCTGCTGTAAGTTTCATTTTTTTTTTGAGGTACTCGGTAGGATTACACCATCCATATCCCAAAAGACAATGATAAGAGCCTTCCCTGCTGACTTGGGTTTGGAACTTCTTTGACTGGAGAGGACTTTTGTGTCTCCACTCCAATGACTGTTGTTTGGTCTCTGAGTCATAGCAATGAAGCCATGTTTCATCAACAGTCACAATATGAGCCAAAATATTTTCACCTGATTTCTCAAAATGACTCAAAATCCCTTGAGATGATAGCACATGCTCTTTCTTTTGGTCAGCATTCAAACAATTGGGGACCCACTTCACTGAGAGCTTCTGCACGTTCAGATGTTGATAGATAATGACCCCCAACCTCATTCCCTGGATACTGCAGAGTCTTCAATGTTTATGGCTGTTTTAGTCATAAACATCAAGTTTTTCGTGCTATAAGAAAAGTCCACAACTGAGATTCACCAAACTTTGTGTAAGACTTTTAGAGGACTGTGTCCCAGTACCCAGTATCCAACAGTTGCCAGGTGGGTGGTCAAATTTAAAACTGGGTGTCCTGAGAACAGATGTGGACTTTTCTTATAGCACGAAAAACTTGATGTCTTCACTTCCGTGTCTTCAAATTTATTCAAAACCTCTGACATGTCTTCATATATCTCCTAAAAGAAAAAGAACAAATTATTACAATTTCATGAAACATGGGGATTGAAGGGTTTTACAATATGTTCTTTCTTGTGGTTATATCAGTTGTTTTAATCTTATTTCTAGGTGTTTATGAGAACTTTTCAACCCACACTTGTACAGTATCATTTACTATTTCCACTTCATTTCCTCAATACTTTAACTGTACTGACTTACATTATTAATATCAGTTACTGCATTTTCCTGCTTTCAATATCAATTGCATTTGACATGCCCTCTCTCTCGTCATTCTTGCTTTCATACTACAAATCATTCACTCTCAGCAATGAAAACATTGAATATGCAACATCACACTAAATGCCTAATATTGAAATCACTGAATATCAAAGTCTTGGTTCCCATTTTTCTCTTATGCATCAGTGCCATGTAGAATACTTTTTTAAACAATATTGCATAAGATTCCCAATTAACCAACACACTCAACTACAAATGATAAAATAAAGAAAATACACCAATAACAATTAGCAATATTGTGAATTATTATTATTAATACCCTAAGACCCCATGGAGTCAAGGACTCATCCAGAAGGTCCCTTTGTCATAGACACAGCTCATCATACCATGCCTTAAACACATTGAAATTCTCTGCAGACATCACATTCTCAGGAAACACATTCCAATTATTCACAACTCTGTATGCAAAAAACTTGCATCTCATTCCCTTGTTCACACCTTCCTTATACAGCTTCCAGGAATGTTCTCCAATGATCTCCCACCATTTTATGAAAAACCTCTTCAACATTAATCCTTACCAACATGAACACCTCTTTCATATCACCCCCACTTCCTCCTATCCATTACACTCTACAAATTGCAATGTCACAACATTTCTTCATATTCAACATTCCAAAAATCAGAAACTATTTTGGTCAATTGCCTCTGGTCACTCTCCAACATCTCTTCATCCTTTTAAAACCAGGTGACCAAATCTGTGCACAGTAGTCCAGTGTGGCCTAATTAAAGCTTTATTATTATTACGGGCGAATCCAGGGAGTCCTAAGACTCATTGAGGGAGGCCCTAAATATCATGTCCACACAACTATTCGGCATTCTCACAGTATCTATCATACCTTGCCTTGAACTCATTCACTGTCATAGCATCCACAACAGACTCTGGCAGCTTATTCCACTCATTTACCACTCTAAAAGAAAAGAACCTAGCTCTAACACCCTTGCTAACCACGCTCTTGCCCAGCTTCCATAGATGCCCCCCCCCAGCTCTCCCACCACCAGTTCTGATCTCAAAAATATCCTCTGAATTAATCCTATAGAAACCCTTCAGCAATTTGAATGTCTGAATCACATCTCCCCTCTTCTGCCTATCAACCAATTTCTGCAACCCACAAATCTTCAACCTGTTCTCATAACGTTCATTCCATAGACATGCTATCATCTTGGTCACTCACCTCTGGATCCTCTCCACCTCCTCCCCCATCAAGAAGAAACCTAGGTGACCAAATCTCGGCACAGTATTCGAGATGAAGTCTTATCAAGGCTCGGTACAGAGGAACAATAACTTGCTTGTCTCTGCTCATCAAAGTATTTTTCAACAACCAAGTGATTTGATGAGCTGATTTAGCCACTTTTGCAATATGCCCCTAAACTTCATCTCCCTGTCCACCAACACTCCCAGGTCTCTGGCCTCATCACTCTCCGGGAGTATAGTACCACCAATGTGGTATACTGCTGCTAATTTTTTCACCCCAAAATGCATAACCTTACATTTTGTCACATTAAATTGACATCCATTCTCCTTAGCCCAGAACTCCAATTTATCCAAATCATCCTGCAAGATTTTGACATCTTCTGCATTCACTATTGCCCTACCCAACTTTGCATCATTAGCGAACAAATGAACTGTTCCTCTTAGATCCTTCCCTATATCGTTAATGAACAAATTGCAATGTCACAACATTCTTCATATTCAACATTCCAAAAATCAGAAACTATTTTGGTCAATTGCCTCTGGTCACTCTCCAATATCTCTTCATCCTTTTAAAACCAGGTGACGAAATCTGTGCAAAGTAGTCAGTGTGGCCTAATCAAAGCTTTATTATTATTACGGGCGAATCCAGGGAGTCCTTAGACTCATCGAGGGAGGCCCTAAATATCATGTCCACACAACTATTTGGCATTCTCACAGTATCTATCATACCTTGCCTTGAACTCATTCACTGTCATAGCATCCACAACAGACTCTGGCAGCTTATTCCACTCATTTACCACTCTAAAAGAAAAGAACCTAGCTCTAACACCCTTGCTAACCACACTCTTGCCCAGCTTCCATAGATGCCTCCCCCCCTGGCTCTCCCACCACCAGTTCTGATCTCAAAAATATCCTCTGAATTAAGGGTTCTGTTCTTGGACCAGCAGTGGTCCAAGAACAGAACCCTGTGGCACACCACTAGTCACAGGCCATCTTTTGGAATCTACTCCTGAATAAACTACTCTCTGATATCTCTCCATCAACCATCCACCTAACCATCTCACCAATCCTATATTCATTCCAATATGTTGCAGTTTACGGATTAGAATTCCATGTGGTATCCTGTCAAAGGCCTTAGCCAGGTCCAGCAATATCACTGTAAACCACTACCCTTATCCAGTTCAGCCGTCACTGCGTTATAAAACTTGAGCAAGTTCCTGAGACATGATCAACCCTTCACAAAGTCATGATGTCACCTGTACAGTATCTCATTTTCATCAATCCATTCCTGTATTTTTCCCTTGACTACTTTCTCCAAGACCTTGACAATGCCTTCTGATATGCTGATCGGCCAGTAATTTGCAACAGTAGTCTTTCATCCTCCTTTATGCAGTGGAAGTATTTTCCCCTCTTTCTGCACCTTCAGGACTAAACCAGACCCCGAGATTCAGATTAAACAACAAGATCAAGGGCATTGATAATTCTTTAGCTGCTTCATGTAAGACCCGTGCAGGTATACCATCCAATCCCACAGATGTATTCACATTAAGGTTCTGTAATAGACTATTCACTCCCACTTCATTCATCACAATTCCCGTATAAACTAATAGTTCCTTCATCTTTCAATGTCACCACATGGATGATATACTCTTGCAAAGTGCTCACTCAGTAATTCCACTATATCGACTGATTCAGTGACCTCTTTACCATCGGCATTCCTTAAAATCATTCTGCCGTGTACAGTTTTTTTTGCTTGCAGCATATTGAAAGAACTGTTTGGGATTCTCTTTAGCTTGCATAGCTAATTTCCTTTCATAATCCACTTTTGCTTTTCTTACCACACTCGTTACCCTTCTGGCCTGCACTTTATACCGTTCGTGTGCCTGCAGGTCACCTTTCTCTTTAAATTCCCTCCACGGTTGTTTCTTTTTTTGCAGCTCAAGCTTAATGGTGTTATTCATCCATTTAACCCCTACTTGTTTTACTATTTGGACCCTAGGTATACAATTAGCCATAACCTCCTGTAAATGCTCCTTGACCACTTCCCATGCTCTATCGACATCCATCCCTTGCAGTTTTACATGCCATGGCACTTAACCAAGCATTCTTCTAAGCTTGTCATACTTGCCAGCATGGTAATTCCACATATACCCTATCTTAATTGAAAATTCCACACCTTTAGCCACCCCCCAGGTCAAGACCTTATGATCACTCTCACCAATAGGTGGCAACATGGTCATATTCATTACAGTCTAATTCTCAGATGCTATTACCAGGTCAAGCACTCTCAAACCCATAGTATTTTCAATTACATGCTGTCTCAGATAGTTATCCCTTAATAATTGAATAAAATCCAGTTCCTTCCTGACATGTGTCCTCTCCTCCTTCCAATCAATGTTACCATAGTCGAAATCCCCCATAATAATTACCCTCCTTCCACTCATTTCATCAATTTGTTTATGCATACTATCTCCACCATCTATTCCATCACCTGGTCTATAGCAGCACCCAACTGTATATTTTGTTCTGCCAGTCTCAATCTCACACCAAATAGCCTCAAATGAGCTCTTTTCACTACCCTGCAATACAACTTCAATTCTCCTTGGCTGCAGTTCATCAGCTATCATCAATAACACTCCTCCCCCCCCCCCATTTTATTCTCTCTGTCCCTCCTAAACACACTATAACCTACACATTCTATCCCACTAACTATATCATCTTCCGTCAGTCATGTTTCACTAATGCCAATAACCTGTGGCCAGGAAGAGCCAACCAAGGCCAAAAATTCTTCCTTCTTGTTCCTAATACTCACCAATCAACCCTATCTTGATGCATTATTCTAACTATCCCATTCCGATTACTTGTCCTTAGTACTGGCTTGGGTACATTATATACATTCTTATACTCAACTGTCTCACTGATGTCTGCATATCCACCCCCCCCACTCCCTGGTAGTTCTAGTTTCCCTGTTCTGCACATCCATCTTCACTTCATTCAGCAACACTTTTTCCAGTCTCCGCACACCAAATCCATTCAAATGCAGGCCATCCATCTTGTATAAATCCTTTCGCCCATCAAACTCATTCCACACTACACCGTCTGCATAAATTGCGCATAAAGTCATTTGCGATTATGGCCCTCCTTCTAAACTCCTCTCTGTCGTACCGCGGCAACAGACTCACCATCCTAACTCTGTCACTCTTTTCTTTCACTACCTTTAACAATACTTTCAAGTCCTCTCTCATAAAACATTTATCTCCTTTCAATTCATTCATACCTGCCACAACTATCAATTCTTTCACCCTCTGTTTTTGTGCTCTAATACTCTCATTTACATGCTTAAATTTCGCACCCGGTAAGTAAGAGTTAGTTAAACTATGGAATTATACGTGTATAATGGAACCTTCCATTATACAATGGAAGGCTCCTTATTTCTACAAGTCGGTGTCCTCTGCATCATTCCCAGAATTCGTTGTGTTGTCCGCACAATTTTGGTAATGTGTCCTCTAAAATTGAGATCTTTCTCCACCATCACCTCAAAATCTCATTTCCTCCACCTCCAACAATATATTCCCACCAAGCATAAATTCTCCATACCATCTTTGTTTCCCAAATTTTAAAACCTTACATTTTGCAACACTGAACTGTAATCCCCACTCCTGTGCCCATTCACTTAATCTATTATTATTATTATTATTATTAAACAAGACCTCATGGAGTCAAAGACTCATCTAGGAGGTCCTTTTATCTCACACACATCTCATTATACCGGGTCTTAAACACATTCAAACTCCCTGCAGACACCACACTCTCAGGCAAGGCATTCCAATCATTCACAACTCTGCACGAAAAAAACTTGCCTCTCACTCCCCTACTCACACCCTCTTTATACAGTTTCCAGGTATGACCTCTCTATACAAGTCTTTTTGTGAAGCCAGGAGATCTGCTCTACTCCTTATAGTTTGTCCCAAATTTGCATCATCTGCAGACAACTCAATATCTCCATTAACAAAATTTCCCCCAATCTCATTAACATACAGGTTATACAGGAATGGCCCTAAAACAGACCCTTGAGGCACACTACTAGTGACTTTCCTTTTCCAGGATACTGCTCCCCCATACACAACTTGCTGATACCTATCAGATAACCAATCTCTGATCCAATGCACTAGTCTAATATCCAACCACATCCACTCTAGTTTGACTATCAACTTATTATGCAGTAATCTATCAAAAGCCTTTGCAAAATCTAAGTATATTACTGTGTATTTATCTCCTTTGTTCAATGAAGCCATCACCCTATTGTAATAAGAAAGTAAATTACTAAAACATGACCTCCCTTTAGCAAATCCATACTGTGCTTCAAAGATACCATTGCAGTCAACTCAATTTTGGATCCTGGTTCTCATTAGCCTCTCAAACATGATGTTGGAGGCTTAATGGATTTTTTACAACACTCAGAAAGAATTAAAATATAATTTAATACTTCCTATATTTAATACTTCCTGAAGTCCTATCTAGGTGAAGCGCCCTAACCACGTGGGTGACTTTAGTGTCACCCATGTGGTTGGGCTTAGTATTGTAAGATTTGTGTGTGCATGTTACATTAATTGTTTTTGTAATCCCCGTAGATGTCCTAGTGACTAGGACGAAATATAGGAAGTATTAAATTCTATTTTAATTCTTTTTGAGTGTTGTAAAAAATCCATTAAGCCTCCAACATGATGTCCTCACAGCACTTAAGCCTCTACACAGAGAGCCTCTCAAACACTTTAACCACAATGACTGACACACAGATCAGGCCTATAATTTGATACTAGAGTACTGTCGTCTTTCTCTCTTATGAAACGGCACAATTTTGCCCTCCTTCCACTCCTTTGTATCTTGATCCAATGCGAGACTCATATTAAACAAATATCTCAAGGCAGATGCCAACTCCCTGGCACATTCCTTCAAAATACGTGGTGATATATATTACCAACCACAGCCTTATTAACATCAAATTTGCTCAATTTCCCCTACACCTCTTACTCACTTAGTTTCTTTCAGCCTCTCCTCATCATCAACTGCTCTCAAACTGTCCATGATATAACATTCACAAGAATGAAAGACCTTTATAAACTGCTAATTAAATATCTCAAATATATCCTCTGCAGCAATTGTTCTTATACCATTTTCTCTAATGAATGTCACCTTCCATAATATATATTTTTTTTTTTTTTGCTGGTTACACATCGAAAGAACTCCCTAGGATTCTTTATGGCTTCATTAGCTAACTGTTGCTCATAATTCACTTTTGTACCCTAAAAATGCAAGTCACCTCCTTGCTTGTTCTTTGTAATCGAATTGATTATTACCACTCCTGGTATGTTGCCTGCATAAGAATATTTACTAAAAATAAAGACTTATCTGAACAATATGCACACAATGCTGTAGTTTCAAATGATGACACTTGCACCACATCTATTATTTTTTTATAATTTTTAATTTAACTAAATTTATATAATTTTAATGAAAGATTTATATAATAAATTTATAATTTTTCAACCTATAATTTTTAAAATACTTACAAAATTTAAGGTTGAAGTTTTGAGGAGATTTGGCAGACCATAAACGCATAGTGTTGACATAATTATTACGATATCCTGGTATGGGGTTATCATAGGGCATGGCATAAACTGTCTAAAAATATGTAAATACATATCAGATAAAATTGAAAAAGAATAATTTATTTAAAATAAAGGATAACTACAATTGTGAGAATACACAATTCAATTTAAAAATCAAAACTGTTATATATTTGCAGAAGGAATGATGTAGGATTTGTGGATCTGTTGTCTGTGTTTGATGGAAAGAAGGATTTGTATAATGCTGATGGACTGCATCTAAATGGGTTTGGTTAGAGGTCTAGAAAGAGCTTTGTTCACTGAGTATGATGAAGCACAGATTCAGGAAAACATATGCAATTAGGGTGGAAGCGGGAGAGGTTGTGTGAAGGCACCCATGAGGCAAGTGAGTGGGAGAATGAGAGATAGTAGAATCTAGTCTCTCTCGAGCAAAAATATTGAACAGGGTAGTCAATTCGGGAAGTAAAGGTGGGTGGGGCTTAAAGTGGATGATGCAGTATAAGTATACTAATGCCAGAAGTATCAGGAACAAGAGAGAGTAGTTTTTATCATAGGTTGATGCAAACAGGCCAGGGATTATGAGCATTAGTAAGACTTGGCTAATAGCAGATGATATAGTTACAAGGATAGAATGTAATGGGTTTAGTATTTTCAGGGAAGATAGGATGAGGGAAAGGTACTGCTGATGATAGTGGATAAATTACAGCCAAAAACAGTAGAACATAGGTGGGAGAGTGGCTGTTCATTTGAAGTAGTCTGGTATGAGATCAAGGACAACGAGATAAAATATACAGTTGGTTGTTATGATTATTATCATTATGGGCAACTCCAAGGAGTCCTTAGACTCATCGAGGGGGGGACTCTACACCTCATGTCAAGAACTATCCAATATTTGTGCAGTATCTATCATACTTTGCATTGAACTCATTCAGTCATGGCAACAACAGACTCTGGCAACCTATTCCACTCATAAACTACTCTGCAAGCAAAAAACTAGTTCTGACACCCTTGCTAACTACACTCTTTATCAGTTTCCATGAATAGCCCCTAGTTCTCCCACCAACACACCTGTTCTGAAAAATTTCTTCTGTATTAATCTTGTAAAACTCCTTCAGTTTTGAATGTCTCAATCATATCACCCCTTTTCTGCCTATCAACCCGTTTCTGTTACCCACAAATCTTCAACCTGTTCTCGTAAGGTTCATTCCATAGACCTGCTAACATCTTGTCACTCTGCTCAAAGTATTCTTCAGTAACTAAGTGATCTGATGAGTTGCTTTAGCCACTTTTGCTATGTGCCCTCCTAAACTATAGTAATCCACTAATACTCCCAAGTCTCTGACTTCATCAATTTGCTGAAGTACAGTTTCACCAATGTGGTATGCAGCTGGGAATCTATTCACCCCAAAATGCATAACCCTACACTTTGCCACATTAAACTGATATCCATTCTTCTTTGCCCAGTCTGCCAATCTATCCAAATCATCCTGCAAAATTCTAACATCATCCATATTAACTACTGCTCTACCCAACTTTGGATCATCAGTAAACTGAACAGTTCATCTCAGATCCTTTCCTATATCATTAATGAACAAATTAAACAGTAGCAGTCTCAGAACAGAATCCTGCAACACACACACCACTAGTCACAGGCCTTCTTTTGGACTCTACTCCTGAATAAAATACTCTCTGGTATCTCTCCATCAACCACCCTCCTATCCATCTCACCAACCCTATATCCATCCCCATGTGGTGTAGTTTATTGATTAGAATTTCCATGCAGTATCCTGTCAAAGGCCTTTTCAAAGTCCAGCAGTATCATTGTAAACCCATACCTTTATCCAACTCAGCTGTCACTGTATTATAAAACGTGAGCAAGTTACTGAGGTATGACCTATACCCTTCACAAAACCACGTTGTCCCCCATACATTATCCCATTTTCATCTATCCATTCCTGTATTTTGCTCTTAACTAACTTCTCCAATCCTTTGACAACAACAACTCCTGATATGCTGATCAATCGGTAATTTTCTACATCAGTCTTGGAGTCTCCTTTATGCAATGGAACTATTTTCCCCTCTTTCTACCCCTCGGGACTAATCCAGAGCTGAGATTTAGATTGAACAATATGGTCAAGGGCACTGACAATTCCCTCGCTGTTTCATGTAAAACTTGAGCTGGTATATCATCCAATCCTACAGCTATTCGCATTAAGGTTCTGTAATATGCTATGCACCTCCATTTCATTTACCTCAGTTCCTGTATAAGCTTTTGGCTCTCTCATTTCTGCAATATCACCTGGATGACATACTTTTGCAAAGTGTTCACTTAGTAATTCTACTGTTTCGACTGATTCAGTTACCTCCCTACCATCAGCATTTCTTAAAATCATCCTGCCATATATGTTCTTTCTTTTACTTGCAGCATATCGAAAGAAATGTTTGGGATTCTCTTTAGTTTGCATTGTTAACTTCCTTCAATCATCTGCTTTTGCCTTTCTTACCACGCTAGTTACCCTTCTGGCCTGTGCCTTGTACTGTTCATGTGCCTTCAGGTCACCTTTCTCCTTAAATTTCCTCCACAATTGTTTCTTTTTTTGTAGCTCCAGCTTGATGATGATATTCATCCATTTAACTCCCACTTCATTTTCTCTCCTGACTCTAGGTATGCAATCTGCCATTACTTCCCTCTCCTTTACCACTTCCCATGCACTATCAACATCCATCCCTTGCAGTTTAACATACCATGGCACCGATCCAAGCAATCTCCTAAGCTTGTCATTTTTGGTGTAGGCTTAGTCTTGTGGTTACTTCTCTTACAAAATTTATAGTGCCACAGATGCAGTTCTACTTGCTGGCCTGGTTGGCCACGCGGTTAGTGTGCCTCAAAGGCTGCAGGTTCGAATCCTGCCTTGGGCATGCGCGTTTGTGATTGTTAGTGAAAATACTAATGGTGGTGGTGGGCAGTAGATGCCATTGATGTAGATTAGTGTTTCTCAAAGTGTGGTACGCAGACCGCTGGGAGTCCATGAAAGGTCTTCAGGGAGTCCGTGGCAATTTTCGGCTATGCATCATTAACGCATGGAATAAAATTTAAGTTTGAAATCGTAAAACGTTCCGTTTGTATCACTGAATAAGGTACAGAGACATCTGTAGGCTGTGTAATATGTTTCTCAACAAACAGTGCAATTAGAGACAACTGGGATAAAAATGGAACTAATGAATCGCATGACCCCTCCCACATAAAATGCTGTATAGTAGACAATCAAAACCATATGGTGCACCGGCAACATATGGTTTTGTTTGAGTGAACGTGTTAAAACTAAAAAATATATAGTGAATGTGTTACAGATATTATATAAAGAATTCGGTTGAAGAGAATTAGCATTTCAACTGAACTGTCGGCTTTCCTTTGTCAATTAGTAGCACGACCTTTTGTTAATACTGCACCAATCATATGAACGTCTTCATAGCTGCTTTATCTCTACTGGCCAACCAGTGCTGTCTGTTTTGAGTTCTGCTTTCACTGGCCATTTGTTGAAGGACTGTTCATTAAATATGGTAATTTTTTTTAGCTTTCAAATTCTTAAGTATGGATCTACTGGTTAAAGACTGGATTTTTAAAATGCGCAAAAGAGAGGAACATAGTAGATACAAGTAGCTGTCAGCAACAAGAAAATGTTGATATTTTATCTGGATCAAGTGAAATTGATAAGTGTGTGTCGTCTGACATCTCTAAAGAACCAATTAGGAAGAAGATGAGAAACTTCGCGTAAGTACGATATAAATTACTTGAAATGTGGATTTTGATGGACGGGAAATGAAGAGGAACCTATTCCATTATGTGTAATTTGCGCTGAAACTTTAAAAAATGAAAGCATGAAACCGTGTAATTTAAATCACCATTTTGAATCGAAACATAATGAATGCAAGGACAAACCTGTTGAATTTTTTCAAAATAAACTAAAAATTTAAAAGAATCAAAAGTGATAGCGATCGTGTCATGAGGTGAAAACATGAAGGCTTTAGAAGCTTCATATCGTGTGTCGCTATTAATAGCAAAAAGTAGTGCAGCGGAAACAATTGGTGAAACTTTGGTCAAGCCTGCAGCAAAAATAATAGCGGAAATTATGATCGGAGATAATGCAAAAAGATCTTTTGATCGGATTTGCCTTTCAAATAGCACCATTCATCGAAGAATCACTGAAATGGCTGAAAATATAAAACAAACATTGTTATCCGATATACGTAAGAGTCGTTATTATGCGTTGCAGGTAGATGAATCCACCAACATTACAAATTTTGCAAATCTTCTAGTGTTCGTTAGGTACGAAAAAATCATAAAATTCATGATGACCTTTTATATTGCCAACCCTTGCTAGAATATACAACAGGAGAAGAAATATTCAACAGTATAAATACCTTTATGCATCAAAACAAGCTTGATTGGAAAAGTTGTGTTGGAATAAGCACAGACGGAGCGAAATCCATGGTCGGATCTAAAAAAGGGCTTGTTTCAAGGATTCAAGCTGTTGCACCAAATGCAAAGTCGACGCACTGCTGCATACAAAGGGAGGCTTTGGCTACATATGATGTCTACAGACCTAAGAAAAGTTCTTGATGAAGCTGTAAAAATCATAAATTATATTAACGGCCGTCCTCTAAATGCCAGACTTTTCTGTCAACTTTGCAAAGAAATGAGAAGCGACTATACACAACTTCTTTTCCATATCAATGTTCTTTGGCTTTCTCGTGGAAAAGTCCTTACTTGTTTATTTGAACTTCAGAATGAGCTACAAGTTTTTCTTGATGAAAAGTTTGAATTGAAAAAGCATTTACATAAGTGGAAATGGCTCAGTCAATTAGCGTACCTGGCAGATATATTTACTGTATTAAATAATCTTAATTTATCTTTACAAGGCAAGGAAATTTCTATATTTCATGTCCAAGATAAAGTGAATGCCATGTTGGCAAAAATGAAGTTATGGCAAAAGTGGGTTGGTAATGGAGAATTTGATGCGTTTCCATCGCTTCATGAATTGCTCGCAAGTTCAAATGAACAAATTGATGATGATGTGAAAATTACTATCATGCAGCATTTAAAAAGCTTACAAATGAATCTAGAAAAGTATTTCCCTGAATTGGACATTAATATTGAGTGGATAAGATACCCTTTCAATAAAAACAAATTTATGCCAAAGGGTCTATCGTCAATAGAAGAAGAACAACTTTTAGAACTAGCTTCTGATGGTTTCCTAAAAAATAAATACAGCAAGAATACGTTATCATCATTTTGGCTACAAATACAGAATGAATTTCCTGAATTAACAGATAAAACTCTAAGGTTCATTTTTCTATTTCCAATTTCATATCTGTGCGAAGTTGGATTTTCGGCCCATGTAGATATTAAGACGAAGAAGAGAATCGCATTATAGATGTCGAACCGCATCTGAGATTGAAATTAACAACTATAGAGCCAAATTTTGCTGAAGTTTTATCTCACCATAAGCAATTTCACTCCTCTCATTGATGATAAATTATTTCATGATAAATCTTTATAAAGTTTGTCTATTAAAAATAAATCATATTTTTTGTTTACATGAACATATAAATTCAAATAAAATAGATATTTAATTTTTTAATATTTTAAATTAATTTATTAATTTATTAATTTTAATTAATTAAGGGATACTTGGAAATAATGAAAAGTTAAGAAGGGGTCCGTAGATATCTGAAGTTTGAGAAACACTGATGTAGATGATGCAGTTCACTGAAGTTGGTGGAATGAGTGGTGGAGACAGAGTTGTAGAGTAGGTGGCCTCCCACAATGAGTCTTTGGACTCCTTGAAGGTGTAACATAATAATTATTATAATAATAATAACAAATTACTAGTAACTCTTCCCAACTGCATATCATCTGCAAACAACTGAATATCCCCTTGTAATCCATTGGCAATATCATTGATATAAAGGTTAAACTATACTGGTCCCAGTACAGAGCCCTGTGGGACCTCACTTCTTACATTCTGTCTCCTTGATACTGCTCTCTGCCCCCCCCCCCTCATACACAACTTTCTCATACCTATCAGATAGCGAATCCCAAATGCAGTTCACTAACCTGTCATCTAAACCCATGAGTTGCAACTTAAATATCAGCTTATCATGTGGTACCCTGTCAAATGCTTTTGACAGGGTACCACATATCATGTAGTAGAAGGAACATCTAGTTCCTTCTACTCAGTGCAGATGCAAAAAAAGGTGCCAGTACTTACTATGAAGATGTTATTACAACAACTTCTGCAATTTTAACATATTCTCCAATATATCCTCATAGTCTCTAGATCGCTTCTTGCTTTTGGTATCAACTGCAGAATGATGACCTCAGAGCAGCCATGAGTCCACATATTTGCTAGGGTTGAACTGAGTGAGAGGAGGTCTTACTATCCTGATGAACATCAGTACAGAAATTGTCCGTACAAGCAGAGATGACCTAGATGAAGTTACTATAAGATTCATCTGAGAGAAACCCCCTTCACATTCACTGGAAGATATTGCAATTGTGCCCAAAGTGTGCTTTAGAGGAAGTAGTATGTCCGGGACTTTATTTTCTTGAAGATATTCACGGAAACCAGGATCTGCTTCTCTTTCATTTAAGCGAAATTTACATGCTAACTTTTTAATTTCAGCTTCACCAAATGTCAGATACTTCCCAGGATTTTCTGGCTAATACTTGGAATTTAAAATCTTAGCACATTCAGGCAAATCAGCATCATCTCCTTCAAGCAGACACTTTCCAACAGCTTCTTTCAGACTTTTATAGAAAGCAGATGAACTTATTGCAGGACTGTGTCTTTCATTTTTGTGGAGCTCAATCCCTTTGAACTTCATGTCCTTCTGACTTTGAAGAGAAATACTGTAGTACAGACCAGGATTTTCAATTCTTTCTTCAAAACGTTGAACTGTATTCTTTATCTTCCTGTCTGCTTTGTACAAGTCAATATTTCTCTCTTGTAAATCTAGACAGTTCACTAAGTTCTTGGAGAGCATCACACATATGGCCCAAATCAAGAACAAACTCGCATGATGTTATTTTTCTTAAAAGGCCCTCATAAAGAAAGCGATCTGTTTTGTTTCTTCTGCTGTCTTCTTTTGCCTCCAGAAAGTGATGGACAAGGGCTTCAAAATCTTGCCACACTGCAGAAACAGTGCGAAAGCTAGATGCAACCCAGCGAGCGCTTAAAATTCTGTCAATTTTAAGAAGCTGAGGTTCTAGAGTTGCTGCACATTCCTGTAGTTCCCTAGCATTCTTAGGTGAAGCATGATAAGTCACATAAAGTTTGTCCATGAAACTCTTAAAGCGATTCACTCCTGCCACATCGCCCACTGTGTCACTAACAAAAAATTCAATGCGATGGCTAGCACAATGCCAGAAAATAATACTAGGAAACTTCTCTTGCATTAGCCTCCATACACTATTACGCACACCAAACAACATGGCTGCACCATCACAAGTCACAGACAATAAATATTCCTTTAACCATCTTACCTGCCATTATGGATCAAATACGCATTCTCATATGCTTCGTATCCATCATATATTTCAATGTAATATCAATCGTATTACAATTTTAATATGCACTTCGCATCCATGATAACCTTCACATCTATAGACGTCTTAGCCAGAAGCATGGTTAAGTAATCTTTAAATAATCCTAAACACTCAAGATGACTAATTAAAGAATTTAGAATTCCTCTAGCAGTTACGTCTGATAATTCGATCAAATCTAGGAAAAGACTCACAGGAGCCGAAAGTTCATGAACAATAACAATTAATGTTGTTGTTGTGTTACTCACAGTTGTCAATTCATCAATAAGTAATGATATCTTGTTCTTGGAGTTCACTATATTGTCTATTAATGTTTTTCTTATTTCATTTGCGATATGGCTCGCAATGTTAATGCAAGCATTTGCAGAATGAAGAATATATCCCATGTCCAGGCCATTAAGTTCCTGTAAACTTATTTCATCTTCAAAGTTGTTAAATAATTGATTTCTCCTCGCAACTTTGTAAGCGGTTCGAAACACTTTTCCTGTTACGTCTTTATTATGAGACAAAGTATTTAGAAAAACTGTCTCTAATGTTCCGTTTTTTGCTTCAGATTTTATTTTTTGGCATGCTCCTTATGATCGTAAATCTTTTTTCTTAATGACATTAACTGTTGTCTGCGAGATTCTCCAAAATGACTGATTTTATCATTTGCCAACTCCACTGAAATTTTTGTTCCCATGTGTTCATCAACGGCAAGACTTCTGACGTCACTACACACTTTACAGCCTAACATTTTATTCTTGACATACAGCCACTCATTTCTCTCACAGTAATTTTTCTGCAAAAGTGTCCAATATTCAAGCCAATCATTATCAGAATCTGCTTCCTTTTGACCACGTGGATCTTAAGTCTTGGTTTTGTGATCCTTTTCACCAAGCGTATTTTCGGTGCTAGTTTTCTGTTTTACAGGATCACAAGTAGATTCAACAATTTCTGCTTCTTCGGACTTCCTTTTTTTTTTTACTCATTGGCATAAAGTAACTACTTATTTTATTCATTTTGAACAATGATTGCACTGATTTAACTTAGATTAATTCAAAATTCATGTGAACGCCTGCCTGTTGCAGAGTGAATATTGAATTGATATTGGAAGCAATCATAAGTGAATACAACTTCCTGTTTCCAGTTGCGTACCAACCTATGAAACAGGAAAGCAGGGTACCAACTTATGAGTAATCAAAACTGAAAATTCAATTTGTGAACACAGTACCATCTACCAAAATATTTATAATACAGTTTGCTGTCAATAAATCGAAAATTTTTAAAAACTTTAGAAAAAAGGTGCCGGTACTGATTACCATTGCGTACCGCCAGAAAAGAAGCACTGCTTCTACTACATTTTATAAAAGCCAATCATATTACTAAAACAAGAGCACCTCTTAACAAATCCATGCTAACTCTCACAGATAACATTACCCTCATATGCTCAACTCTGTAAATGATCCCTCACTAATTTCTCCAAGATCGTAACAACTACTGTTGAAATACAAACTGGTCTATAGTTTGAAATTTCCAGGCTGCTACCACCCTTATGCAATGGCACTATCTTAGAGCCATTAGCTTAGTGCTTGTGCTGATCCTCCACACCTTGGATATTTTTTCCATGGACAGACTTTAATTCAAAAGCCTGGTCAATGGAGCTGTCAGTTTTTCAGCACATTCACTCAAACCCATTGTGAAATCCCATCCAGCCCCATTTCCTTATTGACATCCACATTACTCAGTATTTGAAACACACTCTCTTCGTGCATTCTAAACCACAAGTTTGCCCTATCCCTCTAGTATTAAAACCTCCAGGATGAAATACCATAATAAAGTTAAAAGTTTATTTTTCACTTGGTTAGACTATAATAAATTTAGTTTAATCCTTTATCCAAGTGTGAGCAAATATTAGAAGTGTGAGCAAATGATAGGAGTGATGTTATCTTGCTCCACCTTTGCAACGAGTTGCCCGGTGTTGTACCTCCTTACCCCAGTCCTGAAGATACTTTCAGGCGCAAACTTTGTTTGCTCACACTTGGATAAGGATAAAGGATTAAACTAAATTTATTATAGTCTAACCAAGTGAAAAATAAACTTTTAACATCTTTCTCTAAATCCAGAGTAATTTAATAAAAAGGTGGCACACCGTTTGGCAACTCCTATAGGTAGAGATGACCTTGCTAATGCTTCTGCCTGGTATCTCCACTTGGGCCTGGCTCCCACTGAAGAGACCTCAATAAAGGTCAAAACTAGTCTGGGTAGTGGCCCTTCCCTTAATGCATAACATTATACATATCCGCAAGGAGATGTGTTTTGCATTATGGGAGATACCGAGATAGGAGTGTTGATAGCTTGCTCCACCTTTGCAAGGAGTTGCCTGGTGTTGTACCACTTTACCCCAGTCCTGAAGATACTTTCAGGCCCAATTTGTTTGCACACACTTGGATAAAGGATTAAACTAAATTTATTATACCCCAATAAATTGTTCATTGAACAACTCCACTATGTCCTTCACATCAGTCACTATTACCATTTTTATACAACTTCCACAACCATTTCTCCTCCTGCTGGTCATATAATGAAAAAATTCCTTAGGATTTTCTTTGGATCTTAGGGTTATTCTCTTCTCATATTCCAGTTTTGTCTTCCTTACCATACTATTCACTCTCCTGGCCTAAGTCTTATATTCTTCATGCATCAGGCTTCTACCCCCTCTTCTTATATCTCTTCCATAACCTCTTTTTTTACCTGCAGTTCCATTTGATATTTTGTCTTCCACTTTACACCAAATTGTGTTCTCTTCTTCACTTGTGGTATACAGCTTGTTACTGGTGCTTACTGATATTCCTTTACAGGTTCCAAGCATTGATGATATCTCACTCTTGCAATTCCTCCATCCATGGATGCTCCAACTGATATCTAAGAATATTATAATCATCTGCCTTATAATCCACATACATTCTTTTCTCTTTGATACTACTGCATGTCTATTCATCTTTAAAGTCGAAACCACATGGTCACTCTCTCCAAATGTGAGCAGAGATGCCATCTCACTTATAATCAGCTCTCTTCTGATGCTATGACCAAATCTATAACTCTGGAACCTCATGTTCCTTCTACTACATGTTGCCTAAGACATTTGTCCCTCAAGAATTCCAGAAATTACATTCCCTTATTACTACATGCAGTTTCCTGTTCCCAGTTTATACTGCTGCAGTTAAAATCTTCCATGACAATCATTATTCTTGCACTTGCCAAGCTCAACTGCCTAACCATCTCCTGTTCTTCACCCTCTATTCTTTCTGGCTTGTAGCAACACTCCACTAAATATCCTGTCCTGCCCTCACACCTCTAGCTCACACTATATGCTTTACAAACCATTGGAGCTATTGCCCTACAAATCCTCTATTCTGTGAGGACATAACTCATTGCTTATCATAAACAATACTCCACCACTGCATTTGCCCTTCCTATCATGTCAAAAAATGCTATACCCTGCTACTTCTAATT
Organism: Typopeltis vanoorti; assembly: GCF_054136105.1. NCBI lineage: Eukaryota > Metazoa > Arthropoda > Arachnida > Uropygi > Thelyphonidae > Typopeltis > Typopeltis vanoorti. The sequence goes on along the minus strand of NC_143558.1, from coordinate 44,842,136 downwards.
CTGTCAATATATCATCCTCTGTCAACCACATCTCAGAGATCCCAACATCTCTGAGATGTGGCTGACGTTAGTATAAAGTTAGTATATCTCCTGGTATTAGCATAAAGAATTAAGGCATTGTCACTGTTTCTATACCTATTATTATTATTCCCTCCAAACTCCACTGGATTCAGCATTACCTGATGTATTCCCCTTCTCCCAAGCACCTATTCCTACAAAAGGCCTCTTCCTGCTAACTGATAATTCTAGTTTCCCTGCATTGACACACTGATTTGTTTAGAGAGTAGCATTCTGTCCAGATGCCTATGTCCTCCCTCGTTCAAATGCAAGCTGTCTCTCACATACAGTTAATTTCTGTCCTCAAATGCCCTCCAAGCATCCATATATTTCAAGTCTTTCTTTTGATACATTCTAGCTCTTATACTATTCATTACTGATGCTCTTCTCCTCAACTCTGCATTATCATACCTGAACAACACACTCACTATTTTCCCTCTTTCAGTCTTCTTCTGTACAACCTCAAGCATGAACTTCATATCTCTTGCCATCCAATTCATACTGCATCTCAAGTCATTCATGCCCACCATCAAAATCATCTCATCTACCCTTTCACCTCACTTAATTGCCATAGTCACACTATCTATTGTTCCTCCAGGCAAATACTCCTCAGGCATTCTATCTTGCACACCATGGTTCATCGAGTCTCATACATCACACATCTCACCACTCTGTTTCTTCCTTGCTCAACTGCATCCCTCACTCACTCTCTCTCTCTCTCTCTCTCGTTTCTAACACTTTCTTTCTTTGTTCCCCTACTTACCTGTTGTCCTCTCATCTCTCCATCCCCTACATTTTCCAGCACTGTCTAACATTTTTCTCATTCTCTCTCTTTTACTGGTTCTCCTATTCTCTCCACTTCCATCATTCCTCTAACTCTCTCTCTCACTTCTGCTCTGATTTGCTTTGCATTCATTGTTTCCAGTTGACTAATCTCATCCTTCATGCTTCTCAGCTCATTCCCAGGAATTTCTTCTTCTTTCAGTGTATTTGTCTTTCTCTCTCTCTCTCTCTCTCTCTTTCTCTGCAAGCTGCCTACTTTTGCTTGTCATTCATTCTCACAATTAATACCATCTTCGAAAACTTCAAGATGTTTCAAACTTATTATACTCCCTACTTTTATTTTTTCATTCACATTCTGCTGATTATCCTCACCCTCAATCACACTATTCATCTCTCTTTATTGGCATTGATCCGTTTCTGATATAACACTACCAAGGTCCATTATACTAACGTCTAAATCAAAGTTCTTCCCATTTTCTACATTTTCCACATATACGCACTCACTGATCTCACCTGCCAAATATCTAACTGCCAAGATGCATTCATGCCGCAAGCACCGCATACCACAAAATCCCGTACTATGCTGTGTAAAATATAGTCGTTAAATGTGGAGGGAAGACTCGGTGATAAGCCATTGACAAACTGAACTTGTTTGTCAATGGCTTAATAGTGTTGAATAGTGGCTGCTGATCTCACTGTTCAACACTGCACAAAGAACTAAAGCACTAAGAACTACTACAAATGATAATGAAATATTACGTTTTTAAGTACAATTTCCCCAACTGCAAATCACCCACAGACTATACATTGTATCTAGCTTAGATGCCCAGTAATTTAAAGTAAAAAACTAATAAATAACATCGAAAACTTATCTTTTTTTTTTTCACTGCTACCTCTTAACATCCAACTATTACCTCGCTGTTTGGTAGATTATCATCATCATCATTGATTATTATCATCAAAACTCCATGGAATCATGAGCAAGGATGGAGAATGAAAGAAAGAGTGAATGGGAAAAGCATAAAAGTGTGATAAACTGGGAGAAAAGAGATAGTATTTTATGGGGATTCGATGATAAGAAGTATACTTAATGAGAAATTGATGAAAGCATGCTTTCCAGGTGCAAAGATAAAGGATGTCTGTGAAGCTTTAAGTCTGAAGAAGAAAGACGTGAATGAATTAATTGTTTCGGCAGCCACAAATGATTTGAAAGGTGAGAAATATGCAATGAGAGATGATCTAAAAGAGTTGTTAGAAGAAGCAAAAATGAAGAGTAAGAAAGTAAAGACTATGAGTTTGCTGCTTCGATATGAAAAAATAGAATTGAGAAGAAGGACCATAATTGCCAATGAGTCAATGATAAGATTATGCAAGGGAATGGTGTGCAGTTTATAGATGTGTGGAATGAATTTGACAGACATAAGGACTTATATATGCCTGATTGACTGCACTTTAATGGTTTTGGAGTTCGGTGCTTGAAGAAAGTGTTGTTCAGTGATAGCTTGGAAGTACAAAACCAGGGAAACTAGATATATTATGAGTGATGCAATCAAGCATGTGTCTAGCCATGTGCTTGGTGTTTGAATGCAGAAATGACTATGAACAGCTGAGTGAATTTTCTCAGATTTTGAATTTGAATGGGTAGGTAATGACATTATGTAAAGGAAACTGTGGGTCCAAAGGGATGTTGAAATGGATGACATGAATGTCTGAAGTATCAAAAATAAAGGAGAGGAGCTTTTAGCATTGGTCAGCTCAACCTGGCCAAAAATGATTGGCATCAGCAAAACCTGGTTGTCAAAGAATGATAGTTACAGGGATAGAATGTAATGGATATTGTAGATTCAGAGAAGATAAAAGAAATAGTGCAGGAGGATATTATTATTAATGATAGCTGAAGAACTTCAACCAACAAAAATTGAGGCTGTCTGATGTGAGATAGAGGCCAACAGAACTAAATATATTGTTGGTTGCTACTATAGACCTCGGGGTCCAGAAGAAAATGTGGACAACATGTATCAGCAGATTACCACAATGAGCACAGGCCAAGCAATTATCATGGGAGACTTCAACTATGAGGATATGGATTGGAAGGAGGAAAGGGGCACATGACAAAATGGAAATGAAATTTATACAGTTACTAAGAGATAATTATCTGAATCAGCATGTGATGGAAAGGACCATGGGTTTGAGAGTGCTGGATTTGGTAGCAGCATCAAAAGATCTATATACAACTGCAGTAGTAAGTAACTCTACCTCCGACTGGGGAAAGTAATCGTGCAGTCCTGTCCTGGAAGGTTGCTCAACATGTGGAAATTTCAGTCAAGAAAGGGTTTGTGTGGAACTGTGAAGGCGATTATGACAAACTTAGGAGGAAACATGGAGCACTGCCACAGCATAAGAAACTGCACGAAATGAATGTTCATGAAAGTGCATGAGAAGTGGGCAAAGATTGTTTGAGCAAGGCATTATCAGAGTGCATACCCAGGGTAGGAAGAAAAAAACTGAGTGGGGATTAAGTGGATTATAGCAATATAAAGCAGGAGCTGCAAAAAGAAAGCATTACAAAAGGAACAAGGTGATCAGTATGCCCATGAGCACTATAAATCACAAACAAGAAAGTTAACTAGCATGGTAAGGAAGTCTAAATCAAATTTCAAGAGGAAATTAACTAAGCAGACCAAAGTAAATCCAAAAGAGTTTTTTTACTACTTAGCAAGCAAGAGAAAGAATGATTATGGAAAAATAACTTTACTCAGTGCTGATGGTAGGAAAGTGACAGAAACAGAAGAAATAGTTCAGTTACTAAGTTATCACTTTGCAAGGGTATATCATCCAGGTAATGACTTTGCAATTAATGAGGTGAAAGAGTCTGATGTGAGCAATTGAGGAAGATGAACTTGAGGTACTCAGTATATTGAAAAATGTCAATGTGAACAGAGCGGTGTGCTTGGATGGTATGTCTGTACATGTGCTACAAGAATGTGCATGCCAACTGGCAGTACCTCTAATGAAGTTGTTTAATCTAAGTCTCATCTCGAGCAAGGTTCCAAGGTAGTAGAAAGAGGGTAGCATAGTTCCATTACATAAGGGTGGCTCTGACAGAAGTAGCAAATTATAGACCAATTAGTATCTCTGGAATGGTGGTTAAAGTATTGTTAAAGTTGGTTAAAGGTAAAATCCAGCAATGGATGGATGAATGGGAATACAATACAATACCTTTTACACAGCCTGCCATAGAGTATTCCTTATATCCCTTATCTAATTCTGCTCTCACTCTATTATAAAGCATTTGTAATTTACTAAGGCAGGACCGATAGAGTGAGAGCAGAATTAGATAAGGGAAATGGCTACACCATGACACTGCTGAACTTTGCAAAGACATTTGAGAGAATACCGCATGTAAACTGTTATATAAGTTAGAACAAATGGGAATGGATATGAGACTGGTGTTATACGTCCAGCTTCCACCACTCACACTCCACCAACTGACCGCAGCTACACCAACGCCATCTACCACCGATCACTACCACCACTAGTATTTCCATAGACAATCACAAACATCCATGCCCACAGCGGGATTCGAACCCGCAGCCTCTTGACTGGAGAGTGGACATGCTAACCACTTGGCCAGCCAGGCTAGCAAGGAAGACGTTTAGTTGCATACCAATGATGCAAAAGTGGAGAGGGTAATAGTTGATAAAGGTGATGTAAATATCTTATAAGATGATTTATATACAGCCTGTGTAGCTCAGTGGAAGTAGTGTTTGCACTCCTCATTACTAAACTGCCTGAAGATAGACTTTAGTTCGAGTCTAGTCGCCGACTAGAGAAACTTTTTCTAAGCCTTTTTTCTACCAGTTCCCAAGTTAGTTGATCTCTGACATGGGCAAGCAGGTTTTTTTCCTCCTAGAAACTCAGGTTTGTCATCCCGTTAACTCAAGAAAATTAACCGTAGAACTCACACTATTTCAGACATTAAGAATATTGTGTTAGCATTAGGGATTCAAGGTTTTCTACTCATTTTATTATTATTATTATTATTATATCACACCTCCAGGAAGTCCAAAGACTCATCAAGGGAGGGCATCAACTCTACAACTCCTCATCTCACCACTCCACCAACCTTCTTCATCTAACACCAACGCCATTTACTGCCAACTACCACCACTAGTGCTTTCACAGTCAATCACAAACATCCATGCCCACGGCATGATTCGAACCTGTAGCCTTTTAGTTAGAGAGTGGATATGCTAACCACTCGGCCAACCTTGGCAAATTGCTCAATATACTTCTTTTTTTTTTTTATCAGTAACATCAATTTTACAGCTGCAGCAGTTTATATTATCAATGGGTTTGTAAGAGATTGATGGCACTACACTGGCAGGACACAAGGTGCTCGTCTGTCATTGACCTTTGTTGCTGCTGTCATTTTTGCTTCGCATGGTAGGCATAGTGGGCACTTACACATAACTAATTTTTAATTGAAAAGATAACTAATTTGATGTACTATAATTACTTACATATTGAGCAGAAGTAATCAGCTCCTTAGCTGATTACTTCTGCGCAATTGCCGTTAAGATTTTCATTTATTGATTAACTTGAACAAAAAACACTTACAATAATGATAAAATATGGAGCGCAAGTTTAGAGTAGCTTATTCACAAATTCCACCTGTCATATATGATATACAGATTGGGAAAAAAAATCCTATTGATGTCTGATAAGAATGACTTTCCCAGATTTTTGGTGAAGAGGGAAGTGATTCCAATTTAAATTACAACAATGCAGCAGGCTTCAATGCTCTCCTTAAATAAATGTTCAAATATGAAGTGACATTGGTAGAGAAGGCACATTCTAGACCAGAACATTCTATGGTCAGTGTCAATTCCATCCTGTATTAGCCTAGATTTCTCAGATTTCTTATTAATAATGTAAGATTAGTATTCTTGTAATTGTTTCTCTATAGAACATTTGGTTTGCTCAAAATAGGAGAGATGACAATAACAGGGAACTTGATAGATGCCAGAAGGGAAAGTGGAGGTTGTTTTATTTAGAAAGGAATCACAACAAATGTAGCCATGAGGTTGTATTTCTTGAAGACTTTGAAATCAGTTTGAAGATACTCAAAATAAATGGAAATGGAACTCTGTAACTGCTTCAAGAAGGTTGTTGGAAGTAAACTTGTAGGACTCAAAAACATGCTGTATAGTCTGGCAAGAGAAAGGGGGGGAAGCCATTCAGCTGCATAATGCACTGGACATTTGTAGCTTGATATCTTGTGGGTTAGAGCATGCAATGTATGTTGGATGGATCTCCGACATACATTGCATGAACTATCTCAATTCTACCACATATCTACCTCATCAGATGATGAAGGTAGATGTGTGGTAGATGGAGATAGTTCATTAGAAAGAGGAATGGGAGAGTTAGATATCTAAAACAAGCCACTTTACTGTTCTTTTCTATTTCCATTGTGAAATTTATTTGGAGGTATTGGCTATTTACTTTGTCTAGAAAAATAGCAGGATATTCATTATAAGGTTTAATGGAAAGAATACAGCACAGAGGAACAATAAAATAAAGTTTATTAGATCCTATCTTCTGTCTCAGTCACATTGTCAGAGATACAATCTCAAAAATATATAATCACACACAAAAGAACTTAAAATAATAAGTGGGAAAAAAATATACTAAAAGCCTGAAGTCCTATGAGGGGGTACTGTTGACTGGTCTTAGCTGTTGGGTGGGAAGCCTAACAATTAAAGTTTCTCAAATCTTAGGAAACTTAACACGTCCATATTTATTAAGATTGGACTGGGTTCATAAATCTACTGTTGATTCTAAGAAGTCTTTCAAGTTTATATTTGTTGCAGTGAATCATAATAGGGTTTTTTTTTTTTTTTTCATTTGATTCTGTGCTAGGTATCCAAACCATGGTCAACAGACCAGGCTGACCATAGTTATAGTGGCAGATGCATTTCTTGTGTTCTTGTAAGCAGACATTGGCATATCTCCCAGTCTGACCATAATAAGATAATTTGCAATTTACAAGGAACTTTGTAAACAGAGAGGGGGAAGTTATGGATCTTTAGGAGAGCAGATAAGTTTCAGATGAGGCAGCCTGCTTCAGATGAGGTTTGAAAGTCAGTACAGAGATTATATTATTAATTTTTATTTTTTAGACTCGTGGCTATTTTTTCTGAGGTGCTCAGGATACAGGGAATAGTAATAGCATTACCATAGCCTGTCTGTTTGACAAGAAAGATGTGAGGAGCAGGGATGAAACACCAAGTTAATCTTCTTAGTATTGTAACCATTGGCTAGGAAGGTCTAGTGATAAAGGAGAGTTCAACTGATAACACCATACTGTTGGGGGGGGGGGGGTGTATGCATCTACCTGTGTGAGTGAACTTTCTGAAAACTTTGTATCTCAATTTCTTTCACTTATTGTTTTGAGTTCTTTTATGTGTGCTTATACAATTTTGAGACTGTATCTCTGACAAATATAGGATCTAATAAACATTTTGTCATTCCTCTGTGCTGTATTTTTTTTTAATTAAATACTAGATAGTAGCATATTTTCATTATGGGGACTAGATAGCAAAACATCATTTATGTAACATACCCAAAAGGATGGTTGAGCTGTATATGGAAGAGAAAAGGATTTCTTCTAAGTATTCTAGACATAAGTCCACAAGTGCAGGAAAAAGTAGACTTTGCATCTAAATACTTCCATCTATTCATTAAGTGGAATGCTTACAGCAATGAGAATGAGAGTTTTTTCAGTTGCAGAAGTTGGTTGACAGGTGGCAAACAGAAGATGCAACAGAAATGTATAACAAGAGATCAATCCTGGAAACCGATTAAGAGTGTGATTATCAAGAATGTTAAGGACAAGATGTTTCACTTGGAGAGTGGTGAATGAGTGGAATGGGTAAGGTCATGTTGTGAATACTTGTTCATGAATGAATTCAAGGAGAAGTATAATGCATATTGTGTGAAGTGTTTGTATGGGCTTCCAGTGATGTGTCCTTAGACTTCATTAGCAATGCTTGTGCAATACTAAAATTAAAACGTAACCAAATCTCATGCAAACTGTTACATGAGAGTGCATTAAAAAAAAAATTTTTAAAAAAGTTTCAAAGCCAGAAGGAAGATTTTTAAGTGCATTGTACTAACCATAAGATATATGCTTTAAAATAAAATAAATAAAAAAATAATTAAAAAAAAACTTACTTGAGTATCCACCCATTTACATTCTCCAGAAGGTAAATGTTCAACACGACCACAGAATTGAACTGGGAACATAAATTCTGGTCTTGCCTTTTCCCAGGGATTTCCATACCTCAACCAGTCATCAGGTTCCTCTACCTACAAATTGTTACATACAGAGAATTTTATAATAGATATATATATAAAAAAATACATCATAGTATCAATTCTGGACCAATATTTTCCAATAATTTCCTAAAATGTACCTCTAGGGATATAGAATGTGGTAACCAAAGAATTATGATTGAAGTGATCAATTTTCTTATATATTTTTATTATTATTATTATTATTATTATCATCACTCAAGTTTCTAATTTGATCCACATTTAGTTTTATATTTAAATAGTCCTAACTGCATCAGTCCAACTCTTAAGTATCAAATACATATAAGAAGATAAGGAGTTCTTATCAAATTAATGTTGAAGAGATTTTTAATAGAATGTTGAGAGAGAGAGAGGGGAACAATAAGTGTTCATCCTTGAAGATGTATAAGGAGGGTGTGAACAAAGGGATGAGAAGCAGGTTGTATCCATTGGGGGAGGGTAAATGATCCGAATGCACTGCATGATAGGGTGGTGTCTGTAGAGAAAATGATTGTGTTTAAGGCATGGTATGATGAGCTGTGCATATGACAGTGGGAGAACCTTCTATGATGAGTCTGACTCCATAGAGTTGGAAGTTTTTCACTCAGTTATCCTGTAAATTAAAGATGCCAAGAAATTATATTCTTGATTTAATCCTTTACCCAAGTGTAAGAAAACAAAGTTTGTGCCTGAAGTATTTTTCAGAACTGGGCAACTTGTATATAGAAGCTAATTACTTCACATCATTTGCCTTAGTATCCCATAATAAAACACACATATCCTTACAGACATGTATAATGACATGCATAATTAACTCTTTGACCCTTCACAACTGGCCCTTCCCAAAATGCATAGTATTATACATGTCTGTAAGGATATGTGCTTTGAATTATGGGATATTAAGGCAAGTGATATGAAGTCATTAGCTTCTGGCCACCACCTAGATTGGTTTTTATCCTTACTGAGGTCTCATTAAGAGCTAGACCTAGAAGAGATACCAAGGTTGAATTAAAGCAGATAATGGATAAAGGATTAAAGAAGAATATAATTTCTTGGTAAGTGTAATTTAACTTCTAACCAAGTGAAAAAACTTTCTATAACTATTTCTGATCTATATTATTTTAATAATGAGGTCATACACTTTTTTTCTTATGAATCATGCATATATGTTTCATAAAAAGGGCAATTTACATTAAAAAAAAATTAAAGTGGATATTATCCGTGAAAGGTTGTAAACTTGTAATAGAGTGACAAGTTTACATAAAGGTTAGATAATAAAGGAATTCTGCTCTACAGGCTAAACATATCTCTTTAAAACCCCTTTCAAAGCTTGAAACTGGTTTTAAAGCATGAAGGGGGGGAATCCCCCCATGCAGTCAATGACTCCATGAAGCAGTGAAGTTGAATGCCGATGCTGTGCTCCACATAATCCCAAAAATGTTCAGTTAGATTTAAATCAGGAGAATTAAGTGGCCAAGGAGCATATCGAAGCTGGTCCTTGAAGATGATCCACGTAAAGAATATCCAAAAAGTGTAACAACACTAGAAATCATTAATCAAGTGCACAATGTGGTACTGGATGCGAGTCAAAGGGTGAAATTGCTAAGACTATAGGCATTTCAAAAGAACGTGTAGGATATATTTTTGCATGAAGAATTGCAAATGAAAAAGCTTTGCACAAGAAGGGTGCCGCATTGTTCACAGCAGATCAAAAACACTCACATGAAAAATCTCTGAACAGTACTTGGAGCATTTTAACAAGAATAAAACTGATTTTGTGCGTTGATTTATTACTATGCATGAGACTTGGATTCACCATTACACACCAGAATCCAAACACCAGTCAAAACAGTGGACAGAAGCCAGTTGTTCAGCACCAAAGAAGACAAAGTCGGTTCCATCAGCAGGAAAGGTCATGGTATTGATGTTTTGGGATATTATTCCAATCTTTTAACCAGACTAGATGAAACAATTCGTGAGAAAAGACCCAGTTTACAGAAGAAAAAAATAATCTTTCATCAGGACAATGCACCTGCCCACAAAGGTGTTTTGGCAATGGGAAAATTAAGGGATCTGCACTATGAATTGTTGCAACATCCAACCTATTCCCCAGATTTGGCTCCCTCTGACTTCTATCTCTTCCCAAAACTAAAACTCTTCCTCGGTGGTCAGCGTTTTTCTTCGAATCAAGAGGTGATTGCAGCTGTAGAGGGATATTTTGCAGATCTTACTGAGAACCACTACAGGGATGGGATAATGGAGCTGGAACATTGCTGGAATAAATGTATTAGTGTTAAGAGAAATTATGTGGAAAAATAAAAATAATTTTGAAATTATAAATTTGTTTTTTCATTGTTAGGCCAAGAACTTTTCAGACGACTCCCGTAGCTTTCTTATATTTGTCTTTGTATTCTTTCAGTGCATCTGCTGACTTACATGTTCTGAACTTTCAACATGATTTCTCCTTTTCCAAGGCTACTCCTTGGCTTCTTGAGTCTACTGTGAAGTTTATATTTCCTCCATCCTTGTAAACAACTTCACATGTCTCCCTGGCTTAATAAATCAATATCTGCCTCAGATTTTGCATGTGAGCCTGCAAGGTTTGGTTCTTGTTTTCAAGTTCTTTCTTTTTTTTTTTTTTGAATAATAATAACTAATATACACTAGAGAGTAGTGTATAATGAAGTGGAATCTAGAAAAATAAGGGTGAGTAGTAATATCTGGAGGCGCTATGTACTAGGATTGTTACTCTTTAATTTGTATATTATTATACAAATTATATTTTGTATAATAATATATAAATGCCGGCCTGGTTGGCCAAGTGGTCAGCGTATCCGCTCTCCAGCTAAAAGGTTGCGGGTTTGAATCCCGCCATGGGCATGGATGTTCATGATTGTCTCTGAAAATACTAGTGGTAGTGGTGGTCGGCAGTAGAAGGCATTGGTGTAGATGATGAAGGTAGTTGTGGTTGGTGGAGTGGTGGAGACGGAGAGTTGTGGAGTAGGTGCCCTCCCTCGATGAGTCTTTGGACTCCCTGGAGGTGTTACGTCATAATAATAATAATAATAATAATTATAATTATATAGGTAATGATTTTAGGGGGAGGGATATTAAATTGTTTGCCAATGATGCAAAACTGTGGAAGGCAACAGTTGATAAATATGTATGATAATTTAAATAAAGTGGTGGTGTTGGCAAAGGATAATGGTTGTCAATTTAATATTATAAAATGTAAGGTTATGAATTTAGGATGAAAATATTGCATACTGTGCATCATATTGATAGCACTGGATTGCAGTAAACTGATTGAAAGTGAACATTTCAGGAAAGGTATGATATATGTTGTGTATAAAGGTTAGTGTGGGCTTCCCACAATATATCTTCTGACTACATTGATATATCCATATAAAAATAAAATTTGACTTTCACTATTTTTAAAAATTTTGTATATCATTTTTCTTTTCAATATAATTATCATCATCAACAATAACATACTCAGTAAATCTTTTCTTTAAAAAAAAAAAAAAGATTATTTTCATTATGGTGGCCTTCAGTGCTCTGTTTACTAATACATTATTGCCCAGCCTGCATCCATTCAAAAACTACACTATAAGCAGCAGAGAGGAAATGTTGTAGCATACTATGTTTGTGGCTTGTACACTTCCTATAAATTAAAAATGTAGCAAGTAATGTTTATATGTACATGAAATGCAGGCATTGAGAAGCACTAGGTTTCTTAAGAGTTAATGTCTCTGGCTCTAACAGTAATGAACAGAATGTGATGGAAATAGATAAGTGCCAGTATACAGATATGAGTAGTATGTTGAGGGTGAGAAGATTAGATAAGAGACATTATTTGACTGGACCTTAAGATAGTGAGGCAGAAGGAGATGATCTGAAGGATGGTTCAAATGAATTTATTGTTTGAATATATGTCAGGTGAAAGCAGGATGTGTGGAGAGAAAGAAATAGTGAGAAAGGAAATGGTTAAGCCATGAAGAATGAGGTGGATGAATGGAGAAACATTAAAAGATTTTATATGTTCATTTATGCAAATAATAGTTTAAAAATAGCAGGTATAACTGAAAATAAAAAAGCAGTGAGAGAAGAATGTGAGAGAATGGAGAGACAAGAAAAGCGATGAAAGGAAATGAGAAAGTCAAGAAAGAATGACAACAAAGGATAGAAAGATGTGACTAATTTAACCATCGTAATTTAAACAACAATTTAGGTGTAAAAATGGATAAATGTGAAGCTTAAGAATGAAATCTGGAAAAAGAAGGTACTTTGGAGCAAGTACAAGATGAATAATGGTAATAATCAGCTATATGAAGATTATAAAGAACAAACCAGGAGGGTGACTCGGTAAGTAAGAAAAACAAAAGTAGAGCATGAGCAGAAATTGACAAATCAGACAAAGAAAAAACCCTAGAAAGTTTTTTTGATATGTGGCAGGGAGAAGGAAGAATAATCATAGTAAGATGATGTTAATGGATGAAAAGCAGAAGACATTGTTAAGGTATTCAGTGATCAATTTATGAGGGTGCTTCATCCTGATCAGGATAAAATCATGAACAACGTAAGTGTAGAGGAATAAGAGAGAATGGCTTAATTGTGAGTGAGCAGGAGATACTTGAGGAAATAAATAAACTTGATGTCAATAAGGCGACAGGATTTGATGACATATCACTATACATCTTAAAGGAATGTTCCAGAGAACTGGCAGTAGCATTAGTGCGCCTGTTTAATAAAAGTCTTGTAACAGTACAGATTCCAAGGAAGTGGAAGCAGGGTAAAATTATTCCACTGCATAAATTTGGTGATAAGGTTGAAACTTCAAATTATAAGCTGGTCTGTATATCTGGAGTTGTGAAGGTACTGGAGAGATTGGTGAGAAGTAAGATACAGAAATAGGTTGATAACAGCAGTATTTTCTGTGGTAATCAGCATGAATTTGTTAAGGGGAGGTATGTTTCACTAACTTATGTACTATAATGAGGTGACAAATACCTTGTAGAGGGGAGATGCATATATACAGTAGTGGTGTACTTGGATTTTACAAAAGGTTTTGATAGACTGCCACATGACAAGCTGTTAAATAAATGGAAACAGATGGGATTCAATAACATACTTCTGAGTTGGATCAGTGACTGGCTGTCAGATAGGTATCAGAAAATTGTATATGGGGGTGTGGTATCACAAAAGAGAAAGGTTATCACAAAAGAGTAAGCTGCAAGTGGTCAGTTTTAGGACTATTGTTGTTCAATTTGTATGTTAATGATATTGGAATGGGTTTAATTAGTAATATGCAGCTGTTTGCAGATGATGCACAACTGGGAAGAGCAATGCAGAGTCAAGCGGATGTTATGGCCTTACAAGAGGACTTGAATAGGTTGCATGAATGGACAGGTAAGTGGAACTGTCAATTCAATATTACAACCTGTAAGGTTTTGAGATTTGATAAGCAACAATGGGATGCAAAGTATATACTTGGTGGGGAAAGTTGAAAAGAAGTAGAGGAGATGAGAGATCTAAGAGTGATGGTGGACAAGGACCTGAAATTCAGGGTCAACATTGCACAGTTGTGAAGACATCACATCAGATAACGGCAACGATGCAGAGGAGCTTGACATGCAGAAATAGAGAGGTTATGATGCCATTGTATAAGGACTTGATCAGGCCTCATATGGATTATTGTGTACAGACTTGGTTGCTGAGTTTTCATGGTGATGAGGATATGTTGGAAAGGGTCCAGAGAAGATTCGTAAAGGTAGTCAGTCATCTTTGGAATGTGGAATACGAGGATAGATTGAGAGAATATAAGTTGCAGACCCTCATGAATAGGAGGACGAGGGAAAATATGATTGAGACACATAAGGTAGTCAGGAGTTGCTATCAGGTTGACATGGAAGAGATTTTTCATAGAATGGGAGGGGGAAGAACAAGAAGCCATCACTGGAAACTATATAAAGAGGGTGTGTGTGTGTGTGTGTGTGTGTGTGTGTGAAAAGGAGTGAGAAGCAGGTTTTATGCATGGAGAGTGGTTGATGAGTGGAATGCATTGCCTGAGTGTGTTGTGAATGTAGACTCATTGAATCAGTTTAAGATATGGTTGGATGGGCATTGTGTGTATCTCCTATGATGTGTGTCTCTCCCCATGATGTGACTCCATGGAAGTCAGATGTTAATAGTAATAATAACTGTGGCCTAAAACTCCAAAGAATATGTATGAACACACTCAGCCTACATAATTTCATTTCAATTTCTCAAGCAAAGGGGCTCTAGGCAATAATTTCAGCTCTTATTTCACAGAATGGTCACCACTAATACCATTTTTTTTAGCATAAAAATGAAGCAGATGACCTTGATATGAAGGTTGAAATGTTGGTAATTATTTTGGTTTATATTATAACTACCATGTTATTACTCTAGCATGGTAATTTTCTTCATAATTTTATTATAATTAATGCTGATCACCATGCAACTATGAAGGAAAGTATTTCAATAATTTTTATTCTGATAAAGAAAATATAATTAATCCAAAGTTATTTTCTCACCTGCTCACCATTTTCAATCCTTTGTGCAAATATACCATATTCATATCTTATTCCATAACCATAAGCTGCAAGGCCAAGAGTTGCCATAGAATCGAGAAAACAAGCAGCTAATCTCCCAAGCCCACCATTACCAAGCCCAGCATCCTCTTCAATATCCTCTAATTCTTCAATATCTAATCCCAGCTAAAAGAGTACAAATCTATTAATAACTTCGAAGATGCAAAAAACAGTATTTTTTTTTTATTTTTATTATTTTTTTTGTTGTTGTTAAATTTACCCACTTCTGAGGTACTTTTTTTTGTTTGCTGTAAATAAGCAAAGTTAAAAACAGAACAAATGATAATGGTTTAACATTTATTCTGTTTTAATTTCAACAGATGACAATGATAAAGTTTATTTACATATAGTATTTTTAAATATATACAAATTGATTAAAACATTATTACTATAATGTTTTAATCAATTTTTTTAATTCTGTTTTAATTTCAACAGATGACAATGATAAAGTTTATTTACATATAGTATTTTTAAATATATACAAATTGATTAAAACATTATTACTACACTGTGTGATAAAATTCAACACAAATACTGAGTATATTCTTTTTTATTATTATTATTATTATTTTTTTTACAAATTTGTATATATATATATATATATATATATATATATATATATATATATATCATCATCAGCTATTGTTAATCCACTGCTGGATGAAGGCATTTCCAAAGTAACTCCAAAACTGTCTGTCACTCTTATAAGCCTGACTGGAAAAGGCCTAAGTTCGATTTTCATCATTACGGGAGGAATCTTTATATGGACTTTTTCAATTGAAGGTGAGTTAGCAGATCTCTTACAGAGGTAGCAGGGTTTTTTTTTCCTGGAAACTCGGGTTTTTCATCCTGCATACAGACAAATCGGACCTTCAGAACACAAGCAATTTAAAGACAAAAAAATACTACTTGTGATGGTGGTAGATGGCATTAATGTGGATGATTGGTAGTAGATGTTCAGTGTAGTGGTGGAGACGGAGAGTTGCAGTAGGTTTCTTCCACGATGAGTCTTCAGACTCCTTTGAGGTGTCACGAATAATAATAATAATATTATCAATCCATTGTGATTTTGGTCAGCATTGTGGTCATTTTTCCTCTATTTGCAGATATACATATATATATATATTATATACACACCAATAAAAAAAATAAAATAAAATAAAATATATATATATATCAGGGGTGAATATTCCAGGTGTGCTAGGCGTGCAGTGCTTATCCACTGAATAGCAGCAATATTGCTGATATTATATTTTTGCATTTATTCCTGTTAAAGACTCCCCTAATTGTTTCTCGACTTTGATTACTAAAAGTAAACACAATCTAGTAGAAGACACTTTTCAGTGTGTAAATATTGCATCACATTCGCATTAATAGCCTGGGTGCATGTTCAAAATACATATATTATTATTATTTGACACCTCCAGGAAGTCCAAGGACTCATCGAGGGAAGGCACCTGTTGAAAGTTTATTTTTCACTTGGTTAGAGTATAATAAATTTAGTTTAATCCTTTATCCAAGTGTGAGCAAACAAAGTTTGCGCCTGAAAGTATCTTCAGGCCAGTCCTGAAGATACTTCCTTGATGACTCATCAAGGAAGGGCACCTATTCTACAACTCTGTCTCCACCATTCAATCACCAACTGACTGCAACTACACCAATGCCATCTACCACCGACCACCACTGGTATTTTCACAGACAATCTCAAACATCCATGCCCACAGCGGGATTCAAACCTGCACCTTTTGGCTGGAGAGCGGATACGCTATCTATTCAGCCAACCAGGCCAGCAAACATGCATACACCTTTGAGTATAAAAAAATGTCTAGATGGTGCAGAGGGTCAAATTCTTAGTGTTCTAGTAGTTTTAAACTGCTCAGAAGGTGAGGTAGGGTGAGACAATAGCATCTAGAAGTTGTGATTGGTTATTGTGTCAACCAATAACCAATTAAACGTTGTCATTTGTCATAAGTCGATGTTCTTGTGTTCTGAGTTTCACCTGTTTTGCATGCATGAAGTGTGAACGGATGTGGTAGGCAAGTCTTTAGTATATAATTTTTGATAAATTTATAACTTTTTTGCCCATATTTTGAATGGGAAACAGTATTGTAGTCAAAGGAGGTAAGCCTCATCCTCCTCTTCCAAATTTTACACCTTTGAGTAATTCAAATATATCAACCAAATATAGCATTCTCCTTCATTATTGTTTTCTAATATACAGAATCTTAAAACAAACACATTGTCTCCCACTCTGCACAGATTTGCTTTCAATGAATTGATAAATTGCCAGCCTGGTTGGCCGAGTGGTTAGTGTATCCACTCTCCAGTCAAAGGGCTGCAGGTTCGAATCCCGCCATGGGCATGGATGTTTGTGATTGTCTCTGGAAATAGTAGTAGTAGTAATGGTGGACAGCAGATGGCGTTGGTGTAGATGAGGTTGAGTAGTGGAGACGGAGAGTTGTAGAATAGGTGCCCTCCCACGATGAGTCTTTGGACTCCCTGGAGGTGTCAAATAATAATCATCATCATCATCGAGGGACGGCACCTATTCTACAACTCTCCGTCTCCACTACTATGTCCAAACCACCTATCCCTTCTAATTTTGATCGATTTAATTAGAGTTCTTGTTTCGTTTATCTCTCTCAGGACTTGTTGGTTTGATTTTTTTTTTTTTTCTGTCCATTTTATTTTGTTCAGGTAGCGCCAGCACCACATTTCAAAAGCCCCAATCTTCTTACATCTTCTCTGCCTAGAATCCAGGTTTCGCATCCATACAGTGCAATGCTCCATATCAGTGTCTTTACTAATTTTATTTTTCAATTGTATGTTGAGTTTTTAAAATGCTTTTCATCTTAGAGAATTGGAGTTTTGCGTTGTTTATTCTTGATCTTATGTCTTCTCTTGTTCTGCCATCTTCTATTATTAGGCTTCCTAAATATTTCAAGAATTTCACTGTTTATTTGTTTCCTGCTGATGTCTATTATTATTATTATTATTATTACGGGCAACTCCAGGGAGTCATTAGACTCATCGAGGGAGCCCCCAAATCATTTTCATCACAACTATTCGACATTCATACAGTATCTATCATACCTCGCCTTAAACTCATTCACTGTCACAGCATCCACCACAGACTCAGGGAGCGCATTCCACTCATTCACTACTCTAAAAGTAAAGAACCCAGCTCTAACACCTTTACTAACCACACTTTTGCCCAGTTTCCATGGATGTCCCCTAGTCCTCCCACAACCAGCCCTGTTCTCAAAAATATCTTCTGAATTAATTTTATAGAAACCCTTCAGTAATTTGAATGTCTCAATCATATCTCCCCTCCTCCGCCTATCAACCAATTTTTGCAACCCACAAATCCTCAACCTGTTCTCATACGGTTCATTCCACAGACCTGCTATCATCTTGGTCACTCGCCTCTGGATCCTCTCCACCTCCTCCCCATCAAGAAGAAACCTAGGTGACCAAATCTGAGCACAGTAGTCGAGATGAGGTCTTATCAAGGCTCGATACAGAGGAACAATAACCTGCTTGTCTCTGCTTGTCAACGTATTCTTCAGCAACCAAGTGATTTGATGAGCTGATTTGGCCACTTTTGCAATGTGTCCCCTAAATTTCAATTCCTTATCCACCAACACTCCTAAATCTCGTGCCTCATCAATTTCCTGGAGCACGGTTCCACCAATGCAGTAAACTGCCTCCCATCTTTTCACCCCAAAATGCATAACCTTACATTTTGCCACATTAAATTGACATCCATTCTCCCTAGCCCAGACCTCCAATCTATCCAAATCATCCTGCAAAATTTTGACGTCATCTGCATTCACTATTGCCCTACCCAACTTTGCATCATCCGCAAACAAATGAACTGTTCCTCTCAGATCCTTTCCTATATCATTTATGAACAAATTAAACAGCAGTGGTCCAAGAACAGATCCTTGTGGTACACCACTAGTCACAGGCCGTCTTGTGGACTCTACTCCTGAGTAAACCACTCTCTGATATCTCTCCGTCAACCACCCTCCTATCCATCTCACCAACCCTATGTCCATTCCCATATGCTGCAATTTACTGATTAGAATTCCATGTGGTATCCTGTCAAAGGCCTTAGCAAGGTCCAGCAGAATCACTGTAAACCCATTACCCTTATCCAGTTCAGCCGTCACTGTGTTATAATACGTGAGCAAGTTACTGAGGCATGACCTACCCTTCACAAAACCATGCTGTCCCCGATACAGTATCCCATTTTCTTCTATCCAATCTTGTATTTTCCTCTTGACTATTTTCTCTAAGACCTTGATAATGATTCCTGTTATGCTGATTGGCCGGTAATTTTCAACAGCAGCCTTGGAACTACCTTTGTGCAGTGGAACTATTTTCCCCTCTTTCCACCCCCTTGGGACTGACCCAGTCCTGAGGCTCAAATTAAACATAATGGTCAAGGGCACTGACAATTCTTTTGCCGCTTCACGTACGACACGAGCTGGTATACCATCCAATCCTACAGATGTATTGACATTGAGGTTCTGTAACAGACTAGTTACCTCTACCTCATTCATCACAATTCCAGTATAAGCTGTTGGTTCCTCCATTTCCGCAAGGCCACCACCTGGATGATATACTCTTGCAAAGTGCTCGCTCAGTAATTCCACAACATCGACTGATTCAGTTACCTCCCTACCCTCAGCATTTTTTAAGATCATTCTACCATGAGCATTTTTCCTTTTACTTGCAACATATTGAAAAAACTGTTTGGGATTCTCTTTAGCCTGCATGGCCAATTTCCTTTCGTAATCTGCTTTTGCTTTTCTTACCACCCTTGTTACCATCCTGGCCTGAGCTTTATACTGTTCATGCACCTGATGGTCACCCTTCTCCTTAAATTCCCTCCACAATTGTTTCTTTTTTTGCAGCTCAAGCTTAATAGTGTTATTTATCCATTTAACCCCTACCTGATTTATTATTCGGACTCTTGGTATACAGTCAACCATTGCCTCCTGCAAACAGTTCTTGACCACCTCCCATGCACCATCAACATCCAGCCCTTGCAGTTTTACATGCCATGGCATTGAGCCAAGCACACACCTAAGCTTGTCATACTTACCAGCCCGATAATTCCACATATACCCTGTCTTAATTGTAAATTCGACTCCTTTAGCCACCTCCCAAGTCATGACCTTATGGTCACTCTCACCAATTGGTGGCAACAAGGTCATGTTTGTTACAGCCACATTCTCAGTTGCAATTACTAGGTCCAGCACTCTCTGCCCCCTGGTATTTTCCAATACATGTTGCCGTAGATAGTTGTCCCTTAATAACTGCATAAAATCCAATTCCTTCCTCCCATGTGCCCTCTCCTCTTTCCAGTCAATATTACCATAATTGAAATCACCCATAATAATTACCCTCTTTCCATTCATTTCTTCTATTTGCTTATGCATACTATTCCCACCATCCACTCCATCACCCGGTCTATAGCAGCACCCAATTGTATATTTTGTTCTGCTAGATTGTATCTCACACCAAACAGCCTCAAATGTGCTTTTTTCCCCATCCTGCAGTTCAACTTCTATACTCCTTGGCTGAAGCTCATCAGCTATCATCAATAACACTCCTCCCCCCTTTTTATTCACCCTGTCACTCCTGAACACGCTATACCCATCGCATTCAATCCCACTAGCTTTATCATCTTCTGTCAGCCATGTTTCACTAATACCGACAACCTGTGGCCTGGAAGTGCCAATCATGGCCAAAAACTCTTCCTTCTTGTTCCTAATACTCCTGGCATTAGTGTACATGAATCGCAGAAGCCCATTTGTCCCATCCCTACTTTGATTCCTTATACTAATTATCCCATTCTGATTTGTTGTCCGTCGTACTCGCCCGGGCATAATATACTCATTCATACACTTAACTGCCCCCCCTAAAGTCTGCATATCTACTCCCCCCCCTCTTAATAAATCTAGTTTCCCTGAGTCTGTACATCCACTTCCACATCATTCATCAACACTCTTTCAAGTCTCCGTACACCAACTCCATTCAAATGTAACCCATCCATCTTATATAAGTCCTTTCGCCCATCGAACTCATTCCACACATCCACAAATTCCACACCACTCTCCATGCATAACCCACGCATAAAGTCATTGGCAATTATGGCCCTCCTTCTAAACACTTCGCTGTCATACCGCGGTAAGATACTCACCATCCTAACTCTCTCACTCTTCTCTTTTGCTACCTCAAACAACTCCCTCACATCCTCTATCATTTCCATTTTGTCCTCTTTCAAATCATTCGTTCCTGCCACTATTATCATCTCTTTCACCCTCTGTTTTTGCAGTCGAATAGATTCGCTGACGTCCTTTATGTTCGCACCCGGCTGGTACGACTTCGTTAAACTCTCAATTATTACGCCTCTTAATAGCGAATCCCCATACATGCTCTATATTGATAGGGATTTTGCCTGTAACAATGATTTTAGTCTTATCTGTGTTGATTTTCATTTTATATTTTTCAAGATTATTATTTAATAATTCTAGCATTGTTTTTAACGTTCTTCTGTTTTCTGCTACAAGAGCTATGTCATCAGCAAATCTTATACACATGACTTGCTCACCATTTATCTTTATGCCACTATTTATTTTATCTTTAGTTTCCTGAATGGCCGTTTCAATATATAAATTAAATAAAAGTGGTGAAAGTATACATCCTTGTCTTACTCCACTCCTTATATTTATTATTTTCTCCTTATCATTGATTTTAATCCATCCATTTTGATTTTTGTAAATTTGATAAATTATTTTCCTATCCCTTAAATCTATGCCGATATTAGTTAGACAATTTAGGAGTATTTGCTGGTTTACTTTATCAAACGCATTCTCTAAATCAAGTAAGCAAATGTAAGTATTTTGATTAAGGTCTAATCTTCTCTCTATTATTGTTCTTAAACAGAGTATTGCCTCTCTTGTTCCTTTATTCTTTCTGAATCCAAATTGGTCTTCATCCAATAGACAATCTATTTTTGAATAAATTCTATTTTGAATCATTTTTAGTGGAATTTTGCTAAATTGGCTGCATTTGTTTGCATTATTCTTTTTTGGTATTGGAATTATTTGATTTCATAAACTCCTTTGGTATTTCTCCTCTATCATAGATTTGAGCTATTAATTGTTAATAGCTCAAATTATCAGTTTTTGTCTCATCACCCAGATTTTGTAGCAGTTCTATAGGAATATTGTCTACACCTGGACTTTTTCCCTTACTCATTTTGGACAGTGCTTTATCAAATTCTTCTCTCATTATTGGGGGTCGTACATTATCTTCATTTTGATTTTCTATGCTCGTCGCCATTATAGAGATTTTCAAGATAATTCTTCCATTCCATTAATATATCCTCAGATTCTATTAGTAATTTTCCATTTTCATCTTTGATGGATGGCATTGTTTTTGCTGTTCTTATTAAATTTGAAAGTTAGTTTGTTAATTTCTTTATAGGCTTTCTCTATGTTTTCTTTTTTAAATAATTCATCTATGTTATTACACTGTTCTTCCAGGTATTCTTTTTTGGGATGTCTACATTTTCTTGTAATTTGATTTTTAAGATATTTGTATTTGGCCACATCTTCTTCTTTAATAATAATAATAATAATAATAATAATTAAAGTATTCAAAGTTATCCTACAATTAATTGCATTAGACCAATTAAGATGAGCACTAATGTGCTATACACTCTTAAAACTTTCATACATCAATAAAAATGCAATTATATGATCAAACTGACGTGAATTTTAGTGCAGGTTGCATAAGCGATGACAGCATTCCCAACTGAAATGAGCACACGATGCCACTGATATATATATATATATATAAGTATATATACACCAATATATATAAGTAAAATTCGGACTTGTGATGAGTGGTAAAGCTGGGGAAAGTCTTGATCATTACGCAGAATGAATGCTCGCTTATACGTATACTTTTAGAACACATTCATACGCATTTCACTGATGTAACTCTAGTGATGTTATTTATTTCTGAAAAACTTGACACAAACTTGCTTTACAAGATTCTTGAAACTACAAAAACATTATAATTTGCCTTCAAACACTAATGTTGTACTTATTCTTTCACTTCGGGCACATTTAAAAAAAATGGATACCACACACAGCGGAAACTTTTCTAATCAAGTCCTAAGCGTCGTCTGCTTCTGTCACGACTGCAGCGCCTCCTCGCCAAAGTACACAGTTTTAAAGAGAATTCGCAAGTCTTTGTGACAAAAATCTTTACAGCTCCCTTTGGGGGAAGCACATCCGTCACAGGAGTGTCGATGTTGCATCTAAAAAAAAAAACTCAGGCGAGTAATTGACTCTAAAATACAAGAAATGAGGTGAGAGCTTTATGGTGCGATGCAGCTCCCACACACACAAAAAAAAACTATATAATTATCATTAACTAAACATCAAGAAAATATATAATCATTATTAAGAAACAAGCCAATAGCATTAATTAATTATATCAGTTTTTAATCTGGAAAGGGCATCAGCGTTACCGTGACGACTACCCTTTCTATATGTAACAGTCAGATTATAACGTTGTAGGGCTAAAGCCCATCGGGACAACTTGGCACCATGAGGGGCACTTTTAGTTAGATAGGTCAGAGGGTTATGATCTGAAATTACCTGTATTTCAGCACCAAATACCCATGTGTCAAACTTTTTCAATGCCTCCAAGACGCAAAAAGCTTCCCTTTCAATGGTTGACCATTTCATTTGACAGGAATTTAGTTTCTTACTGAAGAAAGCAATGGGCAATTCTTTTCCTTGTTCGTTGTTTTGAGCTAAACATGCGCCAATTGCTGTTGCTGATGCATCCGTATACAACTGGAACGGCTTGTCGAGATCTGGAGTATGCAAAGAAGGCATTTTTATAAGCTCTTCCTTGAGTTTCGTAAAAGCTTCATCAGCATCAGTAGTCCAAGGAATGTTGTTTGGGACACTTTTCTTAGTCAGATTTGTCAGTGGTAATACAATTTGGGAGAATTGTGGTATGTAGTCACGGTAGTAGCTAGCCAGTCCAAGTAGACTTCTTACTTCCTTCTTTGTTGCTGGTGTCGCTAAACCTTTTATAACCTCGACCTTCTCTGGGTCTGGAGAATGTTGACCGGATCCAATCAAATGACCTAGGAACTTCACTTGATTTTTCCCGAATTCGCATTTTTCTAGGTTTACTGTTAAACCCACCTCTCTTAATGTTTTGAAGACTTCATCTATGTGGGTGAGATGTTCAGACCATGTTTTAGAAAATATAGCCAAATCGTCGATATAAGATCGGCAGTATGCCTTATGAGGAGCTAGTGCTTTATCTAATGATTTCTGGAATGTGCTTCCAGCGTTCTTCATTCCAAACGGTAAGACATTCCATTGATAGTGACCAGAATGCGTCACGAATGCGGTGAAGGGCTTTGCTTCCTTTTCCATAGGGATTTGCCAATATCCCTTGGTGAGGTCAACTACAGTGATAAATCTTGCTTGTCCTACCTCAAATAATAAATCTCTAGCTATTTTCATTGGATAAGCATCTGGAATAGTAAAACTATTCAGCAATCTAAAGTCAATGCATAGTCTGACACTTCCATTTTTCTTAGCCACACAAACAACGGGATGAGCCCATTCACTGACACTTGGCTCAATGAGACCCATATCTAACAGTTCTTTGACTTGTCGATCTACTTCCTTTTGTAGAGTGATTGGCACCCTATAGGGTTTGAGTCTCTTAGGGGAACAGTTCTCTGTAACTTTGATGGAGTGTCCATCAACTTTGGCATGACCAGGTTTGGAACTAAAAACATCTGCATATTTCCGGAGGATGTCAAAAAGTTCTTGTTTTTGTTCTTCCGTCAAGAGAGCTTCCATATCCTCAAGGTGTTTCCTAATATCTTCAACTGATTTATTCATCTTGTCAGCAGGTGCATAGTGGAGTGTTCCGAAATCTTCATCTAGTTCGAAAACTAGACCGACATGATTAATTCTTTGAATATATGGTCGAAGCTTATTTATGTGGAGCTCCCTGATACTTCCATCCTTCATCTCAACCTTCGCAGAATGTGGTCTAGTAAGTTGGACGACTGTAGCAGGTCCTGTCCAAGTATTTAGAAGCTTATGAGAGGATGAAGGTAACAATACTAAAACCTTTTCACCAACCATGAAGGATTTTTCTTTGGAACGAAGATTATATCTGGAGGAGTATTGTTCTTGAGACCCTTTGGCATTCTCGGATGCAATTTCATGAGCTTT
Organism: Typopeltis vanoorti; assembly: GCF_054136105.1. Classification (NCBI taxonomy): domain Eukaryota; kingdom Metazoa; phylum Arthropoda; class Arachnida; order Uropygi; family Thelyphonidae; genus Typopeltis; species Typopeltis vanoorti. Next base: position 44,817,022 of record NC_143558.1, on the reverse strand, counting down.
TCTTAGATTTTCAAGAAGCTCTTGTAAATAATTTTCAACCGAGCGAGAGGCAGCAGTTGGGATGACTCGTCCACCAGTCCAAATTTCTTTTAACAAAGATAAGGGGCCTGGAGGTAATCTTCCATATACCAACTGGAAAGGTGATAACCCAGTAGTGCTATGTGGTACTTCTCGGTATGCGAATAGAAGATAGGGAAGATGTAAATCCCAGTTTCTTCCATGTTCCTGTATATTCTTATTCATCATCTCTTTTAAAGTTCTGTTCCAACGTTCAACAGCGCCCATACTCTCAGGATGTCCTGGAGTGGAAAAACGTGGAGCTATGCCTAGCAGATCTTCAAAAGCTTGAGTGAGTTTAGATGTGAAATTCGTACCTTGGTCGGTACAGACCATTTTAGGAAATCCAGTCTGAGTAAATATCCTCATTAGAACGTTACATGTAGTTTTAGCACTTATTTCCTTGACAGGTATGGCTTCGGCCCATCTAGTGCATAAATCAACAGCACATATTATGAATCGATGTCCTCTTCCCGATGGGGGTTCTAACGGTCCGATACAATCCACGCTCCATACCTCAAACGGAGCTTCTGGTCTGACGATAGGTCGTATGGGGATTCTATCTCTATATGTAGCAGTCCTTCTCATTTGACATTCCTTGCAGCTTTCGCAATATTTTTTCACGTCTTGTTTAATGGTAGGCCAAAAGAATGAGTACTTGATTCGCTGACGGGTTTTCTTTTCGCCGAGATGGCCAGCAAGAGGGATTTCATGTGCCATCTTTAAGACATTCTCTCGTTTCACATGCGGTAGCACTACTTGTCTAATATTCTCGCCACAAATATGTTCATTATGAAGCAGAACCCCATTGTCAAACGCATAGGAATTTTTCTGTCTTTTTGCCCATTCAAAACACCTTCGAAGCGTCTCATCATCCTTTTGAAGTTTGCCGAATTCGAATTTTGTTTTTTCTGGTATACACTCATTTTCTTCACCTGGTGGGGACTCTATCGTACTTACTGCCAATGCTGTACTGGTTATTTTCGAAGGCATGTCTTCATCTTCATCATCTTCTGACCGTTTATCGCTTAAATCTTTTAATTTCAGAACCGGTGTCTCCCAATGATGACTACTCTCATGTAGCTCGACGCTTTCGACCAGCATTTCATAGGCAGAGGAGCTCAGTAGCAGATCGGTAACCAGTTTTCTTGAGACAGCACATGTGACTGGAACATTACCATGTAAATTATCATCAATTTTCATTTCAAAAATCCTTAAGGGTGTTATTTCATTTTCTCCGAAAGCAGAAGATATTTCTATCTTACTTTCTCCATCATGGGGTGTATCTGCCACTAAATCTTCGCGCACTACCGGTATTTGCGCTCCCGTATCTATTATTCCATTTAAAACCCTACTTCCACATTTGATTTTGACCACCTTCAAATCATCTACATTTCGATCAATGTCCACTGATTTGGATACTGGAATGGAAATTTTGGCAGTCAACACACCTGATTTATCGTCATTCCCAGTGGTAGACGTTTGAACTAGGTTACTGTGTGCTGTAGTAGGAGTACCTTTTGATTGACTATTTTTCATACAAAACTTGGCAATATGACCTTCCCTTCTACAAGTAAAACAAGTTGGTTTGTAGTGAGGCTTGTATGAATCATCATTTCGCCACGGCTGGTACCATCTCGGTGGACTTTGAGAGGGAGATAACTTATTTTTGAATGTTCGCTCAGCAGGTGGAGTATAAGGTCTAAACTTTTCAGTAACCTTGTCCTTCGGAATAGCTCCGATGGGCTTCCTGGATGTACTACGAACACTGTCGTATTCGTCCAATCTGTCAGCTAACTTAGTTGGAGAAACGAATTTTGTCCAGTCGTCTAAGAGATGTTCTCTCACTTCATGTGGTACTTTCTTCTTCAGTTGATCCGTAATAATTAGATCTTTTAACCCTTCAAAATCCTTGATATCAAGGCCACCAATCCACTCTTCGAAATAATTAGTTATTTCATAACAGAAATCCCTCCAAGATTTTTCAGCAACCTTTTGGTGCATCACAAACTTTTTTCTGAAACTTTCAGGATTCAGTCTAAATCTCTTTAGTAGAATTGTTTTAATATATTCATAATCTTCGCAATTTTCTTCTGACTCTCTACCAATTAATTGGACAATCTCAAATGGTAACAAAGTCAAGAGACATGATATCCAGTCTTTAACATCTATTTTTGTTCTCTTAGCTTGTCTTTCAAACAGGGATAGGTATATCACAATGTCATCCTCTTGTAATCTAAACCTAGGCATTAGCTTAATTAGTTCAAGACAATATGGTTTATTGTCACTGGATACTGGAGTTGAGGTTGGTTGAACACGCGCTTCAATTTCCAGTTTCTTCAACTCGAACTCCATTTGTTCTCTTTTCTGTTGGGCCCCCAATTCATCTTTCCGGCATTGGGCTTCTAGTTCTTCCTTCCGCCGTTGAGCTTCTAATTCTTTCTTCATCAGTTCTTCCTCGAGTCTGGTACTAATAATCGTCTCCAACATCCCTTTAACAAATTCTTCTTCATAAAATTTACTTCCCGTAATAATCATTTTAAGATCTATCACTTTCATTTCAACAGTTGGCTTCTCTCCCAATTCTTCAGCCAATTTACGTAAATCTTCCTTTCTACCTTTGGTTAAATAAGTCATGGTGCTAAACAATAACTCTCTTTACTGATAAAAAAAAATCACCCTAAAAAAAAGAATCAATTGCACTTTTTTTTTTTCTTTTTTTTTTAAAAGCCCAAAAAGAGATGTATACATTTGGCGATTATGGGACTCATAATTAAATTCAACATATCATTTGTAAACATAGATAAATCTTACAATATTATCAGATAAAAACTTCAACTACACAATTTACTACACTTTCAAATACACAAATATATATATATATATATATATATATATATATATGTGGATATATAAAAACAAAACAAAAAAATAGTTCCGATTTTACACCTCTACTATATAATAACTGAAATCTCGAAACAGAACTATCAAAACAGTATGCAAAAATTAACTATGATAACACTGTCGTGTTCTTTCTCTGGCGAGAAATCACAAGTTCTGACTGTTCCAAGATGGAACTAACATGCAAAACAGGACAAATCGGTAACTGCAGAACAAAATAAATTTAAAATGAAAAAAAAAACAACTATTCTGAACTATCTGGGACGAAAATATAGCTTGAACACTGGCGTGTTTTTCATTTATCCAAACTGTTGTACTACTGTTCCAGGATGGAACAAAATTTGAATACTGACGTATTCTTTCTCTGGCGAGAAATCAAAACTACTACTGTTCCAGGATGGAACAAACTACGAACACTATTTTTTTTTTTTTTTGTTTTGTATTAGAACAGACTTTCGCCCAAATAATCAAAATAGAACTCTAAAACATGGGAGCATGCATTTACATAACGAATTGCTCTCACCTTGTAGATCCTGTCGACTGCGCCAGTAAAATTCGGACTTGTGATGAGTGGTAAAGCTGGTGAAAGTCTTGATCATTACGCAGAATGAATGCTCGCTTATACGTATACTTTTAGAACACATTCATACGCATTTCACTGATGTAACTCTAGTGATGTTATTTATTTCTGAAAAACTTGACACAAACTTGCTTTACAAGATTCTTGAAACTACAAAAACATTATAATTTGCCTTCAAACACTAATGTTGTACTTATTCTTTCACTTCGGGCACATTTAAAAAAAATGGATACCACACACAGCGGAAACTTTTCTAATCAAGTCCTAAGCGTCGTCTGCTTCTGTCACGACTGCAGCGCCTCCTCGCCAAAAGTACACAGTTTTAAAGAGAATTCGCAAGTCTTTGTGACAAAAATCTTTACAATATATATATATATATTTTTTACAAATATATTAGTAAGAAAGTAATGTATTTTTTCCCCCTCAAAATACATAATTTATTTAACAATGACTTACATGGACTTTTAATATGCCATCTTCAGCAAGTATATTGTGAATTTCAAGTCCCCATCATTCTCTATACACTTTCTCCATCAGTGAGTGAGACAATGTTACAATTATGGAAAAGTCACTACTGTATCGATGGAGCTCATCATCAATGACATATTTCAAATCCTCATCATCTACAAAATGGCAAACTTAGAATGTATCCTTCAGAGGACCAAACAGGTGATAGCCGAGGGGTGTCAAATATGGGCTATGGATAGAACTGGGAAGATCACTCCAACCAAATGTTGCATCTCTTGTAAACAAACTGAAGTGAGGTCATTTGTCATGGAGGCCTCATTCATGTTTCTGATAAGCTGAACTCTATGGATGCTTTTTCAAATTCTTCAACATCCCGCAGTTGTGAATTGATTGTGGTGACTCTCTCCAAAAATGTCAACAAGCAAGACTATCTATCTGACAACACAGCTGTCATGACTCGGCTCACAGAATGCTGTCTTTTGAATTTCTTCCTGTGCAGTGAATTCAGATTTTTTTGTTTCAGGATCATAATGGTCAATCTGTTTTCATCACTTCATGTGTAGAGGCTTAAGTGCTGTCAGGACATCATGTTGGAGGCTTAATGGATTTTTTACAACACTCAGAAAGGATTAAAACAGAATTTAATATGTCCTATATTTCGTCCTAGTCACTAGTACATCTACGGGAATTACAAAAACAACTAATGTTACATAACACAAATATCAAACAATACTAAGCCCAACCACGTGGGTGACACTAAAGTGCTGTCTAGGTGGAGTGCCCTCTAAGGACGGTTGCAGGTGGCCTGGAATGTAAGGTGGGACCTCTGGTGGTGAGTGTTTCCCAAATCTTCAGAAGCTTAATGCAACCATATTTATTAAGATTTGGTTGATTTCTGAGAGCTGCTGCTGCTTCTAAGAATAGTCTCTCTTTCTTGAATTTGCTGTGGTGGAGCATGGTGGTTTTCTTCCATGATACCCTGTGGGTGATGTCCAAGACATGGTCAGCCAAGCCTGAATGACCATAGTTGTGTTTACAGATGTAAGACTTGTGTTCCTCCAGGCGGATGGATGCTGATCTGCCTGTCTGTCCAAAGTATGCCAGCTTACAGGAACAGGGTACTTTATAAACTCCAGGCCGAGAGAGAGAGAGAGAGAGAGAGAGAGAGGGAGCTGATCTTACGTAGAACGGATAAGGGTAGCAAGTTTGCAGTGGGGCTTATATGTTTTGTGTAGATTGTACTTTTTTAGAATCTTGGCTATTTTTTCAGATGTGCCACAGATGTAGGGTATGGTGATGGCATTTTTAAAATCTTGTTGACGAGAAGGACGGGGAATGTGGGAGGAACTGATTATATTTTTGATACTGAGTCAAAAAAATAATCAGTTCCTCCCCCATTTTCCATCCTTCTCGTCAACAAGATTTTAAAAATGCCATCACCATACCCTACATCTGTGGCACATCTGAAAAAATAGCCAAGATTCTAAAAAAGTACAATCTACACAAAACATATAAGCCCCACTGCAAACTTGCTACCCTTATCCGTTCTACGGAAGATCAGCTCCCTCTCTCTCTCTGCCTGGAGTTTACAAAGTACCCTGTTCCTGTAAGCTGGCATACTTTGGACAGACAGGAAGATCAGCATCCATCTGCCTGGAGGAACACAAGTCTTACATCTGTAAGCACAACTATGGTCATTCAGGCTTGGCTGACCATGTCTTGGACACCACCCACAGAGTATCATGGAAGAAAACCACCATGCTCTACCACAGCAAATTCAAGAAAGAGAGACTATTCTTAGAAGCAGCAGCAGCTCTCAGAAATCAACCAAATCTTAATAAATATGGTTGCATTAAGCTTCAGAAGATTTGGGAAACACTCATCACCAGAGGTCCCACCTACATTCCAGGGCACCTGCAACCGCCCTTAGAGGGTACTCCACCTAGACAGGACTTTAGTGTCACCCACGTGGTTGGGCTTAGTATTGTTTGATATTTGTGTTATGTTACATTAGTTGTTTTTGTAATCCCCGTAGATGTCCTAGTGACTAGATCGAAATATAGGAAGTATTAAATTCTGTTTTAATCCTTTCTGAGTGTTGTAAAAAATCCATTAAGCCTCCAACATGATGTTTTCATCACCTGTGACTATACATAAAATAAAAGCACCTCTGCATTCCTGTTGGGCTAGAGGAGCTCTATATATATATAGAACTCCTCTAGGGCTCCAAAAGAAAAAGGAAAAAAAACACTAGAAAATTTTTCAAAAATCTTTTCCTAATTAAAAATCATTTTTTTATTTACGTTGTGTCATGTCTTCTATTTCTATACTACTTATGAATAAACGGTCACATAAGGTGGGAATACCCTATACTCTCAGGAATTAAGGCCGCTGTGAACACAAGGCAAACGAATCTAGAGTAGTGCTCAGGCGGAACCCAAGCGCTACTTCATTTGCTGAGCCAGGCCAGAGGAGATCATGGGTATCATGTATTGGCGATCACTGAAGATGCTCAGTCATAGGTCGTATGCAATCATAGTGTGTAGTATTCTCAAATTGTTCTACTCAACTCGCCCCCCCCCAGATTAAATCATGAGTGCTCACACCACCCACCCCCAAGATTAAATCCTGAGTGCGCCACTGCAAGCATCTATAAAAGCTGTCATTTTGAACCATTTGTGTGCTATACTCAAGTGACCAATCAGAACCACTCACTGTGATGGAACTAAAAATTTGTCACTTTTTATTATAAAAAATTATAATTTTAAAATTCAAATTATATCACCCATTTTGCAGATGTATAATGATACTGATAAACGTAATAATGTTGGTATAAGAAGTTAATATTGATTATACATACGCTCATGAGACAAATGATATGACCTACCAAGTAGTCTGTTTGGTCTCCTTTGGCTGCAATAACTGCATCCATTTTGGCATTGACTCCACTAGCTCACGGAAGATGTTCTGAGGTATTCTGAACCAACTAGACAGAATAATGTCCCAGAGTTCAAGACAGAGTGAGACACTGGTGTCAACTGGCAGATGTTGCATTCCACATGATCCCACAAATGTTCAATGGGATTCAAATCAGGAGAATTAGGAAACAGAGAGACCACATGGAATGCTTGGATATACTCTTTAAATTATGCTTCCATAGTGCAACCCTTATGACATGAGGCACTGTCTTGCTGGAAGAGTCCAGATCATTGGGCCACTGTCACCATGTAGGACAATACCTAGTTTGAAACAATTCCCAAGTAATAATTAGCAGTGAAAATGTGTTCAATGTGAGCAGGCCTGTTTCCAACCAAATGTGCAGCGTTTGACCAGAAACAAGCCAGGTGGTCATAACATGTTGGCCCACGGTGTATCTTATGAAGGCAAAATTTGGCATAACATATAAAGATGAGCGACGGTGCCATTAAAATATATAGTTAAAAATCATATTGTATAAAAATGTACTCATATGATTAATAGTATTGCTTCATACAATTTTTGTCACCAGTGCAAGTGCTGAGTTTATTTTATTTTATTTTTCTTTTAATAATCAGATACTCCAATTAATTAGAGTAAGTACTATACATGTTTTAATTTAGGCTTCATTGTAACTTCTGGTTTTTACATATTTTTTATTTCATTTTCTTAAAAATAATAATGGGCAATTTTACAAGTACAGTAAAATCCTTATTGTGACATAGCATAGCAGCATAAAGAATTATTAGTGCTTTACCAGATGTTGATTATAGGAACCACAAATAATAATTATATTTAATCATTAAAATAATTGTCTAATTTACAAAACTAAATGGGTGGCCTCTTGTGGGAATGGATACTTTGGAGAAGGGAGACGATGTCAGGTAACACTGAGCCCAGTGGAGTCTAGAAGGGATAATGCTGGGTATAGAAACAATGGCATTTATATGCTTTATACTAATGCCAGGAGTATCCGAATAAGGGAGAGGAATTGGTGGCACAGATAGCATCAGCCTGGCCAAAAATTATTGCGATCACTGAGACATGGTTGACAGAAGGGGATATAACAACAGGAATAGAAGTTGCAGGGTATAGCATTTTTCGTCAGGATAGGAGGGGAAAGCATGGTGGTGGGGTACTGCTTATGATAAGTGATGAACCATGTCCTCTAAGAGGCTTTGGAAAGAAGTGAGACAAATGATTTTGAGAGCGTATGGTGTGAGGTAGAGGTAGGCAAGACAGGATATTTAGTGGGGTGTTGCTACAGACCCAGGAGCACAGAGGATGGGGACCAGAAGATGTTTAGACAGCTAAGTTTGGCAAGTGCAAGAAGAATGATTGCTATGGGAGATTTTAACTACAGTAGTATAAATTGGAGAGAGGATGATGCATATAGCAATAGGGGAATGGAATTTCTAGAATTCTTGAGGGACAAATGTCTTAGGCAACATGTAACAAAGGGAACAAGAGGTTCAAGAGTTTTGGATTTGGTTATGGCATCAGAAGAGTTGATAATAACTGAGTTGACATCTCTCCCACCAGCTGGAGAGAGTGACCATATGGTTATTATTATTATTACTATTATTACGGGCAACTCCAAGGAGTCATTAGACTCATCGAGGGAGGCCCCAAATCATATTCATCACAACTATTTGACATTCATACAGTATCTATCATACCTCGCCTTAAACTCATTCACTGTCACAGCATCCACCACAGACTCAGGGAGCGCATTCCACTCATTCACTACTCTAAAAGTAAAGAACCCAGCTCTAACACCTTTACTAACCACACTTTTGCCCAGTTTCCATGGATGTCCCCTAGTCCTCCCACAACCAGCCCTGTTCTCAAAAATATCTTCTGAATTAATTTTATAGAAACCCTTCAGTAATTTGAATGTCTCAATCATATCTCCCCTCCTCCGCCTATCAACCAATTTTTGCAACCCACAAATCCTCAACCTGTTCTCATACGGTTCATTCCACAGACCTGCTATCATCTTGGTCACTCGCCTCTGGATCCTCTCCACCTCCTCCCCATCAAGAAGAAACCTAGGTGACCAAATCTGAGCACAGTAGTCTAGATGGTTTTGACTTGGAAAATGAATAGACATGCAGGAGTATCAAAGAGATGGGAACTTATGTGGAATTATAATGCAGGTGATTATAATAGTCTTAGACGTCAACTTCAGGAAGTTTCATGGTGGGAGGAATTGTAAGGCAGGGATATCATTAGTGCCTGGAAAATTGTGAAAGAATATTTGTTAGCAGCAATGGTAAGTTGTATACCATGAGTGAAGAAGAGGACACAATTTGGAGTAAAGTGGATGACAAACATAATATTAAACAGGAATTGCATGCGAAAAAGAGGCTATGGAAGAGATATAAGGAGACAGGTGAAGAGAAGATGCATGAAGAATATAAGACACAGGCCAGAAGAGTGACTAGAGTGGTAAGGAAAGCGAAACTGGAATATGAGAGGAGATTGGTCCTAAGATCCAAAGAAAATCTTACGGAATTTTTTAGCTATGTGGCCAGTAGAAGGAAAAATGACTGTGGAAGAATGATATTGTGGGATAAAAATGGGAATAGAGTGATTGATGCAGAGGACATAGTGGAATTGTTCAATGAACACTTTATTGGAGTATTTCATCCTAGAGGAGTCAGTTTTAATGCTAGAGGGATAGGGCTGGTTCGAGGTTTAGAGGTACAGGAGGAGAGTGTGTTTCAGATACTGAGTACTCTAGATGTCAGTAAAGCTGTGGGACTGGATGGTATTTCACCACGAGTTTTGAGAGAATGTGCTAGAGAACTGACAGTGCCTTTAACTTGGCTTTTCAATGAAAGTCTGACTTTGGCAAAGGTGCCCAGGGAATGGAAGGAAGGAAGATAGTGCCATTGCATAAGGGTGGTAACAGACTGGAAGTGTCTAATTATAGGTCAGTCTGTGTGTCATCGGTAGTTGTTAAGATCTTGGAGAAAGTAGTGAGGGACCGTATACAGCATTGGGCAGATGAGGGTAATGTTATCTGTGAGAGTCAACATGGATTTGTGAAAGGGCACTCTTATTTTAGCAATATGCTAGCCTTTTATAATAAAGTTACAAGAACATTAGATGAGGGAAAGGCATATACTGCAATTTTCTTAGACTTAGCGAAGGCATTTGACTGGGTGCCACATGATAAGCTGATATTTAAGTTGCAGCATATCGGTCTGGATGTCAGATTGGTCAACTGGATTCAGGATTGGCTGTCTGATAGGTATCAGAGAGTTGTGTATGGTGGAGCAGTTTCAAGGAGGCAGAGGGTTACAAGTGGGGTCCCGCAGGGCTCAGTACTAGGACCTATATTGTTTAACCTTTATATCAATGACATTGCCAGTGGATTGCAAGGGGATATTCAGTTGTTTGCGGATGATGCGAAGCTGGGAAGGATTATTAGTAATAGTGCAGATGTGGTAAACTTGCAAGAGGATTTAAATAAGCTAGATAGATGGGCAAATGAATGGGGGTGTCAGTTTAATGCAGCAAAATGTAAGGTCTTGAGGTTTGGGAAACATCGATGGGATGCTGCATACTCTATCGGAGGAGTTATACTGGAGGAAGTAGGGGAGACAAGAGATCTGGGGTTGATGATTGATAGAAACCTGAAGTTTAGGGGACATATTGCAAAGGTGGTAAAGGTAACACAGAGGATTGCTGCAATTATGAGAAGGACACTGACCTGCAGAGATAAGATTGTTATCATTCCGTTGTATAAGTCTCTGATCAGACCACACTTGGACTATTGTTCTCAGATTTGGTCCCCAGGATTTGAAGGGGATAAATTAACTGTGGTGGTTTCAGGACTGTACAAGGATAGTTATGAATATCGGCTGAGGGAATGTGAACTGCACAGTTTGGATAGAAGAAGGAGAGGTGATATGATTGAGACTTTTAAACTGTTGAGAAGTGGTTACAGGGTTGACACTGGGGTATTCTCTCGCTTGGTTGAACAGCGGGAAGGAATGATGAGAAGAGGCCATCCCTGGAAGTTACGAAAGGAAACTGTGAGCAAGAGGGTAAGGAGTGGTTTCTTTGCATGGAGGGTGGTTGAACCATGGAATGCATTGCCTGATGGAGTGGTGGGAGCGAGAATGGTCAATGAGTTTAAAGAGTGGTATGATAGACTAGGGGGGGGACCTCCCCTCGATGAGTCTTGACAGACTTTATGTTCTTAGGAAGGACCTCCCACGATGAGTCTTTTGACTCCATGGAGGCCTGTTAATAATAATAATAATAATAAATATTACAAATTGTAGTTATTATTATTATATTATTGGTTGAAGGTGATCAACCTTCAATTTGATCAACTGCACCTTAAATTCATTCACATTTCTAGCATTCACAATATCCAGAAACATATTCTATTCACTCACTGCTCTCTATGTTGAGTCTCTTCTTCTAGGAATACATCTTCCAGGAACAGCTTCTCATTCTTTCCTTCCTGACCTCTAGTCTATGCATAATTCCTTCTGTATAAATATTTTAAAATTCCAGAGGAAGTTTTTATCACTTGGTTAAAGTATAATATTATATGAGGAACTTCACATTCATTTGCACATTTCTTCCTGCTGCAGTTATTCAGTGAATAATTTGCACCTGGATGATATGCCATGACATAGTAATCTCTCTCTCTCTCTCAGTAATTCAACTATTTGTTCAGCCACAATCATTTTCCCACCATCTGCATTTGTTTATCATAGGTTATATTCTGCAATCATTCTTCCTTTTACTCACCAAAAAAGACCAAAGATCCCTCTAGGATTTTCCTTGCTCGGCTTTATTTTTATTTATTTTTTTTTTAAGGCAAGCATTATATTATTTAAGTCTAAACAATCTGGTATGGATGTTTGGACATTGATTTCCACTCATGTTGATGTTTAGAGGGATAAAACAGATATCTAAAGCTAATAATTAAATTTATTTATAAAATTAGGTTAACAAAGTCAATATTTTGCCTTTGTCACCAAGGCATCTTCATAAGCACAAAGACATTGAGCATATACATGCAGGCACATAAGAAGGCAAACACAGAATGATTGTAAAAGGCAGACTCCTATAGCCCTAACTAGCACTCTTTATGGGTGTGGTGATGGACATTTGCTGAAAGTATCAAAATGATAATCTCCCAGATTTTTGGCAATGTGATGCAGCCAAATTTGTTTGTGTTTGGGGAATGTTGTAGTGCTGTAGAAGATTCAAAAATAGTTTCTCTGATTTAATCTGTTTTTGTACATGAGGGAGGATTTTTCCATTGGATCTGGTGATCTATATCCATGACATGGTCTGCACCCCAGAAGAACTGTAGTGTAGATGAAGGCCAAGTCTAAAACAAGTTTGTCCCAAGAAGGCTTTTACAAACATCCACATCTTACCAGATGTGTCAAACCCACAGCTGCTGTAGTCAACAAGTAGTGAGTATTCTATGAGCTGCACTACTGAGGCAGTATTGATTTTTGTCTTCTTTATTATGCTGGTCACGCTTCTTACCTGTATTTTGTACGACCCATAACATTTTGCCTTATATTTTTTCTACTACATTTTCTTTTTTATGCAGCTTCTGCTTATTGATGTCCCATCTGATTTATCATCTTAATGCTAGGAAGACAGTCCAACAGCCATTCCTGTAATCGGATTACTAATATCCATCCCTAACCAATTTCAATAGTAGTTTGTCATGTAGTATTCAATCGAACAACTTCACAAAATCAAGACAAATTATTATGTATTTATCTTCCCTATCCAATACACCTAGAATATAGTTAGGTACTAAAACTTCTCCCTAACAAATCCATGATGCTGTTTAGAAAGTGGCCTATTCTCATCAATACAAGTATGTATTCTGAGTCAGACTCTCTAACACCTTCACTACTACACATGATAAGATTGGCTTATAATTTGACACCGCTGACTTGGATCCTCTCTTATGCAGTGGCACTATTTAGCTTAGCTTTCTTATTTTTCTTGGACTGCTTCTATCACTTAACTCTTGTTAAATGATAATGCCCTTAACAAACAAGGTAAAGGCATTTCCCTTGTATATTAACTTAATGTACATGATAATACAGTGCACAGATTTACTGCCTGGTTTCATGTAGATGTGGAAATGGTGGAAAGAATTCAGAGATGAGTTACCAAAATGGTAAATGATTTGTAAAATGCTCTAAGAGGATAGACTAAATGTTTGTGAGTTAAGAAATTTAGCTAAAAGCAGAAAAGAAGGGAACATGATAGAAACATATAAGTTACTAAAGGGATGCTGAGAAATTTTCCAATGCATGAATGGATTGGAAAGAAGGCATCATCATTGACATTGTGGAACAGTGTAGTTATCAAGGGTGTAAGGACTGGATTATTTGCTTGGGGGGGGGGTGCTGAATGAGTGGAATAGTTACCAGGGATGATCATTTGATTGCTATGTTGGTGAATGATATTAAGAAGAGACAGCATTATGTAAAATTTTAATGTGTCCCTCACACAATGAACTTTTGGGATGCCATGGCAGCTTGCATTACAATAATAATAATATCCCATCCAGTTTTACTAACATCAAAGCTTTCCTGAACTGATGATAACCCTTTTTTATTAATAGTGTAATTCAATCAGACTACTCCTAGCCTATCCACAACTTCAAATACAACAAAATACTCAGTAAATATTTTCAGTATAACTTCAGCATATGTGACATTTCGTCTGTATCCACAAAAGCAAGTCTTTCATATTCAATCTTCCTTCTACTACAAAAACTAGAATATTTCCTAAGATTTTGTTTAGCCAGAGCTAAGTTAGCAAAAGGAATTTACCAGAGATGTGTAGAGATTTTTCAATGAGTAGCAGGTTTTAAAGAACAAATTATCTCTGAACTTGCTGAACTTAGGTCTAGTGAGTCTGCAATGAGTCTTTTGACTCCATGGAGGTCTGAATAATAATAAAACATTAATGTCACATGAATTTAAGGCAAGTATTGTATTCAGATAACTAATGTAGCTGCCCATGATAACTTAAAATAATATTAAGATTAACAATGACAAATGGACATTTGCTGAAGAACTTGTCCATTAATTGATAATCCACATTAATTTTCAGTTTTCCAAAATATTTGTACAATTTTTATTTCAGCTATTTTTTTTTCAATTCTTAATAAATAAGAAAACACTGACCTGATATATTGCTTCATCACATGTATTCTGAATTCCCAAATTGATCATTGTATTTGTAAGAGTTCGTCCCATATAATATTCTAATGACAGATAATACACTCTCTGTAAAAGACATTATACAAATATTTTGAACTGTTCTAACATAACTACTGAAAAAAATACAATCAAAAACTAGAAAATGACAAATTTACATAAAGATAAATGATCTTCAATAAATTAATTTAACTAAAATACAGTAAATGGCTTGCAAGCTCTAGAGAATGATATGACTTCATCAGTATAATTATTTATCATATTCTTTTTAACACCAATCATCATGTTGGAGGTTTAATGGAGTATTGACAGCGTTAAGAAAGGGATTAAAAACTAATTTTAATGTTTCCAATAGAAAAGTTCATCTCAGTCAATGACACATCTAAAGGGAGTACAAATAACACTTGTAACATGCATGCACGCACGCACTACCCAATGAAACACATGGGCAACTCTAAAGTCCTATCTAGGTGGCGTGCCTTCTATCGGTGTTTGTAGGTGGTCATGGATGTAAACTGGGATCGCTGATGATTATTGTTTCCCATATTTCAGAAGTTTAATGCAACCATATTTGTTTCAATTAAATTGATTTCTGAGTGCCACTGCAGATTCCAAAAACAGTCTTTTCTTTTGAAGTTTACTATGATGGAGAATGGCGGTTTCCTTCCAGATGATCCTGTGAATGGTATCCAATACATGGTCTGCCCATAGTAGTGATTACAGATGTAAGATTCGTTTTCATCTAAAGAGATGGTGGCTGATCTACCTATCTGTCTAAAGTAAGCCAACTTGCAGGAACAGGGTACTTTCTATGCTCCAAGCATTAATAGGGGGGGGGGCTGATCTTTGCCCCACCAGAAACTTGGTAGCAAGTTTCTGGTGGGGCTTAAAAGCTATGTAGAGGTTATCCTTTTTTTAAAGACCTGGCTATTTTTTCCCAGATGTGCCATGGATGTGGGGAATGCCGATACATTTCTGAAATCCTTCTGAAGGGATGGCCAAGGAATGGGGAAAGGATTGATTATTTTTTAAATTCTGTAAGCACTGCAGCCATTGGATATGTATATGGTTCAGTTCTGTTGAAAAAGAGGTTCCACTGGAACAAAGATTATAGATATTGAATACAGATAATCTTTTGTTCCAGTGGAACCTCTCTTTCAACAGAATTCAACCATATACATAACACCTTCGTATCCAATGGCCACAGTGCTTACAGAATTTTAAAAATAATCCTTCTTGCTTGCACTTGAGTATGCTGATCACCTGTTTTCTTTATATTCTCTACAGAAAACTCTACAATGTTTTTTCTTTTTTTTGAAGCTCTGGCTTTATATCTCTACTCATCCACTTAATTTTCACTTGGTTTATCCTCGTGACCTTTGGTATGCAGTCTGATACTGCTTTTCCCAAATAATCGCTGACCACTTTCCCATGCACTACTGATTTTCTTTCATGTATCAAGCCATGGAATTGCTCCAAGATGCCTCCAAAGTCTGTCATAATTACCAGCATTATAGTTCAGCATAAACCCTTTCTTGACAGAGAACGTATCTTTAATAGATATGTCTTGGTTACAAATGAATGAAATAAAGGAAAAATTTTTGTTAGGATAAATAATTGATTTCAAATTTTGGAAAATAAACTAGAAAGCAGGAAAGGTGAAAGCCCCAAAGACCTGCTAGTAAAGAGATAGGAAAATTCTTGAATAGTATATAATGAAGTGGCAAGTGACTGTTCATATACTAAGAAAGAGAATGCAAACAATAAATGATTATTGAACAAGACATGGAAACTCTGAAGAAAGGTTTATAACAGTATTTGAAAATGCAATCTCAGAGAATTAAAGAAATTCATTACAGAAATTATAGAGATGAAGATAAGTTATTTAAAAGATCTGGAGAAAATATGAGAGAAATTACTGCAGCGTTTGGTGGATAGAAGGAAGGGGGGGGGGACATGATCGAGACATTTAAGCTATTGAAGGGTTATTATCATATTAACACTGAGAATGTTTTTTACATGGTAGAATGAGGGAAAGGAGCAAGGACAAGGGCCATCAATGGAAGTTGCAAAAGACAGTGGTCAGTAAAAAAGTAAGTTTTGTGCATGGAGAGTAGTAGGAGCATGGCATGCATCATTGCCTGAGATGGTGGTAAAAGTGCAGACTGTGGATGAATTCGAGGAGTGGTATGATACTTCGTGTTGACTAGTGTTGACTTTAACATGATGAGTCTTGTGACTCCGTGGAAGTCAGGAAAATAATAATAATAAAAGAGCATACTGCTAACTGAAATGATAAGACTGCTGAAAGATTTAAATATTACAACTAATACCTAAAAATGAAATAATAAACATAACAGAAGAGATGGGGAAATGGAAAGACATACATCAATGACAATATAGCAATAGAAATGCTTAAGACTACTAGAGAATGATCATTAATAAAGCAACAGAGAGTGAAAAGAATTCCCAGATGAGGAAAAAAAGCAATAATAACCAAAATTCCAAAGAAAGGCAATCTCACAAAATGTGAAAATTGGAGATGAATTAGCCAACTGTTAGTATTTGAAAAAATAGTATTACTTTAGAAATTAATTTAGAACCTCCTTATACCTAAACTTCATAGGTTTCTGCAAAGCTTTTAGTGGTAATGATGAAAAGACATTTCAAATAATTATTAGATGCTATGGAATTAAAAATATTTTGACCAGAATGTATAAAAAATTCTGAGCTACATAAACAAAGTAAAAAGGAATGAATCATCATCTTCATCTTCCTTTTATTCTCTTTTACCTTGCAGTGTCAAGGGTTTATTTATTAAGCATCGGACTTCAAACCTTTCACAGGATAAGGTGGTCAGCTCTATGCCCCGGTGTATCTTTTATGTCCATAGTGTTGAGTTCTCAAGGCCGGTTTGCCTGCTTTGCAGGATGAAAAACCCCAGGATAAACTGGGGAAAAATCCTGCTATCCACGTCCAAGACTGGCTAACTTGGCTATGAAAAAGATCCTTCAGCTCCTCACATCACTGACGGGAATCGAATTTAGGATGCTCCTTCCCCGGGCATATGGTTGTGAAGAGCACAGCCACTAGGCTAACTGCGCGAACAAAAATGGAAATTTCAGTAAAATAAAAAGATGTAAACAGAATTGAATTTGCCACCTAATGAGAACAGACAGAGGAGAAATTTCATGAGATCCCAGAAGTAAGAAGGAAAGACTGCCAACTAGGCAAATAACAGAAAAAAGAAGTAAAGATGGCCAAATGGGAGAGGAGCTGGAGAAAAAGAGAAAGAATTAGTTCCAAAAGACAGGGAGAAAAACTAAATCTTGGCTAAATATATATATATATATATATATATATATATATATATATATATATATATATATATATATATATATATATATATATATATATATATATATACAGGGTGTTCGGGATAAATTTGACAGTTTCGTAAGGAAAAAGAAAATCTTCTTTGTATCTATTAAATTTAATGAATTGACAAAAAAACATTACAGGCAGAGTTAATTACAATACTATCAACAAGATTTACTCAAAATAACCACCATTAGCATCGATCACAGCTTCAATTCTGCTTCGGAACCTCGAACAAGCTGATGCTACAGTCTCCCTGGGAAGGGCCGCAAAAACTGTTTTAATTTTATCCATTAACTGGGCTTTTGTATTACTGGAAGTGCGATTGGTGTCTTTTTCAACTGCGCCCCATACAAAATAATCCATGGGGTTAAGGTCTGGGGAGTTTGGAGGCCAAACATTTGGACTGGTGAAGTCGTAGAAATTTTCAGACAACCATTTTTGACTTTTCCCAGAGGTGTGGCAAGGGGCCGAATCCTGCTGCCATACATACGGCCTACCATTGGCTACCCTTGTTATCCAGGGCTTGACTACAGTTAGCAACTCCACGAACAAAGCCCGAATTCCAATGCCAGGGTTCTTCAACACCTGTTCCTGCAGATTTGCGAGGAATTCTGCTGTACGAACGCAATCAGATTGTCTGCTAGGGATCTTTCTTCTTGCTACATCCTCGTAGTCACCATTGCAAGTCTCTAGTTCATGCCTGATTGTTTTTACTGTATTCAGGGAGCATTGGGCAGCAGTCGTAATATCCTTATTTTGATGGCGGGCACGAATCATCATGATACAAGTTATTCTCTTCCATGATTCAGGTGGGTTCCAGCTATCCATCCTTTCTGACATCTTGTATATGAATGAAGAAGGGTCCAAACTTTTAAATGAAGAGAAGTGTGTGTTAATACATGTAACTTACGGAAAAATATAATTAATTATAAATATGTCAAATTTATCCCGAACACCCTGTATATATATATATATAATAAATTTTTTAACTTGGGGATATTGTATATTAGGATAACCAAGTAATTTTAAATTTATCTAATTTATATTTTAAACCTAATCCCAAGTATGCAAACTTAATTGTTTGCATACTTGTTTGCATGAGGGTTCAGAGAAGAGTGACCAAGTTGGTGAGTGATATAAAAAATGCTCCCTACATTGATAGATTGAGAGCTTGTGGATTGCAGAGGTTGGTTGATAGGCGAAGAAGAGGGGATATGATAGAAACATTCAAATTACTAAAAGGTTTTTATAGGATTGATGCAGGGGAAATGTTTCAGCTGTGTGATAGTGATGGAAGAACAAGAGGTCATCTCTGGAAATTAAAGAAGAGTGTGGTTAACAAAGGTGTCAGAACAAGGTTTTTTGCCTGGAGGGTGGTGAATGAGTGGAATTCATTGCCTGACTTTGTTGTGAGCTCTTCATCTGTAAATGAATTCAAGAAGAGATATGACAGATATTGTTTTGCTAGTTTGGGTCTCCCGCGATGAGTCTACTGACTCCATGGAGATACCCGTAATAATAATAATAATAATAATTTACTTGGGATTAAGAGTTAAAATAACCAAGTTTAAAATTACTTGGTTATCCTAATATACAATATCCCCAAGTTAAAAAATTTATTACATCTATATCTCCTCCAGAGATTTTTACTAAAAACAAATACACCTTGTTGCAACTTCTATAGGTAAAGTTGATAAGGCTCCGTATTGCTAAAACCTTGGTATTTAACAGGCAGAGCAGTGATTATAGCTGGAGATTTTAATGCCAAACAATCAGTCTGGAACAGCAGAAACTCAAATATTAACGGAAGAATACTCAACTCTTGCACCACATCAAGAAATATAACAGTAATAGGACCCACTGAACTCACACATTACAGAGCTACCGGACGTCCTGATGTACCAGATATAGCTATATTAAAAAACATAGTGCACAGCTATCAGATACAAGCAATCAATGACTTAAGTTCAGATCATAACCCCATCATATTACAACTAGGCACCATACAAGATTAAACAGAAAACACCACCACATTTATAAATTGGAAACAACTTCCCTCAACCTTCCAGGAAAATCTTGGTCCAATACCGCATATAACATCTGCCGAATAATAAAATTAGTTTAATCCTTTATCCAAGTGTGAGCAAACAAAGTTTGCGCCTGAAAGTATCTTCAGGACTTGGGTAAGGTGGTACAACACCAGGTCAACTCATTGCAAAGGTGGAGCAAGCTACCAACACTCCTATCTCAGTATCTCCTATAATGCAAAACACATCGCCTTGCAGATATGTCTAATGTTATGCATTAAGGGAAGGGCCACTACCCAGACTAGTTTCGACATTTATTGAGGTCTCTTCAGTGGGAGCCAGGAGTGGAGATATTGAGGTCTCTTCAGTGGGAGCCAGGCCCAAGTGGAGATACCAGGCAGAAGCATTAGCAGGTCATCTCTACCTATAGGAATTGCCAAATGGTGTGCCACCCTTTTTTAATAAAAAGGGTGGCAAACCATTTACCAGTTACTTTCAGGCGCAAACTTTGTTTGCTCACACTTGGATAAAGGATTAAACTAATTTTATTATACTCTAACCAAGTGAAAAATAAACTTTCAACATCTTTCTCTAAATCCAGAGTAATTTATTAAAAAAGGGTGGCACACCATTTGGCAACTCCTATAGGTAGAGATGACCTGCTAATGCTTCTGCCTGGTATCTCCACTTGGGCCTGGCTCCCACTGAAGAGACCTCAACAAAGGTCAAAACTAGTCTGGGTAGTGGCCCTTCCCTTAATGCATAACATTAGATATATCTGCAAGGAGATGTGTTTTGCATTATAGGAGATACTGAGATAGGAGTGTTGGTAGCTTGCTCCACCTTTGCAATGAGTTGCCCTGGTGTTGTACCACCTTACCCCAGTCCTGAAGATACTTTCAGGTGCAAACTTTGTTTGCTCACACTTGGATAAAGGATTAAACTAATTTTATTATACTCTAACCAAGTGAAAAATAAACTTTCAACATCTGCCAAAGATGTAGAAAAAGCAGTGAAGACTCTTGAAAAACAACTGCTGACAGCTATAACACAGGTAACAAATATAACCAAATGTACACCATCAAATAAACTTCCACAGGATATAAAATGTCTTATCCAAGAGAAAAAACAGATTAAGAAGACAATATCAGAGAACAATGGACCCAGCAGATAAACAAGCAGTCAATAAAGCAACAAACCAGGTTCGATATGCCCTAAAGGACCACCGTAACCAACTCTGGAATAACAAAATTCTCCAATTAAACACAGAGGATCAATCAATATGGAAAATGATGAAATCACTCCGTTCAAAGCGTTTTACATTTCCTCCAATCCAAGGTGAATCTAATGTTGTCTACAACGACGAGGAAAAAGCTGAAGCATTTGCTGACAGTTTAGAAAAACAATGCAGCCCCAATTATATCAATACAGATATAAATTTCATAAGTAAAATTCACACCCAAGTGCGTAAAATAACTCAAAATGCCTCAATCCAATCCAATAACAAATCCATGTCACCATCAGAAGTATATGAGATTTTAAGAAAACTAAATAACAAAAAAGGCTCCGGGTCCAGATGGAATGACAAACAAGGTACTCAAGTTACTTCCCCGCAAAGGGGTTATGCATCTAGTAGCCATCATTAATGCCATCCTCCGGCTAAATTATTTCCCACAGCGATGGAAAATTGCCGACGTTTTCCTAATTCCCAAACCTGGGAAAAATACACAGTTTCCTGAAAATTACAGACCAATCAGCCTTCTTTCATGCATAGGTAAGATAGCCGAACGCGCTATTCTCACACGGGTTCAAGAGGCAACAGATATCAACCATATAATTCAAGATGAACAATTCGGCTTTAGGAAATATCACTCCACAACACTACAAATTTACAGAGTTATCGAACATATAAACCAAGGGTATGAATGGTACCAACACTCTGGAGCAGTTTTTCTAGACATCACTCAGGCATTTGATAGAGTGTGGCATCATGGACTAATTTTTAAACTACATGAAGTTGGTATTCCATTGCCACTAGTGCTACTTATCAAATCATATCTAAATAACAGAAAATTTAAAATAAAACTCAACGGTATCAGATCCACAGAGAAGAGAATCATGGCCGGAGTACCTCTTGGCTCTCTACTATCTCCCCTACTCTTCTCCATATACATGGCAAATCTCCCCAAACTGTCTCCAGCTATCACCGCTCTGTATGCCGACGACACAATCATTATAGCCAGATCCCTCGTCCACACCTGGCCACAATCAAGCTGCAGAGAGCAGTCAATGAATTGGAGGATTGGTACACCAAGTGGCGTATCGCAATTAATCCAAACAAAAGCTCTGCAGTACTTTTCACCAGACGTAAAGCAGAACCGAATACAAGCATACAAATGTTTGGTAAAATCATCCCTTGGCGCAATTCTACCAAATATCTGGGAATTCATCTTGATAGATGTCTAAACTTCAAGTCATATATGGACAGTGTTGCCACTAAGGCAAGTCAGACTATAGCACAGCTATATCCACTTTTGAACAGGAACAGCTTCCTAAGCATAAGCAACAAAATCCTCCTTTTCAAATCAGTAATCAGACTGCAACTAACTTACGCCTCTCCAACCTGGGGGTCACACGACTAAAAGCAACATCAACAGACTTCAGATAATACAGAATAAATGCCTAAGAATGGCATTTAATGCCCCATGGTTCATCAGAAACATCCAGTTACATCAAGACGCCAATCTTCCAGATATTAAGACCTACATGACAAGCATTGCAGAGAAATTCTTCACAATCACGGATAATCACCCAAATCAGCTAGTTCGACAGGCAGCAAACTACAAGCCCTCAGATCGTTTCAAACATAAAAAACCGAAATCCTCCATCGCAAGAGAAAGCTGATACAGCCTCAATGCTCACAATGAGCAGGTAAATTACCCACAATAATCTCATCACCCACAATCTAAAATCCAGATGAAGGGATAAAGAGTCAAGGAGTCAGTCCATCAACCAATTAAGTTCAAAGTTCAAATTTCAAAACCTTAGTATTTAGGGTCTAGCTACTCACTGAGGAGACCTCAAAAAAGGTTGAAACCGGTCTGGTTTCAACCTTTTTTGAGGTCTTTTGAGGATATATATATATAAGCCTCTGTAGATCAGTCAGTATAGACCCACTGGTCAGATAAACCTAGGTTTGATTCCAATCACTGATGTGAGGAACCTTTATCTGGTCTCTTTCAACTAAAGGCAAGTTAGCCAGTCTCATTTGGAGGTAGGAGGATTTTTCACCCAGAAACTCAGGTTTTTTTGTCCACCAGAACAGGCAAACTGGCCCTTGAACACATGCATCAACATAGGACATAGAACACACCTGGAGGCATAGGGCTAACCACCTTATCCTCGATAAGGTAGCAGTTAAGTGAATAGAAATCCTCAACACTGCAAGGTAAAAGAAGAGGGAAGGAATAAGAAGATGATATATATATATATATATATATATATATATATATATATATATATATATATATATATATATATATATATATATATATCTGTAGAAAGTATTTTACCTTGGGTGTAATAAATGTTAAAGATACCAAGTTATTTTAAACCTGGTTGTACTCCATTTCCCAAGTAAGCAAACAGACAAACAAGTCAAGTTTGCACCTGCACGTATTGGAAGTCTAGCTGACCCTCAAAGTAGTGCAAGTCAAGGCAACTCATGGTAAAGCCAGGTTTAAAATAATTTGGTATCTTTAACATATATATATATTTATTTTATTTTATTTTTAAATAAATATTTAATGACTTTAAACCGAGATAAAATATTAAGTTTTAATGAAAATGATACTAGTTTCAGCCTTTTACAGCCTTCGTCAGGTATCCACTAAAGGTAGAACACAATAATAAAAACTGAAGTTACAAAAAACTGAGAATTACAGGGGCAAAAAGAGCAATACATAATTGACACAGAAAACGTTTTATTTTTCAAGTTGTTCTATCTAACGTACTATTGTTTGTTGCATGTGTGCTTGCAAGTTCTCGTGAACGCCAGTATTGAACAATTGCAGCATGGCTATCAGGGATGTTGTAATTCAAATTGCTGTTCAAATGTTCAGGATTAAGGAGGATTTCCCTGGACTCCACGAGTTTCCTTTCAAACTCATCACTGCAGCGAAAACTGTTTTCAGATTTATCCCAGCATACTGAGTGACTCTGTAGATCATCATGAGGATTGTTTGAGAAAAGAACATGACTGGATAGTGCAGATGCATGTGATCTTTTATAGGAGATGTCTCTCTTATGCTCCTCTGTACATAGTTCAATAGATTGTTAGTCTGTCCGAAATAAGGAATATTACAATTGCACCAAAACTTGTATACACCTGGAAATTTCAGGTTGTGAAGAATAGGCTTCGGATGGCTTATAAGAGAACGGACTTTAGGGAGTGTAGTGAAAAACGTCCTGATGTTGTATTTTTTAAGGACTTTAGCCAATTTATTGGAGACTGAACTAATGTAAAGGATTAAGATGCTACCTTTAAAATCAGTAGTTTCCGTTGTACAGTGCCTAGGAGGATCCAGAAGAAATTTCTTAATGGTTTTTTCAGAATAGCCATTTTGTTTAAAGATAAGAGAAAGGTGATTAATATCTTTTTGGAGCTCATCTGGTTCATTTAAAAGAGAGCATGCTCTGTGTCCTAAGGTAGAAATAGTTCCGAGCTTTTGTGGTGGAAAGTGATGAGATTGACAGTGCAGATATCTGTTAATATGAGTGGGTTTTCTGTATATAGAGATTTTAAATCTATCAGAGCATCGTTTAAGAATTACATCCAGGAATGGAAGGCAGTTATTTCGTTCTAGTTCGGCAGTGAATTTTATATTAGAATCTTGGTTGTTAAGATGATGAAGAAAATCCATGAGAGATGTATGTCCGTGACTCCATATAATGAAAATGTTGTCAACATAACGTCTCCAAATCTATTGAACTACGTATAGAGGAGCATAAGAGAGACATCTCCTATAATAGATCACATGCATCTGCGCTATCCAGTCATGTTGTTTTCTCAAACAATCCTCATGATGATCTACAGAGTCACTCAGTTTGCTGGGATAAATCCGAAAACATTTTTCACTGCAGTGATGAGTTTGAAAGGAAAATCGTGGAGGCCAGGGAAATCCTCCTTAATCCTGAACATTTGAACAGCAATTTGAGTTACAACATCCCTGATAGCCATGCTGCAGTTATTCAATACTGGCGTCCACGAGAACTTGCAACAAACAATAGCACGTTAGATAGAACAACTTGAAAAATACAACGTTTTCTGTGTCAATTATGTATTGCATTTTTTTGTCCCTGTAATTCTCAGTTTTTTGTAACTTCAATTTGTATTATTGTGTTCTACCTTTAGTGGATATATGAATAAGGCTGTAAAAGGCTGAAACTAGTTGTATCATTTTCATTAAAACTTAATACTTTATCTCGGTTTAAAGTCATTAAATATTTATTTTTTAAAATGTACCATAACAACCGAGCAGAAGCTCAGGAATACATACATATATACATATATATATATATATATACATACATACATACATATATAATATTAATAATAATATAATAATATTTACTGATATATATATATATATATCAGGAAATTGTGATTTTCTAGACCAACATGGAGTCATAGAGGACAACACTAGAACACAAACTCTATCATACCATTCCTTAAACTCATCCACCATTTGCTTCTCTTTTTTTTTGACGCATTTCTTGCACATCACTTTTAAACTTTAATGAGATTACAGTAGGATATTTAATATAGTTTCTCAATTACTGAACTCAGTTATTTTAATTTTTTTTTTTAAAGCAAAGATTTATAATGAAAAACGAAACAAAAGATGAAATAAAATGCAACATATAGTATCTAATGATTCTTTTTAGATGTTTTTCACAAAATGCGTCTATTAGATTTGTTCTGTCTAATTACTGTTATTGTTAACACCAAACCTTCATGGAGCCAAAAGACTCACTCATCATGGAGAGATACACACTGCCACATGCATATAAGTCATCAAACTGTGCCTCAAATTCACTTAATGGATATGAATTCCCAATACTCTCCGGAAATGTATTCCACTCACTAACCACTAAACAAACAATTGTGTGCAATCCATATGAGCACTTATTAATAAGCAAGTTCAGTGCAGTACTTGACAGCTTGACATTTGATAGCACTTGTATTCTCTAATTTTGCATCATCTGCAAAAACAGCTGCATATCTCCAGTTAAATGTCTCAACATACAAGTTAAAAAAGAAAGGTCTAAAAACAGACCCCTATGGCACATCACTAATGTCTCTCCCCCCCCTTTAAGGATACCATGCTAATTTCTGCTTATTTCTGCTCATATTGTAGTTTTGCTGTTCATACCAAATGAGACACCTTCCTGTCCTGTTCTTTATATACCTCATGCAACTGATTGCTACAATTATTCATCTTGTGCTGACTCCACAGTATCCTCTTCTTCCAAATTTTGAGCTTAATTCCTTCAATTCAGTCTATTGACCTATGTATTTCATAGGTCAAAAGACTGAATAGCTATTTTATTCAGTCTTTTGACCTATGAAATACATTCACACATCAATGCTGTTAAATATCTTTTGGTCAATTGCCATGCAGCATTTATCTCCATCCTGCTTAACACTTCATTCCATGCTCTAGCTTGAACCATTTCCTAAGTCTTTCATAATCACCAGCCTTGTAATTCCACATATATGATTTCCTCACAGTAGTCTTCACTCTCACTAACTGGAGGGAAGTACAAAATCCCACTCACAAATGACATCTTCTGATTAAATGATCAGATCTAAAACTCCCAATCCTCATGTGCATCCTTTTACATACCACTGAATTGTCTGTCAAGAACACTAAAAATTCATTTTCCTTATTAACAAATGACAAGTCTTCATTCCAATATATACTTC
The DNA here is from genome assembly GCF_054136105.1 of Typopeltis vanoorti. Taxonomy (NCBI): domain Eukaryota; kingdom Metazoa; phylum Arthropoda; class Arachnida; order Uropygi; family Thelyphonidae; genus Typopeltis; species Typopeltis vanoorti. Next base: position 44,790,412 of record NC_143558.1, on the reverse strand, counting down.
TATAATTAAAATCACCCATAGTAATCACATTGAAGTACCTCCTTAGCGCAACTGGAATATGACAGCACACTGTGCCCTTCAGTAGAAAAGAACCGAATTTGAATATAAAGATTCCTCTCATAATGAAGAGAGGAATCTTTATATGGGCTTTTTCAACAGAAGGTGAGTTAGCCAATACGAAGGTAGTAGAGTTTTTTCTCCCGGAAAATCAAGTTTTTTCATCCCACATATAGGCAAATTGCCCATGAGAACACACACAAATGACACACAATATATATATACTAGTAGTGTATAAACGTGTTTGGGCAAGGGCAGGTGTGGTGAGGAAATCACAACCAACAAGTGACTTAGATAGAACTGGTTATAGAAGTAAAAATGAATTACTGGGTTTATTAACAAATGCCAGAAGTATCAGAAATAAAGGAGATGAAATGGTTTCACTGATAGTGTTTATTCGCCCCAAAATCATGGTTGGTTGAAGATGATATCCTAACAGTAATAAAAATAGAAGGATACAGTATATCCTTCTATTTTGTGAGGATAGAAAGGTCAAAAAAAAAAAAGGGAGAGTGCTTCTAATGATAGCAGGAGAATTATGTACACATAAGGTAGCCATCAAGAGGAAATAGTGGCAATGGTTATAAGACATATTTAGTTGGATGTTGCTATAGGAGAGGGAATGTGGAGGATGGTGATGAAGAAATGCATAAACAACTTTGATTAGTGAACAAAGGAAGGGTAATAATTATTATGGGTGATTTTAATTATAGAGATATAGACTGGAATGAAGAGATAGCATTTGCAAATAAAGAAAATCAATTTCTCAAGTTCTTTAGAGATAACTATCTCAGGCAGCATGTAAAGGAGAGCACACAAGGATTGAGAGTTTTAGACCTCATCATTTCATCAGAAGATGTAATTGTGAGTGGGATTTTGCACTTTCTTTCAGTTGGTAAGAGTGATCATGAAGTGATTACCTGGGTTGTGGCTAACCATATGCAAACTTCTCTGAGAAAAGGATACATGTGGAAGTACAAGGATGTTGATTATAACAAGCTAAGGAGACAGCTTAGAGCTATAGCATGGAATGAGAAGTTGAGCAGTAAAGAAATAAATGCTGCTTCGAAACCGACAAGAAATACATAACAGCATCAATGTGTGAATGTATTCCAAAGGTCAAACAGCTGAATAAGGTAGGCATAAAATAAATGAATGAGGGGTTTAAGCATGAAATCTGGAAGAAGAAGAAAAAGAAGACATTTAGGAAACAGCACAAGAAGAATAATGGTAATAATCAGGTAAATGAAGACCATAATGAACAAGTCAGGAAAGTGACTCAGTAAGGAGAACAAAAGTGCAATATCAAGCAAAGTAAATCAGGCAAACAAAAACCTCAGAGAGTTTTTTTTAGATGTGTGGCAAGTAGAAGGAAGAATGATCATAGTAATGATGTTAATGGATGAAAGTGGTAGAATGGTAACTGCTGCAGATGACATTGTTAAGGTATTCAGTGATCAATTTATAAGTGTGTTTCATCCTGATCAGGCTGGAACTTAAGTGTAAAGAAGACATAGGAGAGGATGACTTAATTGTGAGTGAACAGGAAGTATTTGAGGAAATAAATAAACTTGATGTCAATAAGGCAAGAGTATTTGATGGCATATCACCATGCATCTTAAGGGGATGTTCCAGGGAACTGGCAGTAGCACTGGCATGCTTATTTAATAAGTCTTGCAATAGCACAGGTTCCAAGGGAGTGGAAGGAGTTTATATGGTTCCACTGCATAAAGGTGGTGATAAGGACGTTGCTACAAATTATACACCAATCTGTATATCTGGAGTTGCGGTGAAGGTACTAGAATGATTGGTGAGTAGCAGAATACAGAATTGGGTTGATAACAGCAGTATTCTCTGTGGTTATCAGCCTAGGATTATTAAATAAATGAGATCATGTTTACTTATGCACTATAACAAGAAGACAAATGTCTTGAAGGGAGGAGCATATACAGTGGTATACTTAAATTTTTTTTTATTATTATTAGACACCTCCAGGGAGTCCAAAAACTCATCGAGGGAGGGCACCTGCTCCACAACTCTGCCTCTGCCGCTCAATCCACCAACTGACCACAATTATACTAACGGCATCTACCCCTGACCACCACCACCACTAGCATTTCCAAAGACAATCAGAAACATCCATGCCCACAGCAGGATTTGAACCTGCAGCCTTTTGGCTAGAGAGTGGATATGCTAACCACTCAGCCAGCAGGCTGGTTAGCAGCTGTTTGCAGATTTTGCAAAAGCTTTTGATAGACTGCCACTGACAAACTGTTAAATAAATTGAAAGGGATGGGATTGGATAACAGTTCTCTTGAGTTGGGTCAGTGACTGACTGGCTGTCAGATAGGTATCAGAAAGTTGTATATGGGAGTGCAGTATCCTGAAAGAGGTAGGTCACTAGTGGTGTGCCTCAAGGGTGAGTTTTGGGTCCATTTCTGTTCAATTTATATAATAATGATATTGGGGTGGGTTTAACTAGTAATATGCAGCAGTTTGCAGATAATGTAAAATTGGGGAGAGCACTGCAGAGTCAAGCAGATGTTATGGTCTTACAGGAGAACTTGAAAAGATTGCATGAATGGGCAGGGAAGTGGAACTATCAGTTCAATGTTGCAAAAATGTAGTGGTTTGAAATCTGGTAAGAAACAATGCGATGTAAGTATACACTTGTTGGGGGAAACTTTAAAGGAGGTAGAGAAGATAAGAGATCTGGGACTAAGACCTGTGGAGTAAGACCTGAAATTAAGGGGCCACATTGCACAAGATGTGAAGATGTCACATCAGATACTGGTACTATGCGTAAACAAAGAGTGATGATGCCATTCTATAAGGCCTTGATCAAGCCTCATATAGATTATTGCCCATATATTTGGTCACTGGGTTTTCTTGGTGATGAAAAGAATATGTTAGAAAGGGTCCAAAAATGATTCACAAAGGTGGTCAGTGGTCTTTGGAATGTGGAGTATGATGAAAGATTGAAAGAATGTAAATTCCAAAGCCTCGTGAATAGGAGGATGAGGGGGGAGGATATGATTGAGACATATAGGGTTGTTATCAGGTTGATGTAGAGAAGATTTTTCATAGAATGGGAGAGGGGTGTAGAACAATACAGGCCATCACTGGAAGTTGTATAAGGAGGGTGAGCAGAGGAGCGAAGAGCAGATGCTTTGCATGAGAATGAAGACATCACATTGGATAATGGCAATGAGTGAAATGCATTGCCTGAGTGTGTCGTGAATGTAGGCACATTATTATTATTATTATTATTATTAATGACCTCTATGGAGTCCGATACTTATCATGGGAGATACACACTATTGCACACAATGCTCATCCAACCATGCTTTAAACTGATTCAATGTGTTTACATTCACTACACGCTCAAGCAATGCATTCTACTCACCAATCACTCTCCATGCAAAAAACCCTCTCCTCACTCATCTGCTCACACCCTCCTTATACAGTTTCCAGCGATGGCCTCTTGTTCTATCCCCCTCCCATTCTATGAAAAATCTCTTCCATATCAACCTGATGACAACTCCTGACTAGTTTATATGTCTCAATCATATCCCCCCCCCCTTCCTCCTATTCACAAGGCTCTGCGACTTACATTCTCTCAATCTATCCTCATACTCCACATTTCAAAGACCACTGACCACCTTTGTGAATCTTCTCTGGACCCTTTCCAACATATGCTCATCACCATGAAAACCCAGCAACCAAATCAGTGCACAATAATCCATATGAGGCCTGATCAAGGTCTTATATAATGGCATTATAACGTCTCTATTTCTGCATGTCAGGGACTCTGCATTGTTGCCATTATCCAATGTGACGTCTTCACAACTTGTGCAATGTTGTCCCTGAATTTCAGGTCCTTGTCCACCATCACTCTTAGATCTCTCATCTCCTGTACTTCCTTTTAAGTTTCCCCACCAAAGGTATAGTTTGCAATATTGAATTGATAATTCCACTTATTTGCCCATTCATGCTATCTATTCAAGTTCTCCTATAAGGCCGCAACATTCGCTTGACTCTGCATTGGTCTTCCCAGTTTCGCATCATCTGCAAACAGCTGCATATCAACTGCATATTAAACCCATCCTAATATCATTTAACATACAAATCGAACAATAACAGTCCCAAAAGAGAGCTTTTTTTTTCTCTGAAAAACCGAGTTTTGGTCCTATAAAATCCTTTTGAGAAATTAACACCTTTTATTTACAAAGAGGAGTAATGAATCTCATTTAGCATTAACATTTTGAAGAAAAAGCAGCCACTCATCCTTCAAACCTTTTCGGAGAGTGAGCTCAAGTTATCAATGAATTATTTTTGGGAAAGAGAATACAGCAAACAACAAAGAGCTCTAAAACCCAATACTCGTATTATTGTCTTTAATCGTGTCAGTGTTTCTCAAAGTGTGGTATGCGTACCCCAAGGGGTACGTGACAATTTTCAGCTATGCATCATTAACGCATGGAATCATTACTAAGAAAAAAAATTAATTTAAACGTATATATTTCTTAATAAATTATATATATTGAGGGGAGGAAAAAAAATATATATATATAATTATATTACATATGAATTCTTCTACTCAAATTGCGAGTTGCTATTGCCCCTGCCATTCACGTCGGGACGATAATAAATCACTCCCTCCGCAACAGCTACTATACTGCAGATGCACAAAAAACAATGAGTTTTATTATGTCCCTGAATAAGGTAAAGAGACATTTACAGGCTGTGTAATATATTTCTCAAGAATCACATGTCCCGTACCAGAGAAACTGCTGTATAGACTCAAGCAAAACCATGTTGCCAATACAACATATGGTTTTGTTTGACACCACCCTGTCGTGAACGTGTTAAAACTAAGAAATATATAGTGAATGTGTTTCAGATATTATGCAATTTGGTTGAAGAGAATTAGAATTTCAACTCAATGTTTAAATGAGAGCCAACTCAATTGTCGGCTTGCTTTTGTCTTTGAGTCACGCGATCTTTTGTTAATACTGCACCAATCATATGCACGTCTTCATAGCTGCTCTATCTCTACTGGCCTTCACGCTCTGCTTTCACTTCTCATCAGTCATTTGTGAAGGATTGTTCATTATGTATCTCAAGTCTTGTAAATTACTGGTAATTTTTGCTTGAAATAATGGGAAAGAAGATGACGTTCTCTGGGTAAATGACTTTGATGATGCACACAAGGAAACAGCTCTCAAGGTCGAAGTAGTGATGCCAAATAGGAGCTTCTTGGTAAGTCATACCCATTTTCAGTTTTTTTCTGAAAACTTTAGTTTCCGAAAATCCCCACATATATCTTGTACCACGATTTTTTGCTTTAAGTTTGGAGGAAAAAATGCAAGTAATATTTGAGTAAATATGGTAATTTTTTTAGCTTTCAAATTCTTAAGTATGGATCATTGGTTAAAGACTGGATTTATAAAACATACAAAAGAGAGATTTTCTTGTTGCTTACAGTTACAAGTAGCTGTAAGCAACAAGAAAACGTTGGTATTGTATCCCTCTCATTAATGATAAATTATTTAAATTAAATAAAAATTTGTATCTTTATAAATTTTGTTCTATTAAAATTAATCATATTTTTGTTTACATGTACATCTAAATTCAAATAAAATAGACATTTACAATGAAATATAATTTTTTATTTAATATTATTATTTTGATACGGGGGGGTGGGGGGGGGGGTACTTGGAAATAATGAAAATTTAAGGAGGACATGGATATCTGAAATTTGAGAAACATCGATACAAGTGATATGGCTAATTTTTTTTTTTAGATATAGCATTAAGAACACAAGATGCTGGAGGAAACTCTCCTTTCCTGTGCCAAAGATAGAATAACTCAGGAAATGGTCAAAGAAAGATGTAAAAAATCCTTTAGTCAGTGAAATTGAACTTATAGCAGTCTTTCTTCCTGGAGAAGGTGGTATAGCAGTATGGAATGTCATTGCTATATAGGTACCAGAACATATACAAATATATATTAAGGGGGCGCTAGTGGGTCAAGCGCTACGAACGTGTTTTGAAGAGCTCCTGATTCAGATAAGTTTTACTAGGAATAATTAAGTATATATGCGTAATTGTTTAAGTAAGTAAACGTTGTACGCTACCGATATTATTAGTGTGGGGTTTTTTTCTTGCTTAAACTAAATACGAAAACGTTAATATTAGACCTAGTAAACTGCAGAGAAAAAAAAAAAAAAAAAAAAATGGCGGCGGCATTGTCATTCCATGATTTTAATTTGGATTTCAGTCGGTTCGTTAAGTGTGAGGTCTGTTATATGTATTCCTTCGATTACATAAATGATTTGTAGATGTTTAGTGCGGATGGAAGAAGGGTGTGTGCGAAATGTGACCTGAACGAGGAATTGATGAATGCGAATATGAAGTTGATGACAGAAAGTGCTAGTACCGATTGTGTCGCGAGTGCACGTTTGAAAGAGTTGGATGGCGAGAAAGACAGGCAAAAAAATTTTAAAAAATCAGGAAAAAAGAAAAAGAGCGATTTGACAACCGTAATGGATGTTAAAAGGGACGAAAGTGAGGCGGAAAGAAACGAAATTGAGAGAACGAATGAAAGTAGAAATGGCGTGGTGCAGAAATCGCAAGTAAAAAAAATCGAAAGAATGAATGATAGCGAAAAAAGAATGATTGATGGCGAAAGTTGGACGCATGTTGGAACGAAAGTACTGAACCAAAGAAAGATGAATGACAGTAAAAGTGAGAATAATGATATCGAAAGTTGGACGCATGTTAGTCCGAAAGTATGGAAACAAAGAACGATATGTGAGAGTGAAAGTGAGAAGAATGATAGTGAAAGTTGGACGTATGTTGGACCGAAAGTACGGAAACAAAGAAGGATGAATGAGAGGGAAAGTGAGAAGAGGGGGTTGAGAGTTAGAAAGTTAGAAAGATTTAATGATAGAGTGAATGTGTCGCGAGGTTCAGAAGGTGAATTGGATTGGATGAAGCAAGAAATGAAATGGATGCGGAATGAAATTAAGAGAATTCAGGTCAAAACTATTAAAATAAATCGTGATGGCATGAAAGAGTTAACAAAAGATGAGCGAGTTGCGTTGTATGGCGACTCCATTATTAAAGGTGTGCTAGAGGATAAAATGCACAAGGTATGTTTTCCAGGCAGTAAAATGAGTAGAGTGATTGAGGCATTGAATATGAGGCAGGAACGAGCAAAAGAGTTAATTGTATTAATTGGTACGAATGATTTGAGAGAGAACAAAGAGCATGTCAAAATGAATGTCAGGAGACTGCTTGGAAAGATAAAGGAGAATAGTGTGACAGGAAGGGTGGTCAGTGTGTTGCCTAGGTATGATTGTGGTGAAATGAGGTGGAGAGCAAGGATTATGAATGATATTCTGGCTGAAATGTGTGAGGAGATGGGAGTACAGTTTGTTAATGTGTGGAATGAGTTTGAGGGACGAAGTGAGCTGTATGGGAGCGATGGACTGCATTTGAGTGGTTATGGTGTGAGTCGCTTGGAGAGACTGCTGCTGGAAAGTGGAGAAGTGAATAGAGAGAATGAATCAGATCGAGAGGGGAGTGATGTGGAAGAGCAGGAGAGTAAGACAGGAGAGATTGAAGGAGTGGAAATGAATGTGAAAGTGAGTAGTATGAGTATAGAAAATGAGAGAATGGGTGTGCAAGAGGAGCAGGGAAACGGCGAGGCTCAGGGTGGACAGGGATACACAGCGTGAGAAAGGTGGATGCTCCAAGAGGAGGTGAGAGAATGTGTAGGCAGGAAAGTAATGGGATGATCAGGGATCAAAAGGAAACAGATGGAATTGCAAAGGGTTCTAAAATGAAGAAGCAGAAAGGGAAATGGCCCCAGTCCAGCATGGAGAGATCACATCGAGTGAGTGGTATCAGTGGAACTAGCTGTAGATCCAGAAATGAGTTGTTGTGTTTGTATACCAATGCTAGAAGTATAAGAAACAAGGCGGATGAAATGGTTGCACTAATTGTGTCTGTGCACCCAGAGATTGTCGGAATAAGTGAGACATGGTTAGATGAGGATGACATCCTGACAGGAATAGAGATGGAAAGGTATGATGTGTTTCGTGAGGATAGAAGGGGTAAAAAGGGAGGGGGAGTGCTATTGATGATAGAGAAAGAGTTATGTCCATACAAGGTAGAGATGCAAGAGGGAAATGGGGCCAGTGGTTTTGAGGCAGTATGGTGTGAGATAGAAGTGAATAGAATCAAATACTTGGTGGGATGTTGTTATAGACCTGGTAATGTGGATGGTGGTGATAGTGAAATGTATAGTCAAATAAGCCAAGCAAATAAGAAAAGGGTGATTTTAATTATGGCAATATAGACTGGAATGAAGAGATAGCAACTGGAAGTAAAGAAAATGAGTTTCTTGAGTTTTTGAGGGATAACTACCTCAGACAGTATGTAACAGAGGGCACAAGAGGATTAAGGGTCTTGGATTTGGTCATCTCATCGGAGGATGTAATTATCAATGAGGTATCAAATCATCCACCAATTGGTGAAAGTGACCATGAGGTGATTACTTGGGTGGTTGCCAGCAGTGCAAAGACCCCTGTGAAAAAAGGGTATATGTGGAACTACAAGGGGGGGTGATTATGAAGAGCTCAGGAGACAGCTTGCAGGTGTAGCATGGAATGAGGAGTTAGCTGGAAAAGAGATCAATGCAGCTTGGGGGATTTTCAAAATATATTTAGTGGATGCTATGTCTAAATGTATACCACGGGTGAGAAGGTTAAATAAGTTAGGTGTGAGATGGATGAATAAAGAGATTAAGCATGCAATACAGAGAAAAAGGGCATTGTGGAGGAAGCATAAGAGAAGTGGAAGTAACCAATTTCATGAGTTCTACAAAGACCAGGCAAGGAGAGTGACTTGGTTGGTGAGAGTAGCTAAAGAGAGGTATGAACAGCAGTTAGCTAATGAAGCTAAAAAGAATCCTAGGGAGTTCTTTCGATATGTAGCCAGCAAAAGAAAGAATGATTATGGAAGGATGACATTGATTGGAGGAAATGGTATAAAGAAAGCTGTTGCAGAATGTGTGGTGGAGATACTTAATGAGCAGTTCATAAAGATCTTTCAATCTTGTGAATGTGACTGCATGGAGAGATTAAGAGCAGTTGATGATGGGGAGGAGAGACTGACTGTAAGTGAGCAAGAGGTGTTTGGGGAGTTGAGTGAACTAGATGTAAATAAGGCTGTGGGACTTGATAATATATCACCGCGTATTCTGAAGGAATGTGCCAGAGAGTTGACACCTGCCTTGACATATTTTTTTAATACGAGTCTTGCACTTGGTCAAGTCCCTAAAGAGTGGAAGGAGGGCAAGATTGTGCCACTTCATAAAGGAGGTGATCGAACTCAAGCATCAAACTATAGGCCTATCTGTGTGTCAGGTGTTGTGGTTAAGTTGTTGGAGAAGCTTGTCAGAACTAGGATCCAGAGTTGGGTTGACAACAATGGTATAATCTTTGATGGACAGCATGGATTTGCTAAAGGGAGGTCGTGTTTTAGTAATCTACTTACTTATTACAATAAAGTGACTGCTTCCTTGGACAGAGGAGAAGGATACACAGTAATATACTTGGATTTTGCAAAAGCTTTTGATAGAGTACCTCATGATAAGTTGACAGTCAAACTAGAGCAGATGGGGTTGGATATTAGATTAGTGCATTGGATTGGAGACTGGCTATCTGATAGGTATCAACAAGTTGTGTATGGGGGTGCAATATCCAGGAAAAGGAAAGTCACTAGTGGAGTGCCTCAGGGATCTGTTTTTGGGCCATTACTATTTAACTTGTATATTAATGATATTGGCGAAGATTTGGATGGAGATATTCAGTTGTTTGCAGATGATGCAAAGTTGGGACGAACCATAAAGAGTAGTGAAGATGTTGTGGCCTTGCAAGAAGACTTGAATAAATTGAGTGATTGGGCAAGCAAATGGGGATGCGAGTTCAATGTTGCAAAATGTAAGGTTTTAAAATTTGGAAAACAAAGATGGGATGCAGAATTTATGCTTGGTGAGAATATATTGTTGGAAGTAGAGGAAATAAGAGATCTGGGAGTGATAGTGGATAAGGATCTAAAATTTAGGGGACACATCGCCAAAATTGTGAAGACAACACAAAGACTTCTGGGAATGATGAGGAAGACCCTGACGTGTAGAAGTAGGGAGATTCTTGTTCCATTGTATAAGGCTTTGATTAGGCCACACATGGACTATTGTGCCCAGATTTGGTCACCTGGTTTTCAGAAGGATGAAGAGATGTTGGAAAGGGTGCAAAGGCGACTGACTAAGGTAGTTTCTGACCTCTGGAATGTCGAGTATGAGGAAAGATTGAAAAGATGTAATTTGCAGAGTCTAGTTGAGAGAAGGAAGAGGGGAGATATGATAGAGACCTACAAGTTGGTAAGGGGTTGTTATAGGATCAATGGTGGAGAAGTTCTACAGAGAATAGTGGGAGATCAGGGGAGAACCAGAGGTCATCCCTGGAAACTGTATAAAGAGGGTGTGAGTAGGGGAGTGAGAGGCAGGTTTTTTTCGTGCAGAGTTGTGAATGATTGGAATGCCTTGCCTGAGAGTGTGGTGTCTGCAAGGAGTTTGAATGTGTTTAAGATGCGGTATGATGAGATGTGTGTGAGATAAAAGGACCTCCAAGATGAGTCTTTGACTCCATGAGGTCTTGTTTAATAATAATAATAATATATTAATCAGAAAACCGACGATTTTAGCTGCCTCCTATTATCAACACTTAAGGGTGTAAGCATGTCATCTGCCAGCATGTTAGAATTATCTCAGGATTCATTATTATTATTATTATTATTAAGAGAGAATTCCAGGGAGTCAGAAACTGATTCAGGGAGGCCATATTTTTGCACCAACTATTATACCTGTTCTTGAATTCATTCACTCTACTTGCACACATAACATCCAATGGCAATCCATTCCAATCACACACTACTCTATGACAGAAAAATCTCGCCCTAATCCTCCCCCCTCCCTTCTTGACAGCATTCATTTTCAACTTTCATGGATGCCCTAGCATTCTTTCCCTACCCTCCATAAAAGAAAAAATTACATCTACTGAAATTCTGTATAAATCTTTCAGAAGTATGTAAGTTGCAATCATAACACCCTTCTTTCTCCTGTTTGCAAGCATCTGCAGACTACAAATTCTCAATCTGTCTCCATAATCTGCATTCCACAATCCTGATATTATTTTTGACAATCTCTCCACTGTATCAGAATCACCACGGAAACCAGGAGACTAGACCTGGTGCAATAGTCCAAGTGAGATCTTATCAAGGCCTTGTGAAGAAGTAAAATGACTTCCTTATCTTTACATGTCAAGATTCAATTTCAGCATTGCATTATTCTCTGAGTTCTATTTACAATTTTTGCAATCTGACCCTTGAACTTCAACTTCCTGTCTACGAAAAACTCCAAGATCCCTGGAGCTTCATCAGTTTCTTCAAACATAACCCACCATTATAATACAACATTGGATATCTAATCACACCAAAGTGCATGACTTTACATTTATTATCATTGAAATGACAGACATATTCACATGCCCACAATTCCAGCCTATTCAAATCATTTTGCAAGTACCATACCAACAGCACTCCTGATTACCCAACCCATCTTTGTATCATCAGTAAAAAGCTTTATGTCACATGTCGAATTCTTCCCAATGATGTCATTAATGTACAGATTGAATAACAATGGACCAAGGACTGATTCTTTAGGCACACCACTGGTAATCTTGAATCTTGCAGATTCACCCCACATATGCCAATTTTTGATATTTGTCAGTCAGCCATCTTCTTATCCATGCCAACAGTTTATAATCCAATCACATATTCTCCACTTTATGCAGCAGTATTGAAAGGGGTTCAAAAGCCTTAGCAAAATCCAAAAATATCATGATGTCCATTCTCCTTGTCTAACTCAGTGGTAACATTATTATAGAATGTGAGTAAGTTGCTAAACATGAAACATGAAAGTTGTGCATAGTAAACCCATGCTGTTCACTGCAAAGTAGAGATTCTGTCAACCCATTTCTGAATACAAGCCCTACCCAGCCTTTCCAAAATCTTCACCACCACCTCTGTGATATTGACTGATCAATAGTTAGATACATCGGTCTTGCACCACCCTTGTGCAATGGGATTAACATACATTCTTTCCACTCCTGTGGAATCTTCCCTATTCTGAGACTGAAATTATATAGCCTGATAAAAGGAATAGCCAGTTCATCTGAACACTTTTTTAGCATTCATGCTGATATCTCATCAGTTCCTATTGCAGAATTCTTATTCAATTTGATAGCTTTAGCAAAATGGCTGCTCATTAGTTGAAAACTCACTTCTGCATCAATCACCCTTATACCATCGGCATTCAGTAGAGTTATTCTTTTAAATTCATTCTTTCTTTCATTTGTAGCATATTGATAGAATTCTTTTAAGGTTTTTAACTTGCAGAGTTAGTTTCTTTTTATACTTGGATTTATCTTTCCATACAACACTTGTGACTCTTCTGGTCTTGCTGCTTATAATTACCATCATCCTTATGCACATGATATTCCTTCCATATCTTTTTCCTACAAATCTCTTGCTTTATTATATTACACACCCATTTCACTCCTACTCTATTTATTCTTCGAACTCTAAGGAATACATTTCGATATCGTCATTTAAGTAATTTTTAAACACTTCCCACACACTGTTGAATCCTTCCCATCCAATAACTGATGCCATTGCGCTGAACTCAGTATACTCCTCGGTTGGTCATTATTTCCTGCTTTGTATTTTAGCATGCAAACGTTTCTTAATGGAATATTCATAAACTTAGTCACTTCCCAAGTGAGTATTGCATGATCACTGTCACCAACCAGAGGCAGAATAGTTATACCTTTAACTGAAACACCCTCTGACACTATAATCAAATCTACCACTCTTTGACCTCAAGTTCCTTCTGTCACATGCTTCTTGAAGAAGTTGTCTCACAAAAGGTCAATAAATCCAGTCATGCGATTTCATAGCTATCCAATCAATGTTTGGATAATTAAAGTTCCCATTACGATTACTCTTTTCACGCCCATCTTAATTATTTATTGATGCATTTCTTCATCACTAGCAACACCTCACTGTGTATTTAATCTTGTTAGACTACACCTCACACCAGATGGTTTCAAACTCACTGCCACATGAAAAATTGTTACTAATATTATAGTCAAAGGTTTCAACTCTAACTGGATTCAAGACATTTAATATCGTTAGCAGTACACCTCCTCCTCTCCTGTCCTTCCTAAAAATACTGTACTCTTTGCACTCAATACTAGTCAGCACATCTGCTTCTTATAGCCAAGTCTCACTAATGCCTATAACACAGGGTCCCAATATATTAGCCAAGGCAAAAAACTGTACTCCTTTGTTACTGATACTCCTAGCTTTTATGTACAGACATAATAAATTAACTGCATGCTCTTTTGTATGCACTTGTCTGTGGTCTGCATGACACAGTTCGACAACTAGCAGATCTCTGTTCTTATCTAGTTCCTTATTTATGCACACATTGTTACACATGCTTAATAGTTTCGAACAGGACAAACACAGAATCATTATCTCTTCATAATCGTTTCCATAATAATAACCATTCCCATCATTAACACAGTTATCTAACATTGTTGCTCTTACACACAGATTCTCACAATTCCTCCCATCAGAATTTAGTTTCCTGACTCTCTGTGTGAGGTCTTATATCAATTAATATAATTTTTCAAGATTCCTGATGCCAAGCACATTCAAGTGTAGGCTTACTGTCTCATACAAATCCAATCTTCCCTCAAACAACTCACTACACACATCCAAAAACTCATATCCATTCCTTCTACATAGCCTATGCATCAAAGCATTTAACATCATAGTCCAACTTGATTCATTTTTATCATATCGAGGTAATATACTTACTATTTTCACTTTCTTACTCTTGCCTCTTCCAACAACCAACCCTTTCTTGTCCTCTCTTATATTGAACTTGTCGTTAGTGCCTATTACAATTACAATCCTGTACTTGAATAACTATTATGCTATCCAAATTTGCATCATCAGTAAACAACATCTCCCTTTAAATAATTTTCTATATCATTTATGTACAAATCAAACAATAATGGTCCAAGTACAAAGCCTTGTGGCACACCATTAGTTACATGCTTTCTCCGTTGCTTCAGTAATGTATTACCTTTTTATAAAATAAAGCAAGAATCGAGATGGATAAAGGGAATGGCTACATGATGATACTGGTGGATTTTGCAAACCTTTAACAGAATATCTCTTGGATTAATGTCATGAAAACAGGAATAAATGGGACAAATATGAAATTGGTGATATGGATATGTTGGTGACTGATGGACAGATACCAAAACGCAGTGTACGGAGGAGAAGAGTTCAGGCAAGTAAATTGTCCGAAAGAAATAAACTGATGGTGTGCCACAAGGCTTTGTGCTTGGACCATTATTGTTTAATTTGTACATAAATGATACAGGAAATTATTTGAAGGGAGATGTTGTTTACCGATGATGCAAATTTGAGTAGTATAAAATAGGCAGACATCAGTTTAATGTGGAAAAGTGTTGTAAAGTTATACAGTTTGAAATTAAAATGTTACAAGCCATCTACCACATTGATGGAACTAAACTCCAGGAAAATAATGAAGCTATAGACTTGGTGGTTGGTAGATAGAGATCTGAAGGTCAGAGGGAATATTGCTAAGCTGTCCATGGTAGCTCATACTTGGTTACTGAAAAACGTGCTAACATGCAGAGATAGAGAAGTTATCATTCATCTTTATAAGGGTTTGATATGTCCACATTTAGATTACTGTGCTCAGGTCTGGTCACCTGGATTTCTTGGAGATGAGATAGTAATTGTGAAGATTCAGAAGCAAGTGACCAATTTGGCGAGTCTGTGGTGTGCTCTCTATAATGATAAATTAAAGTTTGCAAATTGGAACAGTTGGTTGATAGGTGGAAAACAGAGGATATTATAAAAACCTTTAAGTTACTAAATAGGTTTTATTATTATTATTATTCCGGACAACTCCAAGGAGTCGACAGACTCATCGAGGGAGGCCCTAACATCATGTCAAGAACAACTATTCAACATTCACACAGTATCTATCATACCTCGCCTTGAACTCATTCACAGTCATGGCACCCACAACAGACTCTGGCAGCTTATTTCACTCATTCACCACTCTCCAAGTAAAAAACCTAGCTCTAACACCCCTGCTAACCACATTCTTGCCCAGCTTCCATGTATGGCCCCTAGTCCTCTCACCACCAGTCCTATTCTCAAAAATATCTTCTGGATTAATCTTATAGAAACCCTTCAGTAATTTGAATGTCTCAATCATATCACCCCTTTTCTGCCTATCGACCAATTTTTGCAACCCACAAATCTTCAACCTGTTCTCATAAGGTTCATTCCACAGACCTGCTATCATCTCAGTCACTCGTCTCTGGATCCTCTCCAGAGACGAGTGACTGAGATGATAGCAGTAGTCTAGATGGGATCTTATCAAGGCTTGATACAGAGGAACAATAACTTGTTTGTCTCTGCTTGTTAAAGTATTTTTCAGAAGCCAAGTGATTTGATGAGCTGATTTAGCCACTTTTGCAATGTTCCCCCTAAACTTCCCTATCCACCAACACTCCCAAATCCCTGGCCTCGTCAATCTCCTAGAGTACAGTTCCACCAATGTGATATACTGCTGCTATTCTTTTCACCCCAAAATGCATAACCTTACACTTTGCCACAATAAATTGACATCCATTTCCCTAGCCCAATCCTCCAAACTATCCAAATCATCCTGTAAAATTTTGACATCCTGTACACTCACAATTGCTCTACCCAACTTTGCATCATCAGCAAACAAGTGAACATTTCCTCTCAGATCCTTTCCTATATCATTGATGAACAAATTGAAAAGTAGCGGTCCAAGAACAGAGCCCTGCGGCACACCACTAGTCACAAGCCGTCTTTTGGACTCAACTCCTGAATAAACCACTCTCTGGTATCTCTCCATCAACCACCCTCCTATCCATCTCTCACCAACTCTATATCCATCCCCATCTGCTCCAGTTTACTGATTAGAGTTCCATGTGGTATCCTGTCAAAGGCCTTGGCAAGGTCCAGTAAAATCACTGTAAACCCATTACCCTTATCCAGTTCAGCCATCACTGTGTTATAAAACATGAGCAAGTTACTGAGGCATGATCTACCCTTCACAAAACCATGTTGTCCCCCATACAATATCCCATTTTCATCTTTCCAATCCTGTATTCTTTTCTTGACTAATTTCTCCAAGACCTTGACAATGATTCCTGATACGCTAATCGGTCGGTAATTTATAACAGCAGTCTTGGAACCTCCTTTATGCAGTGGAACTATTTTCCCCCTCTTTACACCCTCTCGGGACTAACCCAGACCCGAGACTCAAATTAAACAAAATGGTCAATTTATAGGATTATTGCAGAAGCTAAATATTTCAGCAATTGTTATGGCAGAACAAGAGGTCATCCTGAGTAAGCCAACAAGGGTGTGAAGAATTTTTTGGTTAGAAAGTAATGAATAAGTGGAAATCATTGCCAGAGTCACTTATGAATGCTCCACTTGTTAATGAGTTCAAGAAGAGTTATAATAGATATTATATGGATAGTTTGAGTATCTGGTGCAAAGACTTCATGGTGACTCTATGGAGTCTTTGGACTCCATAGAGGCACCCGCATAATGATAATAATAATGACCAACTACCACTTATTGGTTCTTGTTAGTTTTTGTATGTTATTACAATATTAACATTGTATTCCTGATTATGTGGCTGACACGAAATATTGAAATCAATTAAACTTGTTTAACTATTTATCTTTGTGCTGTGAATTATTCCATTTAAGTGCAACATGAAGAATGATAATAATTTTTAAAAAAAATAGCAAACTGATCATAGAAATAATAATTATTATTATTATTCAGGCCTCCAAGGAGTCAAAAGACTCATCGAGGGGAGGTCCCCCCCCTGAGAAACACAAAGTCTATCATACCACTCTTTAAACTCACTGACCGTTCTCGCTCCCACCACTCCATCAGGCAATGCATTCCACAGCTCAACCACCCTCCACACAAAGAAACCACTCCTTACCCTCTTGCTCACAGTTTCCTTTCGTAACTTCCAGGGATGGCCTCTTGTCATCACTCCTTCCCGCTGATCAACCAAGCGAAAGAACTCCCCAGTGTCAACCCTGTAACCACCTCTCAACAGTTTAAAAGTCTCAATCATATCACCTCTCCTTCTTCTATCCACCAAACTCTGCAGTCCACATTCTCTCAGCCAATCCTCATAGCTATCCATGTACAGTCCTGAAACCATCTTTGTCATCCGTCTTTGTATCCTTTCCACAGTTAATTTATCCCCTTCAAATCCTGGGGACCAAATCTGAGAACAATAGTCCAAGTGTGGTCTGATCAGAGACTTATACAACGGAATGATAACCCTCTTATCTCTGCAGGTCAGTGTCCTTCTCATAATAGCAGCAATCCTCTGTGTTACCTTCACCACCTTTGCAATATGTCCCCCTAAACTTCAGGTTTCTATCAATCATCAACCCTGGATCTCTTGTCTCCCCTACTTCCTCCAGTATAACTCCTCCCATGGAGTATGCAGCATCCCATCGATGTGTCCCAAACCTCAAGACCTTACATTTTGCTGCATTAAACTGACACCCCATTCATTTGCCCATCTATCTAGCTTATTTAAATCCTCTTGCAGGGCTACCACATCTGCACTATTACTAATAATCCTTCCCAGCTTCGCATCATCTGCAAACAACTGAATATCCCCCTGCAATCCACTGGCTATGTCATTGATATAAAGGTTAAACAATATAGGTCCTAGTACTGAGCCCTGTGGGACCCCACTTGTAACCCTCTGCCTCCTGGAAACTGCTCCACCATACACAACTCTCTGATACCTATCAGACAGCCAATCCTGTATCCAGTTGACCAATCTGACATCCAGACCGATATGCTGCAACTTAAATATCAGCTTATCATGTGGCACCCTGTCAAATGCCTTCGCCAAGTCTAAGAAAATTGCAGTATATGCCTTTCCCCTCATCTAATGTTCTTGTAACTTTATTATAAAAGGCTAGCATATTGCTAAAACGAGAGCGTCCTTTCACAAATCCATGTTGATTCTCACAGATAACATTACCCTCATCTGCCCAATGCTGTATACAGTTACAATAATGGAAAAATTAGAAATTAGCTTGAAAGAAACAAAAAATGAAAAATCACTAAGAGAAGTTGACTTATAATCAGAATTATATCAATATATGGGAATATGAAACAGAAGAAGAGATACTCTTGTTATTTTAAATAAGTATACAAACAACCCACTAATGAAAAAAAAAAAAAAAAAAAAGCAATATCGCAATAGGAATGTGTGTGTGTGTGTGTGTGTGTGTGTGTGTGTGTGTGTGTGTGTGTGTGTGTGTGTGTGTGTGTGTGTGTGTGTGTGTGTGTGTGTGTGTGTGTTTTGTTACACTTTAAAATATTCCAAAGACTTTATTCTGGATGCACAGAATTTAAAGGAAAAAAAATCGTTCGTGTACAGTTCCACCTTTATCTAAAAATAAAAAAAAACAAGCGCGTGCAATCTAGAAACATGCATGTTTATTGATTTCGAAAAAGCATTCAATAAAGTAAAAATAAACATTTTAATTTGCTATGAAATTCATTTCTCCAAATTAATTTGGAAAAATAACAAATAGCTATTATCCGAGGGGTTTCCGAAAAGCAAGGAAACACATTTCCCCCTCTCTCTCTGTTAAAAACAGGGCGGGCAGATAAACCCGGTAACAATAACGTTCAAAAAAAGCTCCATTGCAGTGTGGCACTACAGTCGCATCTCAGCTATTTCCAGTTGAAAGATGGCGGCTACTGTGCAAGTGTGGTCCAAAACAGGTGTCGGTGAAATTATTCGTTTTTCGCAAGCAAAAGTGGGCTTCACCAAGTGACATTCACCATAAACTGGTAGCTGTTTTGGTAGAATGAATTTAAAGAGGGCCGTGGTGACATTGAAGATCGACATCGTGATGGCAGGCCTTCGCCGAGCAAAACAAAAAACAACATTTCGCGCATTAAGGGTCTCGTTCTTGAAATTTGAAGTTTGTTTCAAGGTCGATCTTTATGGTGAAACAGCTACCAGTTATATAAACTGGTAGCTGTTTTGGTAGAATGAATTTAAAGAGGGCCGTGGTGACATTGAAGATCGACAGCGTGAGGGCAGGCCTTCGCCGAGCAAAACAAAAAACAACATTTTGAGCATTAAAGGGTCTCGTTCTTGAAATCTGAAGTTTGTTTCAAGGTCGATCTAACTGACCATAATTGTGGCAGCGGGAGTATTTCTTGCGTTCACCAAAGTGGGATTTGGTAGATCTCCCAGTTTGTTCATAATAAGTTGCAAAAATAAGGAACCTTGTTCCTGTTACACCAGAGAGGGGGAAGAGGATCGATTTTTAGGGTAGCAGATAAGGTCCATCGGTTTCAAATGAAGCTTGAAAGCAGAGCAGAAATTATATTATTACCTCAAAGTTCTGGCTATTTTTTGAGGTGCCATGCAGGGCCGTTTCTACATTTTGCAGGGGCCCCTGAAAGTTAATAACTTTTATGGAAATTTTAAATGGATATTTTGTTAATTAATTAATTAAATCAAATATGAAAAATATTTATGCACACAAATAAACAAGTATGCTCTTTAGCATCAATTTAAGTAAACGGAAAAAATTAGTTAAAAAATAAATGTGTTTGTATGTACATGATATATTATTTTATTATGTAAGTACACATTATCATATAAATACGCCAGAACAATGATTTTTTAATAATATAAATAATAATATAATATATGAAAAATATATCCATTTTTACTATAAAGAATGAAATATATATATAACAACTTATAAGATTTAAAAGAAACCTTAATATATTAAATTTTATTTAACCTAATACACTTATCAATAAAATCATTTATAACGCTATCAAAATTCAAATTTTTTGCAATTTCATGCTCTATGGATATTATTGCCAGGGATAACAAACGTTCTTGAGACATAGAAGATCGCAAATAGGTTTTTATTAATTTTAATTTGGAAAATGACCTTTCTGCTGATGCAACCGTAACTGGACTGATCAATAATATTTTAAATGTCGTAGTAATATTTGGATAAACTTCTGAATGAAATTAAATCTATAACCTCAGAATATGTATTCAGAAAAAGATTGAGAAACTATCTTATGGGATTAAAGAATGATAAGAGATCATTATAACTCATATATCATAACCAATTAAGGTATTGATTTACAAATTGGTTCATTCAATTAGGAATTAAAATATCAACATGTACATGTACATTATTATAACTGTAATATGTGTAACATATTACAGTTATAATAACACATATTTGGTTACACATATTTATACACATATTTATACACTTGGTTATACATATTTATACACTTGGTTACACATATTTGCATTAACCAACTTACATTACTCTAAACCAATTATTTAATATAACTTTGAAACCATTCGAAATATATTATATTCTACTTGCATATATTGTCATAATTATACAAGTTGAATAGTATAATATGTATACGTGATGTGAATAATAATAATAATAAATATCCGACAAATTATTTGCAATTATGAATTTTAAAATATTAATGGGTGCATCTTCTGGAACAATATTTCTAAAAATAATTAATTCATTGTAAAATTCAGATTCATCAATATCTGTATTAAATTTTTGATACATCTGTTTGCAGCACAATTTTAATTCATTTTTCTTATTAATTTCATATCATAAAGAAATCCAAATGATTTTTGGTGAATTTCATACAATTCAAATCTTTTTTTGACAGATTGTAGAGCAGTATCTAAAATTACAAAAAAGAAATTTATCCTAAAATTATCTTTGTTATCACCTATGTGTGATTTCATCAGGCGTTTCATAATCAAAAAATACTTTTCTTCGACGTACTCGACTTTCTTTAAATTTAATTTCTATTTCTAATAGATTTGATAGTTCTTTAGCAATCTCAAAATCCTGATATTCTCTGCTCTTCAAACTACTGCACTAACTCTTTAATATGCTCAGTTGCTATGTCTATGGGAATTTTTGCATTTTGTAATACTTGACTTACTAAATTAACTTTTGACAAAAGCTCATACCAAATTACAAGCCTTAGTATAAACTCAAATGAATCTATTTGTTCATATATTGAAACCACTTCTACTTTGATAGTATTATCCGATGAGTTTTAAATAATTCTTTTAGTGCATTTAAAAATTCTGAAATTTGAAAACGTACAGTTCTAACTGATTCTATTCTATATTCCCATCTTGTATCACATAACGGTTTTGGAGTTAATTGTTTAACATAATATGTCCCAACGTGAAGTTGAGGCAGCAAATAATGTATATATTTTTTGTATAACATTAAAAAAATTTATTGCTATAATTGATGATTTTGCGACATCCCCTGAAATCAAATTTAAATTATGACTGGTGCAAGGAGTATAAAATGCCTTTTCGTTTTCATTTAAAATGTAAGCACAGACTCCCTTATATACTCCTTTCATATTTGCTCCGTTATCATACTCTTGCCCTCTACAATCTGACAATTTAAGATTTAATTTATTCAAACGTGATTTTATATTTTCATATATACCTTTACCAGTAGTGTCATTAGTTGAAAATGTCAAAAAGTGTTCATGAATTTCAATATCTGCTTCAAATATATGTAAAAATCTAAAAATTACTGAAATTTGCTGCTGATGACTAACATTAGGAGTACAATCGAGAATTATTGAATAGTACTTTGCCTAGTATCATATTTACAATATTTTGTTGAATTTTGGTTCCCATATCAACAATTAATTCATTTTGCACAATGGGTGATAGATACGAATTTTGTTTCTTACCTATAATTTTTTTTCCTGAACATCGCATTAAATGATCTTTTAAAAGTGGATCAAATTCTGCAATTAATTCTGTGATTCCAAAAAAATTACCATTATGGGCTGTGTACAAAGTATCAAAATTACCTCAAAAAGCTAAATTATGTTCGGATAAATAAAGAATTGCTGCTACTATTCGTCTTAAAACATTTCTTAACCATTCTGCTTCAAATTTTATGACATACTGATTTGTCTGATCAATTGTATTGTGATTTTTTAAATTACATTCCATTTGTATCCATGAATACATGCATTTCATGTGCACTGGATTTCGTTCGTGCAACTTTAATCTTTCACTTACATGTCACCAGTCAGAAAAGCCATTATTAGATAAAAAATTATCATCAGAAGAAAATAATTTGCAACAAAAACAAAAAATAGAGTTGGAAGAGTTTGAATATACAAGCCATCTTTTGTTTTGCTTCTCTCCGTTTGCAATTGTCCTAACAAAGTGAGGTGTGGAAAAACACCTCTTGTTGTCATCTTTTGGAAAATCATTTTCAGTCGAAGGAGACGGTGGACCATGTACAATTTGTGTTAGTGTTGCGTTGTTCAAAATTTTGGGCCATGTTACTGGATCATCAATAGTAAATAGTTCACCTTCCTCTGGTGTCTCAGTTTTAGGATCTTCAATACTCATTGTTTGACCAAACGCATCATGTTCTCCGCTTCCTCTGAGTATTTCAGAGCTCTCATTATTAATTAATGTTGAAGCCGAAGAACTGTTTGTAGTTATTTCAGAACTCCCATTATCAACTGATATATCTGAATACAGTGAGCACTGAGGATTTAATCTTGGAGGGGGCTTGAGCACTCAAGATTTAATCTTGCCGGGGGGGGGGGGTGTTGAGTAGACGATTTGAGAATATATTACACATTGCATACAACCTATGACTGAGCATCTGCAGTGATCGCCAATACATGATAAGTATTATAGAAATAGAAGACAACATAAATTAAAAAAATGAATTTTAATTAGGAAAAGATTTTTGGGAAATTTTCTAGTGTTTATTTCCTTTTTCTTTTGGGGGGACCAGGGCCCCCTGTTCCCCTCCATGGGTGCACCACTGTCTGAACAAATATATGAGTTCAACTTCATAAATTTAAACGTGAATTTCTTTGACGTTCCTCAGCCACTTCTTTTTCTTGTTTTCGCTTTCGCTTTTCATGCCCACTTGGGTATTTTCTTCCATAATAATCTCTCTCATGACTAGTCATACTCTAGAATTAAATACGATAGATTTAATTATAAAATAAGTTAATAAATTAAAACAAAATTACTTACCTGATAAATAAAATATATCTAAAATAGATAATATTAGAAAATAAATAAATATAATAGAGATTGAAAGCTGCTATTAAAGAAAAATTCTGATGTTGGATAACCAAAAACTAGTTTACAAAATATATTTTTAAGATGTTTTGCAAGTAATGTCACATAAAAAAATTGCCACGACAGTATGTATATATACTTGTTCATAAAATCATAAACTAAAATCAAAAAAATCCTTAAAATTATTAAAAACACCTGTTTTTAAATGCACTTTTCCTTATTTAACACTATGTTGTACGACAGTGGTGGCAAACCTTTTTATGTGCATGTGCCAAAAGTTTACAAATCAAGTTGCTGAGGTGTTGGCGCGTGCCAAATATTTACAAATCAAGTTGCTGACATGCTGTGAAGTTTTTAATAGGGGAAAATTTAATACAAAATTAATTGCAGAATTTTATTGAGACAAGTTTAAAAATTAACATAGAATTTCATAAAAATGAACTCATAATTTGGCATACACATTGTCATATACAAATCAATATCAACCTATTATCAATTTATTCATGAGATTTTTGCTGTTGTACATTAGATGCCAAAGGTTTTATATCAGGTTCATATTTTGTCACTGTTAGTAATACACACGCCGAATGAGATTCATCAGTCACCTATTTCTTAAACTGTCTTTTATAAAATTCATTTAAAAAAATAATGACTCACAAGCATATGTAGAGGAGAAAATTGATAATATAGCCATCACTAGTTATTTTTATATTTATTCTTACTGTATTAGAGGGCCCAGTCCCAAGAAACTTACTCGTAAATTACCGTTCCCATTTTTTTAAAGTTCATACATTAAACTAACGTTTAATGTTGGATTTAATATCCACTTAATTTATATAATTTTGTATTGCCAATGTGAAGCCTTTTGGCTATTTATTTTAGTAAATAAGTATTAATAATTAATTATGGAATAATTATAAAGAGTATTAGTACACTTATGTATATGGTGTAGCATGTTGAGAAATATAAAAGTACGCATTTAAATTAGTTATCAATCACAGGACTAATGCTACAATATCGTAGTTTCCTCAGGCCAACATCATTAAATTAACTTGTGGTAAGTTTCATTGACATATCACATTCTGATCACCAAAAATTTATAATATTATTCAGTATAAAATTGATTATTGTATTATTAAATTGATTTTAATGATGTTGGTTTGAAAAAAAAAACGGTAGTGATAAAAACATTTATGCATTGTAACTCACCACAGAAGTCAGTGGAGAGGGAAAGCAGCAGAAGGATGTCGGCTTGTCGGCGAATGCTTACCGTCGAATATAACTGGCACCCCTGATTTCGCTTTACGAAAAAAGACATTAAAACGTTTTGCATATATACCTCCCACACAAAAACAACACGCCTTCCCCAACAGCCATTATATACTGTAGATGCAAGAAAGAAAAAAATTAGTTTTATTGTATCCCTGAATAAGGTACAGAGGCTTTTGCAGTCTGTATAATATATTGTAGAAGCTGGGAGGGTAATGGATGGCAATGCTGTACCAATGAAGTTTAACTGAGGCTCGGCTGTTCCTGTTACCCCCTGGGGTGCAGAGATTCGAGAGTTTTAGTTCACTCTCTTAAGGTTTTTGCCTTAAGGAAGCAATTTGAGTCTCTGTGGAAAGTGTTCTCGGGCACGGCCCAGTGATGGGCTTTGTCGGTGAATGTTTTTCTTCGGAATATGAGCGGTTCTGTTCAGTGGTGGTGTGCGGGTGGATGGCCATCACTGAGATGGACAGTCTTTCGCCCACAATTGAGTGGCCTAGGGATCGTCCGAATTTTTAGAGATGGCTTTACCTTAACATATGGCAGTCTGTGTAATTAGAGCTGTCTCTAATTGCATTATTCTCAACAAATAATGCAATTAGAGACAGCTAGAATAAAACGGTGCTAACTAATGAATCACATGTACCCCTCTCACAGAAACTAGGCTGTATAGATGCAAGCAAAACTATATATTGCACCAGAAACACAGTATCTAACTAAAACTCTTGTCTAATTTTTCAATTACTTAAATAAGTGTTTGTTTGATGCATGTCTAATGTCATTATGACAGATGTCAAAGGCTTACTTCAAATAAAATTCTAGCACGAATTGAAACATGCCATATAATGCTTGTGTGAGTTCCCCTTCCAGCTCAAACGCAAACAAGGCAATAAAAATCAACCAAGGGTTGAAACTTTGTGTGAGTAGAGCCCGCCGGTAATGAGAAGTTCTGTCAGAACGATAAACGACACCCCGTCGTGAATGTCTTAAAATTAAGAAATATATAGTGAATGTTGTTATGACAGATGCTATGAAATTCGGTTGAAGAAAATTAGCATTTCAACTCAGAAACTGTCGGTTCCATTTGTCTTTAAAGGGTCGCGTGATCTTTTGTTAATACCACACCAATAGAATTCATGTCTTCATAGCTGCTCTCTCCTGTAAAACAAAATTTAACTTGTACGTATTGTAACAATTAAAAAAAAGATTGAATAATTTATAAGAGTATAAAAGGATACCATATGTAAATCACTGACATGCCAGCAAAATTCTCGGGCGTGCCATAGGTTCACCACCCGTGTTGTACGATATTGTTATATATTTTAGCGTAGCTTCAAATACTATGGCTCTAGCGCTATGATCTTATTTCGCTTACTATAACAACAATAGTTGGTTGTAAAATTATATACATATATTTTTCTATATAATAATATTTTTTATATAATAATTATAATATTAATTTATATAATAATTTTTAAAAATTAATTTTCTTTTTTCAATTTTTTGCGCTTTGCGGGGCCCTGTGCCACCGCACAGTTCACACACCCATGAACACGGCCCTGGTGCCATGGATATATGAAATAGTAATAAGCATTACTTTAAGCCATATGTTGAGAGAATGTGAAGTGATGGAAGGATAACTTCTTTTTTTTTTTTTTTTTTGGCACTGTAGCCACTGAATAAGAGTGCGGCGAATAAAGGAGAGTTCAGCTGTGAGAGAAGCCTGATTGAAACAGAGATTGTAGGTTCTACAAACAAGAGCTTTAATAATACTATATTGTTTTGGGGAGAGGGGGGGAGAATACGGGAAAGTTTGTATATGCATCCTGGTTTACAGAAAGTGAGTACCATTAGGAAGACGTATGATTGGAATATCCCAAAAAAAGGCAGGCTATTGTTATTTCTTTTTTTTTTTTTTATAGTGAACTGGATTCTGGTATCCTGACTACTCCTTCCTCCTCCACCTGACAGTCAGGATTCCAGAATCCAGTTCCCAGAATCTGAGCCATGTGTCCAAATGCAGAACACTTCAGTGTAACTCGATAGAATGTTCGATGATGGCAGTATCAAGGGCATGTTTTTTTTTTTTTTTTAAATGCTCTATATAAAAATTGGCTCGAGGAGGAGAGAGAGCAATGAGCTCTCCTCTGCCTCCTCTAGCCAATTTAGAAATCAAAAGATGAACAATGCTTGGCTGGAAACTGTTTTGATGACTATAGCCGACATTAGAGAGCCATTTACCGCTACGTCTAAAAAGGGAGAAAGTTTTTAATCCCTATATTGATATATTGCTGTGAAACATGAACATGAAATTTAAAGGAAATTCAAAGGCTAAGACAACTCAGTTCTTTAATTAACATCAAATGAAAGAATTAGGAAAAACAGTGTGGGATCTTGATATTAAGTTTGCATTGAAAATATTGCTGTCGTCGATATATCATAAAAGTAGAAAACAGTGATGTGCTGAGAAGTTTTTGTTTTGAGAAATTTGGCTTTGAACCTGTATTTAGTTTAGCAGTGGCGAATTCTCCCTGCTTGCTGCACAAGCTCATTAATTGAGAAAGAGGTAATATTTATTTGTTAATAAATGCATGCATTTATAAGCATTCCATTTAGGCTTTTATTTTTGTAGACAGAAGACGTCTTAAGCTTGTGCAGCAATAATTGAGCTTTGCGTTGTTTATCGAAGGCCTATGCTTGCTCGTCTAGTCAAAGCTACCTTGGCATGCTCGGTTGTAGGCACTCCCAGATCCTCGCTGCGGCACTGTGATTTCATGCGCGCGCATAACCATTTCCGCTCCCTTCACGTCGTCTTAAATACAAGGCCATACGCAATCAAAGTAGCTCTAGCCAGTGAGCTTCAGCAAGCCTTTACAAGAGTGTTGCTTGGGAAAATTAAGTTACAACCAACTTTTTATGACGATGTTATTGACCAGTTCATAAAGAAGAACCGTAGGGTAGAATTTGTATTCAAGTAGCTAAATTGAAAAAGATAGAATATCATTGTAAAATAAATGTTGTATTTGTATAATTAAATGTACATAAATTTCTAAATACTACATATAGTTTAAAATAGTCAGTAATTCATTATTCCGCTAATCAGACTTCAATCACACCTCTAACTTCATGAATGATAACAAGAGCAAGCGTGAATTTCAAGACCAGCATTCGCCCCTGGTATTTAGAAACTGTCTTGGACAGGATAGAAATAATGGATATGACTAAAAACTATGTCGCAGATGATGTGTCCACGTCGCCAAGACATTTTCAATTTCATTACACATAAATACAGTGATAATTCCAACAACTGCATGAACACTGAAGCCTAATTGTATACAAAAGACCACAGAGGTAACGAACGACTGCGGCCTCATTTACCTATACACAGATATTATCAATTTAATGCGATAAAAAAAATGTTGAAATTGATTTTCTAGAGAATAACAGTAGAATGGAAAACGGCCATAAGGTATGCTAAACAATTATAACAGTATATAATGATAAGCCATGTGACGATATAGTAAACACTGTATAACAAAGTCGTAATAAAATCACTGCAAATATTGCTTTCTTCTTAATACAAATTTCGATGGATATTAATAATATTTATATTAAGAAGAAAGCCAATAAAAAAACTAGAAAAATTATTGAAAAATTGAAATACTAAAAAAAATCTACAAAGATTACTGACGTCTTTAAATAACCCTAAGCTGGCATTAAAATTTCTGATTGTTTGAATTCGCCTTGTTCTTCAATCTTCCGTAAAAAATTCAAAATTCTCCCGATCTTTGGAGCTTCTTGTATTCAGGTTTTGAAGGATAATTTTTATGACTTTCAGGTACCAAGATTTTCTTGCTATGGCTTTGTCTAAATTTCAAATATTTTTGAAGGGAGACACAAATTCGCCGGTTTCGCAAACACTGAATTTGTCAACAGTTTCCGGAAACAAATTTAATGTACTCTTCCTGACGCGGATCAGTTCATTCACGCTAGATAGGAAACACTTGCATAACCTGAAAGAATGCCAATAGCCTACACAGTTTTCTTTTTAATGCAACTTGGAAAGGGAGTAGAAATCATAAAGGGTGCAATGCTATGTTACGTTAAGGGGGTCATGGTAATATGAGTTCGATATTAAGAGAGCAGCAAAAACAGTATTAAACATTAAGAACACAAACAGTGAAACACCTTGCCCTTCAACGTCCTTTAGTATATAATAAAATAGGACGTGTTCCTCTGGAAAGAGCTTCCAAGTAATGCGAGCAGCTACAACAGGAGCCAAATATGGACGTCGTAGCTGAATGTGTAGATCAGTTTTTTCGTCTTAGATAAAAATGGAGAAGGCGTGCAGCAACTACAGGCTAAATGCTGAGCTGTTATAACAACAATCACAATCTGTATGTGATTGTTGTTATAACAGCTCAGATCTGTGCCACAAAGATAAAGGACAGACATAAATAAATAACACTGGTCTTTCATTTAGGCACCAAACTTAGCTTCATACTTAATAAAAAATAAACAAATAAAAGAACATGAAAGATTAAACAAAGGTCAACCCAAAAAGGTATGAAGGACCAATTCTTTTTAAATATTGATTCCATGATTAGTTTGACGGTAGCTAATATATGCAGCAAGGTAACGCAGCATACGAACTAGAAAACAATACTCGGGATCCAGGAATGTTTAGAGAATTTTCCAGTGGGGAAGAATGATGCTGTAACTGGACATTTATATAGTGATACAGTATAATTAAAACCTAACCTTTTTTTTGGGGGGGGGGAGCTGGCAGATAGCTAAAATGATAGTGTCTCCGCTTCACAGCCAGCAGTGGATTCAAATCCCACAATGGTTGTAAATTATTTAGAACCATCGAGGCAGCAGATGATTTTCACAGCTCGAGGTGAAATCACCACCTACTCTGCTTACTGAAACCTGATGTGGCTTAAAGTGCTTTGGTCTTTAGAGTCATATTCCCAGATTATCTAACGCCTTTTTCAGCATGGTAATGATGTACTATCTAAGGGGGTTGTAAAGTACTGAAAACACCTACAGCAAAAATTAAAGCAACTGATAACCACAAGAAAGAATATACTGTATCAGAGTTATCAAGGTAACTTATATTCTTATATCCTCGTAAGTTCTAAGAACATAAGTTACCCTCATAACTCTGATACTAGTATATTCTTTCTTGTGGTTATATCAGTTGCTTTAATATCATTTCTGTTCTAGGTATTTATCAGAACTTTCCAGACCCCCCCCTTCGTGTGTGTGTGTGTGTGTGTTAAAGATACCACGAAATTTTATATTTAGCTTTAATTCTTTTCCCAAGTAAGCAAAACAAAGTTTTGCGCGTGAAATATATTCACGTCTGAGCTACGTGTATATAGAGGTTAATGACTTCATATCACTTGCCTTAGTATGTATCCCATAATGCAAAGCACATTCCTTTTGGGATTGTATAATGCAATGCATAATGGGAAGAGTCACTATCCAAGACCGGTTTCGACCTTATTTTGGTATGTTTAAGTCCAAAAACTCGGGCGATCCCTCAACAATGAGTAACCCTAGGATCATTAACTCAGTGGAAGTTCCACAAGAAGAACCTTCAGCGGTGGCTATGCCCAATGGCAGGCTCACCCCACCAGCGTGCTGAGCCGCTCATATCTCAGAGAAAGCGACCACTTCAGCGCAAAAGCACGCCAGTGGGAGCTCGACCCGGAAGAGATATCAAATTTGAAGTAATGCAGAAGTCATATATATCTCATATACAAGTAGACAAAAGGAGTCTGACCTTATTAATAAAAATCTCTGGATGAGATTTTCACAGATCTCTGAATGAGAGAAAGATGTAGAAAGTTTTTTACCTTGGGTAAACCCAAGGTAAAAGGTGTTTCTCTTTATACCTTAAAGAGAAAAACCAAGTATAAAATTTCTTGGTGTCTTCAATGTATAATAAACACAAGGTAAAAAACTTATATATATATATATATATATATATATATATATATATAGAAAAAAAATATATAAAAAAAAATTTTTTTCTATATATTTTCTATATAGAAAATATATAGAAAAATATATAAAAAAATATAAAAATAAATATATATAGAAAATATATATATTTTCTATATATTTTCAAATTTTTAAAATTATTTTCAAAAAGCAAAACCGTATAATTTATTCATTTTGCCATCGAAAATAAAAAGCATTACTTTAATTTACTTTTGTTTCACTAAGTATTGCTTCATCGCATCCATCAGTGTCAACAAATGATAAGTACGAAAGCATATTCCATATATATATATATATTCTTATTATTATTCCTGATACCTCCAAGGAGTCCGAAGACTCATCGCAGGAGGACACCTACAACTGTCTCAACCACTACACTTAATCTCTACTACAAATCATCTCCATCAACGCCATCTACCGCCCACCTCCACCACCACCACAACTAGTATTTTTTATCTGTAACTTGCGTGTGTTCTTAAGGGCCGATTTGTCTGTATGCGGGATGAAAAATCCGAGTTTCCGGGAGAAAAAACCCTGCTAACCTCCGTATGAGATCGGCTAACTCACCTTCGATTGAAATCGTCCAGATAAAGATTCCTCCCGTTGCGACGAGAATCAAACTTAGGGCTATGTACGATATTTTATCACCAAGCACACGTCATCGGCGCGTGCTTGTGTTTCGATTTAAAAAAAAAAGTTTCAGATTTACTAATTATATGAAGAGCCAAAGGCTTCAATTATGGGATGTAATATCCCTTAACTTAAATAGTTTCAGATTTATTTTCCAGGGAAGGGGTTCCGCATTATCTAATCTCAACTCCTCCCGCCATGTTACTATCCTTCATGAAAACATTCCTACAATGTTTTTAGCGAAATAAAATAAATTAGAGCGCCTTTTATGCAAAATATTAATGATATTTAAGGATAAAATATCATTAACACAAAGAACTTAAAATAAGCAAGCCACGACGTTGATTAGAATATTAGTGCTTTATTATTATTATAAAGTGTCTTAGTTGCCTTCATAATAAGTTATAACCGATTATGAAATTAACACAAAATGACAATAAGAAAAGATTGTATTTTATAACGTGTTATTTCTCGCAGAAGCCCATCTGATAGCCTAAACAACTACTCCCCCCCCCCGCTCCCCAACTGATATGATAGAGGTCTATAAACTTTTCGGAGGTTGTTAGAGGATTTTTTTTTCTTCTTTATATGAAAGGTGTGGAGAGGAAAAGGGAAGTTAAGTTTGATGCAGTTAAGAAAGGCGTAGGAACTAGATTTTTCTCTCAGAGTCGTGAGTGGGATAGTTTGCCTGTCGAAGTGAGCGCATCTAATGTAAATGAGTTTAAGAAAGGTATGATAACTGGTGTGGGTGATAAACGGCCTCTCTCGATGAGTCCTTGACTCCCCGGAGGTCTAATAATAATAAAACCAAAATTTAAATTTTTCGGTAGCATATATTAAAATGCTGATTTAATTGTAATCAATAACAATTAAATGTAATAACTCGGGAACACCTTAAGAAATATTTAATAAACTTGTTTGACAGTGTTTAGTTTCTTAAATTGTACATATTTGGTCTGATGTATTAAAATAAGGAACTTTTATTGTTAAAAGACCAGAAGATAAATGATAAAATATACAAAAAGCCAACAAGTTTCACTAGCCACTGTCTAGCATTTTCAAGGCTGAACTGGTGTGAAAACAAATGCATTAAGTTACATGTAAAACATACACTTTAGTAACTGTTAGGCCGTTACATTTGATCATTCGTGTTTGATGGGTTGCATGTGTTCGAATGCTTCAGTCAGAATCCGGTACAGGACCACGTGTTGTGTAGTTTTTTGCATATTGTAGTTCTGTTGAACTGAGAGAGATGATGAGATTTTTCCACGTCTTTAAGAATAATACCTTGATTTCTATTTAACTTATTGCCTGTGCGTAGTACCACAGGGGCTTCTTTTAAAGTTCTGTGTCTGTTGTCATTCTCGATGTAAGGCATAGAACTGTTTTTCCAATCTATAACGTGATTTGATGTTGAGAAATGATGAGCTAAACCAGATGTGATGATTCAATTATGATTGACATCCCCCACATATTCCTTCTGTCTTATTTCAAATATAATTTAAATTATATTATAATTTACGGAGTGCCTGTGTAGCTCAGTGGATGTGGCGTTTGCACACCATCGCGCTAGGCCGCACGAAGGAAGTCTTGGTTTCGAGTCTAGTCGGCGACTAGAGGAAATTTTTCTAAGCCTTTTTTCGACCGGTTCCCGAGTTAGTCGATCTCTGGCACGGGCAAGCAGGTTTTTCCTCCCGGAAACTCGGGTTTTTCGTCCTGTAAACTCAAGAAAATCGACCGTAGAACCCACATTATTTCAGACATTAAATATATTGTGTTAGGGTTAGAAACCACGAGATGGCGGCACATTTGAGCCGTCTCTCTTCACTGCGTACCGCTTAATTAGTGATAGCCTTGGGCCATCTGTCTCTGATTGGGTACCAGTGGAGATTGAACTGCCCACTCAGTCTCCAAAAGTTAGATAGGGCTAAATGGCCTCGCCTACTCCCGTATATACGGGAATAAAAAGGCGTTAGCTGATTTTTTTTTTTTTTTTTTTTTTTATTATCATTTAAATCTTTCTTACATTGGTCAGACTTCTAGAAGTTTTGAAATAAGACAAAAGGAACATGTGGGGGATGTCAATCATAATAGAATCATCACATCTGGTTTAGCTCATCATTTCTCAACATCAAATCACGTTATAGATTGGAAAAACAGTTCTATGCCTTACATCGAGAATGACTACAGAATGACTATTACTTAATTTCAAACGTAAATTTAATTCCAAAGCGTGTTTTGTTCTACATTTTTTTTTAAATATAACGTGAAAGAAAATCCTATTGCACATAAATATCTCGAACAAAACGGCATTAAACATTTTATTTGATCTTTATGAAATTTCTTTAAAATCATTTTTATCCTTAATCCAAAAGTTGATTAAAGTGTTTCTGAGTTCATCTATTAAATTTCTGTCACAAGAAACTTATAAAAGTTGCTCTTTTTCTACAGAAGAAAGATATTCTGGTACATAATCTGAAGAAAATGGATTCGTGCTCTAGTTTTCTTTTTCATAATCTACTGGGAAATACAATTTAAAATTATGTATTAACTGAAAACAATGATTTTTTATGTTAAAAGACGTTTAATTTTCTTGACCAAAAAGCTCTGGAAAGACTTTTAATGGGATTATATTGATCAAATGCATATAATAAACAACTATGTTATACCAACTAGTTTCACCAACTAACGCTGTTGGCATCTACAATAAAAAACTGTTACAAACTATAATCAACCGATTCCAATTATATTAAACAAAGAACAGAGCGCGTACAATACATGCATAGAGCGTGCATGATATCACTTGTTGTTATTTAGGAACGTTCTATAGTTGACACTATAATTCAGTTCTGGCGACTTGAAAGATCTGATAAGGGTTTTCCAGATCACGGGCAAGATTAGTACTTGGTTCCTGTTAAGGTTTTGTATATACACCGGGAAACTGTTGTGGCCTCCTTAAAAATTCGGGAGCGGAAGTCCTCCTCCATGTAAGGAATTGTGCTTCTATCCCGCTCTATGGTATTGTTCGTTCTTGAGAAATGAAAAGCTAACCTCGATTTTTCTTCTCTGTTATTATTGATGTCACCTATGTGTTCCTTTTGCCTAATTTCAAGGCTCCTTGAAGTTTGGCTGATGTAATTCAAGCCGCACGAGCAGGGTATGTTATAAAGTCCAGCATATTTGGAGAAAGGATGACTATCTTTTGGAGATCTTAAGAGTTGTCTAATCGTTTCTGTAGGTTTAAAGGCCACTCTTATTTTATGTGGTCTGAGGAGTCTAGCAATCTTTTTGGAAACTGTCCCTAAGTATGGAATGACGATGGTAGAAATATAACCTGTATCATCTTGTTGTCTTTGTCGGGGTTCAGAAAAAAGAATCTTGTGGACGAATCTTCGAGGAAATCCATTCATGGTAAGGTTGGTGGATATCAGGGATAGTTCTTCCTGGAGGTCTTGTTGATCTGTTGTAAGGAGGGAGGCATGGTTCTTGAACAATGTGTACAATAGTAAGTTTCTGAGAAATGTGGTGGAAGGAAGTGAAATGTAAATAACGTCCTATGTTGGTAGGTTTGCGATAAACTGAGAGGTTGACACCATCGTTCGGAAGCTTCTTAATTAAAGTGTCCAGAAATGATAATTGGTTATCTCTTTCAAGTTCTAGAGTGAATTTGATTGTGTGGTGTAGAGAGTTAATTTTGTTAAGAAAGTCGAACAGGTCCTTTTTTGTGTGGTTCCAAACGATAAAAATATCGTCCACGTATCTCCACCATACTGTGGGTTTCACATTATGGGTAAATACCAAGAACAGTGAACGGAGCCTGCTCCACCCTTACTACGAGTTGCCTCTGTGTTGCACTATACCAGGTAGACTATGAGTTGCTCTGGTGTTGTATTATCCAGGTATTTGCTTACGCTTGGACTCGATGATCTTTATATAGTCCATATATATATATATATATATATATATGTACTATCCAAGTATTTGCTTACGCTTGGACTCGATGATCTTTATATAGTCCATATATATATATATATATATATATATATATATATGTACTATCCAGGTATTTGCTTACGCTTGGACTCGATGATCTTTATATAGTCCATATATATATATATATATATATATATATATATATTTTTTTTTTTTTTTGTTTTCTAAAAATTATAACTATCCAAGTTTGCTGGACGTGTATATACGTCCAGCAAAGAAATGGTACACTTACATCAATTTCATGGAATACAGCAGTATTCCTGTTACAGCAGTTCCTGTTAGCTTTATATTCTAAGGAAAGAACAATGTATTTCAAATGGAAGCGGGAGGCCTCACAAATTTTTCAGCGGACTCTAGTTTTTATGTTATGAATTTAATGTTTATAAATAAGTATTTTATTTCGCAACTATTATTATTATTATTACGGGCAACTCCAAGGAGTCCTTAGACTCATCGAGGGAGGCCCTAAATAACTACTCAACATCCACACAATATCTATCATACTTTGCCTTGAATTCACTGACAATCATGGCACCCACAACAGACTCTGGCAACTTATTCCACTCATTCAACATTCTCCAAGTAAAAAACCTAGTTCTAACACCCTCGCTAACCACACTCTTTCCCAGTTTCCATGGATGGCCACTAGTCCTCCCAACTATAACAATGTTTTTTTTTTTTCATTTATTGTTGAAATGTGGCCCCATAGAGAGTGAGGTCCCCAGCTTGCGCATCATGCGCCTAATGGAATGCGGCCCTGCCCTAAATCCACAGTATGGTGGAGATACGTGGACGATATTTTTATCGTTTGGAACCACACAAAAAAGGACCTGTTCGACTTTCTTAACAAAATCAACTCTCTACACCACACAATCAAATTCACTCTAGAACTTGAAAAAGATAACTAATTATCATTTCTGGACACTTTAATTAAGAAGCTTCCGAATGATGGTATCAATCTCTCAGTTTACCGCAAACCTACCAACACAGGACGTTATTTACATTTCACTTCCTGCCACCACATTTCTCAGAAACTTACTATTGTACACATTGTTCAAGAACCATGCCTCCCTCCTTACAACAGATCAACAAGACCTCCAGGAAGAACTATCCCTGATATCCACCAACCTTACCATGAATGGATTTCCTCGAAGACTCGTCCACAAGATTCTTTTTTCTGAACCCCGACAAAGACAACAAGATGATACAGGTTATATTTCTACCATCGTCATTCCATACTTAGGGACAGTTTCCAAAAAGATTGCTAGACTCCTCAGACCACATAAAATAAGAGTGGCCTTTAAACCTACAGAAACGATTAGACAACTCTTAAGATCTCCAAAAGATAGTCATCCTTTCTCCAAATATGTATGCTGGACTTTATAACATACCCTGCTCGTGCGGCTTGAATTACATCAGCCAAACTTCAAGGAGCCTTGAAATTGGGAAAAAAGAACACATAGGAAAAAGAAGAAAAATCGGGGTTAGCTTGTCATTTCTCAAGAACGAACCATACCATAGAGTGGGATAGAAGCACAATTCCTTACATGGAGGAGGACTTCCGCTCCCGCATTTTTAAGGAGACCACAACAGTTTCCCGATGTATATACAAAACCTTAACAGGAACCAAGGACTAATCTTGCCCGTGATCTGGAAGAGCCTTATCAGATCCTTCAAGTCGCCAGAACTGAATTATAGTGTCAACTATAGAACGTTCCTAAATAACAAGTGATATCATGCACGCTCTATGCATGTATTGTACGCGCTCTGTTCTTTGTTTAATATAATTGGAATCGGTTGATTATAGTTTGTAACAGTTTTTTACTTTTTAGTGCCTTACATCAGTTATGTACCCTGAAGATGCCAACAGCCTTAGTTGGTGAAACTAGTTGGTATAACATAGTTGTTTATTATATGCACTTGATCAATATAATCCCATTAAACGTCTTTCCAATGATTTTTTATATTTGATACTAATTCATGTCTTAAGGTTAAATTATTTTCTCCAAGAAAATTTCCTAAAGATAGTAGGAAACAACACCTTTTATCCAAGTCTTTGATGATCAACTCAAGTTTTTTTATTGTTGCATTTACTTTGTCATTTAACAGTGAAAAGAGTCACATCTGGTCCTTGTAAAGTTAAAATCGGATCATTAAGTATTCCAAAAATATCAGTTAATCTAGCTAACCATAATTCATCAAAGAAACATTATTTTAATTCACATTTTGAATCGCAAAGGAAAACTCGCACTTCGGATCGAAGTTCAAAAAAAGACGATTTAGAACTTTATCCCTTGACATCTAACTTCGCCATGCGGTAGCAGTTTTTCGTGATCGTAACTCAAGTTTTATTGTTGCATTTACTCTATCATTTAATAGTGAAAAGAGTCACATCTGGTCCTTGTAAAGTTAAAATCGGATCATTAAGTATTCCAAAAATATCAGTTAATCTAGCTAACCATAATTCATCAAAGAAACATTATTTTAATTCACATTTTGAATCGCAAAGGAAAACTCGCCCTTTGAATCGAAGTTCAAAAAAAGACGATTTAGAACTTTATCCTTTGACAACCATCTAACTTCGCCATGCGGTAGCAGTTTTTCGTGATCGATGCCCATCTCTTGGCAAATTTATCGGATTTAATAAAAATTAACAATCTTAAATGATCAAAAACAATTTGCAGTTCTTCGGGTATTGGCTTTTTTTTTACTTCGATTGACGCAGACCTTTACTAAATCCTCATCGCTGCACAATAAGTTACTGACGCAGAAATGCGTACTGACAACACTGCCGTGTTTTTCCAGGAACAGAAAATAACGCCAGATAAGACTCGCTCAAGATTTTAAGCTTTTTGAGAAATATATATAGCTATCCGATCGGTGGTTGAACAAACAAAATATTGAAAATCAACATATGATTGGGCAACTCCTGCTAGATTGAAGAAAAAAAAAATTAAAATATGTAATCATTTAACTTTAGAGGGGGGGGCGGGTATAGTTCGCCCACCGATTAGAGATCCCTCGACACTCCTGCACATCTCAGAAAAAGGAGAATCCATTCCGATAATAGGGTAATCAATCTGTCTTCTGGGATGTGTTTATTATTACAGGTCGGAAAATTTAGCTTTTCTTTTACGAACATTGTAGTTTTTAAAGTGTAACTTTAAAGTTTTTAGCTTTTAAAGTGTACAGTGCTTGTATAACAGTTAGAAAAATGTACGTAGAGTATTAACAAAATTAAAAATAGGTATAGCATAAAACAAAAATTTAACTAAGTTTATATTTAAGAAAGTTTTCTATAAAATAAAAATTATTATACTGAAAAACAGAATTTTTTTTCAAATGAACTTATATATTCTAAACTTACAGTTGAGAGAACTGAGACACTTTAATGTCCTAAACCGATTAATTATTTATGACTTGTTGTGACTCTTTTAACAAACCCATGCAAAAAAAGGTTGGGAAAAAAATACCATTATCAAATCCTTTTAATCTTCAGTCATCTGAATCGGTGTCTGAATCGCCATCACTTTCACTTAAACTGATAACCCAAGGTTCGCATAATTCTTCTCTCGATAATTCCGTCTCTGTCCCAATATATATTTTCCAATGAGGTGACTTGAAAGCAATATTTTCCCCAGTTTTGAACTGTAATACTTTCAATCGCCTGTTCTGAAAGCTTAAAAAGTTTCGACATGTGAATATCTCCAGTTACTTTGCGATGGCGAATGAAACTTTTCACTTCTGCCCAAACATACTCAACAGCATTAATATCGCAATGATATGGTGGTGGCCTCAAAACTAGAAATCCATGCTCTTTGAGCATCATGTCGAATTTAAATAATTAGTTCTGGGCGATTTTCTTTTGACCAAATTAAGCAATTCAATTTTTCGCATATCTGGGGAATGAGAAATGTTATTTGCAGAGAGCCAATCCATAAGAACTTGCTTCTTATTAGACCAATTTGGAACTTTGTTTAATCGAATAGTGATATGAAGCGTTATCAATTATAACAACGGAATTTTTAGGAAGGTTTAGAATCAGTTTTTCTTCTGCCCACTTTTCGAAGATCGTAGAATTCATTTGCCTATGGTAATCGGCTTTGTATAGTAAGTTTGAATTCGGTAAAAAAACCATTTCTCCACCCGCACACAAAATTATTATGCGCCGCGAGGCATTTCCGGTTTGTAGCACTCCACATTCTACTTTAGACTGCCAACAATTTCTATAAGTTAAATTACTATCAATCCAAGTTTCATCTAGATACATAATCGGTCTTATTGCTCTCAAATACTGCGTTCTTGATAAAACAATGTCACTTCGCTCCATGATAAGTTTCCTTTTATTCTGGGACTTTTTAAAACAAAATCCGATTTCATGAAGTATTTTCCTTAAAGTTTCTCTTTTCCAAGGAAAATTAATTTTTCTTTAAGCACAGGAATCAATTTCGAAACAGTTGGCACTCTTTTCTCGACCACGTAAAATTAAATTCGTGAATAGTTCTTATAACGTCTACATCAAAATCATTCAAAGCTACGGTTTCGATGGTTTTCTTTACTCTGGAGCTTTTTTTTTTTTTTTTAGGAGATTTAAATTTTGGTTTACCTTCACCTTCTGATTCCCTACGAATTCTTTTAACACTCGACCCCGATCCGCCCGCAATTGCACTTGCACGTTTTATGACTTGAGAAAGAGGAACAAGGAGACGATTCTTTTTCTCAGAATGTCAGCACATTATTCAATATTCTTTTGCAAAAGCTACTGAAACGTTTAACAACAGAACTTGTTGACTGTACTGGATCCATCATACAAATTAATAATAAAAAAATAATGCAAAAAAGCGACAACAAAAATCAAGCTAGTACCAGTACAGCGACAGACAAGTCTTTCGCTGTACTGGTACTAGTTAGTTCGAAATCACGACATACCGTGATTTCGCATGTTGGCGACCAATTCGTACATGATTTCTTTCTCCCCTTCAGCATGAATCGACTATTCTTGGCAAAATGCCAAGGAGAGATCTACAAACGGTGGGTGAACTATATCTTTAATATTTTATTTTTCATAATTTCATAAATTTAAAAAAATTCAACCGTCTGTTATTTACATATCACCAAATCCTTTTTCACCGGTTGAGAAACGCTGTTATAGTGCATTAGTATCGTGGATGTGCTACGGGTTTAGAAAATCCAGGAGCCCCTGCCCTAGAGATAAATATGAAACTTTTAAGCCACTTAGGACCTCCAATGAGTAGGGTGGAGCTGATGACGATCTCACATCGAACGATAAAATGAATCTACTGCCTAAATTATATTACCTCACGATCCCTCCTTAATTAAATCAACACCTTTAACTTCTATCTCACAAATTCACCTTACGAAAGTGAGTTACGCTTTGGAAACATGCACGTTAAATTCCAAATTACGTGAAAAAGTCATATGTGGTTAGCCATGCACCGCAACTAATGAGATAAACGGCTGATTTACCCAATGTGCTAGAAGCCACTTAGAGTAAAAGAATAATCAGATTAGAATATAGTTTCCAATTTTAAGGCGCTTGTTTAAATACAGAAATCCTCTTTTTCCCAATATTGTTTAATTACTTTTTAATTTTTCTTTTGGAAATACTTTTTTTCTTTATAATCTATAATCTCTCTCTATAATCATAATACCTCGTGAATTATGGAGATATCAGTCCTCCCACTCAAAAGAGAAACAGGACGATGTGAGCACAATACAGTTAGCCAGCAGTCGTACTACTTAGGCGGAATCTTAAAAACATTTTATATGAAAGTTTTGCCCAAAGTTTTTTTTAACAGTCATCTTCTAATTAAGCACTTTTAATATGTTACTAGTAAGCCGAGTAGTTAGCGTATCAGCTCTCAATCGACAGGCAACAGTTCAAATTTCACCGACGGCATGGATATTTGTGATGGTCTTTTTAGATGAGAGATGAATTTCGTCAGCTGGTGTGAGATCACCTGCCCGCTTATTGGAGGCTTGAAAAAGTTTCATGTTTGATTGCTCTAGAGCAGAATTTCCCGATTATGTAAAAAATACAAAATTAACAAAGAGCATAAAAATTCTTAGCTCAACCACGGTGCCATAGGTTTACATCCTTTTGTGATTTGAAAGACAAAAGGCAGTACAAACTGTACGATTACACTTAAAAAAAGTTTATAAAACAGTTTATAGTTGACAGTAAATGAGTTTGAATAGTAGAGTGTTGTGTGTTTAAGGCAGAGCAATCTCGATCCATGATTACATAGAATTCCTGAGTGAAAATAATGATTATATGACAGTAATAACTGTTTAAGCTATCAATTTGTAATTAACTCTTTCAGGAAGATCTCATTTTGATTATAAATGAAAAAGATTTCTCAAATGACACTATCAATCTCGTTGGCTGGGTAGTTAGCATCTCTGCTCTCCAACTGATGGAATATTGGTTCGAATCCTACTGCAGCATGGATGCTGCCGAGTGTCTCACTGCAAGACCATTGCCCTGATTACTAGTGGCTTTGAATGGCTTAAAAAAATGCATCTAGTCTCCAATGGCAGGATTTCAGGATTATGTAATGCTCAGCATGCCCAGGTACATAAAACTGTTAATTTTCACATGAAAATGAAAAACTATTTCTTAGCAAGCTCATATACGCTTTAATCTCAGAGT
Source organism: Typopeltis vanoorti (assembly GCF_054136105.1). Classification (NCBI taxonomy): domain Eukaryota; kingdom Metazoa; phylum Arthropoda; class Arachnida; order Uropygi; family Thelyphonidae; genus Typopeltis; species Typopeltis vanoorti. The sequence goes on along the minus strand of NC_143558.1, from coordinate 44,748,321 downwards.
GAACTCTTCTGTTTTTGTATTGCGCTATAAAGATTAGTACTTTTGGAAGTTTAAAAAATAACAATAAAGACAATACTTTTTTCTTTTTTTTTTAATTCATTTCAGTGGTTAACATCTTTGGGGAAGGTGCTCTTGAAATAAGTCAATTCCTCAAATAATAGAGCTTGAGTAATGCAGTCTCTATGGTTGAAAGGATCTAGATTTGGATCATGTCAATGATATGAGGAAGTTTTAAACTGAAGGTGAGTTATCAACTGTCATTAAGAGGTAATGCATTTTATTATCTTCCTAAAACAAGTTTTTGCTCCATGCAAAACAGATAATCATAAGCTGTCGTTTAAAATTATGGCCGAAGCAACTTAGGCTATGAAGTGTATCATGCCTGTAAATTGCGTGTGTTCTTTTGACCGATTTGCCTGTTTCAAGGGATGAAAAACCCTACCAACTCCGTATGAGACTAGCTAACTCATCCTCTGACAAAAAATCGTGTCCTTGACGGGATCCAAACTCAAGTCATCGATGGGCAACCGAGAGATAATATACGTAGTTCCTGGCCTTCGTTACTTCATCATAATATTAAACAAACTTAGAGGGTACTTATATCAAATATGTAGTATTATGTGAAATATTAACATTATTCAGAGGAAGATTCAGCAGCTTTAGACAAACTCACCTTAAGAAAGGTATATACCATCAATACACTTAAACTCTTCATTGTTATTTTAGTGAACTGCACCATTATACTGAATTTTTATAGCTGAATGTATGCTGATAGGTAACAGAATTAAAAAAAAAAAAAAGTAAATTGCCAACTCCTTCAGAAAATTGGCAGCCGATGAATGGCAATTCCCTTTTCCCCATACCAACGATACAAGAAAGGCTTCCAAACTCAATAAATCTAGAAGTCCTTTATATCGTCTCTGGATTTATTGTTCATGCTGCTTCTTTAATAATCTTTGATTTAAAAAAAAAAAAAAAGCTTTTATGTTATGGAGCACTCTAGATTAGAACATGTACCCATCTTTTGTCTTGAATGTGTCTTTTCGGGAATGATTGCTCCAAAAAATTTATCTCCAAACTGTATAATTAATGGCAAAGTTCAACAAGGTCTCATTTTCCTACCTATGCTTTTCCTTCTATATATCAAAGTCCAAAATACCAGATAACTGCAGATAGAATCTACAGTTTTTCTAATTACAACACACTCATTTTTTTTCAATTGACAATTGCACAATACAAATCTAAAGTCTGCGTTACACTACAAAACAGAATTTCTACATCCCTGTATTCTGGTCTCTAAACTGTTCTTCCCATAGGTTCTGGATAACAGTGCTAATTTCAATTTCAGCAAATACTCAATCCTGCCTTATTGTACAAAACAAAAAAAAGACACTTTTTTTTCAGTCTTACTTTTGACAATACCCAAATCTCCAGACAAATGATCTCTTTTGCGATAACTTCAGTCTTTCTCAGCTTAACCATATTAAAAATACTGCCACTTTAGCATCATAGAGATCTTGTTTTCTCATAAGCAAAAGCTCAAGACATTACTTCTGAACATCTAACTCTAAAACAAATCCCAAATCTATTCAATCACTGAATGCCATTTTTATGCTTAGAGAAGTGCCTTGAACTTACTGAGGAAAAAAAAAAAAAATACCACAGAGAAGAGGATAATTATTTAGTTAACAATCCATCTCTTGTCAATTTTTTTACTCCCATCTCTCTCTCTCTCTCACACACACACACACACACACACACACACACACACACACACACAGTCTCTGTTGAGTGCATTATCCACAAATTTTCTGGGTCACCATTCATCAGAATTAACATTAGCAATTCCCCTACCCCCCCCCCCCCAGCACCATCCTCTAAATTTGGTAAAACGCATGCAATAGGTATTCAATAATCTTTTACAGTTCAACTCCTAACTCAGAGAACAGATTTTTCTTTCTCTTTATTCATTCTTTCCACTGTTGTTTTTTGGAACAGTCTCTCCTTTTATGTATTTTCTAAGAGTATAATCCATAGGTATTGAAATTTAATAATAATAACAAAAAGTGTACTGTTTTCATTTTTCTTTAAATGGAACCATAAAAAATTTAGCAATGCAGAGAGCCCATAACCATTGATGCCTTGGAATCAATATCCTCCTGCATAAAAATATGGCATAATAAAAAATACACAGAACAGCCATTTGTTCCAAATCATAATTCAAAATGAATTGCAATATAGCTTAAATACTTTTAATAGCAGGGAACACCTAAAATAAATAAATAACCATACTAAAGGACATCTAAAAATAATAATAATAAAAAAACCTTAAATACCAAGTACAAAATTACCATAAACAGTACCAGGAGTACAGAGGACACAATGGCAATGTAAACATGCCTATTATTAACATAGGGAAAAACATGCAGCTAAATGAGAAGAAACCCCAAAATTATACATTCATGGATCAATATGGAAAGACCAGACTAGTAGGCAATGTCCCCAACAATGTTCATGCAGTAAGATATAGAAATACTTCTATGTTCAAAAGAACTTAACAAGTGATAAAGTATTATGCTGCAAGCAATGTCTTTATTATTAGGTACTTCTAATTTGAACTGAAACCTGCAACTCGAAATATACAATTAAGTAGTATTCAGAAAATTTTAAAAAATTCAGAAAATTACCATGGGTTAAAAATTTGTAGCAAACAAGTCTTCCTTGAGAGACAGAGTGTGTGTGTGTCTGTGGAATTCTGACATATGTAAGCAAATATATCACCTTTTCCCAAATGAAAGGAATTCACTTTTAAATGATGAACAGAAATTTCTTTTATTATTATTATGTGACACTTCCAGGGAGTCCAAAGACTCATCGAGAGAGAGGGAACCTACTCTACAACTCTCCGTCTCCACTCAATCCACCAACTACAGTGAACCTCATCATTTACACCAACACCATCTACTTTCTACCACCACCACCACTAGTATTTTCACAGACAATCACAAACATCTATTCCCACAGTGGGATTCGAACCCACAGCCTTTTGGTTGGAGAGTGAATACACTAACCACTCGGCCAATCAAGCCAGCAGGTTATTTGATTAACCATATTTGACATGCTGTTAATGGATTGGCTTGCTAATCTATTATCAAATATGTTAGACAAGAATAATATAGTTTAACTTATATGCTTGATAACATGTCTGTCTTGGTTGCATCTAAAGCTATGAAACAGTATTAAATCTGATTAACATAGACTGCATGGATAAGCTAAAGTAATGAGCAGTGAATGAACTACATATTGGTGCAAAACCTGACTGAATTGTAAAGGATTACCTTTAAAAACATTAAATAATAAAAGTGGCCAAAGCAATAAATATGAAATATTGCAGGCAACTATGTCACTGCTTATGGATGGAATAATATATTTGCCTTTGATTTTTAATTTGTGTGTTGAGGCTTAAGTGCTGTGAAGAATTCATGTTAGAGGTTTAATGGAATATTAACAGCACTGAGAAAGGATTAAAACTAATTTTAATACTTCCAATATTTCGTTTCCATCACAGAGACATCTTCACATCTTCGGGGATTACAAAAACTTTTTGTAACAACACATACACAAATACAATACAAAGTGAAACAAAAGTCCTATCTAGGTGGTGCACCCTCTATGGGCATTTGCAGGTGGCCTGGGATGTAAAGGTTAAACTTCCCAAAATTTGGGAAACTTTAATTATCAGAGATCCCTCTTTACATCCCAGGCCACCTGCAAATACCCATAGAGGGCACACCACCTAGATAGGACTTTAGTTTCACTTTGTATTGTATTTGTGTGTATGTTGTTACAAAAAGTTTTGTAATCCCCAAAGATGTCTCTGTGATGGAGACGAAATATTGGAAGTATTAAAATTAGTTTTAATCCTTTCTCAGTGCTGTTAATATTCCGTTAAACCTCTAACATGAATGGATTTTTAATTATTTATTATTATTCATATCATACTATGGGATTTACATTTGTAGACAAACTAGACTAGTACCAGGAGTACAGAGATCATTTTAAGAAATATAACAGATCTAGAAAGATAATGTTTTCTTTATCTTAAGAAAACAAAGTCTTACTAGATTAAGGTTTTTTTTTTTTTGTCTCTCTCCTTAAATAGTAGGCAAGCAAATAAAAGTTATACAGCAGCCATATATGTGGTTTGCTGATTCCAATTTTCAGTATATCCAAGTAGCATGCTGGATTACTCATTAATCACAGCTAAGTCTCTTAACATTCTTTCATCCCACCCTCTTCAACTGACCAAATTATTTCAGGTCAATAATAATCATATAGTCATCTAGAAATAGTATCCTAGCACTCACACTGCCAGGAGGCTTGACCTTAACCGATATTGCATTTTAAGCAAGTATATATCTGAGTGGATAGTTGAATGGTTGAAAGGTGGGGGGGGGGGGGGTCAGAAACTAGATGATGATGATTTGTGGTTTTAATGGTGCAAGGACAGCAAAGGTCATACTGCACCATATCAAAGATTATAGCAGTACACAAGGTAAGACAATCACAAACATCCATGCCTGCAGCAGAATTCGAACCATGACCTGTTTGTTAGATCACAGGTATGCCAACCACTCAGCCAACAGGCCAGCTCAGAAACTAGTGTAAGATATCTAGAGATCAGCTCTTCGAGATAAAGCAATGCTTGCAAATTAATACAAACATCTGGATGAAATGCATGTTTGGAGAATCTGATTTCAATAATTTTATTATTCAAACTTTTAACTGATTTATTTAAAATACTTATTTTATTGATACTAATGTTTATTATATCTATAAAATAAATTTAAAATTCACCACTATAAACAGACAAGAAAAAAATTAACAGTATATGTATACAGAACGATCATGTGCATTTTTATTTATGATACATTTAGAAAGTAACTATATCCTCTAATTAAAAAAAAAAAAAAAAGATTTCCTGAATACAGTTTTGTACACTGCCATTAATTGCAAACATGCAACTTATTGGTAAACGAAAATATTTTAATAACTTTTAAATTAATATTACATAAAATAAAAAAAAGCTACCATTTCAAAATTTTAAAGACCACTCAAATTCAGAATTGCTCTTCATTTGGCTTCAAATGAGAGTTTCTGTGCGATCTAGTAGTAAACATACTTATAAGATTTAATTATTATATTAAGGAAGACGGCAAGTTGTAGTGGTGTAGTGTGCCTTCCCACGATGAGTCTTTGCACTTCTCGGAGATGTTGCGTAATAATAATAAGATATGAATATTTTGATCTTAACTGCTCAATTTAATGTACTAAGCTCTAAGGTATTCTAAGCATTTTCTTTCCTTTTGGTTTATAATTTAATATTTGTTTTGTATGCATAATAATTTGTCCGTTAAATGTTCTATCCAGTTCTGTTTATTTTTTTATTCTTATTAATGATTTTAACATATCCTCCTTTCAGAATATGTATACTTTGGAGTTTTTTTCATACACAGGACTTTTTTTTTTAAAAAAAAAACTTATATTGTGTTAATACTTTTCCATACAATATTTTACTTCCCTGCTTAATGCAGGAAATACTAAAGTATTCTATAAACATGCTTATCTAAATTAAGATGGCTAGTACTGTTTTTACCTTCGTGTATTTGGCAACCAAGATAATTAAAAAGATATGGTCTTAGTTGAATGAGAAAGGTTCAGCTAAGACCAAAAATATAAATACTTCAATATATTGAATGTAACCACATTGGTCGTTAAAATAAGCAGACAACAAAATGAATAAATTAAGCAAAACAATCCGTAAGTTTTGTTAGAGCAGGAACTAATAATAAACTGCTAAGCACCAAACATCATCCAAGAACTGTAACAATCACAGTTACGTCCCGACAATCAACAGTTTTCCGAAGAAAACGAAAAGTATTACGATATTTCATTGCACCAGCGTTGAGATATGAAGATTTCCAAACTCTGTAAAGCAAACTTAAAAACTTTTTAATCGATCTGACTGACTGAATTTGAGTGACTTCATAAAATTAGTTAAAATTCCGCTATATCAAAAAACTATTATACAGGAGAGCAAGAAAATGTCCCATCCTATATTTACTGAAAATGTTCTCTCTTTGAATTGTTCAATCCTATTGTTTTCAGTATATTAATTTTCTAAAGTTTTTTTTTTTTTTTTTTTTTTCACACAGAAAATATGACGACATGCATGAAATTTATGACACTAGTTACAGAAGTCCAGTAACTAACCTTCGGATCTTTTTCATAGTAATACTGCTGAGTCCTGATCCACCGGCTGACTAAATAATCCTTCACAGTGTGTGCAAGGGCAAAGTAATAATCTCTAGCAGTAGCAACATTACGGTCTTTAACTAGAGTATAATGTAAATGCCGATTGTAAGCTTTCTTTAGATTTGTTACATCTTCAACACCAGTTATTGCTCTTACACTAATCTGTTTCCGCTTGTCCATATCACTCTTGGGCGGCGCTGCCATTATTAATCCCTAAGATATGAAACCTGAATATTCGAATTCGGAGAAATTAAAGAAACGGCCCGCAAACAACCCAGCTAACGATGCAAATACCACTCGCACACACACTACCTCGATCTACTTTACACAACTCGATGATCCAGCGGACAATCAAGGTCGCGCCTGCGCACAAAATCCTAGAGCTCAGTCAATAAACGTTGCCAACCCTAAGAGAATTCCGCCTTGAATTTACATAAAAAAAGAGTGAAAAAATAACGAACATTTTGGGAAAAGCTGAATTAATTAGAAACACATAAATTTTATCGTGTATAAGTCTTATTAATATAAGACTTATATTAAAAAAAAAAGAAAAATTACACTATCCACAGTGCCTTAGTTGTCTCTGGAGCATATCCAGCCATCTTAATTCTACAGAAAGTTGTCGTTGATTAATTAGATATTTAGTGGTGTAAATACCGCTTTAACCAAGGAATAATTAATGTGAAAGAATAAATAATCAAGTTGAGATGCTGTTGACGGTGTTTAGATCCACACACAATTAATTCCGTCGATGAACTGTTTTTAAACATCATTTTCAAACTTGTTGCGACATTGTTCCCTGCTATCTACAAGTTTTTTTTTTCTTTTTTCCCCCCTGATTTATTGTTTATTCCTTTAATGCTTCTATCGCAAAATGAAATCATTCCTACCAAGTAATCTGCAGAAGACTGATTTTACGTCAACTGTAATGCTGGAGAAAATCGTTCTTTAACGTGCCAAAAGAAAGATGACTGGAGCAGATCCATCTACAGAAAGTTGCTGTTGTGAGTCCAGTTGAGGTAATGAAGATTCTCCCATTCCAACAATCGAGTTGTTCAATCAGATCATGTGTGTGTGTGTGTGTGTGTGTGTGTGTGTGCGCGTGTGTGTGTGGCGGACATTTTCCTGCAGCACAAAAGTGGTAATGAAAGCGTATGAATGCGGAGTGAGTGATGAACGGAAAGGTCGAAATGCAGGCGTGAATAAGACTAAAAAAATAAATGAATAAAAAAATAAAAAAATTCGAATAATCAGAGCATGTCAGAAAACAGAACAAAACGGTGGTAGAGGAAGTGTACAATAAGGTACAAGTGATGAAAGAAGTAGCGTACATATATAGAGTCCCACACCGGACAAGGAGTGAGCTAGAACAGTCTGAAGAAACGTCTGATGAGTGTTGTAAAGAAGAGAAAAGGTTGGCAGGAAAAAAAAAAAAGATATGAAACAAAGCTAATGGTATTCAAAAACCGCCAGACCCAACCCATAGAAATTAAATATCTCACTATCCAACATCCAACCTCCTAAACAGTACACAAAACGCAGATCCTAAAAGCACAACCATCACACTGGCGAAAACAACACGCCATCTGATTTCAGTTCGATGCTGATCAAAGTTGGAATAGCCATACAAACTACCTACACAACAAACTCTGGATAATAGCGAGAAAACTATATCAATTAAAAGACATTACTCCGACACGCATAAAAAATACTAATCTAAAAAGTATTATGCGAAATTTATGGCACGCAATCACATCATACGCATTCTGCAAACTTAATATTAATCTATTATAAATATATTACTCGTATATAATAAATATATTTTATTATATACGAGTTAATGAATTAATTAATATTCTAATAAAAATTATTATTATTATCAATCAAAAAATTATTATGAATCACACCCAATAAAGGTTTTAAATACTATAGACGTAGTATGGTTGGAATCTATAACCGAGAAATCCTTCTGTAGAGGCATGGAAACTGTCAAGCCACGTTAGGCCTCCACCAGACAATATCATTGTCGCATACATTCGCATGTTCTCAAGTATATCTCTCTAACCATGGAATAATCTCACCATATAGGCGATTAATGTCATTCAATATACTTGATGAGAATGTGATGAAATCATGCTTCTCGAGAACGATGATTAAAGTGAGTAATCCTGTTGGAATGGGGAAAAAAAAAAAAGTCGATAGTTTTGATGAGTACAAATGATTTGAAAGGAGACGGGCATAGATAAGAGAGGGTATGTATACAACAGCATTATCAGAAAAAAAATAAGATTTGAGAAATGATACATTTCTTACAGTAAAAGATTAAGTATACACACAGATGTGTTTGTCTAAGAAAAGGAGAAAATATCAAGCTAGTATATAAGAAATATATTTTTAATGAAAACATGAATGTCACAAATGGCTGCATACAAAAGAAAGACAATTAGAAATGTCCTTGATTCATACCTCTTAAAAATAAACACAAAAGATTTTGCGATATCTGGTGCAATTTCAGACCATGCTTACGTTAATGCGTCCTTCAAGGATTCCCGATTAGTTCCTGGGGAAGTCATTGGAGATACCTTATAAAGCAGCCACACCTTGACAATCTTGGCTGTGTGCTTAGGATCAGTATCCTGCTGAACGACTCATTGGCTTCCAAATTCTCAGATGTCTGTAAATCGGCCTGCAATACCGTCACATTCAAAAATATATTTGCTTTCGTCGGTAAATATTTTCCAAAAATCAAAGTCTTTGTTGATATACTCTTTGGTAAAGTTAAGTTTTTTTGTCTGATTAATTCAGGTTATTAGAGGCTTTCTTATGGGAACTCTACTACCATTAAATCCTTTAGATCGAAGAATTCTTTGCACACTCTCGGCATGTCTTACCAGTCTTCGTTGCAATATATTCCGTTAATTTTGGAGCAGATATTTTCAGATTTGACTTGGCTCCTTTTAGAACACTCGAGCATCTCGATCATTTAATACTCTTGGGCGACCACTTCCGGCCGATTCGGAATTCCAAATAACAGTTTGGACACTTGAACGTTTTTTTTCACAATTGAACTTTTTTTTTTCCCCATTTCGCAATTGTATTATCACATTTCTCATGTCCAGAGAAATTTCTTTTCGTGGATTCATTAACTGGAACTTGACTACGACATAAAAGATTAACTTTTCAGCAGTGTGATGCAATATCGTTTTCTAATTGCTTAAATAAGAACGAGTTCGTATGATGAAACAGAAATACATGTGCTGTATGCAGATTTTTGGGACGTGATTTTCGAAGTTATTTGCATATTCTTGTGAATTTATTTTCTTTCACTCATTTATTATTTCACATATTTGTTGTTGTATTCGTAAATATATAGGAGGAAATACAGAAGCAAAGATACGAATATATTAGTCAGAATGTGAACTGAGAAAAGCCATGATAGCAAATAAGTCAATGCATGGGTGATGAGGGTATACAGGATATATGCAGTGTCTGATGGATAAAAGTGCATGGCATTAGAATCCGGTGCCTAAAGAAAGTGCCGGTAAGTGAGAAAGCATACGGATATCCAGAATCGAGGACACTAGAATATTAATCTCTTATTACAGCTATTAAGATCACGCGAATTGTCCTAAAGAATATATACAGTGTAGCGAATGTATACAAGTCTGCTTCTGATATAAGTGTAAGAATGGGAAAGATCAAAAAAAAAAAAGTTGAATGAAGTATCTCAAATTATTGATCAGAATAGGATGGTCATTAATGAAGACAACGATACTTGTAACTCTAAGATATTATTGCAGCGCATGTATACTAAGCAGCACAAAAGTTGATGGGGAAAAGTTTTTGCCAATGATTAGTTTGCTAGCCAGAGGAGGATATAGTCACGCTGATAAAGTTTGAGATATATTGTATACAACATTGCTTATTATTTCTAATAAGCAATGCTGTATTTCCAACAGGGAGAAAGAGAGGAATCAGCAGGAGTTTGCTGGTGATCGCAAAAGAACTCGACCAACGAGACTGGAAATTAAGTATTGCGTTTGAAGCTCTCCAATGTGAGAGGCCAAGAGGATATACATACTGTTATAGACCTAGGGATGCAAAGGAATATGCATACAAAATGTATCGGAAAATTAGCTTAAAAAGCACAGGATTCAGATATCTGTATCCTCAAATTTAAAAGCACAGAAGAGTTTAAATATGAGAATGCAAACTGAAAGTTTTGAGGACAATGTTGGCCAGAACAAGAAAAGACAGAAAATAAATATGAATATAAGGAAGTTTTTGAAACTAGAAAGCATTGACGAAATGCTTATAAACTCCTATTTGAAATAGTTTGGATATATAATGAGAATGGATTATGGTTGACAACTTCACTAAAGGTGGTTTTAATGCATGGCAAACAGAATCGAAGTTCATTATTCAGAGAGAATTCACTAAGTGCCATGATAGTTATAAGAATTTGTTAGTTGGTTGCAGTTTGTTGAATTTATCTGATAGAAGATTGAATTGAAGTTTATAAATTAGGTCCAGCCACTTAACTTACAACTATAAATTAGGTGTAGAACATAAAAGAGAACATAATAAATATAGTGAAGAAAACTGTTTCTGAGCATAACAATTTCTATATCTCAGTTTAAGCAGTGAGTTAATGGGCTTTAAGAAAGAATTCGATAATTGCTATATATCGAGAATACGCTGATTAAAATTTAATTTTAATGATTATCTCATTTAGCACTGTTGAATATGTTAACATTGTTACATGTCTGTGTATAAATGTGTATACAAAATAAAATAAAAACATGGGAAAAAAAGGATGTAAGAAAAACAAATTGAGAGTAAAAAGTTATGCAAAAAGAATAAGCCAACTTACACGTAGAGTTGAGAATTTCGCGTTACGTATCAGCTTTACCAGAGTGGCGATTATTTGCCGCTCCCCCTTTTTTTTTCTCCTTCAGTAGTGTAAGTCAGGGCCGATTTTATCATTAGGCGAACCTAGGCAATCGCCTAGGGGTACTAAGACTCCGGAGGCACCCCCGAAGTCTTAGAGACAATAAGAAGGCATATACAGTATGTATGTATATATATATATATATATATATATATATATATATATATATATATATATATATATATATATATATATATATATATAAGGAGTTGGACAAGGGGAATGCGTTTTATTATCATTGTTGTTTTGGGATCTCCTCAAAAATTGTCGTGCAAGAAACAAATGACCACTGTTTCTTTTTCATGTCAGCTGCCTTCTCATGTCACAAAAAATCCCTCCACTTCTTCCTTAGTAGAACTTTCTGTGGAACTGCAGGCACAATGTGCACTGCATTATGGGATACTAAGGCAATTGATGTGAAGTCATTAGCCTCTATATATAAGTAACCCAGTAGTGAAGTGACTTCACGCGCAAAATTTGCTTATACTTGGATAAAGGAAGAAACCAAGAATATAATTTCTTAAGATATTTAATTTATAGTATAACCAAAAAAACTTGCAACATCACGCCACTCTCTTTCACACAAATGTTCAGGTTCAGCTATGTGTATTTTCTACAAATATTTCCACAGACAATGGTTACTAAAATTAGCATCAATAATTCCTCAACTCTCTTCTAAATCTCTTATTCGGAGGTAGAGGTGTGATGGTATGGTCCTGTTTTACCTAGTTTGACCTTGGACCTCTGCTGATGGTGCCACGAACAGTGAACTCCGAGAGGTATCTGAACATTTTGGCCAATGCGATGTTTCCTACTTTGTGGCGTTTATACGAAACTGACCATTGTTTCTTTCAGCAAGGCAATGCACCGTGTTATAAGGCCACCGGTATAACTGCACGGTTTGTAGACATTAGCGTCACCACACTTGGCTGGCCTCCACAGAATCCTGATTACAACCCTACTGGACATCTGTGTGATGAACTGGAGCATCGGGTGAGGTCAAGGGATCCGCCCCCCACAACATTCCAACCACATTACATGCCTACAGGAAGAATGGTCCAAATTTCCATTGATCGCTATCGTACGCTTGTGGAAAGTATGCCTCGTAGGACTGCTTGTAGTCCTACGGGGCATAATTGCAGTCAAAATTGAGTGCAGTCATCGCAGCGAAAGGAAGTCCTACATCTTATTAAGGTGGGTGCCATAGCTTTCTTCCTCACAAATATATATATATATATATATATATATATATATATATACAGTATATATTATATATAAGGAAAAGGCAAGAAAAGATAAATCGTCAAAACCTTCCGCATTAACCTTTACAATTACACGTGGTTTCCCACCTCACTACTGTCCATTTCTATCATCAATCAGCAAAAACATACATATTTTCCTAACATAAACTTCAAACTTCGTCTTCTTCAAGAACTATTAATTTCATTTTCTCACTTGCATAGTAAAAAGACTGTCTCAAAGGTGGCATTTTTGAATATGTTCATTCCGAGTAGTATTGACCCACGGTGGCCAAACTGCGGCTCGTGAGCCGCATGTGGCTCTTCTTAAGTTTTTATTGCGGCTCAACTAACAAATAAAAAATATTTATAATTTTTTTAAATTTTCTATTGTTTTGAATTTAATTTTTTTAATTAACTACATTGCTGTTCGGCAATGTAGTTATATTTATATTACCTTGTCATAAAATTTAAAAAGACACATTAAAAGATACAGAAGAATCAACTGACATTACAGAACAACCACATTATTCGTTTCGTTCTTGAGGACGGAGTGACGCGAGAAGAATTATTAGATTTAATAGCATTAAAAGATAGTACACGTGGTTGATATTAAGGAAGCTTTTGATGTTGCCCTTAATAAGGTTCCAAAAAGTAAATTTATGGCTCTTAACAATTTCTGGTAAGTAACTATGGCTCTTGCTGCCAAAACTCTGGCCACTCCTGATATAGACGATGGATCATGGATAGATGACAGACTGTGTAATGTTACCTAAGGCGGATCATGGATAGATGACAGACTGTGTAATGCTACCTAAGGCAATCGGTCTCTACCGAATCCTGGAACTCTGTGGGCGTATGGTATATTATCTATGGTATGTATGGTATACTAATAATAATGAGTTATTAATATACCATAACAGAGACTCTCCAAATTAGAATCTCCCATTTATTTATTTAATTTTGGCTAAAATCTCCCAGTTCCATTCTATTAAATTCATTTCCTGTCTGTATCATTCATGTAGTGGAACCAGTTGCAAACACTCTGGATTTCCTTCCTATAAAATGTTGGAGAATTTATTTATTTTATCTACTAGTATTTTATTTTTGACTCAACTGAACTGATCTAGAAGATAAATATGCCACCGAGCATTTGCAATCATCAATATGGCTTCGAAAGCCAAATTTACAATTTGGCATCTATCTTTCGAAGAATTGTAGGATAAGTTGGTTAGATGTATAAAGATTTTTACAAAGTAAATTATTCTACACAAGAATTTATATTCTTGCGTTAATCCTTTACCCAAACGCAGACGAGTACACAAAGTTATAATGTGAAGTTCACGACTTACATTTTTTTTAATGTGAATTCCGCCCACGAAAGGTTTTTATAACTCTATAGTACATTCGTATCGTGGGTGGGCTAAGAATTTTTTCTATTTTCTTATTAATTTTATATTTTTATTACTTTTCATTACCCTGCTCTAGGAGACCAAACATGGAACTTTGTCAAGCCGCTTCAAGCATCTGAGAGGGGAGATGAAATTCATCTCGATAAATATTTTTAACACAGAAACAAAAGAAAAATTAAATAACACTTTATTTACAAATAAAATCCGCCATGAATATTTTAAAAAGAGGATAAACTGGCTTATTTGGACATTTTACATTCCCATTCCCCCTTCTGGCGAATTTACTACTTCTCTGAATCTACTACTACCATAAATCAATCTTCACTGGCCGATATATACTATATACTTCTGCTCATCATTCTTCTCAAAAGATAGGCATTATATAGAATCCATTTAACTATCCCTAAGGACCTCCAGCTAGAAATTTATAACATTCAAAGTATTATACTAAAAAAATAGTTTATCCACAAGACAGATAAAACAGATCTGTGATTCCTATACAACAGCTCCAAGAAACAGTACAAAGAGTTCAGAGTTCCGATATGAGGAATTCACATCTCCTGCATTTAACCCGTTTCAATAATCTGAAATAAATATTACTTAATACCAACATTATTTTCAGTAAAACTCCATCTTGGCTACCTTACTATAAGGACAGACGGCCTCCTCTTATCCTTCCAGGCATTTACGTTTACCAAAATTACCTGTGATTGTAATCTTTATTTTGGACGAACTATTTATTCTGCTAACGCCTTTTTTTTTTTTTCCCCGCAGTATAAGAAGTAGGCAAGGCCTTTTTTTTAGCTCTATCTTATTTTAGAGATTGAGTGGACAGTTCAATCTCCACTGGTAGCCTTTTTTCGACTGGTTCCCGAGTAAGACAAATGTATTTGGACACCTAGTTCTGGTGAAAAACATGCGCTTTAATTATATTTCTAGTACCAAATGGGACACTTTTGGCCTGAATGAGAGCAACTACCCTTTTCGCGCTTTCAACCAATTTCTGATATGTCGCAACAGAAATATTCTTCCATTCCTCGGGAAAAGCTACCTCCCCCCCCCCCAATTGCTGAGGCTGATGATAAAGGCCGCTGTCGTCTGAAGCGAATTCGGCGTTCTAAATTCGTTCCAAAATATGTTCAATGCGGTTGAGGTCCGGACTCTGAGCTGGCCAGTCCAACACTTCAACGTTGTTTTGTGTAAACCAGTCTTGGCCACGCAGTGCAGTATGGCATGGGACATTATCGCGCTGAAACATGCAAGGGTCACTGCTGAAGTACTTCCACAACGTCGGAAGCATGACGTTGTGCAAGATGTCCAGGTAGCCGTCAGACTTCATGATTTTCTGCATGGACAAAGCACATGAAATATCTCCATACCATTACCGAGCCTACACCAAACTTGAAAGTTGGAATGATGCAGTCCTGCTGGAACCGTTCCCCGGGTAATCTCCAAATCTAAACACGACCATCAGAGTGAAACATT
This sequence comes from Typopeltis vanoorti, assembly GCF_054136105.1. Lineage (NCBI taxonomy): Eukaryota > Metazoa > Arthropoda > Arachnida > Uropygi > Thelyphonidae > Typopeltis > Typopeltis vanoorti. The sequence continues at coordinate 44,732,920 of NC_143558.1, read as the reverse complement.
TGGAAGCGTGATTCGTCGCTACACAGAACCATTTTCCAATCATCTACAGGAAACGTCCAGGAACGGTGTGAAAGACACCCAGTCAAAACGTCGTTAGCATTGAGTAAGTGATGTGTGGCTTGTTCATAGCAGATATGCATTGGTAACCTAAGGCATGCATCTCTCTGCAGACAGTTCTAGTACTGACAGATGTCCTTGCAATATTTTCCAGGTTGACTATCACGAACGAGTTCAGTCTCGAAAATTCCGAGACGTCGATCTTGGTCAGTGAGTGTCAGTAGACTTCCAGGGCGTTTTCCTGCTGTGGTAGCACCATCAACTTCCCATCTATGGATGGCATAAGAAATGATAAATTTCGGTATACTAAGACGTGCAGCAATGTCCGACAGAAACACAACGAATGTGACAACCAACTACCATCCCACGTTGGAAGTCTGTCAGTTCGACTGAACGTGGCATCTTGACTTCGAGTACAGTGCAAAACATACAGCACATCCCACCTTTTATTACCGGACTTACGCAGACACTCCCTGAATATTTGTATGTGGTAGGATCCAAAATTTGCATCGCACAAGGTGTCCGAATACTTTTGTAAACGTGTGTGTGTGTCCAGGTATTGATTCCATCTCTCTCTCTCTCTCTCTCTCTCTCTCTCTCTCTCTCTCTCTCTCTCTCTCTCTCTCTCTCTCACACACACACACACACACACACACACACACACACACACACACACACACTCAATCACTGCAGTTTTATTTACATTTTACATAACCTGGAAACCCTGCTACCAAACATGGAACTTTTGCAAGCCACTTCACGCCTTCGATAAACGGAGAGTTAGTCCTCACACCCAAAGATAATCACAAACACATCCATGCTCAGCAGGGATTCGAACCAACAGCCTGTTGGTTGGAGCGCGGATACTCGACTCAATCATTCACTCAGGATGAGCAAATTATTATGCTTCCAACTTTTCAAAATCCATGAAATATCAGCGTTCATACATCTCTTAAAGATGACAGGTTCATGCCTTGTTTAGGAGTTTCGGAAGTGTCACGAAATAATAATAAATAATAGTAATAGCATTTATTGTTTAAAATGTGAAGAAGCATTAATATCGTAACAGTATTCTCAAACTTAAAAAAAAGTACTATCAACAGATTAATATCTGTCGACGGAATTCTGATGCTGCTGTGAATTACTATTTAAACTTATAATGAATAAATAAATCAACGAATAAACAGAATGAATTACTTTCGGATCACAAATTAATATACAACTTTCTAAAGGAATTTCTCTTACATTCATAAATATTCCCCACATAAAAAACAGATAATGAATTACTATTTATCTATTTCTGCTAAACGCAATAAAAATATTATGCTCGCTTAGCACGAGTATGTTTAAATAAAGAATACTGATTAAATAGACATATTCATTGGTGTTCTGGAAAATAATGACAACAGTGGCATAGTTCGCTGTCCGATTTATTCTAACACACACACACACACACACACAGCTGCCATGTTATAAAATATAAAATTGTATTTAAAAAAAAATGAAGAACGCACGCGCGCACACGTTAAAAAGTATTAAATTATGACAAAAATTATCCCTTGCTACTATTAGGAGTTTCTAATCCATCGATGAGTCTTGACTGCAGGGGGTGTTCGAATAATAATAATAAGATAATGATACTGGCAAGTATTGCTAGGCCTCTTTTGCATATTAAATTTCATGGATACGTTATGAACCATTAAAAATGATATGCAATTTAAAACGGAGTTGTACCAAAACTCAAACTAAACAAATGTTATATTAGCATATCTGAAACTTTACTCATAATTCGGGACATGCAATAAACAAAACTAACCTTTAGATTCTTATCATAATAATATTGCTGAGTTCTAAGCCAGTCATGAACAAGCTTATCTGCAACTGCATACGAAAGAGCCATATAATAATCTCGATTAGTAGCGACATTACGATCTTTCGCAAGAAGGCAATGTAAGTGCATATTGAAATCTCTTTTTAAATCTGTTACAGTTATTGTCTCGGCTAATCCGCGAACAGTAATTTGTTTGCGTAGTTCTTTGGCCTTTGTTGAAGGCTTTAATGGCGCACTGGAGAAATCTTCCATTAGATTATATTATAACCATACAACTAAAATATCACTTCTGATATCAACCTATAATTCTAATGTTGCAATAAATACAGCGACAATGCATGTAACTTAGTTATTCCGTAAACAGATTTTACATATCTAACAAACAATTTATGAATTACACATTTCTACTTCCTGCAAAATCTTAAAGAGCATTTCATCATTTCTGCTTATCCGACACTTTTCGAACAGTATTACTATAACGAGTTCTCGTGCAAAGTGAATTAGCTAAGTAGCACTAGGAAGCGCTGCCTTACACCTTGTCAGAAAAAGAAACAAAAATTACTGAACTAAGCTTACGAATTTTGTTTCATCAGGATTACGAAAATAAAACTAAATACTTCAACCGAGGGAAATTAAATATTCAAAATAAATTCTCCAACCGCATCTCCCTAAGGAACTGAATAAAATATAAACTTTGTAGGAAACAATAATGCTTTTCCTGTGGAAATGGCAGAACAATATAGAAAGAAATGCAATGAAGAGATAAGGTTAAGTGGTCAGAGAAGCAGTACAAGTACAAGGATGTCAGTAATTAGTATACGGTGAATACAAAACAAGCGAAATAAGTTTTTCATACTGATGGTAATGATACTATTCTAAGGAAACAGGAAGTTGAGGAATCAGTACTTCAACCCAGTTCCTTGAAGGTCAATGAGGTAGAAGTCTATGATTGCTTAAGTCATATTGATGTGAATAAGGCTATTGGACTAGATGGAATTTCACCACGTGTTATGAAAGAATGCGCTAAGGCTGACACAGAACCAAAAGTGGCTTTGTGGGAAGACAAACTGGGATGTCAATTTAACGAGAGTTTAGTGCCCTCAACAATCCCTACTGAGCGGAAAGAGGGCAAAATTATTCCATTGCATAAAAGAAGCAAAACGGATGTTTCAAATTACAGACCAGTTTGCATTTCTAGAGTGGTTTTTGAGATCTTGGAGAGATTGGTTAGGAATAGAATACAAGATTGGGTGGACAAGGAAAAAATTCTGTATAGAGGGTCAGCATGGGTTTGTTAAAGGGAAGTCTTGTTTTAAAGATTTGCTTACATTTTAAAATAAGGTGACTATCGTCCTGGATAGGGGTGATTCATATACAGTGATACTTCTGGATTTTACAAAGGCATTTGATAGGCCACCACATAATAAACTTATATATAAGTTAAGGCATCGAATAGCAGATTGACTTTCTAATCGATATCAAACGGTTGTGTATAGAGGTGCCAAGTCTCTCAGGAGGAGAGTTACCAGCGGAGTCCCACAGGATTCTGTTCTAGGACCACTGCTGTTCAATTTGTTTGTTAATGATATTGCGAGTGGTCTGCAAGCTGATATCCAGCCGTTTGCGGATGATGCTAAGCTAGGAAAAGTTATTAGGAATAATGAAGATATACTAGTGCTTCAGAACGATTTGAATAAAAGTGGCTCTGTGGGAAGACAAACGGGGATGTCAATTTAACACCAGTTAATGTAGGGTTTTGCATTTTGGATCTCAAAAATGTAAAGCTGCGTATCATATTGGAGTTGTTTTATTATAGTAGGTGGAGGAAGAGTGTGATCTTGGGATATTGGAGGATAAAGAATTAAAGTTCAAGGGACATATTGCAAAAATAATAAAAACAGCACAAAGAAATGCCAGTATACTAAGAAGAACACTGACAAGTAGAGATAAGGATGCGGTCATTCCGCTATACAAGGCTTTGATTAGACCACATCTGGACTACTGCGCATCGATTTGGTCACTTGCGTTCCTAGGTGAGAAGCAAGCTGTGGAAAAAGTTCAGAGGCGAATAACAAAAACAATATCAGGGTTGTAGAATACTGACTATGAAGAGACAAGTAGAGAGAATGTGGATTACAGATACTACTCAATAGGCGGAAGAGGAGCGATATGATTGAGGCATATAAATTGCTAAAGAGTGCTTATCAAATAGATACCGAGGATATTTTTCAAAGGGTTGAAGGAGAGAAGGGGATAGAGGCAAGAGGTCATTCTCTTGGAAGTCGTATAAAGGTGTGGTGCGTAAGAGAATGCGGCATGACTTTTTTGCATGGAGAGTGGTTGGTGAGTGGAATTTATTGCCAAATGAGGTGGTGAGTGCGGAAACATTGAACCAATTTAAGATGAGGGATGACAAACATTATCTCTGTTAGAATATATCTTACTATTGCCTCCCTTGATGAGTCTTGACTCCAGGAGGTGTTTGTATACTACTACTACTACTACTACTACTACTACTACTAATAATAATAATAATAATAATAAATGTAAAACTAGCAAGAGGCATGTCATCGATAGGGGGCATGAAAGCGAAACTTGCTTATCAAGGAGATGGAGTGATACAGAAGCGGATTTGCGGAGATTCACTGGACAGAGTCAGGGATGATGAAAGGTAAAAGAACCATCTGCTCTAGGAACAGTAAAAAATATGAAGCAGGGGTTGGACTTCTTCTCAGTAAAAGAGAAAGAAACGCATTATTAGGATACAAGCCAGAAAATGAAGAATGATAAACGCAAACTCAGCAAGGCGATTTCAACATCAATGGTACAGGTCTATTCACCCACTTTAGAAAGTACTGAAGAAGAAGAAGAAATAGAGTTCTCCTATGATAACTGAGAAACAATCTTCGAATCATTACTGAACAGAGATATACGGATCATTGAAGGAAACTGGAATGCCAAGATTGAAATGGACAACTAGGAACAGGAAAGAATAATGGACAAATATGTATATGGAAAAAGCAATAAAAAAAGGAGGAATAATGCTGGAGTTTGTCTGGAAGCATGGCATGGTAAAATGCAATTAAAAAATCTAGCTAAAAAACCAAAGTTTTAAAAATGGATATGGCGATCACATGATATTGGGAACCTGTAAACTATGATTTCAACGAAAACTTCGACGCTGCTAGATTGATATAGTCCGTCCCTTGCTTATGAACATCATGTTTTGCGCTGTTCTTCGTTCTTCCTTCTTCCATAAAGAAATTGAAGAATTTAAATCCATTACGGAAAAAGAATTGGAAGATAGAAGCAACAGAATGGTGTCTGCGATTAAGAAGGCGAAAATGGAGGAAGAATATAGAGCAAACTGCAGCTAAGTAAAGAAGACATTTAGAAAGGTGATTAGATGAGTACTGCAAGAAGTAAAGAAATTGATCACGAGAAGAGAAGTATACAGCATGAACAAGAGAAGTATAAAAGGCTATCCGAAATATTAAGAAGAAATGGAGCTCAAAGTAAAGAAAAGCATGAAACATGATATGAGTGAAATCCGGGTAAACACAGGGAAAACAGAAGAGAGAGAGAGAGAGAGAGAGAGACTACGGGACTAGACCATAAATCATCTGAAAAACCATAAAAGCTCAGAGAATGATGAGATCACAGGCGAAATGCTGAAGCACGGCTGCGAGATGATGATGATAGACTAAGGACATCGTTATGTAACACATGAAAAGAAGGGAAAACACCAAAATAATAGACAAGATAAACTTAATGAACTGCAAAAATTAGAACAAATGCCAAACCGTGTAATGTGGGAAAAGTACTTATGATGATATTAACAGAATGAATAAGGAGTTTTTCCACAATTGATGTTGAGATTAATTGTGGAAAAATTTCCAAGGTAAATATAAATATTCATGCCATCTTTGTTGACTTTGGGAAAGCATAGATTAAAAATTTTGGTAATGGGCTGCACTCGAATCTTGCAGAGTAGACAGCAACCTGATATGTCTCTTGTTCCGGAATATCAACAATAATGTAGAGACTGGCGCGAAAAACAGTGGAAAAACAGAAAGATTGTTCCAGATAGTGAGAGGCAAGAGACAAGGATACTCTATATCCCAGAGTATCTTTATCATGCTTTTGGAAAGAACGATGAATTTTACAACAGTAGGAATTTCGGTTTAGGTGGGATAAAATAATGATTGATTTAAGATTTGTAGATGAAATGGTCATCCTTGAAAAAGAAGATGAAGATGAAAAAAGATATAGATAGATAATGAACATTGAAAAAAAACTAAAATAACGATATTTTGAGAGAAGAGCACGAATGAGAAAATAAAGATCAATGGACATGATCTGGAAAAGATCTTGGATAACATAAGCAAAAGTAAGCCAATAGGCAATGAATAAAAAGATGTAGGAAAGCAGCAAACTTTGGCACAAAGCTGATAGTACTGGAAATATCCATATTCAGGAACGCTCTCTATGTACGTATATAAGACATGGGCAATAGTCAACGACTCTGTGAGGCGAATATTGGTATTTAAAAGAACGTTCTGCAGAAAGAGTCTACTAATTGGATGGATGAAAAAGCATTGAGTAAAGAACTCTATAGAAAGTAAACGGAACTGGAAAGCGACTCTAATGCATCAGTTACAATAATTAGAAGGAAGTTGATTTTATACAGGATGAATGACAGAACAATTAAATTTGTTATTCGGTAGACTGGACAGCATAAACAGAACAGGAAAGAGTGGTTAAACGATGCAAAGAGGTGGTGTGGAAAACGTTTACAAGGGTTGAAGCACCTGGCAATGAACAAAAGGAATTGGCAGAAAATAGTAAATGGATGTTAGACCCATGGACACATATAATGATAACACAGTCCAACACAATTTTTGCTCTTTTATATGAGACTTGTTTTTTACTAATTTGGGTGCGCTGATTTCAAATATCAAACCCCATTTTTCTCTATCACGTCAGGTTTTTCCTCTATGGCATTTTCTTTTTGCTAATTTGTAAGTTTTTGATAGTTTTAAGGAGGCAGTACTATTTAGAGGATCAAAAACATCGTTTTTTTAATATTATTTTCTGAAAGTATGTACTTTTAAAAATCTGTTCCTAACTTTTTATCAAGAAATTCGAAAAATTCCCGAAGATATAGCCTGTTATTCAAAGCGGTGCGCAGATCAGAATCGGAGCGCTCACCGCTCTCGCTTGTTAGTAAACGAATAAATGCGTAAGAACCTGTAACGGCACTACTGGCGCTTTAAATGCGAGAGAGGCCGATAATTAGATACATAAATACTTAACAATATTCATTAAAAATTGCAAGAATATTTATAAAAAAATAACAATTTTACTTACACCTGAGTTTTAGGGAATAAAGTTTTGTTTGTAGCAATTTCTGCTGTGTGTTCTGTTTTGGCAATCCCTTTGAATACTCCAACAGTAGTGGGCCATCATGTCAGAATCCCATCTTCCTTGGTACCGATCTTCCATAGTTTTTAAGTCTTGATGAAATCTTTCGCCTTGTTCATCGCTTGCAGCACCTAAATTCTCGGGAAATCTATCAAGATGACTGTATAGGAAATGAAGCTTTATGCTCATGTTGCAACCTAGGCGCTGGAAATTTTCAAGCATTGTTTTCACTAGATCTTTGTAATTGCACGCTTTTTTGTTTGCAAGAAAATTATTTGCAACCATCGTAAATGAAGTCCAGGTCTCTTTCTCAATTTTGTTCATAGAGTTGATGAAATTTGGGTCTCTCATTAAAGTTCTAATTTGGGGTCCATCAAATACACCGGCTTTAATTTTTTCATAACTAAGTCGTGGAAATTTTTCACATATGTATTGGAAACAGTCATCTTGCAAATCTAAAGCTTTAACATACTGCTTCATAAGACATAGTTTGATGTGTAGAGGTGGAAAAATGATTTTTTCTCTGTCGATTAAAGGTTGATTTATAACATTCTATTCTCCAACATTTAAGGATATTCTAAGAGGCCAATGTTTCTGACTCCAGTGTTGGTTTCTAGCTCGACTATCCCACAAGCATAGAAAACAGGGAAACTTTGTATATCCTCTTTGAAAGCCAAGTAAAAACTTCACCATTTTAAGATCCACACAGATGATCCAGTTATGGTCTGTATATTTTAATAACTTCAGAACCTTTTTAATGTCCTCATATGTTTCCTGTAAGTGGACTGAATAGCCAATAGGAATTGAGCCATATACATTCCCATTATGTAGTAAGACACACTTGAGACTTCTGCTTGAACTGTCGATAAATAAATGCCACTCATTTGGATGATATTGTACAACACTCATTTCAGTCAGTAAACCTGACACATTGTTACAGTAAACAAACCCAAACTCGTATTTAAAATATTGTATACAAGATTACTTTCCCTACTACGATAAAAAGTTATCTTCGTATCTTGCTCCAGTAAGTTTTTTATTTAATCTTGAAGCTAACAATTCCGATGATTCCTTTGATAGGCCCAAATCTCTTATTAAATCATTCAATTCCGCTTGAGTAAAATGTTACGGTCCAGAACTAGAAATTAAATTTTCATTGTCTAAATCAACATCCGGGTCTTGCTCCTCAAGAACATCTGGCATATCCCGATCATGCTCGTTCTCAAGTAAAGGAAGTCCTTTATAAATTGGCACGGCTATTTCATTGGAATGAGTAACTGGCCGAATTGCTGAGTCGAGATTTGGATACACAATTTTTTTCTTATTCTTCTTATTATAACCAGAAGTCTGAACTAAACAAAAATAGCAATCATCTACGTGATTTTTCGGTTCACGCCAAATCATTGGAATGCCAAAAGCTAATTTTTGGCGTTTTCCCATGCTCCACTGTCGTAAATTTTCTACACATGACTTACACACTTTATTTGGAGCCCATGACTTGTCCTGATCTGCAATTGTTACGTCAAAGTATGCAAAGTACACTTTCTTAACGAAATCAGTGATATTTGTCCTTTGACTTGGGAAAACTAACCGGTCACTGTTCGCAAATCAGAAAAAGATGAACCAAACACAGGAACACGTGTTTTATTACTGCAATAGAACACGTATTATATTTTTTAATCGAGAATGCGCTAAGCCATCTCTTTTTTAAACCAAAAAAGAGATGGCATAGCGCATCAGCACTCATCTTAATTAGTCCAATGCAATTAATTGCAGGATAACTTTGAATACTTCTGCATAGAGTGGGGGAACAATCTGTTTTATGATTGATTAGAAAACAACAGTAAAGGAGAATTCTATATTTGGTTGATATATTTGAAATACTCAAAGATGAAAATATATGAACCATCATTTATAGGAGATGCGAGAATAGGAAAGAATAAGTGTGAGTTGAAACACTTTCATTAATGGTAAACGAATTAATAATTATCATTTGTGATATATGTATGTCCTATAAGCTGCTGGGTAGAGCGAATAGCATGAACCTATAAATTCTAAACATGAAGAATTGAATTTATGATAGCATAATTAAACAAAAAACCTTATGAGAGAGAGAGAGAGAGAGAGAGAAAGTATTGCAGGAATAAATATGGTTTGATGGAGCAGCAAATCATCTCGAAAAATTTGTTGCACAAGTTATATGTATTTCTCTGGTTTGTGTATATTTCGCTCCGTTTTCCAAGAATTTTATTTTGTTTACTGAGACTCGGTATACATAACATTCGATCATTATTGGAATTACCCACAGTTTCTGGAATCCTAAATTCATTAGTTTTTTTTTTTTTGTTTGTTTGTTTTTGTATCAGCGGTTCTTCTGTCTTATCAACCTCACATATCCATAAAAACAATTAGCATTTTTCTCCTAACATCCATTTTCAAATTTTCAGTTCCAGAAAACATGTGTAACAGCTGTTTGTATTAAAGCCATCGGATATAGTAATCTCTCAACTCATGACAACTTTCAATTGGATTGGTTGACACAATAACCAATCACAGCCGCTAGGTGCTGAGTGAGTTCAAAATTTAAGCTCACCTAGTCACGCCTTCTCAGCGATTTAAAAATAATACAACACTAAGAATTTGACATGTTGCGCCCTCTTTACATCTTTTCGAATGGCTCAAAGGTGTTTGCATTTTGAAAGCACACCCTGGCTATTAACGCGAATGTGACGCAATGTTTATGCCACAAAAAGCGCCTTCTTCATGAAGCACTAATACTTTATTATCCTTGTGAAGAGGACAACGAAGCATTAGTACAGTATATTGTGTTCAATTTTAGGAATCGCGGGAAGTCTGCAAACAATTGGGTGAATCTTTAACGGGAATAAATGCAAAAATATAATATCATTGATACTGATATTTCGTGGATGAGCACCACACACCTAGCACACCCGGAATATTCGTCCGTGATATGTATATATATATATATATTAAAAAAGAATTGAATGACATAAACCGAGAGAAAAGGAAAAATGTTTAATAGTATCACACAACTAGTTTCGGCTTTTTACAGCCTTCTTCGGGTGTTTTTATAAAAGAAAGAAAAAAAAACAAACATTAAACATTGAAGATTAAAACTGTAAACATCACAGGAAAGACACTATACATATTTAACGTGAAAACGTTGTAGTTAACGTATTCAAAGCTGTTCCTACGTTGGCCACATTGTTGGGTGAGTGCGTGCGTATAGCATCTCGTGAGCGCCAGTATTTGATCACAGCAGAATGAGAGTCTGGGAGATTATAACTTAAATTATTATTTAAATGTACAGGGTTGAGGATGATTTCTCTAGATTCTACAATTTTTTTCTCCAATTCGTCATGGCAATGGAAAATGTTGTTAGATCTATCCCAAAGGATTGTATGACTATGGTTTTCATCATCAGAATCGGCCAAAAAAGGATATGGCTGGATAAAGCACTGCCACGTGTTCTATTGTAAGCGATGTCCCTTCTGTGCTCCTCCATGCGCAATTCAATAGCCTTATCTGTCTGACCAAAGTAAGGAATGTCGCAGTCGCACCATATCTTATACACACTGAGATATTTTAGATTGTGATGGATAGGCTTTGGACGGCTCACTAGAGAGTGGATCTTAGGAAGCGGAGCAAATAAAGTGCTAATGTTATATTTTTGAGAACATTGGCTAATATTTGAGAGAATGAGCTTATGTATGGTATAGATATATTGCCTTTAACATTATTCATTTCTTCAGTATGGCGATTAGGATGATTAAAAAGGAATTTTTTAGTAATTTTTTGAGAATAATCATTCAGTCTGAAAGTAGATCTAAGAAAATTGATTTCTTTAAGAAGTTCATCTGGGTCGTCAAGAAGAGAGCAAGCTGTATATCCCAAAGTATAAATAATTCCAGGTTTCTGAGGAGGGAAATGATGGGATTGATTATGGAGATATCTATTGGTGTGTGTAGGTTTTCTGTACATCGAAATATTAAGTTTTTTTCAGAAGAACGGGTCAATTTCACGTCCAGGAAAGGCTGGGAACCGTTAGTTTCAAACTCGTATTTTTAAAATACGATGTTGTATTTTTCAAAAAATACAACGTTGTATTTTAAAAAATACAACGTTTTCTGTGTCAATTACGCATTGCATTTTTTGCCTGTAATTGTCAGTTTTTTTGTAACTTCAGTTTTTATTATTGTGTTCTACCTTTAGTGGATACCTGATGAAAGCTGTAAAAGGCTGAAAACTTGTTGTATCATTTTCATTACAACTTAATATTTTATCTCGGTTTAAAGTCATTAAATATTTATTCTTTAAAATAAATATTTAATGACTTGTACCATAACAACCGAGTAGTAGCTCAGGAATATATATATACTGTATATATATATATATATGTATTGTCATACTCACACAAGCACACTTACACCTACACATGTGGATATTTATAAAAATAATAAATAAAGAAATGGAGAAAAGCAAAAATAATGTAGGATCATCAGCGAACACCAGGACGGCTTTACTTATTTCAGTTATTATTAATCAAGGATTTACTAATTTTTTTCGAAGGTTGTAATTTTCCCCCGAACTATGTAGCAAAATATATATATATATATATATATATATATATATATATATATATATTAGCCAAATACTGTATATCAAAGCTGGCTCTAAAGGTTTAATATACGAGGTGCTACCCAAAATTTCGGGGAATTTAAACAGCGAGTGTGGACTAGTTGTAGTACGGCCTTCGGTCGCTATAAACGGCGAGTAATGCACATTCGCTTTGCAAATAAAAATGCCAACAACTGGACAGCTGAGGCGCTGCGTTCTTCGATTACGTGCCTTTCTGTAGCGTCGTGTTTTATTGGTTTGGCGATGGTCTTCTCCATCTGAAATGGTGGATTTTACGGAGTAAAGAATCTGCATCATATTTTGGTGCAACCTTAAAAACATTGCTCCAGCAACTGCGACAAAGCAGCAATGGCACTCAAAGTCGTGTGTAACGTTCGTAGCAATGTCAAGTCAGTATTGATTTTTTTTTGACATCTAAGGCATTGTCCACAAATTTTACCTCTCCTATGGTCAACTGTCAACTGAAAGTTTTATTGTGAGATTTTGAGGCAGCCAAGAGAGAAAGAAATTGACCTATATGTCCAGAGAAGTGGGAGTACAACGACTGGGTTCTCCATGGTGGAGAACCCAGTCAACGACCTTGACGTTGATGAGAAATCTTCAAATGTCCTGACTTCGAAAAATATGATAGTCATTTCCTATATCCCCTTTTCGCCTTACTTTGCCCTCTGCGACTCTTTTTCTGTTTTCCAAAATGAAATTCCGGCTGAAAAGGCATCATGTTGGTCCCAATTCAGGAGCTCCAAACAAAATCGCTGGAAGTGCTCAACAGTCACACTTGAAGACTTTTAGGGATGCATAGAATCACATAATAACTGAAAACATTCCTAAGTAAAGGGTGCATTTGGTTCAAGAAGCAAACTATTACACTTACTCGCTGCTCTGTAAGAGAAATATCTAGATCTTACCCCTGTCTTAACCGCAAACAAACTCAACTTCCCTGGATGCCCTATATTTTCTCTCTTTCTCTGTCTCCCTACCTTCAATATAAGGAAAATATTCATCGCACGATAACCTACAGCACCCATTCAGAAGTTTATATACCACGAACCACGATCGTATCACCCATCTTTCTCCTGTTAACCACAGTCTGTAGCCCATATATTCTCAGTATGTCCTCACAATCTAAATTCCGTAATCCCGATATAATCCTTGTAACTCTTCATTACACCCTTTCCACAGCTTCTTTTATCCCCATGGAATCCAAAAGATCAATTCTGTGCACAGTGATCCAGATATGATTTTATTAAGGCCTTGAAAAGAAACAAAACAATTCCTTATCTTTTCATATGAAGGTTTGTTTCTACGTTGCAATTATTCTCTGAGTTGTTTCTGCAGTTTTTGATATATGTGACCTCTAAACTTCAAATTCCCACCCACTATAGAGCCTGGACTCATCAGTTTCATGTAGCATAACCCCCGCTAATATAATATACCGTTTGAAATCCCACCACTCCAAAGTGCATAAATTTATATCTACTAATGATAGTTGAGAACTTTCCGGCGTATTCAAATCATTCTGTAATTCAAGGCAGCAGTAGCATTCTTGATTGATCTGCGCATCCTAATAACCTAATATTCTAAATATACAGATTGAAGGACTGAACCCTGTGGTATACTACTGGTTACCATAATCTAGAAAATTGACACCCACTGTATATCACTGTTTTGTTATCTGTCAACCATCCACTTATCTAAGTCAAGAGCTTATATTCAAACCCATATTCGCTAGTTTATGCAACATTCTTTCGTGTGATATCTTATCAAATGCCTTAGCAAAATCCAATAGAATCATACTACATACATATACTTTATCCAATTCGGCTGTAACATTTTTTATAAAATAAGAGCAAATTACTAAAACATGACCTCCCTTTAGTTAACTCATGATGCCCTTGCAGGGAATAGCTTGTTTGTCTACCCATTTTTGTATGAGAGTTCTTACTAACTTTTCTAAAATCTTCACCATCACACCAGCGATGATGGCAAGTCGATAGTTAGACACATCGGTTTTTCCACCACTACCATTGTAGAAGAGAACTATTATACATTCCTACCCTTCCTCTCGTATTATTCCTCGCATTAGGCTGACTTATGTTATACAAACGTCAAAGGACTAGCCATTTAGGCTGACCATCCTTTAGTAAAACTGTTGATATTTCATCTGCCCTCTTGCAGAAATCTTCTGCAAGTTATGTAAGATATCCTAAAATTCATTTTCATGCACCTCTATCCCACCAGAAAAAAAATCAGCTATCACCCTTTTATCCCTCATATAGGTAGTAGGCGATGGCTTTTTAACCCATTTCTAGCTTTTCGAAACTGATTGGACAGTTCAGTCTCTACCAATGGCCAATCAGACCCAAGACTATCATTAATTACAAGCTGTACCTAATGAAGAGACTGGTAAACAAGGTGCTGCCACCTGTTGGTAACTAAATCCTCACAGGACATGTTATTTTATGAAATAATATGGATTCCACGGTCTACTTTCTGAGTTTACAAGGAGAAAAACTCGGTTGACCATGCCAGAGATCGATTAACTCGGGACATCGTCGAATAGAGACTTAGAAAAAGTTCCTATAGTCGACGACTAGACTTGAACTTAAATCTATCTTCGAGCGGCCTATCGTTGATGATACAAACGTCACTTCCGCTGAGTTACACTGGCTTCATCTCTATCTATTCATCCAATACAGTAGTAGCATTGTGGACCATGTTAGATACAACTTGTTGATATATCTTAGCAAAGTGAGTACTCATGTATTGAACAATTTAATTAGCTTCTGACACCACAGTACATCTTCATTAAGTGGTTATTCTTCTGAAGTAGTTATTCTTTCATTCTTTCTGAGCATACTGATAAAATTATTTTAAATTGCTTTTAGCCTGCATAGACAATTTTTTTTCATACTCCGATTTACCTTGCCGCACAATACTCATAACTTTTTTGGCCTGCGCTTTACATAGTTCTTAACCATTATCACTGTTGCTCTCGTGATATTCCTTCCACATCATCTTCTTAAGGATCTCTTACTTAATATGGTCGCTCATCTATTTCACTCCCACCCTGTTTGTTCTTCGAACTGTGGTGGGATCATCCAGATACTAAGCAGATTTTCAAAGATTCCATTGCTGATATTTTCTCATTCAGTAACCAATACCATTGGACAAAAGATAGTATTCTAATAGGACCATAAGTGGTGCCATCCCATTAATGTACCTGATCCAATAATTTATTCAATTTGTTTAATTGAATAAATTAGTCGGGTGTTGGATTCTAATTATGTAGAAAATAGAATAAATGTTGTTTGATTCAGAATCCAACATGATTTTCCGTCATAAGAACTATATTTGTAGATACTATTTAATGTAAATAACATAAATTATAATTGATATTATATAACTACCTTAATTATGTCAAATATTTAATTGCTTAATCAAAGAATTGTGTTAATGGTAAATAGATTCTGTATTAAGTATTATTTAGCTGTTTTATTTATTGTTTTGTCAATATTCTAAGAATTTATATTTGTGATTTAACTACGCATTTATTGAAATGCGATCATTCTATTTATTCCTTTTGTGAAAGCTTAATGTTATGTAATAACTCAATATAGGTATAGCGTAATGTAACATTCGCGAGAATGTTTACGTCTATCGGTTGTCATGGAGACGCGTGAAAATAAACGGGCGCGTGTGAAGGGAGCGTTTGTGGAGAAGAGAGAAAATAGATACGTAGTTGTAAGTGAGGGTCGGAACGGAACTTTGGAACTATAAGGTAGCAAGGAAGTAAACTAAAGAAGTAGATGTAATTAAAAGGTTCTTAGGGAAGAATTGAGTAGATATTTTTTTCCATAAGTGAATCTTATAGTTGGCTGAAAGCAAAGTCAGCCGTAGTAATAAAGGAAATTATTGCCGTAATCGGATAATTAGAGAACTGGACATTCAAAGAAGAATTCTGAATAAATCCAGTCAGTCTACAATTACGACTTATTTCTATACTACGAAAAAAGGAATTGTACGGAGTTAAACTAGTTGATGAATGAAAAATAAGAATAATTAATGTACCTTATAGTTTTTATCTGGAGTTTTGAAGCGCGATTAATAAGGCTTAGTTATAACCTTGGAGAATTTTTATAAATGTGTTTCGCAAGTATGATAAATACAAATTGAAAGTGTGCTCACAAAATATTGGAAGTACTGAAGATTATTTCTGGTAAGGACAGTCACATTAGTTTATTTCAGTGTATGAAGATTTAAGTATTAGTTCCGTTGCGCTGTTTGTAACATTAACTGTAGCTTACCATCGAGGCTGAGAGTTGAAACTATAGACATTGAAATGATATCTACCGTGGTTAGTGCCTGTTATGAGTTAATCGTAGAGTGTAGCTGAGAGACACAAGGAAACTGTTTAAATAAGAATTTCTAATGTAATAAGTTGAGTATAGGAACTTTGTGATTCTGAAACTGTGAAATTGTATGTGAAAGTTTGGAAGATTGATTTATTGTGAATGACTTGACCTGATGTACTAGCTTGACTGAGTTATCATATTTAAAAGTGGAATACATGTATTTTGTTATATTACCATATATTAAATGTTTTGTTTGTTAATTTAAATATTGTATTTGCCTGAATTTCTTTTTACTGCACCGTTCACAAAAATTCGGATCTAGCGGGAATCCCAGAAGGAAAGAAAATAAATACCATCGGCCTGAATGAGTGAAAAGACTGCTAACTAATTTTGAATTAATCTTACTAATTCATATAG
Source organism: Typopeltis vanoorti (assembly GCF_054136105.1). NCBI lineage: Eukaryota > Metazoa > Arthropoda > Arachnida > Uropygi > Thelyphonidae > Typopeltis > Typopeltis vanoorti. The sequence goes on along the minus strand of NC_143558.1, from coordinate 44,716,177 downwards.
ACTTATCTAAGGATGGAGTGGCGCAGTATAATAGAAATTTCTCTACCCTTAGATCAGTGATTAATTTGCAATTAGTTTTCCTTTAATTTTATGAAAGTGACTTTTAGCAAGATGGCGGATTTAGAACATAACATGAAAATAGAACGTCACGACACGGGTCACTTCTAATAACACTATGGGATCTGTCATTGGGTAAAACATTAAGTTAATGATTATGCTCTGTGATAACCATTAGAACAATGGTATTATTCTTATCAGCTATAGTGATGACAGTATAGTTATATAATAAAGAACGACGAGCTTACAGTTCTAAGAAAGGAACACTCGAAGGAAGAGTTTCACTTTGTATACTATCTGGACACCTTCAAACTGTTTGTTTCATCTCTGTGTCTGTGATTCTCTCGTGTCTTTCTCCGCATGTACCATAATTTTAGAAAGAAAGAGACTTTACTAGTCATTACCAATCTCTGTTCACAACAAATCGGTTATAAATTTAACAAATAAATCATTGACACACGATGAGTTAATGTATTTTCTTAAGGTCCAGATTTGGTTTTTATCTCCCTGACAGCTTCTTTACTTGAAATTATGGTAGGTGTGGAAAAAGAGATTCGACAATTATGAACAGATTCCATAAAGCAGGACTTTCTCCTTTGAATATACCTTTCCCAGAAGTGCAAGTCATTCGTTCTTTACCCCACGACACTAATATTTTCGTCGCTAGAGTAGTTGAGGATGATGCCGCTGTTCTGATGGATATTATTATTATTACCATTATGTGACGCCTTCAGGAAGTCCAAAGACTCATCCAGTGAGAGTGTGCCAACAGTATCGAATGATTAACCCTTTCCAACTACTAACCGCGCTCAAACTTACTTAACTTTTTGCGTGAGTCATTAGTAGCAGAGGCTCTACCAATCGACCAGCCTTTGCTGGCATATCACGCAGTATAACTAAATCCTATTGAAAGACAGGCCAACCTAAACAAATTAAGTAAACTGTTAGATTAAGTATATTCATGGAATAATAACACTATAGAAAAACTGCAGATTCATCATAATAGTCATCTACATATCTATGGCCTCCTCAAGGTTTAAAAAAGTCCTTATCCGTTACGTCTCATAGGTTGTATCGGCTGTTTCTCACTTACCTTCTCGATAAATATCTTTCTAATCTATTACTTTCTCATTGTCCAAGTGAGTTTCTATTAAAAACTGTATAGTCGTCAAAGATAAACTACGTTTGGAGATCAACGTTTGCTGGACAATTAAATAATGTTTTCATTTATGTAGTTTCTCTGTTCAACAACAACATACCACCTACTGAAACATAAATTCTTACAAGCCGATTCCCCTGAGGACATTGTTAACTTATATAAATTAACATCAATGCAGGCTATTTTAAGTGACAGAATAGATTACACTAACAGATTGAAAGAACAGCCGTGGACAGTCCTATCTCACCAGGTTTGGTTGATGGTTTCAGTGAATATCTGGAAAGTTAAATCTTCATTATCATTTTCCTTCTACCTTATATCTGGCTTGAATTCGTGGATTATGCAATGTGGTTCTAATCGGAGACAGAATTACTGTAATTATTGTATAAAACCTACTCCATGTACTCCCCTATCAATTTCACCATTGAAAGTGAGTCTAACAAGACTTCCCTTTCTGAACATTTTAATAATCTTTACTTTCCCATGTAGTGTTCAATTTTGTGTTTATAGAAAACGTTCTTTCAGTAGCATATACATCAATGTCTTTACACTTTCCTCCATTACAAATGACAAGTATTATCAAAACTCTTATATAGAGAGCTCACACAATCTGTTCTCATGATTTTCTTCTTTTTGTATAATTCAATAAAATAAAAATAACCTTGACTATTAATTGATATAACAAAACCAGGATCCAGAAAATTATCGATGAATGTCATCTCTCAAACAGACTACAATCTGAAAATGACTTTCCATGTCCTACCCCAAAAGAACAGCAGAGTATATAGTGTGGTTTTTTGCAAGTATAATCACGTTTTAAAACCAGCTTGGACAGTATCTTCTCTTCTACCATCCACCTAAGAAAAAGTACCACCTTTCTTCTTGCCTGGTGTCTGTCAAGTTTTTTTTTATTTTGGACAGATAGTACCATACTACTGTGATTAGAATCCAAGACCATCATATCTACATTAAATTGTTACAGCCTAAAAAGTTTGGTTTTGTTTATCATGCCATTGACAATAGACACAGAGTGCTTTGGAATCAAATCAAGATTCTTCACTCCAGTAGATTGAAATCTGATTGTCTGTGTTTTGAAACTCCTGAAACTTTACATCTGACAAATCCTATCAATCCTGATTGTATGGCAGCTTAAGTTTTGGGAATAATCGCGATTAATTTATTTTTCATTTGTTATTTATTTATTGCATGCACACTGTTAGGCTGCCAGAATAAAACCGTTCTGATTCCAATCTCTGGCATGTAGAAGAGATTTTTTTCTACAGAAAAACTGACCATGGAACTTATACTGTTTCAGACAATAATATATGAGTACTGTGTTAGGATTAGGAACACCGAGAGGATGACAGGTGTTGTGCACTCTCTTCACCAGATGCAATTTAATGTCACATAGTTTGGGCCAGATATCTCTAATTGGCTATGGATGGAGACTGATTACTCCTTGGTGTCCAAAAGATAAATAAGGCAAAAATTACCTCCTTACTTCCTGTGGGACATTAAAATCCACATTATTCCACGGATGCTTCTTCTTCTTCTTCTTCTTATTATTATTATTATGAAGGCCTATCTAGCTCAGTGGAAATGAGGTTTGCATACTCTGCACTTGGTCGAAGATGGACTTAGGTTAAAGTCTATTCGCCAACTAGAGGAACTTTATCTAAGCCTTTCTTCAACTGGTTCCCGAAATCGTCGAACTTTGGCACCGACAATAGCATATCCTGTTAGTGTTGGGGACCACGAAATTGCATCACTTGTTTTCCAGTCTCTTCATCAGTTGCCGCTTATAATTAATGATAGTCTCAAACCAGTTATCTCTGATTCCCTGCTAGTGTAGATTGAACTGCTCACTCAGTTTCCAAACATTAGATGCGGTTGAAACAGTATATCCTATTCCCTATAAGAGAATAAAAGCTGTTAGCTGATTTATTATTATTATTATTATTATTATTATTATTATTATTATTATTATTATTATTATTATTATTATTATTATTAATAAGTTACATGACCATCTATTTGAATTACAAATGCTCTACATTGTGTCTCTTTGAACTCTAATAGTGCATTCGCCTGTTGTCTCAGCTGTGACTGAGATACCAGTAAGTAAGCCTATGCTACATGGTTCATGTCTTATGAATCATATTTTGAAGGTGATTAGCCGGTCTTTGCTTCTGTTATTTCCCTACGAATGATTTTGGTACATAGGATGAACTATATTGGAATTCTGTGATAGAGTTAAACCAGGAGATATCTGCATGGATCAGTGTTCTAAGAAAGAATAGGTTGGGAGTGAAATTTACATGCAACCTTATTAAGCAACGATTCATAAGAAGATGACGAAAGAATATCGTGAGAACAAGAGTGAAAGGAGTTATGAAATATGTAAAACTCAGGCCAGAAAAGTAATGAGTATTGTGTGGAAAGCTAAATCGGAATAAGAAAAGAAATTGCTTATGCAAACTAAAGGCAAATCAAAAGAATTTTATCGTTATACTGCAAGTAAAAGAAAGAATGAATGTAGGAGAATAACTTTATTGAATGCACATGGTACTCTAGTGTCAGAAGCCGAGTGCTCACCTTGCTAAGATATATCAGCTAGGTGTATGTAACATGATGTACAGTACTTCTAAATTGGATGAAACGTTAAAATGTTGCATGAAAATGAGGTTGAAGAGCTGTTGCATAACCTGGATAAGAATTTGTCAATAGGGACATTATTATTTATTTATTTAGCGTATGATGATATAACGTTAGATGATGATATGGTGCATACTTCTAATATGGAACGTTAGAAGTATACACCATAAAATACAGGAATTAGACCAAACCTTGAAAAAACAAAAACAAAACAAAAACAAAAAGGAACAAATGAAACCGAGAATTATATCTATCTTTATAGTGGAGTAAAGATGGAGGAAAGAGCAAAGTCAGGAGTAATGACGTTCTCACATAAATGTTTGAGAAGAAATATATTATACATTACAACTACTGGAATGCTAGAATCATGGAGACAAGACTAAAGATACATAGAAGATATTTGACAATGATAGACACTTATGCCCCAGAAGAGGGAAAAGAAAAAGAATCAGAGAAATTTATCAAGAACTACAAAAGATTATAGATCGAATAAACCCTTCTGATTATATTATAATAATGGATGACTTAAATGCAAGAATTGGTAACACCTCACATAAACCTAACATAGGACTAATAGGTGAACCAACATATAATAATAATGGAAATAGATTAAGAACATTCACCCTATACAAAAATTATAGAATAACGATTACCTACTATAAACATAAAGATATTCACAGATTTATCTGGCAGGCAAGAAATACAAAAAGCATTGTAGACTATATAATAGTTAATATGAAATTATCAAATATTATCATAGACACCGGAGTATATAGAGGAGCAGAGATAGAATCAGACCACTACTTAGTGGTAGGGAAAATTAAATGGAAAATAGTATGGGATGGAAGAAAAAAATCAAAAGAAAATAGAAATACAGAACTATATAAAACTAAACTCTTAGACGATGAGAATATAACAGGCCTGTATCAGAATAGAATTAGGGATTGGTTGAGTAAAGTTTAGGAAAGCAGCTCAGTGCAGGAAGAATGGTCAAACATCAAATATATATTAGAAAATGCTGCAAGAGAGAGTTTGGGAGCAAAAAGAAAATAGATAAGACACAGAGTTCTGAGACAATGGAACAAAGAGATCAAACAGGTAATTGAAGAAAAAAAGACAGCATATAAACAATGGTTAAATTTAAAACAGATGAATCATCATTGAATATAAAAGGAAAAGAGCAATAACAAAGCGAGCTTGTAGAAAAAAATAGAGAAACGTATGAAATTTCATAGCAAAATTAGAACGGGATTGCACATTAAAAAGACCTAATACATATAGAATCCTCAAACAAATGAATAATGATTTAAAAGAAAGAACAAAAATTGATATGATCAAACCAGAACTTGGCAGGACCATTTCCAGAAGCTATGGCATGATAAATCCTTGTTTACATACGAAGAACTACAAAATACCCTCAAAGTAGAACAGCAAGTTACCAGAAGAAGATAATATAAACACAGAACTTATTAAATTTGCAGGTAAAGAATTTAACTTCAGATTTCTAAAATTTATAAACCAAATATACAAAGAGGGAAAATCCCCAAAAAGCTGGGGTAGAGCTCTAGTGATACCAATTTATAAAAAATGTCTAAAAACAGATTGCAATAACTATCGTGGCATCAGCCTACTCAATAGATGATACAAAATATATGCAAAAATGTTAACAAACAAATTAATATCTTATGTAAAATCACAACTGGGAGAAGAACAGAACGGATTCCGTAAGGGAAGATCATGTATAGACTCAGCTTTTATCTATGCAAACACACATAGCTTTCATCGATTATTTAAAAGCATTTGACAAAATTCTGAGAAATAAACTATGGGAAACTCTAAAGGAATACCACATTCCAAACCAGCTACACAATGAAATAATGAAATAGCAATAAGGCAAAATGATATCACATCCACTTGGAAACCAATAAATCAAGGCTGTCCTCTATCTTACTATATTAGATAAACTTACTCTATTAGATACAAAAAGAAATAGTGATATAATGAAAAATCTCAAAATCAGTCCCATAACAAACTCAATGATCAAATATAGGAAAAAGTTGGCTAGACCGTATATCAAGAATGCGGAGAGAAAGGCTACCAAAAGAGATCTTAACATATAAACCTAGAGGAAAAAGGAATAGGGGACGACCAAGAATAGCATGGACTGAGTCCGGAACAGGCAGAGTAGCCTAGCGCCTGGATAGGAAGATGAAGAGACGATGATATAACGGCCATGAGGCCCCTTTTTACGGGGAAGTACAGAAACATCTGAATCCCCCCCCTCCAATTTTATCTGGGCTCGGGACCGGCATAGCTAACGAATCAGGCCTATTGCTGGGTCTTAAGTATTCCTGACTGTAATCCGTGTGTGTTCACGGGGCGGTTTGGCTGCTTGCAGGAGGAAATACCCGTGGTAAACTGGGGAGAAATACCTTGCTGTCCACGCCCATGATCAGCTAACTTGGCTATGTCTGAGAGAGATCCTGAAGTTCCTCACGTCGGCGACGAGAATCGATTCCAGGAGACTCCTTTCACAGGCATTTAGTTGAGGAGTGCATAGCCACTCGGCTAACCATGTGGACATTAGGGACAGATGGAATATCAGCGCGTTTGCTAAACGAATGTTGAGCCAAATTGGCCATGAAAGCCATTAATATGGAGTTTGTCCACACTTTCTTGCTATAATGACCTTCAATATTTCGAAAAGATTCGCTTTCCATTAGTCTTTGGTAAGCTGCTGTGCTGCTGCTGCAGTAAATGTCTTCCATTTCTTCCAAACGAGTAGTAATGATGTCGAGCATTGCTGATGGGCGAATTAATCTCGCTGCAATTGGCACTCCAAGTCATCCCACAGGTGTTGGGTGTTGTTGAGATCGGGGATCTATGCAGGCCAGTCAAGTTGTTCAACACCACACAGACTTCGAATTTGGGGAGGGAATATTGCATGTTGATAAAGGAAAAGGCCTTCACCTAACTGTTAGCCATAAAGCTAGAAGACCAGAAATGTCTACAGTTGTCATTTCAGGCTGCAGCTTTAAAATTTCCCATCACTGGAAGAAGAGAAGAGAACCAGCCAGAATAATTTAAATAGCCCCAGACAATGACATTTTATCCATGAAACTTCGCCGCTGGCGCAATACACTCGGGAAAGTGGTGTTCTCCTTACGTCTGCCAAACACAGACTCTTCCATTGGACTGCCACATAGTGAAGAGTGATTCATCCATAGTTCAACAGTTGTGAGCTATGTACCACTTCATCGAACGCTTGGCATAGCACTCGCTGATGTTGAGCTTCTGTGCTGCTTCGTGGACATGAAACTAACGTTCTTCAGCTATCGACGAACAACTGTAGTGCAAGAATTGCATGATTGCAAGACCACGTGCTCTCTTTTATTTCCGTATGAGCCAGTTGTGATGTATACAGTCATATCCACCACAACAAAAGGTGTGTCTGGATATTTTCGATAAGATAATGTATACCACGTAAAAGGCTGTTGACTAAATGAGGGACATGCAGGACCATTGTAATCCACTAAGCAAGCGAAGCAATGCCTTGCAGCAGCAAGTTTGGATTGTGGCAAAAAAAAAAAAAATTGCCATTTTGCTTTTTCCGTTGAACACGTTCATTGCCATTCATGCGATATCGCGTGGACGTCGCTAACTAAATAAAAAATTAAAAAAAATTTGGCCACCGCACGGAATTCCAATTTTCAGCTTGGCAACGACCGCTCATAGCACCAAACGGCCGATCACGCGTTATCGCGTGAACGTCGCTAACTAAATAACAAAATTAAAAAAAAATTGCCCACCACACGAAATTCCAATTTTCGGCTTGGCAATGAACGTGTTAACCATGAAAACACCGTTTCCTGTTTCTAATTTTACATCTTTTCTTGAATTTAGTGGTGGCAGTATAGCACTTACCTAGGTACGACATACATTCTAACGGTCCCGAGGATATGAGACTGGAATAAAAACTGTTGCCTTGGATGACATTGTGTCTGATGGACAGGTATTAGAGAGTATTAAATGGGGAGGGCAGAAGCGACGGTAAACTACAGGATTTAAGGTGACTATTGATGTACTTCAGGGATGAGGCCTTGGACTATTTTTTTATCAAATTATACATTAATGATATTGAAAGATCCTGACAAGAGTTGCCCAATTGTTGCTGATGGTGCAAGGTAACCAGATTTGAGTAGTTTGGAATTGGGAGGAAATGATAAATATTATGAATTTAGTCTTAAGGGTAAAGTAATGATGCACTTTGTTGTCATGAATTTTCCAATAGCATTTGGTGTGTGTTGGACTAGATTCTTTGGCAAAACTGATAAAGCTAGGGTTATTGGAGTCATGATGGGTAGGAAGGTGAGTTTTAAAGGTCACATAGCAAAACAGCAAATAGAACTCAGAGGATGATTGTGATGCTGAAACGATCATTGACATGTGAGGATAAGCTATTCTTGCCTCTTTACAGGGCCTTAAAACGACCACACATGGATTACTGTGCAGAAGTTTGATCTCCCTGTACTGAGGGATGAAGAAGCTGTGGAATGGGTGCAAAGAAAAATTACAAAGATCACATCAGCATTATGAAATGTTGATTGAAAATAGATAGTATATGGACTGCCGACGTTGGTAAAGATGAGTGATTGATTTCAAGCCTTCTGAAATGATGTTAGAGGCAATGGCGGACTGGCCAGAGTGTCAGCTAGCCCGATGGCAAGTGGACCTACCTTAAACATTAGACAATATGTTAAAAATGTTAATGACTTTTAGTAGCTTGAAAATATAATAGAAGTTAGAATATTATTACTGTATGCAACTAAAATTAACGTTCTATTACTGTTTTAATAAAAAAAATAAAATAATAAAATCATTTTTCGAGGATACTCTATATTTAATATAATAAATAACTCTGAAAAAATAATTCTAATTCGGATTATGCAAGGCCGACGCATACGTTATATAGGCTCGAATATTGCGACTGTGCAATGGAGTTCAGGTGGGAATCCCAGCCTGGGATCGTGACGTGCAGCCCGAGTCAACTTTGTATCGAGTTACTGAATACAGTGCAAAGACAGCAAATATTTTTTATGACGTTGGCCTCAGTTGGAGTGTGCTTCGTCAGCTCTTCACCTTGTGCATATGTCTTTTATAAAAAGGTATGCATTTAATTAATTTTTTTTGCATACTGTGGTCCTATGTCCTTTAACGTATTTTCTTTCATTGTATAAAATTAGTATAAAAATACTAGATAGTAAATATATTTAAGCTGCAGTCTCAAATAATAATATATACGCATAATGCAAGTTCAATAAATAATGATACCTTTTATTTACTCTACAGTTGAAATTATTGTGATTGTTAAAATTGCTAATAATAGATGCATCTATAAAGCATATTTCCACTGGTTTGTTCTTGCGGCGTAATTGTAATTGTAGATGTTCATTTTTCCCAACGTGGAATATTTTAACTTAAGTTTTAATTTCAGGAATATTACCCCTACCAGCATGGAAAAGAAAAGCGTAAATCTGGATCAGTGAAAAGCAAAGAACGACAAGAAGCAGCAAGGCAGGAATCAGCCAAGCGATGCAGATCTATTACAGATTTCATAATACCACAACCACCATCTACATCAGTGTACAGTTCCGCAACAAATAATCAAGAATCAAGAAACAGTACTCATGGTGATGATGCAATGACTTGTGAATTACAAGAACAGGAAAGAGCTAATTTGAATGTAGAGAGAAATACAACAGCATCCTTTACTCACCAATCCAGGCCCAGTACTTCTTCTGACTTCATTGTTCCGGTATCTTTGCTACCGTAGTTGCAACATCTGAACACACATAGCTTCGACTATGTGTTCAGATGTTCAGATAGTTACAGGGAATAAGATATACCTTCAAGCATAAATGACTTGTGACAAGTGAGCCCATGGTTCGTGACAATGATGATTATGATGATGATAAATCATCATAATCATCGTGTTGTACGAGAAGCAGCTAAAGAATTGTCAGTACCCTTGACCATTTTGTTTAATTTGAGTCTCGGGTCTGGGGTAGTCCCGAGCGGGTGGAAAGAGGGGAAAATAGTTCCACTGCATAAAGGTGGTTCCAGGACTGCTGTTGTGAATTACCGACCGATTAGCATATCAGGAATCATTGTCAAAGTCTTAGAGAAAATAGTCAAGAGGAAAATACAAAATTGGATAGAAGAAAATGGGATACTGTATCGGGGACAGCATGGTTTTGTGAAGGGTAGGTCATGCCTCAGTAACTTGCTCACGTATTATAACACAGTGACGGCTGAACTGGATAAGGGTAATGGGTTTACGGTGATTCTACTGGACCTTGCCAAGGCCTTTGACAGGATTTCACATGGAATTCTAATCAGTAAATTGCGGCATATGGGAATGGACATAGGGTTGGTGAGATGGATAGGAGGGTGGTTGACGGAGAGATATCAGAGAGTGGTTTACTCGGGAGTAGAGTCCACAAGACGGCCTGTGACTAGTGGTGTGCCACTAGGATCTGTTCTTGGACCACTGCTGTTTAATTTGTTCATAAATGATATAGGAAATGATCTGAGAGGAACAGTTCATTTGTTTGCGGATGATGCGAAGTTGGGTAGGGCAATAGTGAATGCAGATGACGTCAAAATTTTGCAGGATAATTTGGATAGATTGGAGGTCTGGGCTAAGGAGAATGGATGTCAGTTTAATGTGGCAAAATGTAAGGTTATGCATTTTGGGGTGAAAAGATTAGCGGCAGTTTACTGCATTGGTGGAACCGTGCTCCAGGAAATTGATGAGGCACGAGATTTAGGAGTGTTGGTAGATAAGGAATTGAAATTTAGGGGACACATTGCAAAGTGACCAAAACAGCTCATCAAATCACTTGGTTGCTGAAGAATACGTTGACAAGCAGAGACAAGCAGGTTATTGTTCCTCTGTATCGAGCCTTGATAAGACCCCATCTAGACTACTGTGCTCAGATTTGGTCACCTAGGTTTCTTCTTGATGGGGAGGAGGTGGAGAGGATCCAGAGGCGAATGACCAAGATGATAGCAGGTCTGTGGAATGAACCGTATGAGAACAGGTTGAGGATTTGTGGGTTGCAAAAATTGGTTGATAGGCGGAGGAGGGGAGATATGATTGAGACATTTAAATTACTGAAGGGTTTCTATAAAATTAATTCAGAAGATATTTTTGAGAACAGGGCTGGTTGTGGGAGGACTAGGGGACACCCATGGAAACTGGGCAAAAGTGTGGTTAGTAAAGGTGTTAGAGCTGGATTCTTTACTTTTAGAGCAGTGAATGAGTAGAATGCGCTCCCTGAGTCTGTGGTGGATGCTGTGACAGTGAATGAGTTTAAGGCGAGGTATGATAGATACTGTATGAATGTCAAATAGTTGTGATGAATATGATTTGGGGCCTCCCTCGATGAGTCTAATGACTCCCTGGAGTTGCCCGTAATAATAGTAATAATAGTAATAAATGACTTGGTTTCTGATGCACATCCTATAAATGAACCTACACAAGAAAATGAAAGATCAACTGCTGAAATCTTCCAATATCCATCACGAGCAAATCTGAAACAGTTTTTTGCTGATCGTTTGTATGAGAGGAAAATTATGAATGACTCAGTCCCCAAGAAAATGGCTAATATATAACAAAGAAAATAGGTGCTTATATTGTTCATACTGCTTGGCCTTTGATTCTCCCAACACTTGTAATCCATCACCCGTTGTACGTAGCTTTAGTGACTACAGACGTATTGGACGAAGCTTGAATTTACACGAATCGACAACACGTGTCAGAAATGTTCAGCAATTTATCACTGTCGTTAATGATGGCACCTTAGATAATTATTTTTGCATCTTCACTTATTAAGAAGAAAGAAGTGTTGAAGCAGAGTAGTATTGTCATGAAGATTATAGACATCATAAAGATGTTAGACAAGCAAGCAATTCCTTTTCGAGGTCACAGAAATGAATCGGCCTACGCTATGGAACATGAGGATCTGAATCATGGCAATTTTAGCTATAGTGTAGTTGATAGCAAAATATGACCACATTATGGCAGCTCAAGTTTCTGCAGTACAAAACAAGAATCATACAATTAGAATAATAAGGAAAGGCTCAAAGTAAAGGCCCTGGTGGACTTGTTACATACTTGAGTAAAACAACTATTAACATATTAATCCAAATTATGGAGAATATGATAAAATAATTAGTCGTGAGATTTCTCAAGCAAAATATTATTCTATTCAAGTTGATTCAACACAAGATAATTCATGCATCAATCAGTTTAGTATTATTATTCGGTGTATGCTTAAAGTTGTTATCTGTGAGCGACTACTTTCAGCTGTTCCATGTAATAATGGTACAGGACAGGGACTTTTTGATCTGCTTACTAAGATGTTTACAGCATCTTAAAATTGATCCCAAAAAATATTTATCTGATAGTACAGATGGAGCTGCAAGCTACCATGGCCAGTATAATGGTTTACAAAGTAAAATTACTGATGTGGCTGATCAACATGTTCATATATGGTGCTATGCCCATGTCTTGAATTTGGTGATAACTGAAACAACAAAATGTTGCATGCCTGCAGTTCCTTTTTTCAATTTGCTCCAGAATTTAGCAAAGTTTTGAAAACATCATATACGAGAATGGCTGTATAGAAAGAAGTTGCTGAAAAACGTCTAGCACAAGAGCAAATTAAACGATTAAAGATAATTGGTGAGATATTGGTGATGGGATGGAAAATCCAATGTAGTCACAACTATATTTGGACATTTTTATGATGCCACTGTCAGTACTTTTGTAAATTTATTGACATGCTTATCAAAGATACAAGATTGGGACAAGTTTGATGCAAAAACAAAACAAGACGCACATGTTTTATTTGAAAGTTTTCTAAAGTTTGAAACAATATTGATAGCATTTACTTACTTGTATATATTTGAAACTACAGCCCCCTTATCAAGTTATTTACAGACAAGTGGTTTAGATATGCTTACTGCATGGAGTTTAATAGATTCGTCTACAACAAAGTTGAAGAAACAGACAAGAACATTTTATAACGTTCACAGCATTGGAATTTGTAAATAAATGTAAGATTTCACAGTTGAATATGGATGAAAATCAAACATTGGAAATTGACTCTTTGGAAACAGCATTACCAGTTAAGAAGCAGAGAAGGAAGAGGAGAATGGCAGATGAGCTTATAGATGATGAAGGAAATTCCTCAGATTGTCTAGCTGATTTTCGAGTAAATCTGTTTAGTTTAATAATGAATCGCACTGCCCAGTCTCTAGATTCACGCTTTGTACAATACAAAAAGTTGTATAAAGATTTATCCTGCTTGGACCCAGCAAAGTTTAAAACTATTGCAGAGAAGGCCGTTGAAAACGAAGCATTGGAAGGTATTATTAAGCTGTCTTCACAAATCAGCAAAGATCAAGTAATATAGGAATTGTTTTTAATCAAAGCTATGTATTAAAGCTATTGCTTAATAATGGTGAGAATATGGATTCCAGTTGCAACAAGTGCAAAATTTGTAGCACTTGTCCATCGTGTGTACTAAAAATTCTGGCATCCAACAGACTTCATGACAAGGCATATGATAACCATTATGAACTTTATAAAGTCATCTGCACAGTATCAATTACTCAAGTTTGATGTAAAAGAGGATATAAAAGAGGATATTTTCAAAGCTATAGATCATAAAGACAAAGCTAAGAAATTCAATTCACTGTCTTAGGAGAACTTGAATCTTACATGTTGCTACCCATTGAAAAGGACGTGTTAGATGAATTGGATGCAGAAGCAATTATTGACAAATTCGCACAATCGATTAGTTTGAATTCAAACGATTCCTCTTACTATAGTGGAATGCATGGAATATTCGTTTGAACTATCTGTTAATGTGCAAAATGTTCAGTACAAACAAACAGTTTAAAAATATCTACCATTTATTTAAAATTAAAAAAGAAAAAATTTTAATTCAATTATAATGATCTGTATTTACATTCAGTATCTACTATATACTGCCAGTAACATATACAATATATGTATACTAATTACTAAAAAATATACATTTATTTCGCAAAAATTTCAATTGTACCTTTTTTTTTTTCACTTATGTATTTTTTGAAAATTTTATTTATTTCTTATAAAAATTAAATGATAGCTTTACAGTTGTGGGTAGGCCCCCTTTGTCTCCGGGCAACCAATATTTTTAGAACCAGTCTGCCACTGGTTAGAGGATACTGGTGTTGATGGAGATTTCAGTTATATGCCTCAAGAGTTAATCTGTGTGTGTGTGTGTGTGTGTGTGTGTGTGTGTGTGTGTGTGTGTGTGTGTGTGTGTGTGTGTGTGTGTGTGTGTGTGTGTGTGTGTGTGTGTGTGTGTGTGTTTTCACTTGAAGGTGAATTAGCTACTATCATACGGTTTTCTTCTCCCGCGTATACAGGGAAATCGTATCGTCCCATGAGAACACACCCAATTTACAGACAAAAATACTGTTATTGATGTTGTTGTTCGTGGTGGACGTTGGTGATATCTTGGTAGTAGTGTGAAATTAAAAAATTAAGTAGCAGTGGAGACAACGAGATGTATGTGGATGAGTAGAATAGAGTGTCCTCTACCAGCTTGGACTCGTTGGAGGAGTCGCATTGTAATGCTAATAATAATCTGTCGAAGTTAAGTTTGGAAAGTTAAGAAAAGGATGAGAGCTCAATTTTCTCTCAGAAATATACCGAAATGAAACGGTGATCTATTTAGAATGACGTTTATTATTATTATTTCAGATCGACAGACGTAAGCCCATTATAGGTTCGATTCCAGTCTCGGACACTCTAGGAACTTTTCAGGTATTTATTCAGTCGATTGCCGAATTATTTGACTTTTAGCAGAAGCAAATAAGATTATTTTTCTGAGAAAAGGTTTTTTTTAATCCAAGTTCTTAGAAAATCTGACTAGAATTTCCCCTATTTCAGACAGCTGCATGAGTGCTAAGATTTAGGATCACGACTCTTACTAGTATACCAATTCTTGCCATACTGTCTCGAAAATCATGATTCGAGTCGCCGACTAATGAAACTTTTTAGGGTTTTTTAATCATTATTTTTTTTCCCAGATAGATTCCTTGTTCGTCGATCTTTAGCTCAGCAAGTAGGATTTTTCGCTTGAAAACAAAGGGCATTTAAATATCCAGCTCTCTAAAAAAAAAAAAAAAAAAAAAAAAACTTATTCACACTGTCAGATCAAAATCTACCTGTTAAAATTCATGATGACGATATGGCAGTAGTTATGTGTCATACTGTGTTCTCTCATGACTAATGATATCACTGACTTTCTTAGGCTCAGTTGTCAGTGATGGCAAAGGGTGTAGTCCTGCTGTCCATATATCTTCTGTAAGTTATTTAGGCTAAAAGAAACTCTCCTGCTCTTCCTTGGATGATTAAAGGATTCAAGAAGATTTTTATTTAAAAAAGTCCCTTTGGCAATCGCCTGTGTAGCTCAGTGGAAATGACGTGTGCCGTCAAAGGTGCTCGATCACCCGAAGCAAGAGCCTCATAAGTTAAATTCTAGTCGCCGACTAGAGGACCGTTTACTAAGCCATTTTTTGACCGGTACCAGAATTAATCGATCTCTGGCATGCGTAAGCGAGTTTTTTCTCCCATAGACTCGGGTGTTTCATTCTGTAAACTCAAGAAAATCGACCGCAGAAACCACACTATTTTCAGACCGCAAACATATTAAGAGGATCAAGGACCACGAGATGACAGCACTTGTCAGCCGCCTCTCTTCACCAGATGCCATGAATAATTGGTGATAGCCTTGAGCCAACTCTGTTTGAGTGGCTACCAGTGGAACTTGAACTGCCCACTCAGTCTCCAAAAGTTAGATAGGGCTAAAAACGGCCTCGCTTACTCCCTATATTAGAAAAAAAGGTGTTAGCTGATTTTTCTGCTTCGAAATTGATGACAGAAGTATATATTCCAGAACATTCATTTTTTTTTAGAAACGAATATAATCAGAATGGAATAGAATATTTGAACTGAAGACGATTATGAAAACTCCATTGTAATTTGGCATTCGCCATTATGGAATGCTGAATACCCACAAATCATATATCTTGGCAGAAAGAATGTTGCATTATGTAATGTGACAATTTAAGATTTTTCACCACTCAACTGGCCAAGAAGTATATATATATATATATACGTACAGGTTACCATGGATGCGAAGTGCCTATTGAAATTTTAATACCATTGATATTACATTGAAATATATCACTAAAAAAAAACACGTACTAACCACAGTGATAACTTTTAATACATAAATATTTCATTCCAAGTATCTTGGGAAATTATTACAATGGAATCTCTATATGCGTGCAGTACCGTGTTATAGAAGTAAATTCAAAACAAATAATAATAAAAAAAATTAACATATATAAAGATTATTTTACACAATTTTGTATGACCAGTTCCCATACTTTAGGAAGAGTAAGAACGTCGTTGCGGTTTAAATTTGGTCTGTGTAGTAGGGCTTCAGCACTTTCTTTATATAAACGTTCATATTTACATATTTACATCTATGTAAAAGTTTTGACATCTCCCAATGGATCCTATGGTTTGGATTTTCAACTCCGTGTTGGGAGAAACCAGATTTCTGCGGTTTGAAAAGACGAAAGTAGTCTTGATGTTCCGAGATTCGTTTCTGAACAGATCTACCTGTCTGACCAAAGTAAGACAATTCGCAGGACCATCGGATCTCATAAACGCCAGCTAACATCAGAGGTGAGAGTTTGTCCTTAGGAGAAGGTAACAAGTTATAGATTTGGTTGATGGGTTTGTAAGTAGTGGCAAATTTGTATTTCTTCATAATTTTTGAAAGACGTTCGGAGATGCCTTTGACGTAAGGTATGGGAATCCTATGGATTTCTCGTCTGGGTTGATGTGTTTGGGAAGGTGACTGATGATTTTTTGAGTTGTTTTAAGATTATATCCATTTAGTATGGTTGTATTTTTGATTATTTCTAGTTCTTGGTTTAGAGAATCTTCAGAGGAGCAGAATTTGTGTGCTCTGAAAACTATGATTTAAGGATGCCAAATATCTGAGAGGAAGTGAATGTAGCGACCTGAAAATGTAGTCTTGCGATAGACAGACGTGGCAATGGAACCGTCTTCATTTCTTTGAATGTGTAAATCCAGAAAGGAGATACCCTGTGGAGATTATTTTTCTAGCGTAAATTTGATGCGATGGTGAAGAAGGTTTATTTTATCTAGAAACTGTTGTAATTCCTGTTCGGGATGATCCCAGACTGCAAAGACGTCGTCGACATATCGTAGCCAAATTTTTGGTTTGGGTTTCAAAGTGAAAATTTCTTCTTCCAGGTGTTCTAGAAACAGATTTGCTAAGTTTGGTGATAAAGGAGATCCCATTTCTGTTCCTTCTTTCTTCTAAATTTTACCTTTCCATGTGAAGTAACCGGATGTAATAACAAATTTGAATAATTGAGAGACATTCAACTGTTAAAAACTGACTTGTTAATTAGCTTCGACATTGTTACCCTCTTCACGAACATTCCCCATAAAGAAACAATAGAATTACTAACTCAAAAATTTCCGTCTGATATTGTTGAATTATTCAAATTTGTTATTACATCCGGTTACTTCACCTGGAAAGATAAAATTTACAAGAAAGAAGAAGGAACCGCAATGGGGTCTCATTTATCACCGAACTTAGCAAATCTGTTTCTAGAACACCTGGAAGAAAATAATTTTACTTTTGAACCCAAGCCAAAAATTTGCTACGATATGTTAACGACGTCTTTGCAGTCTGGGAGCATCCTAAACTGTTTCTAGATAAAATAAACCTTCTTCACCCTCGCATCAACTTTATGCTAGAAAAAGGATCTCCACAGGTTATATCCTTTCTGCATTTACACATTCAAAGACAAGAAGACGGTTCCATCGCCACGTCTGTCTATCACAAGCCGACATTTTCTTGTCGCTACATTCACAATTCTTCCTCTCATCGTCCATCTCAGAAATTTGGCATCATTATATCACTAGTTTCCAGAGTACACAAATTCTGCTCCTCTGAAGATTCTTTAAACCAAGAACTAGAAATAATAAAAAAAACATCCATACTAAATATAATCTTAAAACAACTCAAAAAATCATCAGTCAATCTTCTCCACACATCAACCTAGACAAGAAGGCTATAGGATTTCCATACCTTACGTCAAAGGCATCGTCTTTCAAAAATTATGAAGAAATACAAATTTGCCACTACTTACAAACCCATCGACCAAATCTATAACTTGTTACCTTCTCTTATGGACAAACTCTCACCTTAGATGTTAGCTGGCGTTTATGAGATCCCATTGTCATGCAAATTGTCTTACTTTGGACAGACAAGTAGATCTGTTCAGAAACGCATCTCCGAAGTAGGGTTGCTACCTGTCCCGAATTAGGCGGGACATCCCAAATTATGTATTCAATCTTTTAATTTTGTATTAGGTTAGAATTACATATTAACTTTGGCTTTTTCATTTTATACATTTAGAGGAGAGGACGGCTTTCATATTCGATAAGTGTGTCCCTCTTTGGACTTACCAAAAGGTCGCAACCCTACTCGGAACATCAAGACCACATTCGTCTTTTCAAACCGCAGTAATCTGGTCTCTCTCAGCACGGAGCTGAAAATCTAAATGATAGAATCCATTGGGAAAAGTCGAAACTTTTACATAGATCTTTATATAAACATGAACGTTTATATAAAGAAAGTGCTGAAGCCTACTACACAGACCAAATTTAAACCGCAACGACGTTCTTACTATTCCGAGCATGAGAAATTGCCATATAAAATTGTGTAAAATTATCTTTATATATGTTAATTTTTAAAATTTTTATTATTATTATTTTTTTTTTCAAAATTTACTTCTATAACACGTTACTGCACGCATATTGAGATTCCAGTAATCATTGTTATTATTATTCCTGACACCTCCAAGGAGTCCGAAGACTCATCGCGGGAGACATCTACAACTATCTCAATCTCTACTACGAATTATCTCAACAACGCCATCTACCGCCCACCTCCACCATCACACCTAATATCTTTTGTCTGTAAATTGCGTGTGTTTTGAAGGGCCGATTTGTCTGTATGCGGGATGAAAAACCCGAGTTTCCGGTAGAAAAAACCCTGCTACCTCCGTATGAGATCGGCTAACTCGCCTTCCATTGAAAATCGTCCAGATAAAGATTCCTCCCGTCGCGACGAGAATCGAACTTAGGCCTATCCAATCGAAGGGTGCAATGTGTACCGTCGTTCTTCCAATTGCGTTACGGAGGCGCTTAACACTTCCCCTGGAGACTCAAAATCATGTGCCTTAACAGTGTGTTATTCCTAGTATTGTTTGAATTACTGTACTGATGATTTCTCAAGATACTTGGGATGAAATATTTATGTATTAAAAGTTATCCCTGTGGTTTAATTACGTGTGTTTTTTAGTGATGAATTCACCACAGGTGTCATTATATAAAATTGAAATATATGATGGATACGAAGTGTAGAAGATTTTATCCATATTGATGGCGACGTGGTTTTAAAACTTGTTTTACTAATATATTAGAATGGTTGGCTGATTGTAAATGAAAATCTCGCATTATTTATGTTCATAAAGAAAGTGATGTGTTTGATCAATGTATGTTGAAAAATGTCGAAGGATTTTTATTATCCCCAGGAAAATGTTCTTTGCTTATCTGAGGTCAACAATGAAGGAATTTTATTTAATAAATGTGATTTCTGAAGCAAAATTTTTGAAGAAGATTTAGAGTGCGATGCATGAAATATTTTTGAAAATCAGTATTTGGTACCTGATTTACATCCTTAGAATATTTCTACTAGCCCTATATGTAACATTCACTAGGGATTGTTCCTATACGATGCAGTAGGTCTCCACCTTTGTTCTTATGTAAAAGTTCTGAAGCGAACTCTTCTTTGAAGTGTGGAGAGTGAAAGGAAATATTGGACAGGTGGAGCTAGATTATCCACTAATTCTTTATGGCCTACATATGGTTGCCTCTTTTTTAAATAAAGAAATTGATTTTGATTTTAAAGATATTCCCCCTTTTTATTATGAATTATTTGGTAGTGCAAGTGATGTTTGCATCCTCTGCACTCGGCCTTCAGAAGATAGACTGACTCTGCATCCTCTGCACTTGGCCTTCAGAAGATAGACTATAGAACTTTTTCTAAACCTTTATTCGACCAGTTTCAGAGTTAGTCAATCTCTGGCTAGGGCAAGCATGTTCTTTTCTTCTGGAATAGCGGATGTTTTTCCCGTAAACTCAAGAAATCTCGCCCGTAGAATCCACACTATTTCAGACAATAAACATAATGGTAGGGTTAGGGACTACGACGAGATGGCAGACTTGTTTGCTAATCTCTTAATTGGATGTCACTTATAATTAGTGACAATGTTGGACCAGCTATCCTGGACTGACCAGTGGCAATTGAACTGCCCATTCAGTCTCTGAAAGTTAGATAAGGCTAAAACGGTCTCGTCTACTCCTCATAAGGAAATAAAAGCCATTCGCTTTCCTTTCCTTTTTCTTTCTTATTCGTTTTTTTTGATGGTAATAAGAAATTGTATTCTGTATATTCCTTGAAATATGACAGTCGTCCATATCCTGTCATTTTTCCAAGATCAGTATCTTCATCTTATCCACCATCTTAAAGATATAGAATTTTGCATGTTCTCTCTCTCTCTCTCTCTCTCTCACCGAGCCTTGATGGGCTTGGTCTCTGTATCCAGTAGAATGATTTCGGTATAAACAGTGAGACCGACAGCTAACATTGAACTGGATATTTTGTGAGTATAAAGATACTGATCAGAGGCGCACTCAGGATTTAATCTTGGGGGTGGGGGAGGCGATTTGAGAATACACACTACGCATCGCATACGACCTATGACTGAGTATCTGCAATGATCGCCTCTGGCTAGGCTCAGCAAACCAATTAGGGCTCTGTCGGCCCAAGCCAGTGACATCAACAGGTTGGAGCATTAAGTCTCCGTCTTAAAGATATAGAATTTTGCAGGTTCTCTCTCTCTCTCTCTCTCTCTCTCTCCGAGCCTCTTTAGTAGCGCCTTGATGGGCTTGGTCTCTGTATCCAGTAGAAAATGGGGTCTGTCTTGAACATGAGGCTTAATAGCCCCTTATTAATCCTCATGGCGAGGCTTAATAAGGGCGCTCGTTTAGCCGTATTACGGTAGGCGCCATCGCTACACTAACAATTCCTGTTAGTGTAGCAAGTGGAGAAAGAAGATTTTCTAAGCTTAAACTGATTAAACATTATTTGCGAACAGCAATGACCCAAGAAAGATTGGTTGGTCTGACAACTATATCGACAGATGCGGACATAGATCATAATTTAAATTTAGAAGAGCTTATAAACAGTTTTATTATTCGATATCCCCGTAGAGCAAACATATAATTAATATTATTATGTTATCGTTTTGTATTAATGTTTCTCTTGTAAAAAAAACAAATTAACAATTGGAGATTTCCTTATATTTTTGTCTTATAATCCATCAGGGGCGATATTTAATTGTTTGCCTCAGGGCGCGATCTAATCTTTTTAGGAACACCTCGCACCAATTCCAGTTACAGGTAGTCAATGATCTTAGCTCCGACCACAATCCGGTACTACTAAGCCTAGGCGAGGAAACAGAAATCATCCCCAGGCAGTCCTCCACAAATTTCAAAAAGCTGAACGCTACTCTCCGCAACCTCACAGGACCCGTTCCAACCATCTCCTCACCTACAGAAATAGATACAGCGATCAGAAAACTGGAAAGCACAATCCAAGCTGGTCTAGCTGGAGTGGTAGCGGTGGAAGCTTCCACCGTTACCACTCCTGCTCAAGCCAACCTGTTCCTAGAAGAGATTCTAAAGCTCATCTGCAGCAAAAACAGGATCAGACGCCGTTACCATACAACACTGTCCCCCCAGGATAGACAAGAGCTAAACAGGGCGACACACCTAGTCCGATATGCGATCAAAGAGCACAAGAACCAGCTGTGGGAGAAGAAGCTAAGCTCCTTAAACACCAAAGACAACTCATTGTGGAAAATGACTAAAGCCCTTTGCAGCGACCGCCCCAACATTCAGCCAATCCAGGGAGAAAGGGGCATGGCCTACCGAGACGACGAGAAAGCAGAAGCCTTCGCGGACGCCCTGGAACTGCAATTCAGCACAAACTATGCGCATGCGGACTTGCACTTCATTGAAAAAATACACAGGCATGTCTGCTGTGCACTCCATCAAACCAGCAGCCAAGAAACCACAAGCTACGCTACATCAAAGGAAGTACACCAAATCATCAAGAGCCTCAACAACAGAAAGGCCCCAGGTCCTGACGAGATTTCAAACCAAACAATAAAAGCACTCCCCCAAAAAACTGTTATGCATCTAGTGGCGATCATCAACGTGATACTAAGACTCGACTACTTCCCCACTCGCTGGAAACGGGAGGATGTAATCCTCATCCACAAACCCGGAAAAGTACCTCAATTCCCCCAGAACTATAGACCTGTCAGCCTCCTATGAAATCTGGGAAAAATCGCAGAAAAGATAATTCTGAACCGCCTACAAAACCAAACGGACAAGATCGATCTAATCCCAAAAGAACAATTCGGATTTCGCAAAGGCCACTGCACAACCCAACAGGTCCACAGACTTATAGAATTCATAACTACTGGATACAACACACAGGTGCAATCTTCCTGAATGTGGCGAAAGCCTTTGACAATGTATGGCACAAAGGCCTCATCCACAAACTAATAGCTGCAAAATACCACTAAACCTTGCCAAAATCATAGAATCCTATCTGAAAGACCGAAAATTTCAAGTTAAGCTACGTGGCCTCAGATCGTCCATGAGATATCACAGCAGGTGTCCCGCAAGGCTCCCTCCTATCGCCGCTACTCTTCAACATTTTCATCTCAGACATACCAAACACAGCATCAACCACCATGGCTTTCTATGCAGACGACATGGCGATACTGACCAGATCACTCAGACCACACAACGACTACAAGACGCAGCAACAAATCTTAAAGAATGGTTTCAGAAATGGAGGATAGATGTCAACGCCGACAAGAGTACGGCCATACTCTTTACAAGAAGGAAAGCAACCCACCACGGAGCAGTCACGATGTTCAACACTGATATCCCATGGCAAAAAGAAGTAAAATACCTGGGAATCAAACTGCATAACCGACTCAGCTTCAACCCCCCACATCTCACACGCCTGCAACAAAGCCAACTCAGTAATAGCTCAACTCTACCCGCTACTCAACCGAAGAAGCAAAGTCAGTACAGAAAACAAACTAACAATATACAAAACAATCATCAGACCTATACTAACGTACGAATCGCCGGCATGGAGCCACACCTCCCCCAGCAACATCAAAAGACTACAGGTACTACAAAATAAATGCCTCCGAATGATCTTCGACGCCCCGTGGTTTGTTAGGAATGCTCTCCTCGAGCAAGACGGAAACATGCCAGATATACCTTCATATCTCAACCAGACTGCTGCCAAGTACTTCGCCCAGACATCACTCCATCCCAACCAACTCATTCGCGATGCATCAAATTATGATGAAAACGACAGATGGAGACACAAACGCCAGAAGGCAGTTCTGATCATCGCTTCAAACGATTCTACACAGCCCTATTTCGGGCGAGCCACGCGCTCAAAAATTTCTCATTATCAATAATCACAATCTAGCGATGAGGGGGATAAAAATCCAAGGGATTTACGTCCATTTCACCATTTAAGTTAACAGTTAACAGCGATCTAATCTGGCGACTGCCTTGGCCCGAGTACTACTTCGTTCGCCTTGTGTGTACAGCAGCCGGATTTCCTAGAGCTATAGGGTATGTGACTGCTAATTGATAAGTAGTATAGAAATTATTATTATTCAGGCATCCTGGAGTCAAAAGACTCATCGTGGAAATAAAAGATACGACGCAACATAAATTTAAAAAAAATGAATTTTAATTAGGAAAAGATTTTTGAAAAATGTTCTAGTGTTTTTTTTTTTTTTTCCTTTTTCTTTGAGAGGTGGGTGCTGGTAACCCCTTGGTTCCCCCTCTGGGTGCGCCACTGATACTAATTAAAGTTTCCAAACGCAATTAACGAGATGACGTACGAGATGCCTCGTACAGAGGGGCCAAAAGTCATATTTTTACTCATGATTGTGCACTGGAAATCGTAATAGCAATTACATTTCACTTATACCATGTGTCTTTGGACTCCCTGGAGGTGTCAAATAATAATAATAATAATAATAATAATAATAATAATAATAATAATAATAATAATACCACTAAAAACAGCCAAAATAATATATTAAGAAAAACTGGAAAGTATTTTTCAAATTTTTTTTTTTTTTTTGAAAGTACTTTAAACGCGACTTAAAAAGAAAGAAAAGATTTTCTTTCAATTTTTCGCCATATCTGGTGAGGTCCTTCATCAAAGAATCAGAGGTCGCTGAATAACATGGCAGCGTCCTTGGTTAGAAATGTTACACGCTTTTGCAGCGTCCTTATTGGGAAATCATGTGTTCTGGATGCATCTTTTTTCAGGTAACGACAGATGTCAGACATGGAACACGTTTATGGAAAATGCAACCTAAAAAAAGAACGGACGTTATCAGTTTAACATAGCCACCTTTTTCAAAAGCTGATACTTCTATGATGACTCACAGCACAGGTCAATAGGAATTTTTATTAATTACGTAATTAGCAAAACAAAATAAAACGCAAGGGTAATTTATGTGTGGTAATTTTCAAAATGATCAGCGGATTATTCTGTTCTGCATTGATATTCTAGAAGCTCGTACGTTAGTAATGTCGATGGGAACGCAAAGATTAATTCGAGATTATTATTATTATTTATTATTTCGGGTGACTCCAGGAGTCCTTAGACTCATCGAGGGAGGCCCTAAACATCGTGTCCACACAACTATGCGATTTCATTCTCACAGTATCTATCATACCTTGCCGTGAACTCGTTCATCGTCATAGCACCCAAAACAGACTCTGGCAGCTTATTCCACTCATTTACCACTCTAAAAGTAAAGAACCCAGCTCTAACACCCCCTGCTAACCACACTCTTGCCCAGCATCCATAGGTGTCCCCTAGTTTTCCCACCACCAGTCCTGATCTCAAAAATATCCTCTGAATTAATCCTATAGAATCCCTTTAGCAATTTCAATGTCTCAATCATATCTCCCCTTTTGGTTGCATCATTTATGATTTTTTTTTTTTAAAAAAAAAGGCTACATATGTGTTTATTATTATATGTACTGTTATAGGTAGTAGGATTTTTTCTCCCGGAAACTCGGGTTTTTCATCCTGCATACAGACAAATCGGCCTTTCAGAACACATGCAATTTACAGACAAAAATACTAGCTCTGGTGGTGGTGGGCAGCAGATGGCGCTGATGTAGTTGATTGGTAGTAGATGATCGGTGTAGTGGTGGAGACGGAGAGCTGTACAGTAAGTATCCTCCCACGATGAGTCTTCGGACTCCTTGGAGGTGTCACGAATAATAATTATGTAATACCTCCAAGGACTCATCATGGGAGGGCACTGTACTCCACTCCATTATACACATCTCACCATCTTCCCTACTTATTATTATTATGTCATACCTCCAGGGAGTCCAAAGACTCATCGAGGGAGAGTGTGCCAACAGCATCGAACGATTGAACCCTTCCAACTACTAACCACGCTCAAACTTGCCTCTACCAATCGACCAAGCTTTGCTGGCTTGCTTAGTCATATTTTGTAGTTAATATTAGATATTGTAAAATTGGTTTTCAGAATTTCCTTTCGCCAGCATGAAACATATAAATATTTTTTTAACATGGAACAACACGCACAAAGATATACATATTTCAAGAATTCTTTCTTTAAATGTATTTTTTTATATATTTATAATATATTTTAAATATATTTCTTTAAAGAATTCTTATTTTTTAAATATACAGGGTGTCAACATTAGACCTTCCTGGTTACTTAAGTGTATGGACCATGGTGTCAAAATAGCTTTGACATTTGACAAAAAAAGGTTTTGTCAAAAATATTCTGGATGAAACTTGTAAAGTCTCTGTAACATTTGAACAACACAAATCTTACATATTTCTGCATTTCGATTTTTTACCGTTCTTTGAAACTAGGGAGGCCCAATGTGGACACCCTGTATATATTATCATCATCACCTTAAAGAATTGTTTTAAATAGCAAAATGTTAATGAAATTCCTTACAAGGTATTGTTAAATAGTACATTTTATAAGTGGATAGGAACATTATTTACTATTCACTAACCTAGGAAAGGAGCATCTATGAAACATGCAGATTTAGTTTTAAAAAAATGCAAGTAGAAAGCATGGACCGTTTTCTTTTAGCTGAATTTTTTTAAGGATTGTCTCATCATCATCATCAAATTCCTGCCATGTACCCACAAGGGGTGTACAGGATATGATAGTACCACATGAAAAAATTATATCATTACTAACTTCCTATCTACAATTTTCCTCCAAATCAGTCTGTTACTTTTCAGGACTCCAACATTATCAGATCTTATATTTCTATCATCTAAGGCACTTTGTACCGTATCAATCCACCTATATCTTGGTCTTCCTGTGGGTCGTTTTGCTGCCAACCTGGCAGAGAACACTTATTTTGCTAATCTTTCCTCGCCCATTTTGCAAAGGTGACAATACCACCTGAGATTAGCTCTGCTAACGCATTCCTGGATGCTGACAATGTCAAGTTCTTTCCTAATATCCTCGTTTTTATATGTGATATTGCCATTGATGCCATCTGTTCACGCCTATAATCTTTCTCAGGACTCTCATATCTGCGGTCTCTAGTCTTTGGTCAAGTGTTTTACTTCTGACCCAGCTCTCAGATCCATAAGTTAAAACTGGTTTGAACACTGTCTTGTATAACAGCTAATTTAGTGTTCTGACTAATTTCTCTCTTATTCCATAAGAATTTATTCAATTGACTTCCCACCATACCAGCTTTGCTGATTCTGTTGTCTATTTCTATATTTAATTTACTGTCTTCAGTAAAAATCGTGCCTAAGTAGCTGAAATGTTTTACTTGTTCCACAGGTACAACACAGTTGACATTTTCAATTATTCTGCCTATTTTCATTGTCTTTGTCTTTTTATTGCCGACCTTCATACCATATCTATTACAACAGTTATTCAATTTAGTCAGAGAATCTTGCAGACTTGTACGGATTTATTTAGAAGTATAACATCATCCGCATAAAGCAAAGAGCTGACATTAACATCACCAATTTTGATATCATGTTTAATACCACTTTCCTTCATAATGTGATCCATATAGATAATGAATAACAGAGGGGATAATGCACATCCTTGTCTCACACCAGATTTAACATTAACCCATCTTCCTGTACTTCCTTCAATTCTAACTGCTGACTTACAACTCAAATAAAGACTAAGTATTGCTTGATATGATGCCCTTTTGACACCATACAACTGCAGCGTATTGAATAGCTTCTCTCTTGGCACCTTATCATATGCCTTTTCCAAATCGACAAAACTTAAATACAGATCTTTGTTATATTCCCATGCTTTCTCGACTATTTGTCATAAAGTGAAGATCTGATCCTGACAGCCTCTGTTTGGCCTGAATCCAGCTTGTTCTTCACCAAGC
This sequence comes from Typopeltis vanoorti, assembly GCF_054136105.1. Taxonomy (NCBI): domain Eukaryota; kingdom Metazoa; phylum Arthropoda; class Arachnida; order Uropygi; family Thelyphonidae; genus Typopeltis; species Typopeltis vanoorti. The sequence continues at coordinate 44,688,500 of NC_143558.1, read as the reverse complement.
TTTTCTTCCACAATTCTTCTCAACCGTTTCTCAAGTATACTTGTATAGATCTTACCAGGAACACTCAGTAGGGAAATACCTCTGTAATTCTCACATTCAGTTTTATTTCCATTTTTATATATGGGTACTATGAGAGCTCTACTCCAATCATCGGGAATTCGTCCCTCTGTCCAGGCTTTCTGAACTATGCAGTGCAGCCACTGTAAGACTCTTATACCACCATACTTCAGCATTTCTGGTCGAATATCATCTACTTCTGCTGCCTTTCCACATTTCAAGCCTTTGATGGCTTTTTCTACTTCAAGTATGGATATGTATTCCTGCCTGCATTCCTGGTCAGTGTTTTTTACCACTGTGCTATCATCACTGCTTGTTTCATTTAGCAGTTTTTCAAAGTAATTACTCCATACTTCAAGGATATCTTTTTCTCCCGTTTTCATGTCACCTTTATCATCTCTAACTGCTTTATCATCTCTAATTTTGCCACCTTCTTGATATTTATTTTCTATATTCTTGCCAAAGTCCTCCCATGACTTTTGTTTAGCTAGTTTTACACAGTGTTTAGCATTCTTGCATTTGTCTCTATATTCTCTAAGAGCACAAGCTTACTTATTTGATAGGAACTTTTGATATGCTTTCTTCTTTTCCTTCACTGCCTCTTTAACTTCCTGTGTCCACCAGGGAGTTCTGATTTTTTTATCCTTGCAGACAACCTCACCACATGCCTCTTTAGCAGAATCAATCAGTGTTTTCTTCAGAGTTTGCCACTGTATTTCCAAGGTTTGATTCCTGTTCTCAAACTCTTTCATTTTTTCTTCAATAATCTTTGTGTATTTTAGTCTACAGTTCACATCTCAGAGCTGCTCAACTTTTATTCGCTTTAAAACTTTCTTACATGTTAATCTTTTCAATACGAAATTCAATTTTATCCTGCTCAAGACTAAATAGTGATCACTTCCAATTTCAAATCCTCTGTACACTCTGGTGTCCTGCATCAGGGAGTAAACACCAATGTCAACAATAACATAGTTAATGAGACTTTTCTTATTCCTTGCCTCTTCTCTCCATGTGAATTTGTGCACGTTTTTATGTTGGAACATGGTGTTAGTAATAACCAGTCCATGTCCTGAGCAGAAATCCAGTGGATATTTGCCATTATTATTAGCTTTGCTTTTTTCTCCAAATTTTCCCAAAACATTTTTGTATGCCTGACAATCACTTCCTACTCTGCTATTTAGATCCCTAACAAGGACCAACTTTTACTTTTTCATTGTGTCAGTTGCTTTTTCTAAAGCATCAAAAAATTCCTCCACTTCTACCTTAGTAGAACCTTCTGTGGGACCATAGGCACAAATAAGTCTCATTGTTCAGTTCCCCATTCTCATATTTGCCCACATTACTCTACTTGAGACTGACTATCATTCAAGAAGATTAGCCTCGTATTTTGTGTTGAATACTATGGCTACTCCTTCTTTTCCTTGATTGTCATTGCCCGAATATAACATTTTGTATTTATTGCTCAGAAAGATCTCACCAATTTTGGTCTTTTTTGTTTCAGTCACCCCTATTATGTCGATCTGGTACTTATTTAATTCCTCAGCTAGCTCCATTTCTATGCCATTCAGGCTTCTTACGTTGGTACCGATCTTTAACTCTGGTGACGTTGAGTTGGGGGTTTGTTTTCAGATTTGTTCCAGTAGCTGACTTTTCGCTGTTTGCCTTGGTTCCCTGGCGAAAACCACGGGGGTCTTGTTTAACCGGGCGACGCTCCAGCCGGCATTAAATTTTGTCATGTTGTACCATCATTTTTTATTTTGGTTTAACCAATAAGAATAAAATTTGGTCAGCTAAATCCCAAATTGCCAGCCCATCCTCGTTCATTAGTATCCAAGTGGATACCCAACAGGGTGCCCCACGAGAAGGTGAGGATTGGACATTAGGTCAGAAGCCCTGGTTGGTTCTCCGCATTCATTTAAAGGCTGTGTGGAGGTCTCCTCTCAGTTATACAGCTTTGACCCTTAAGCATCCCTTAAGGATTGTCTTTGTTTTTTTGTTTTTTTAAAAAAAAAGCAACTAATTTCATGCTTCCTAATTGCATTTTTACTAACCCTTTCCCCAGGTCACTGAGGTAAATAATGCCTGTAGATAGCTACTGACGTAATGACATACACGAAATTACTGCATAAGATAAATGTGAAAATGATTTGAGAATCAGATCTAGATGCATTTTTATGTAATGATACTTTCTTTATATATATATATAAGAAATCTTAGGCAAGATAATAGAAGTGGTGCATGTGTATTTTGGAAAATCCAGTTTTTTTTTTACTTATGCTAGTACACAAACTAGAGTGGAAGCAGCCAAATGAAACAGCATGTGGGCCCATTATAATGATTATGAAGATAGATTGAAAATTTGTTGGCGGCAGACACTAGCAAACAGGAGAAAGAGGGGGTAATGTAATTGAAACTTACAAACTTCTGAAAGGATTATACAGAATTTCAGTAGATGGAATTTTTCATTTTATGGGTGGAGAAAGGACACAAGGGCATACATTGAAGTCAAGAATGAATGCTGTCAAGAAAGGGTATTAGGGCTAGATTTTTCTCTCATAGAGTAGCATGTGATCAGAATGAATTGCCTTTGGATGTTGTTTGTGAGCAGGGTGAATGAATTTAAGAATAGGTATGAGCTGGTGTGAATAGTATGGCCTCAATAGATGAGTTTCTGACTCCCTGGAGGTCTCTCTTAATAATAATAATAATCCTGCTCATTAGATAAAATCTTATAGACGTTCCTTTCCCCAGGTCAGTGAACAGTAAATAATGTCTGTAGATAGCTTAATAATGACTTGCATAAAATTGCTGCATAAGATAAATGTGAAAATGATTTGAGAATCAGATATAGATGCATTTTTTTATGTAATGATACTTTTTTTTTTAAATAAGAAAGCTTTAGGCAAGCTAATAGAAGCAGTGCATGTGTATTTTGGAAAATCCAGTTTTTTTTTTTTTTTTTTTACTTATGCTAGTACATAAACTAGAATAGAAACAGCATGTGGACCCATTATAATCCACTAATCAGGCCAGCCATCATGAAATTTTATTTATTTTGGTGTTTGAAAACCTTACAAAAATTTGTAACAACTGCCCACAGTTATTATAATGATTAATGTATATAATGTTATGTAGTTATTGTATGAGAACTTTTTTTCTGATTGGTTATGCAGCAGTATATTGGTTTTTATGCACAGCTGTTCTCATTGATTGTTATGATGATATTATTTTTATTATTACATGACACTTCCAGGGAGTCCAAGGACTCATCGTGGGATGGCAAACTACTCTACTTCGCTAAATACATCTCATCCTCTCCACTACTACTTAATTCTCCAACTACGACACTACTACTACCATTTATCGCCCATCATCACCAGCAACAGTACTTTTTTGTCTGTAAATTGCATGTGTTCTGAAGGCCGATTTGTCTGTACAAGGGATGAAAAACCCTGAGTTTCCTGGAAAAAAAAATCCTGCTACCACCATATGAGATTGGCTAACTCACCTTGAACTGAAAATACTCATATAAGGTTTCCCTCATCATGACGAGAATCGAACCTAGGTCTTTACCGATCGAAGGGCACAATGTTCCGCTGTTCTTCCAATTGCACTGTGGTGGCTTCAAATATTTTTCTCTTGAGTTACGAAGAAACACTTGACATTCTTTGAAATTTTCACAAAGAACTAAACATTTAAATGGATGGCATCATTCATATAATTAAGTCTAATACAGTTTCATTAATAAAACTTCAATAAGCTGCAGCACTACTTTGCCAAGTTGAGCTCATTATTACTGCTAGCTGTGACAATGCTACTGCTGCCCATAGGCAAATAGTGCACTGATAAAAATTTGTGAAATATTAATAAAATTAATAAATATCATTATCAGAGAATGTAGAACAAGGACATGCAGTGAGTTAAAAGACTTCTGAATGACTCCTATTTTGGCATCCTCTAGCAAAAAAAAAAAAAAAAGAAAAAAAAAGCTATGCGGGAGTTTCTCTTAGGATAACAGTCTCCCAAATTTTTAGCAAATTAATGCAACCATATTTGTTAAGGTTGGGAGAATTCTTCAAAGCCATTGCTGACTCAAAAAATAATCTTTCAGATCTGTAACAACTCCTAAATAGCACATTCGTTTTCTTCCATCTAATCCTGTGTCCAAAGGATTAGGTGGAAGGAGTGTCCAAAGCGTGGTCTGCCAGTCCTGACTTGCCATACTAATAATATGAATGTATTTTTCATGTTCTTCCAGGCAGATGTTAACTGATCTTCCTGTTTGCCCATAATAGGCCAAGTCACAGGGCACTTCATACACTCCTGGGTGTGCTAAAGGGTGAAGTTTATTCTTAGGCGAGCGGATCAGAGTTGCTAGTTGCTAGCAAACTAGCAACTCTGATCTGCTCGCCTAAGGATAAACTTCACCCTTTAGCACACCCAGGAGTGTATGAGGTTCCCTATGACTTGGATTATTATGGTCAAACAGGAAGATCAGTTAACATCTGCCTGGAAGAACATGAAAAATACATTCGCTACTATAACTATGGCAAGTCAAGATTGCCAGACCACGCTTTGGACACTCCTTCACACAGGATTAGATGAAAGAAAACGAATGTGCTATTTAGGAGTCGTTACAGATCTAAAAGATTATTTTTGAGTCAGCAATGGCTTTGAAGAATTCTCCCAACCTTAACAAATATGGTTGCATTAATTTGGGAGACTTATTTTAAAAGAAACTCCCACATAGCTTTTTTTTTTTTTTCGTTAGAGGGTGCCAAAATAGGACTTCAGATCTTTTGTCCATTGCAATTGTATTATTATTATTATTAACACCTGACCTCCATGGAGTCAGAGACTCATCATGGTAGGTACTCACTATTACATACAATGCTCATCCAAACGCGTCTTAAACTGATTCAGTGTGTCGACATCCACAACACACTCAGGCAATGCATTCCACTCACCAACCACCCTCCATGCAAAGAACCTGCTTCTCACTCCTTTGCTCATACCCTCCTTACACAGCCTCCAGCAATGGTCTCTTGTTCTACTTCCTTCTCCACTTCTATGAAAAATCTCTTCCATGTCTACCTGATAATAACAACAACCCCTGACCAGTTTATATGTCTCGATCATATCCCCCCTCTTCACGAGGCTCTGCAACTTACATTCCCTCAATCTGTTCTCATACTCCACATTCCAAAGACCACTGACCACCTTTGTGAATCTTCTCTGTACTCTTTCCAACATATCCTCGTCACCATGAAAACCCGGCGACTAAATCTGTGCACATTAATCCACATGAGGCCTGATCAAGGCCTTATACAATGGAATCATAACCTCTCTATTTCTGCATGTCAGGATTCTCCGCATCATCGCCATTATTCGATGTGATGTCTTCACAACTTGTGCAATGTGACCCCTGAATTTCAGGTCCCTGTCCACCATCACTCCCAGATCTCTCATCTCCTCTACTTCTGTTAAAGTTTCCCCACCAAGTGTATACTTGGCATCCCATCATTGCTTACAAAATCTCAAAACCTTACACTTAGCAACATTGAACTGACAGTTCCATTTACCTGCTCACCAATTTCTCTCTCCAGGACCTTCACCACAACTCCAGGTATACAGATCAGCCTATAATTTGAAGCTACAGCCTTATCACTGCCTTTATGCAGTGGAACAATTTTACCCTCCTTCCACTCTCTTGGAACCTGTGCTGTTGCAAAACTCTTGTTAAACAGACATGCCAATGCTACTGCCAGTTCCCTGGAACATTCCCTTAAGATGCATGGTGATATTTCATCAAATCCTATCGTCTTATTAACATCAAGGTTATTTATTTCCTCAAATACCTCCTGCTCACTCATAATTAAGCTATTATCTCCTATGTCCTCTACACTTAAGTTCCTTATGATTGCACCCTGATCAGGATGAAATATTGTTTCACTCACTCACTGTCCCGTGTGCAAGTGTGTTTTATTATTATTATTATCATTCAGGCCTCCATGGAGTCAAAAGACTCATCGTAGGAGGTCCTTTCTAAGAACATAAAGTCTATCAAGACTCATTGAGGGGAGGTCCCCCCAAGAAACACAAAGTCTATCACACCACTCCTTAAACTCATTGACCGTTCTCGCCCTCACCCCTCCATCAGGCAATGCATTCCACGGCTCAACCACCCTCCATGCAAAGAAACCACTCCTCACCCTCTTGCTCACAGTTTCTTTTCATAACTTCCAGGGATGGCCTCTTGTCATCACTCCTTCCCGCTGTTCAACCAAGCGAAAGAACTCCCCAGTGTCAACCCTGTAACCACCTCTCAACAGTTTAAAAGTCTCAATCATATCACCTCTCCTTCTTCTATCCACCAAACTCTGCAGTCCACATTCTCTCAGCCAATCCTCATAACTATCCTTGTACAGTCCTGAAACCATCTTTCTCATCCGTCTTTGTATCCTTTCCACAGTTAATTTATCCCCTTCAAATCCTGGGGACCAAATCTGAGAACAATAGTCCAAGTGTGGTCTGATCAGAGACTTATACAACAGAATGATATCACCTGCATTATAATTCCATGTCAGTGTCCTTCTCATAATTGCAGCAATCCTCTGTGTTACCTTCACCACCTTTGCAATATGTCCCCTAAACTTCAGGTTTCTATCAATCATCAACCCCAGATCTCTTGTCTCCCCTACTTCCTCCAGTATAACTCCTCCGATAGAGTATGCAGCATCCCATCGATGTTTCCCAAACCTCAAGACCTTACATTTTGCTGCATTAAACTGACACCCCATTCATTTACCCATCTATCTAGCTTATTCAAATCCTCTTGCAGGGCTACCACATCTACACTATTACTAATAATCCTTCCCAGCTTAGCATCATCTGCAAACAACTGAATATCCCCTTGCAATCCACTGGCAATGTCATTGATATGAAGGTTAAACAATATAGGTCCTAGTACTGAGCCCTGTAGGACCCCACTTGTAACCCTCTGTCTCCTTGAAACTGCTCCACCATACACAACTCTCTGATACCTATCAGTCAGCCAATCCTGAATCCAGTTGACCAATCTGACATCCAGACCCATGTGCTGCAACTTAAATATCAGCTTTTCATGTGCACCCTGTCAAATGCCTTTGCTAAGTCTAAGAAAATTGCAGTATATGCCTTTCCCTCATCTAATGTTCTTGTAACTTTATTATAAAAGGCTAGCATATTGCTAAAACAAGAGCGCCCTTTCACAAATCCATGTTGACTCTTACAGATAACATTACCCTCATCTGCCCAATGCTGTATATGGTCCCTCACTACTTTCTCCAAGATCTTAACAACTACTGATGACACACAGACTGGCCAATAATTAGACACTTCCAGTTTGTTACCACCCTTATGCAATGGCACTATCTTACCTTCCTTCCATTCCCAGTGTTGTGCTCTGATGATGCTGTGTTGAAATTCAGCAAAATATAAGCAGTTAATAAAACATCTATTTGATAAAATTGTTTGGTGGTGTTAATACCATTAAAAAATAAGTCATGAGCATCATTTTCCCAGCCAAGTCAGAATTTTCATCCGCTGTGTGTTACACCTTTTGTAACAGATATTTTTATAATAGGATGTCATTAGAACATAACCAAAGTCTTTCAAAGCAGCTGATTCCTAATTTGAAAGACTTGACAAAGAGAGCTGTTCTTCATAAACCAAATTCAAACGCTCACAAACCCTTAGGCTTTCTCGTTTTAGAGAATATCAGGCAGTGCTTACTAGCTGTAATGTTGTTCATATTGCTAATTTGAAATATGTTTCACTCTATTCTCTGCCAAGTTAGTCTAAACTTTTCCGTTTCCGTTTTCCTTCCAGAATCCATGTTAAAGGTAATCTTGGAATCTCTCTCTCCCCCCCCCCCCCCCCAACCATTCTCTTTCTTCATCTTATATATACATAGAAGGAAATAAATTCTCATTCAAGAGAATGAGAACTAGATAAATATTATTTTTGTAATGTTTACATACAACATAAATACAGTTTGTCACTGTAAATAGGTATATTTACAAAAATACAATATATTTGTTTATCAAATGTTTATCAATAATTGGAAAATGTATTATAAAATTCTGAATGTAAACTTCTTATTCAGCATTAAGTTAGTTAATACTGAATAAGAAGTTTTTTTCACTTAAATTTAAAACCAACTTTAAAATAGTTTAATTTTTACTTACAAATAAGAATATCTAGAATACATATAACATTTCTAAACTTAATTTATTTTTTTATTATTTATATATTTTTTTATAGTAGTACTATTATAGTTTTATGTAATGTTATATCTTAACTATAGAATCATGTGTGCACCACAGTAAAAAATTAATTTATTATACAGATATTTCATGTTACATAGCATAAGACATCATCAGTGTAAAAAGTGAACAACCACAAGGAATTTGAATAAAGAAAAAGTAGAGCACATGCATTAAATTGGAAACCCTCTATGTATGCAGTCATGTGTTCTTAGGTTAAAACTATTATGCTGAAAATAAGATTGAAATAGATGAATATTCTGCATTATGGGAAGGATCACTACCCAGACAGGTTTCGACCTTTATTGAGGTCTCATCAGTGGGAGCCAGACCGAGAAATGATACCAAGGTTGAAATAATGCAGAAGCCATATTTCCTGCTATAATGCAGAGTATTTTAGTAATAAGGTGTGACACCTTTCGGCTACCTGTATATGGAAATATGACTTCTGCATTACTTCAACCTTGGTATGACTTCTTGGTCTGGCTCCCACTGATGACACCTCAATGAACATCGAAACCAGTCTGGGTAGTGACTCTTCCTGTAATGCATAGCATTATACATGTCCATAAGGATATGTGCTTTGCATTATGGGATACTAAGGCAGGTGATGTGAAGTCATTAGCCTCTATATACAAGTTGCCCAGTTGTGAAGTTACTTCACGTGCCAACTTTGTTTGCTTACACTTGGATAAAGGATTAAACAAAGAATATAATTTCTTGGCATCTTTAATTTATAGTATAACCAAGTGGAAAAACTTTTAACAAAAAAACACTTTGAAATTACAAATTTATTTAATACAGTTGAGGATGACAATTTTTCACACAGTCATTGCAGTTGAGGTTAAGTCAATGAAGTAGTGCTTCAACACTTTCTTTCTATAAAACATTCATGTTTATATATGGATTTATGTAGCAGCTTTGTGCTTTTCCTTTGAATCCATATCTTCTTCTTAACTATTCTGCAAATGAGCAGGTTCTTCTCTTAGTAGCAAAAACTTTCCTTCCACTCTCTTCTGTTTTGAGCCTCCTCTTTCAAGGTTGTATACCTGTCTCCATTCAGCATGTCATCTAGCATTGTTTTCCTTACTCTTCCTCTGGGGTCTTTTTCCTTCGATGTCATCTCTGATGATTCCATTTCCTCTCAGAATATGTCCAATCCAGTTTCCCTTTCTTCTTTTTATCCTCTTTAACAGACTTCTTTCTTCTTAAGACCTCTTCATTAGTTATTTTATCTGCCCATTGATTTTTTTCATCCTTCCCCAAATCCACATCTCAAAGCTTTCCAAAATCTTAATTTCTTCATTCTTCAATGTCCTAAGGGCAACACTTCACACATAACATTTTATTAGTCTTTTCTTTAGGTTTCTGTCCATTTTACTTCTGAATAAATTCCATTTTCTATCAAGGGCATCTCCTCCCATCTCTATTCTCGCTTTTATGTCACTTTTACATCTTCCATCACTGCTAATCACACTTCCTAGATATTTAAATGTCTTTACTTGATTCAATTTTTCTCCATTTATTCTGATATCCATATTTGCCTCTTTCCTTGCTACTTTCATTACCTTTGTTTTTCTTGTGTTAATTTTCATTCTATAATTGATACAGGCTCCAGTGATCTGTTCAACAGATGTTGTAGTCCTGTTTCAGTATTTGATAATAATGCCTTGTCATCTGCATATCATATTTCAAATATTTGTCTACCTCCAATCTTTGTTCCTTCTGAATTCTCCAGTGCTTCTTTTAACATTACTTCAGAATGCATGTTAAACAAAATTGGTGACAGAGAACAGCCTTGTCTTACTCCTCGTTCAATGATACCTGGTTCTGTTGTACCATATATGTCTCTCAACATGGCAGTTTGTCCCATGTGTAATGAAATAATTAGCCTTCTGTCTTTCCAATCTATACCAATCTTTTCCATTACTTCCACCATCTTATCCCATTTTACAAAGTCAAAAGCTTTTTCAAAATCTATATAACAGATATTAACTTCTTTATTCACTTCCAGACTTCTTTCACTTATTATTCTTAACAGTCCAATCACATCTCTTGTTCCCCTACCCTTTCTGAAACCAAACTGATCTTCTCCAAGAAATTCTTCCACCTTAGATGCAATTCTCCATGTTAGAATTCTCATAAGTATTTTTGATAAATGAGAAATGAGGCTTATTGTTCTAAAATCCATGCAGTTCACTGTATTACTTTTCTTTGGTATAGGTATAAATATTAAGGTCATAAAATCTTTTGGTAATTCTCCTTTGTTATAAATTAAATTTATTATTTTGGTTATTTCTTCAGGTCCTTTCTTCTGAAGTTGTTTTCAGGAATTTTTCTGGTATTTCATCTATTCCTTCTGCCTTTCCATATTTTAGTTCTTTAATGGCCATTTCTACTTCTGTCTTCAAAATCTCTGGACCTAGATCATCTTCATTTACCTTCTTTATATCTTCTAATGGCAACTCATTTGGTCTATTTTCCTTGTCATATAGATCTTCAATGTATTCTTTCCATCTCATTAGGATTTTATCTTCTTCAGTTATGATTTTCCCATTCTTATTTTCTATGCCTCTAGCTTGAATTCCATTTCTCTTCGGATTCATGCTTCTTGCTTTTTTGTACAAAAGATCATACCTTCCAACTCTCACAATTTTCCATTTCTTCACATTGTTTTTTAAGCCAATCTTCTCTACTTCTTTCTGCTTCCCTTCTCAATTTGTCATTCAGGGTTCTATATTGTATTTTCCCTTCTGGGATGTCTTTATTTTTCCATTTTCTTCTTTCTTGCATTAGAGAAATCATCTCATTAGTTATCCAAGTTTTTTTTTTTTTTATTATTATTATTTTAGCTCTTACATATCCAATTTCTTCTTCTGCAATCTTCTTTATTTTTTCTTTAACTTGTTTCCATTTCTTTTCTGGATCTTCAGTTTTGACAAAACTTGTTTCCTCTAATTCTTTCTCCAATCTATTTCCAAATTCCTTGGTATTTTTTAATTTCTCTAAGTTCCATTTTTTCCTTTTCATAGCTTCTTTTATCTTCTTTAGTTTCACATTTATTTCTATGAATAGTAGGTTTTGGTCAGAGTAAATATCAACCCCAGGATACGTGCATGCATTTTTTACACTATTCTTGTATCTTTGCTTTACTATAATGTAATCAATTTGATACCTTTCTGTATCTCCTGGTTTTTTCCATGTGTATAGTCTTCTCTTAGATTTTTTAAACCACGTATTCTTAATTATTAGCTTATTTTCTTTACAGAATTCCACTAACCTTCCCCCCCCTCTCTCATTTCTATTACCTGGTCTGTATCTTCCTACTACACTCCCATCCTCTTTTTCCCACAACTCCATGCCAGTCTCCCATTATAATCATATAGTCTTTGCTTTTTTTCTTCCTTAATTAGTTCTTGTAGTTGTTCATACCTGCATTATTGTTATGTCCACCGGTTCAGCCTTCAATTTTACCACCATAAACCTGTCATTCAGACATCTTATGCTAATTTAGCTGGCCTGGTTGGCCGAGTGGTTAGCGTATCCGCTCTCTGGCCAAAAGGCTGCAGGTTCAAATCCTGCCGTGGGTATGGATATTTGTGATTGTCTGTGAAAATAGTGGTGGTCGTCAGCGTTAGATGGCACTGGTGTAGATGATGAAAGTATTTGAGGTTAGTGGAGTGGTGGAGACAGAGATTTGCAAAGCAAATCTCTGTCTCCACCAAATAACTATAAAAATCACCTATTCCTTCCCATCTGACTTCACAGAGCCCTATGATATCAATTTTTCCTTTGTCCGTTTCTTGTTTGAGATTTTTTAATTTTCCACATCTGTTCATTGTTCTTACATTCCATGTTGCAATTTTGATTCTCTGGCAATCTTTCATTTTCAGTTTGTTTATAGCATGTTTTAAGTCATTTTTAGAGGTTTGATCAGGAGAAACATCAGCACTTGAAGCGTTCTTATTTCCCGATATTGTATCCATTCCAATGTGCACCTTCTTTTCCTCTCTGTGCCAAAAGATGCCACCTTGGTTTACTGAGCTGGTAGCTGCCCCCTTATAAGTTCTATCCATTGCTACTAACATTTTCTAGGGATATTAGTGGAGTGGTTTCCCATTGCCTTCTCCACTGCAGTGCTCCAGCAAGTACTAGTAGAGCTGCTGCCCTCTACCAGCTAGAGTAGAAGTTGGGAAAAGGAGAGACACCCTCGGGCCTCGAGTACTCTAATACCCTCAGGGTCAAAGTAAGCAAGAGTCAGCCAAGTGAGGCCATATAGGAAAGAATATAGAAGGAACCTGACACAAGTAAGTGGAAGCAATGTCATGCTCAGCTCAGGACCCCGTGACCGCTAACTACATACTCCAAAGATAGGACCCCTGAGGATTTGGATCCATATAAACATAAACATTTATAAAAAAAAAAAAAGTGCTGAAGCCCTACTTCATTGACCTAACCGCAATCATAATGACTGCCTTACTATTCCTAAAGTGTGGGAAATTGTAATTTTTAACTGTATTAAATAAATTTGTAATTTTTTTTCTTTTAATTCATCCATTTTAATTTTATTTTCAGCTCAATAGTTTTAACCTGTGAACATGTGACTTTATTCATATTAATGCACACACTCTACTGTTTCTTTATCCAAATTCCTTATTGTTCACTTTTTGCACTGATGATGCCTTATGATACTTAAGACGAAATATCTATATAACAAATTTTATTTTTACTGTGACAAGTGTGATTCTATAGTTGTGGATACTCCACAGGTCTGATTATACAAGAAAATGTTATAAGTTAATACTCCTTTCATATGTTTACTTTTTAAGCTAATTCTATGCTATTTTTGAATTTCCGTGATAGACAAAATATTTACAAAAGAAAGTATCAGTGCCTGTCATTTAAAAAGCCAGGTCACCTAAAGAAACTTTCAAGTTCCATCAATTTAGTATTTCCATTAATTGTATTTTGTGATAAAGAAGAAACTACAAATGATAAGCTATTCCTTAGGGTAAGTAAATTGCCTTTCCTATATTTTAACTTTTATCTGGTTAATAGATATATTAACCACCCAACCAGGTCAAAATCGATCCAATATATTAAATTCATTCATCTGAAAAAAAAAATAATAATAAAGAAATCCAGATGTTATCCTCTTACAATTTTAAAGATGTTATGTAGGATTGATTCTCTAGAATTCTGTAAACTTCAAATAAATAAATAAAATAAAATTTTAAAAAACTTCTGGCTGAATGAGCTTTCACAAGCAGCTGCAATGTAATGAAACAGTCTAGTGCTGACATATAGTATAACCTACTTATAGCAGTCTTTAAAACTATGTTCTCACGTTGGTTTACCCTTTTTTTATTAATAAAAAAAGTTTTCAGTAGAAAATCCCTGCTAATGAAGCTACTTATTCTTGCCTGAAAAAAAATTAAAAAAAATACTTCTTTTTAGACAAGATATGAATTAAATTTTTTGTATCAAAGTGGCATGTAAACAAAACCACCCTTAAAGACATATATTCAGAAATAAAGACTTTTTAATATGTAAATAAATAGTTTTTGTTATATAAACATCAGTATTGAATTTCAAAATATACTTCAAAGTAAGGGTCAAATCTAGATAACTGGAAGTATAAAATCTCCACATTTCACATTTACGCTGAGCAAATGATGGGATATAAACTTGGGTCTTATCTTCTAGATGTTTAGTTTAATGTTTTAATCCTTCCTTTTTGTGTTCCCTCTTTTTTAAAAAGTTCTGATCTGTTTTGGTCTTCCTTTTCTAAGTAACACCAATTATGACCACATGGTGTTTCTGTTAGCTGCTACTGCTATTTCCACCTCTTTTTCATTATTGCTTTGCTTTGCTTGTGAATAGGGGCCATATTCAATTCATTGACATTGATCTTGTAACTAGCTTAACTCTACACCCTGGTTTATTATATGTAAAAGAGCAGGGAACTTGTGTTATTGGGCAAGGTCAGCATAATATCTGAATACATTTCAGTCCACATTACCCAATAATACAAGTTCCCTGCTCTTTTAGATATGATAAACCAGGGTGTAGAGTTAAGCTAGTTACAAGATCAATGTCAATGAATTGAATATGGCCCTATTCACAGGCAAAGCAACAATGAACAGAGAAAGAGTTATGTCCATACAAGGTAGAGATGCAAGAGGGAAATGGGGCCAGTGGTTTTGAGGCAGTATGGTGTGAGATAGAGGTGAATAGAATCAAATACTTGGTGGGATGTTGTTATAGACCTGGTAATGTGGATGGTGGTGATAGTGAAATGTATAGTCAAATAAGCCAAGCAAATAAGAAAAGGGTGATCATTATGGGTGATTTTAATTATGGCAATATAGACTGGAATGAAGAGATAGCAACTGGAAGTAAAGAAAATGAGTTTCTTGAGTTTTTGAGGGATAACTACCTCAGACAGTATGTAACAGAGGGCACAAGAGGATTAAGGGTCTTGGATTTGGTCATCTCATCGGAGGATGTAATTATCAATGAGGTATCAAATCATCCACCAATTGGTGAAAGTGACCATGAGGTGATTACTTGGGTGGTTGCCAGCAGTGCAAAGACCCCTGTGAAAAAAGGGTATATGTGGAACTACAAGGGGGGGTGATTATGAAGAGCTCAGGAGACAGCTTGCAGGTGTAGCATGGAATGAGGAGTTAGCTGGAAAAGAGATCAATGCAGCTTGGGGGATTTTCAAAAAATATTTAGTGGATGCAATGTCTAAATGTATACCACAGGTGAGAAGGTTAAATAAGTTAGGTGTGAGATGGATGAATAAAGAGATTAAGCATGCAATACAGAGAAAAAGGGCATTGTGGAGGAAGCATAAGAGAAGTGGAAGTAACCAATTTCATGAGTTCTACAAAGACCAGGCAAGGAGAGTGACTTGGTTGGTGAGAGTAGCTAAAGAGAGGTATGAACAGCAGTTAGCTAATGAAGCTAAAAAGAATCCTAGGGAGTTCTTTCGATATGTAGCCAGCAAAAGAAAGAATGATTATGGAAGGATGACAGTGATTGGAGGAAATGGTATACAGACAGCTGTTGCAGAATGTATGGTGGAGATACTTAATGAGCAGTTCATAAAGATCTTTCAATCTTGTGAATGTGACTTCATGGAGAGATTAAGAGCAGTTGATGATGGGGAGGAGAGACTGACTGTAAGTGAGCAAGAGGTGTTTGGGGAGTTGAGTAAACTAGATGTAAATAAGGCTGTGGGACTTGATAATATATCACCGCGTATTCTGAAGGAATGTGCCAGAGAGTTGACACCTGCCTTGACATATTTTTTTAATACGAGTCTTGCACTTGGTCAAGTCCCTAAAGAGTGGAAGGAGGGCAAGATTGTGCCACTTCATAAAGGAGGTAATCGAACTCAAGCATCAAACTATAGGCCTATCTGTGTGTCAGGTGTTGTGGTTAAGTTGTTGGAGAAGCTTGTGAGAACTAGGATCCAGAGTTGGGTTGACAACAATGGTATAATCTTTGATGGACAGCATGGATTTGCTAAAGGGAGGTCGTGTTTTAGTAATCTACTTACTTATTACAATAAAGTGACTGCTTCCTTGGACAGAGGAGAAGGATACACAGTAGTATACTTGGATTTTGCAAAAGCTTTTGATAGAGTACCTCATGATAAGTTGACAGTCAAACTAGAGCAGATGGGGTTGGATATTAGATTAGTGCATTGGATTGGAGACTGGCTATCTGATAGGTATCAACAAGTTGTGTATGGGGGTGCAATATCCAGGAAAAGGAAAGTCACTAGTGGAGTGCCTCAGGGATCTGTTTTAGGGCCATTACTGTTTAACTTTTTATTAAAGTTAAATAGTAATGTATATTAATGATATTGGCGAAGATTTGGATGGAGATATTCAGTTGTTTGCAGATGATGCAAAGTTGGGATGAACCATAAAGAGTAGTGAAGATGTTGTGGCCTTGCAAGAAGACTTGAATAAATTGAGTGATTGGGCAAGCAAATGGGGATGCGAGTTCAATGTTGCAAAATGTAAGGTTTTAAAATTTGGAAAACAAAGATGGGGTGCAGAATTTATGCTTGGTGAGAATATATTGTTGGAAGTAGAGGAAATAAGAGATCTGGGAGTGATAGTGGATAAGGATCTAAAATTTAGGGGACACATCGCCAAAATTGTGAAGACAACACAAAGACTTCTGGGAATGATGAGGAAGACCCTGACGTGTAGAAGTAGGGAGATTCTTGTTCCATTGTATAAGGCTTTGATTAGGCCACACGTGGACTATTGTGCCCAGATTTGGTCACCTGGTTTTCAGAAGGATGAAGAGATGTTGGAAAGGGTGCAAAGGCGACTGACTAAGGTAGTTTCTGACCTCTGGAATGTCGAGTATGAGGAAAGATTGAAAAGATGTAATTTGCAGAGTCTAGTGGAGAGAAGGAAGAGGGGAGATATGATTGAGACCTACAAGTTGGTAAGGAGTTGTTATAGGATCAATGGTGGAGAAGTTCTACAGAGAATAGTGGGAGATCAGGGGAGAACCAGAGGTCATACCTGGAAACTGTATAAAGAGGGTGTGAGTAGGGGAGTGAGAGGCAGGTTTTTTTCGTGCAGAGTTGTGAATGATTGGAATGCCTTGCCTGAGAGTGTGGTGTCTGCAAGGAGTTTGAATGTGTTTAAGACCCGGTATGATGAGATGTGTGTGAGATAAAAGGACCTCCTAGATGAGTCTTTGACTCCATGAGGTCTTGTTTTAATAATAATAATAATAATAATAATAATAATGAAAAAGAGGCAGAGCTAGCAGTAGCATAATTGGTGTTAGAAAAGGAAGACTGAAACAGATCAGAACTTTTTAGAAAAGAGGGAACACAAAAAGGAAAGATTAACACATTAATCTTTCCTTTTTGTGTTCATCTGAACATCTAGAAGATAAAATTGAATGGAACATGCTGAATCATTCTACTTGGAACTCAAGTCAGTTGAGTAGGATAATTCTTTGGTATTACTTCATATGAATCACAAGGAGAAAACACTATGAACACTGCTACAGGAAAGAATTGTCAATATTAGGCTGGAATTATCTGAAATGGGCAAAAAATCTATATGCTTATCATTCATAACTGTCTAGCAAACTACCTTTGAGATTCATTAAATAGATTATCTATAGTTAAAATGCACAAAATTTTGCATGTACACTTTGCAGGTTCATTCTTTCATCATCTGTACATGATGAAAGAATGAACCACAAATCTAATGGATAAAAGAATGAACTACCAGCAAGCAAATATCTTCTTGATAAAGTTATGGACAACTTGTCATCTCTCTAAGTCTCTCTCTCTATCTCCCTCTTTCTCTCATGAACAGAAAGAGGGCATAGCAATGAAATCTTTGATTTTTCCACACTTAGCAATTATTATTTAGAATCCTTTGAAAAGATAGCCAATGAAAAATACCACACAATGTTTCAAACATGGCTAAGGTATGTTGATGATATTTTCCTTGTCTGACTGGGTTCCAAAGAAACACTTCATAGTTTTACAAACTTCCTAAATAGCTTAAATCACAAAGTATGTTTCACATTAGAAGTTGAAGTAAACAGGCCAGTTACTGATCAAAACTATCTCTATCTTTCAAAATATACAAAAAAAAATTCAATACTTGAAGATATTTACATGCTACTTCCCACCTCATCCTTTGCCAAGAAGCAAGGTGTCATAAAAATATGCATAAATACAGCAATCACCAAATGACAACAAGAAATGGATTACCTCAAGAAAATATTCTTAAAGAATGGCTATAATCTTAAAACTATCAATAAAATTTTACAGAAGCCATCAAATGTTTCAACACAAATATGAGAAAACACAGAAAAGGTGCAGTATCTCTACCTTACATTAAAAAAAAAATCACAGATATAATTGCTAATGTGTTAAGGCAATGCAACTTAAAATTGCCTTCATGCTAATTGACAAATCTCTATGATACTATTATATTTCAGTCACCATAACAACCTCTTTCACCACTTAAGAGACAAGGTGTATATAAAATTTTCTGTACATGCAATATCTGTTAACTTCAGGATAATGGGATGCTCAGAAGAGATTTGTATGAAAGAACATATTAAAGATATGGAGAAAAGGTGAGTTCACAATTCTGGCCTAGATTTTCATACTACCATTGAAAAGCATCAGGTACTTTGGCAACTTACAGGAATGCCATATGTTAAATTCAACAGTTTTGTTTGCAAATTCAATGAAGCCACTGAAATGACAAATTGTCCAACACTGTGCAACAAAAATCAAGGCCTTATTTTAAACCAACTTGGTTAGCATATATAATAGACTTAAAAAGGGAGAGAAAACCAGGTTATGCTAGACATTACATAGTGCAGTTCAGCGCAAAGCATGTCAATTTAATGATATTTCTATTTATGACAGTTTATGTTTTAAGAATTAGTCTGTTACTTTTTTTTTTTTTCAAGTTAAAATATTTTATTCCTGATGAAGTATGCCATAAAGTGTAGGGAATTTGTTGACTTCAACAATGATAGATTGGGTCTCCCACGATGAGTCTTGGGACTCCATGGAAGTGCCTGTGTAATAATAATAATTAATGTCAAACAAATGATTAATAATTAATATTATTGTTTTGTTTGACAGGATAACACATGGAATCCTGATACATAAGTTACATCAAATGGGTATGGATATGAAAATGGTGTTGTAAATAAGAAAGTGGTTGATGGAGAAATACCAAACAGTAGTTTATATACAGGTGCACAGTCCTGTAGAAGTCCTGTGACTTGTGGCATGCCACGGGGCGCTGTACTTGATGACTACTGTTATTTAATTTGTTCATTGTTGATATAGAAAATCATCTGAGGGGAAATATTCAGTTGTTTGCAGATGATGCAAAATTAGGTAGAGTAATAATCAACAAAGATGATGCTGATATTTTACAGGAAGATATAAATCATCTTGTTAGATGCAAAAGTTTGGGATAAATAAATGACAAGCTGTGTACTACTACATTGATGGAACTATACTCCAGGAAATAGATTAAGCTAGAGATTTAGGGATGTTGGTAGATAGAGAGCCGAAGTTTAGACAACATATTTCTAAGGTAGTAGTGCATAAGATTGCTTGGCTATTGACAAGTAGAGAAAAGGAAGTTGTTATTCCTCTTTATATAGTAGCCCTGATACAGTCACATCTGTATTCCTGTGCTCAAGTTTAATCTCCTGGGTTTCTTGTGAATGAGGAAGTGGTGGAGAGGATTCAGATGTGAGCAGCCAAGATGATGAGTGGTCTGTAGAGTGTTCCCTTTGAGGATGTGTGGACTGCAGAAGTTGGTTGATAGGTGAAAAAGAGGGGATATGATAGAAACATTTAAGTTACTTAAAGAGTTTTATCATATCTCCTCTTTTTCACCTACAGAGGAAATGTGTCAGCACTCAGCTGGGGGAGGGGGGGGGGGCAGAACAAGAGATCATACCTGGAAGTTGAGTAAAAATGTGGTTAGTAAGTGCATGAGGACTCGATTTTTCTCTTGGGGAGTGGTGAATAGATGTAACGGGCTGCCAGAGTCAGTTGTTAGTGCTTTGTGTGCTGATGGGTTCAAGAAGAAGTATGATAGATTGTGTGGATAGTTTGACAAAAGTTACGAGAAAATATAATATTCTTACTCCTGTAAGATTTGTTTGCTTTATGGATGTTATATGAAAACATCTCATACTTGAAATTAGATATTAAAAAACAGGATATATTGGCTTCCTGAAAGTACATCTGGGGACAGTGGGACAATTTTTGTGTAAAAAAGGCAGATGGATACCCTATTGTATGCAGAAGTTTAACATTATTCAGAAGGATCCTGTGGCTAGTACTAGCAGTGTCATGTTCTGAAAGGATGGGTTAATGACACTAATTTAGTTCGGTGTATGATTGGTGGAAATATATCTGTTGATGCAGCAGCTAGTTTGCCCCAGATATGATAAGTTGCAGTTACAGGGAGTTTAATAGACTCCATGTAAGCAATAACAGCTATACTTTACCTAAGTCTGAAAATTGAAATGATAACACTAGCCATAAAATCCTTTTGAATAATGCTAAGCTTCTACATAGAAGCACTTGCAGATCCAAACATCTTTTCAAAATGCTGCAGTTGTTCTTCAACCCTCAATCTCAGTGATGGACTTTCTTTGTGAAAAATATGGGAAGTTGGCTAGAAATTGTATTTAATTTTTTTAAATATATGTTTGTGCATATATATATATATATATATATATATATATATATATATATGTATGTATGTGTATATATATATATGTATATATATCAAATTGATCAGCTAACACCTTTTATTCCCTTATAGGGAATAAAATAGGCAAGGCTTTTTAATCCTGTCTAGTTTTTGAGACTGAGTGGGCAGTTCAGTCTCCATTGGTAGCCAGTCAGAGATAACTTGCCCAAGGCTATCACTATTTATAAGTGGCAACTGATAAAGAGACTTTCAATCAAGTGCTGCCATCTGCCATCTCTTGGTACCTAACGCTAACAGGATATGTTCTTGTCTGAAATTGTGTGGGTCCTACGGTTGATTTTATTAAGTTTATGGGATAAAAACCCAAGTTTTCAGGAGGAAAAAATCAGCTTGCCCATGGCAGAGATCAACTAACTCAACAACCAGTCAAAGAAAGGGTTAGAAAAAGTTCTTGCAGTCAGCGACCAGGCTTGAACTTAACATGGAAAGGCCTGTGTAGGTGTGTGTGTGTGTGTGTGTGTGTGTGTGTGTGTGTGTGTGTGTTGAGACAGTATGTGGTGCAGAACTTTTCTACAGATACAATCAGTAAGTTATGTGCTCTGTGTTGAAGTAATGGCAATTACCTATTACATCTGCATTTTGCCATTATAGTAAACAAAGCACAAAATGTAAAGTTCCAAATTTAAATGATCATCGTATATAAACCTCTCATAATATATATTCATTACAGAAATAAGTAAGTTTTTCTTTATGACATCAGTAATAGCATTTTCTGTTAGTTTGCTGAGGCAGAATGTAGCACAGAATTTCAGAAATTATAACATAGTGAAAATACACATGTTTATTTTGCAATGAAATCATGATGCTTTCATATTACACCTGCATTTGTCATTGTTATAAACAGAAAAAAAATGCCAATCAGCCTAAGTTAACCTCTTAATATCTATGACACTACACACTACATTCACAGAAGGAAAAGACCTTATAGCTTCAATTCTAGTCACTGATTAGAGAAAATTTTTGTACACTTTTTTTTTGCTATCTTCCTGAGTTAGTTGATGTTTAGACAATATTGTGTATAATAAAATATTATCTTTAATGGGATGACATCAAAATCGTGTCGAATCCAATGAAAATCTTACTTGACATGATATGTAATTAGATTTTTTCCTCCAAGGTATTTAACCCCACATTTCAGAAGAATCAAACATATAACTCACACATTGCATTCAGAGAATAATACAAATTTTGTTATCTAAGATTAGGAATGTGAGATTATGGTAGCTGTCTTTCATACTCTTATGTAGCTTTCATCTTTACTAGAGATCGCACTTATCCTGCAGCATAAAGATGGAGACAGGCTATCATTTATTTCCAGAAAAGTTAGAGCTAAAGCCACTTATTTTCCTAGAATAAAAATGTGTAGATCATTATATATAAAAAAGTTTTGCGACATATTTTTATTATTTTTTTTATGACAAGATTTGATAACAGACAGATCATAAATTTTTTGAGACATGCTATGGCAGGAAGTGATGACAATTCCATGTTATACGTGTATTTTCCATTAAAACAAGCAAAATAAGAAATAACACACACACGCACACACACACACACACACACACACACACACAAATTCATAACAACCATTTACAACAAATGCCTAAAGAGAGGACGATTTCCTTCAATATGGAAACACTCCAAAATTATACCTATAATCAAACCAGGAAAAGAAACATCTGACGAAATTAACAAATACAGACCAATCAGCCTCATAAACGTTGCTGGTGGGACTAGAAAAACTTCTAATAAACTGAATAATGCACCACGTCTACTCAAGAAACTTATTAAGCAGCAATCAATACGCATTCAGACCTCAGTCTAGTACAGTAGATGCAATATGGAAGTGAAAGAGTTCGCAGAACACAGTCTACAGCAAAAAAAAAGATGTACTACTGATTTCACTTGATGTACAGAGGCTGTTGAATAAGTTATAAGACTATATTTATACAGAAAACAGATTACCTTTAATCGTCATTATTTACATGGTCTTTTTTGCGAAGTAACTACCATGAGACGTGATGCATTTGTCCCAACGTTGCATCCACTTCTTAAACACATGCGAAAGTCCGTTTTTTGAGAATTCTTTCAAAACCGCCTCCACAGCTTTTGCACATGCTTTGTTGCTTTCGAAATGGCGGCCTCTTAGTGGTTTCTTGAGCTGAGGAAACAGCCAGAAATCGCACGGTGCAAGATCAGGACTGTATGGAGGGTGTGGTAGGATATCTATGTTATTCTTCTGCAAAACATCCACTACACCACCAGTATGTGGCCTTGCATTATTGTGGTGCAATAAGAAGCCATTCTTCAGCAATGGACACTTCCTTTTGACGTGCTGTACCATTGTTTTTGCTTTCTTGAGGGTAGGCGAAGACGGATGCTTCCATTCACTGCTTTATTGTTTCATTGTAGGGTCATAGTGATACAACCAAGCTTCATCTGCTGTAATGATGCGTTTAAGAAGTTGTCGCCTTCGTGTTCCAGTCTTTCTTTCCATTCTGTGCACACATCCACTCGATGCTGCATTTGCTCTGGTGTCAAGAGTTTGGGAATCCATTGGGCGCAAACATGTTTCAGTCCCAAATGTTCAGCCATGATTGAGTGAACACTTCCCACAGAAATATTCAGGACAACATGCAGCTGGCGTAGTGTAATTCTGCGATCCTCCTTGATGATAATTGCTGCTGTGTTGATCATTGTCTCTGTGATGGACGTTGAAGATCTTCCCTCACGTTCAAGATCCTCCACATTTTGCCTTCCTTCCTTAAAAGTTTTATGTCAGCGAAAAAGACTTGCCCTCGACATTGCTTCATCGTGGAAAGCTTCGCGTATCATGTTAAAAGTGTCCCATGCCGATTTTTGCAAACGCACACAAAATTTAATTGCATAATGCTGTTCCAAGGACGCTTCCATTTCGATGACTGGTCGCAGCTCGTAGGCGCGCTGAAACAAGCTTGCGTTTAGTCACGTGACACTCCAGCACATCAGCCCGTATATACGCCATCTATCAACCTCTTTTGTTAATACAGACAGCAATATTTCTTTATTTCACAGAAATTAATATTGTGATGAGTGATTTTGCGACAGTAAAATTAATCTTATTACTTATTGAATAGCCCTCGTACAAGGAGCCTTCAATGCTGCTTGGTGGCCAGCTATAATCAATCAATTAATAGATTTAAAATGCCCTAAAAACTTACTCAACCTTACAAAAAATTATTTTTCAGACAGAAGAGCAACCATGACACTAAGAAACACAACTGTAACGAAAAAAGTCAAACGACTTTTTTCGTCTGCATGGTTCCTGCTGTGGGCCAGGTTTCTGGAACATCCAGTACGACTCGCTTTTAAGACTCCCTGTCACCACTGAAACAAAATTCATAGCCTTTGCCAATGATGCAATGATAATGATTCAGGGACGCGACGGCTTACGGTTAGAAGTAATGGCCAACGAAGAACTCTTTAAAATTGCAGAGTGGGCACGCGAGAAGAAAGTGACCTTCAATAGCACCAAGTCTAAAGTGCTCCACATCTCACGAAAAAAATCAAAACAACCTGTAACAGTCTTCCCAAACAGAGAAGTTCTCGAGGTAGCCAGTGAGCTAAAATACCTAGGAGTAACAATAGACGAAAAATTCACCTTCAATAAGCACATCTCATATGTTGCCGAAAAAAAGCTTACAAATAATAAACCTTCTAGCTGAGTCGGCAAAGATTAAGTGGGAATTAGGCCAACGAGTGCTGAAAACGATATATACCGGTGCTATACTACCACTGATATCTTATGCTGCACCTGCCCGGAAACATACACTAAAATCAAAGATAAACCGACAAAAACTAAACAGAGTTCAACACCTTATAGCCATACGCATAATCAAAGGATACAGGACAATATTATTATTATTATTATTATTATTGTTCCAGGCAACTCCAAGGCATAACCTTACACTTTGGCACATTAAATTGACATCCATTTTTCCTAGCCCAGTCCTCCAAACTATCCAAATCATCCTGTAAAATTTTGACATCCTGTGCACTCATAATTGCTCTACCCAACTTTGCATCATCAGCAAACAAGTGAACACTTCCTCTCAAATCCTTTCCTATATCATTGATGAACAAATTGAAAAGCAGTGGTCCAAGAACAGAGCCCTGTAGCACTCCACTAGTCACAAGCCGTCTTTTAGACTCCACTCCTGAATAAACCACTCTCTGGTATCTCTCCCTCAACCACCCTCCTATTTTGCAGCTCTAACACCGATCTGCCTGAAAATACAAGAATTATCTCTTATATATGAAGCCACTTCCGGAAGATATATCGAAAGTTGCAACATCGATCCAAATTGCTACAAACGTCTGCTTCACTACAGTAAGTGGCCTCACCCAGCAAAGAAAGCAAATATTAAGGAGAAGGAAAGCTCTGAAAGTGACGAAATCCAAATATACACTGACAGAAGCAAAACCAAAAGGAATGTCGGTTGTTCGTTCACTGCATACAACAGACAGTCCATAATACAAGAACGCTGCTCTGGATTGCATCCTCTGTTCCAACAACCAAGCAGAACAACTTGCTATAGTTCAGTCACTCACATATTTCCAGGAATTAGAACTCAACACCTCTCAGCAAAAGACAGCAACAATCTACAGCGATAGTAGAAGCACTATAGACGGCATAAAAAATCAGAACAACCATATTGCATTGATAGAACAGACAAGAAATCTGGTTCGAAATCTCACTCTAGAGGAATGGGAAATCAATTTCTGCTGGGTGAAAGCGCATACTGGAATAGCAGGAAATGAGAGAGAGTGGATCACTTGGCTAAAGAAGCAGCTAAAAACGAACGGCTAGAAACAAGTTACCAGACATTCTCGAAATCTGTAATAAAAACACTTGCAGAAGAGAAAAGCCTAGATGTGTGGGAAGAAGAATGGAAAACATCAAAAAACGGTTCAACAACAAAAGAATTCTTTCCTAGTATCAGAAACAGACTCCGGCTGAAAAGACTCCATTTCTCCAGGTTTAACCACGCTACTAACGGGACATGGAAAACTAAGACACTACCTTCACAGATTCCATATCCTGGAATCACTATCGTGCATTTGCAGTCCACACCTTCAACAGACTGTTGACCACATACTTTACGACTGTCAGCTGTTGGACTCCATCTGGATGCCCCTAATACAACATGTCATCACTTCTGGAGACAAGTGGCCAGTGTCAAGACAGAGACTTATTGAAAATTATTACATAGAATTAACTAAATTTTCTAATAAAATCAATTTCCAGTCCCTGTGATCTAACATAAATACTGTTATTATGTGAATTATACTGTATAGTGTTAATATATGTATATATAAAAATTTAAATGTAAATATGAAAATTAATACAAAAATATAAATAGAAATGTTAATCAGTACTTATAAGCTACATGTAATATAAGCATTGTAATGTAATGGAGCATGTAGGAATAAATTACCGCCTGGTAGGGTTACTATTGGAAGGAAAACACACACACACACACACACACACACACACACACACACACACACACACACACACACACACACACACACACACACACACAGAGTTGACCCTTGAACAAAGCGGGGGGTTAGGGGCACTGACCCTCCCCTCGTGTTGTTTGAAAATCCACACATATCTTTTGAACTCCCTAAAAACTTAACTACTAATAGCCTACTGTTGAGTGAAAGCCTTACTGATAACATAATGAGGAAGGACGTAGGCATCTGGAGAGATTGCTGTTCTGAACGAGTCAGTGTGTCCCAGGGAGGATGATAGCAGAGGTGGCCTCTTGTGGGAATGGATACTTGGGAGAAGGGAGATGATATCAGGTAACACTCAGCCCAGTGGAGTCTAGAAGGGATAATGCTGGGTATAGAAACAATGGCATTTATATGCTTTATACTAATGCCAGAAGTATCTAGAATAAGGGAGAGGAATTGGTGGCACCCATAGCATCAGCCTGGCCAAAAATTATTGCGATCACTGAGACATTGTTGTACTGCTTATGATTAGGGTACTGCTTATGACATTGGGGTATTGCTTATGATAAGTGATGACCTATGTCCTCTAAGAGTGGAGGCTTTGGAAGGAAGTGAGACAAATGATTTTGACAGCATATGGAGTGATGTAGAGGTAGGCAAGACAGGATATTTAGTGGGATGTTGCTACAGACCCAGGAGCACAGAGGATGGGGACCAGGAGATGTTTAGACAGCTAAGTTTGGCAAGTGCAAGAAGAATCATTGTTATGGGAGATTTTAACTACAGTAGTATAAATTGGAGAGAGGAAGATGCATGTAGCAATAGGGGAATGGAATTTCTAGAATTCTTGAGGGACAAATGTCTTAGGCAACATGTAACAGAGGGAACAAGAGGTTCAAGAGTTTTGGATTTGGCTATAGCATCAGAAGAGTTGATAATAACTGAGTTGACATCTCTCCCACCAGTTGGAGAGAGTGACCATATGGTTTTGACTTGGAAAATGAATAGACATGCAGGAGTATCAAAGAGACGGGAACTTATGTGGAATTATAATGCAGGTGATTATAATAGTCTTAGACGTCAACTTCGGGAAGTTTCATGGAGGGAGGAATTGGAAGGCCGGGATATCATTAGTGCGTGGGAAATTGTGAAAGAATATTTGTTAGCAGCAATGGTAAGTTGTATACCATGAGTGAAGAAGAGGACACAATTTGGAGTAAAGTGATATGTAAAATGTAAAAGTAAAATGACAAACAATATTAAACAGGAATTGCATGCGAAAAAGAGGCTATGGAAGAGATATAAGGAGACAGGTGAAGAGAAGATGCATGAATAATATAAGACACAGGCCAGAAGAGTCACTAGTGTGGTAAGGAAAGCGAAACTGGAATATGAGAGGAGATTGGCCATAAGATCCAAAGAAAATCCTAGGGAATTTTTTAGCTATGTGTCCAGTAGGAGGAGAAATGAGTGTGGAAGAATGATATTGTGGGATAAAAATGGGAATAGAGTGACTGATGCAGAGGACATAGTGGAATTGTTTAATGAACACTTTATTGGAGTATTTCATCCTAGAGGAATCAGTTTTAATGCTACAGGGATAGGGCTGGTTCGAGGTTTAGAGGTGCAGGAGGAGAGTGTGTTCCACATACTGAGTACTCTGAATGTTAGCAAAGCTGTGGGACTGGATGGTATTTCACCATGAGTTTTGAGAGAATGTGCTAGGGAACTGACAGTGCCTTTAACCTGGCTTTTCAATGAAAGTCTGGCTTCGGCAAAGGTGCCCAGGGAATGGAAGGAAGGTAAGATAGTGCCATTGCATAAGGGTGGTAACAGACTGGAAGTGTCTAATTATAGGCCAATTTGTGTGTCATGAGTAGTTGTTAAGATCTTGGAGAAAGTAGTGAGGGACCGTATACAGCATTGGGCAGATGAGGGTAATGTTATCTGTGAGAGTCAACATGGATTTGTGAAAGGGCACTCTTGTTTTAGCAATATGCTAGCCTTTTATAATAAAGTTACAAGAACATTAGATGAGGGAAAAGCATATACTGCAATTTTCTTAGACTCAGCGAAGGAATTTGACAGGGTGCCACATGATAAGCTGATATTTAAGTTGCAGCACATGGGTCTGGATGTCAGATTGGTCAACTGGATTCAGGATTGGCTGTCTGATAGGTTTCAGAGAGTTGTGTATGGTGGAGCAGTTTCAAGGAAGCAGAGGGTTACAAGTGGGATCCCACAGGGCTCAGTACTAGGACCTATATTGTTTAACCTTTATATCAATGACATTGCAAGGGGATATTCAGTTGTTTGCGGATGATGCGAAGCTGGGAAGGATTATTAGTAATAGTGCAGATGTTGTAGCACTGCAAGAGGATTTGAATAAGCTATATAGATGGGCAAATGAATGGGGTGTCAGTTTAATGCAGCAAAATGTAAGGTCTTGAGGTTTGGGAAACATCGATGGGATGCTGCATACTCTATGGGAGGAGTTATACTGGAGGAAGTAGGGGAGACGAGATCTGGGGTTGATGATTGATAGAAACCTGAAGTTTAGGGGACATATTGCAAAGGTGGTGAAGGTAACACAGAGGATTGCTGCAATTATGAGAAGGACACTGACATGGAATTATAATGCAGGTGATATCATTCTGTTGTATAAGTCTCTGATCAGACCACACTTGGACTGAGTGTTCTCAGATTTGGTCCCCAGGATTTGAAGGGGATAAATTAACTGTGGAAAGGATACAAAGACGGATGACAAAGATGGTTTCAGGACTGTACAAGCATAGTTATGAGGATCGGCTGAGGGAATGTGGACTGCAGAGTTTGGTGGATAGAAGAAGGAGAGGTGATATGATTGAGACTTTTAAACTGTTGAGAGGTGGTTACAGAGTTGACACTGGGGAGTTCTTTCGCTTGGTTGAACAGCGGGAAGGAGTGATGACAAGAGGCCATCCCTGGAAATTACGAAAGGAAACTGTGAGCAGATGGGTAAGGAGTGGTTTCTTTGCGTGGAGGGTGGTTGAACCGTGGAATGCATTGCCTGATGGAGTGGTGGGAGAGAGAATGGTCAGTGAGTTTAAAGAGTGGTATGATAGACTTTGTGTTTCTTAGGGGTGGGACCTCCCCTCGATGAGTCTTGACAGACTTTATGTTCTTAGGAAGGACCTCCCACGATGAGTTTTTTGACTCCATGGAGGCCTGAATAATAATAATAATAATATACAGTCGATTAACAGATATTTTGTATGTTAAATTATATTAAATATAAATATAAATAAATTAATATAAATTATATAAAACATTATATTATTATAACATGTAGTAATCCAAACAATAAATTGCAGGACGCTGATCCATCATCATTGACTCATGCATTTCTCATTAAACAAGCCTGTGTGCATGTTGTGGAATCAGCAACAAGAGTTTTAACTCAAGTAACTGTTGCATTATTGGATGCACAAGAAGAGTACAAAAAGGTATGTAACAATCTTTGTACTGGTGAACTCTCAGTATAGCAAACTTGCAGGGAATACAGGAATAGTTCATTATTGCTATAGTTATAATAGTATGCTGCTTATGGACTTCATTTGGGACTTTTAGTAGTTTGTTATAGTGAGAGTTGACTGTATTAAGCTGAGTACATATTAGTTCCATACAGATATTGTATTTTTCCTAAAAGGTACACTATTAATGTTCATAAAACACACACACGCATGCACGCGTGTGTGTCTTTTATGAACAGGACTCTCTGAACAATTGGACTAAATGAATTGGAAGTTCATTTAGTCCACCTCCACCACCACCAGACTTCACAGTTAAGATGATGCACTCAAGCTACTGGCATTCACCATGCACTCTTGTTTACCCAGCTGATCAAAATATGGTGTAACATGATTCATTGTTCCATGTCATAGACTTTCAACACTTGACAAACCAGTCATGGTGTCATTTATTCCAGTGTAGTCTGTGATGCTGATTTGGCTTACATGCAAATATCCTTCCAGAGAAACTGAGATATGTAGTTCTTGAAGCTACTGTTAGAATCTTTGAATTCCTAGTTGATTATTTTCAGGCTGGATTGCTAAGATTTGTTCCGTCTTTTTGCTCCTATTTCCGTTGGCTGATAATGTTGCCTACACTTGATTTTGCATTACTCATATTGCTATTTTTAGGAAGATGATGACATAACTAAAATGATTTAATTACCATTTCCTATATTTTGCAAAAGTCAAACTGGCTTCATCAAGAAATTATATAAAGATGTTTACATGCTGGATACTACATAAGTAAATGAAACTGAAATGAAGACACTTAAGAAGCCTTAAGTTCTAAACTACACTACCTAGTGGGCTTGATTGGATACTCAAGTTTAGGACTTTAGACTTTGCTTCTTAATTTCAGTCTCACTTTCTGATGTAGCCACCGACATGCATATATCTTTATCTGTGTATAGTTTCCCCTGATGACATCAGTATGACTGGCAAAATATAGGAAATGGTTATTAAAGAGTATTTTAGTTATAATATCATCTGGGAAATGAGATAAGAACTGTGAAAGATGAGATTAGGCGGATGGAAGAGATGAATGCAAGGCGAATCAGAGGAGGAAGAGTAAAGAATGGAAACAGCAGGAGAGAGGGAATGAGAGGAATGCAAGGGAGCACAGGGACTAGGGATAGAGTGATGTCAGGAAGACAGGTAAGTAGGAGAGCACAGAGAGAAACTGTTACAGGAGAGAGAGAGTGAGGGATACATGTGAGCAATTGAGGAATAGGGTGGTAAGAGGTCTAATGTATGGGGACTCAATGATTCATGGTGTTCAAGATAGGATGCATGAGGAGTGTTTGCCAGGAGGAAAGATAGAAAGTGTGGCTTTGACAATTAAGAGAGGTGAAAGCATAGATGAGATTATTGTGATGGTGGGAACAAATGACTTGAGTGGTGGTGTAAATAGGGCAGAGAGAGATATGAGATTCTTGCTTGAGGTGGTACGAAAGAAGACACAGAGAGGAAAGATAGTGCGTGTGTGTGTGTGTTGCCTAGGTATGATAATAACGAGCTGAGCAGAAAAGCAGTGATATTGAATGGCATAATAGCGAGAATGTGTGAGAAGAGATGGTTGGAATATGTGGATGCTTGAAGTGCGTTTGAGGGCAGCAAGGAATTGTATGCGAGAGAGACCGCTTGCATTTGAATGAGGAAGGACGTAGGCATCTGGAGAGATTGCTGTCCTGAACGAGTCAGTGTGTCCCAGTGTGGATGGTAGCAGGGGTGACCTCTTTTGGGAATGGGTACTTGGGAGAAGGGGGACAACATCAGGTAATGCTGAGCCCAGTGGAGTCTAGAGGGGATAATGCTGGGTATAGAAACGGTGGCATTTTTATGCTTTATGCTAATGCCAGGAGTAAGGGAGAGGAATTGGTGGCACTGATAGCATCAGCCTGGCCAAACATTATTGGGATCACCGAGACGTGGTTGAAGAAGAGGATATAACAACAGGAATGGAAGTAGCTGGGTACAGCATTTTTCGGCAGGATAGGAAGGCAAAGTGCAGTGGTTGAGTACTGCTTATGATAAGTGACGACCTATGCCCTCTAAGAGTAGAGGCTTTGGAAGGCTGTGACACTAATGATTTCGAAAGCATATGGTGTGAGGTGGGGAAGATGGGATACTTAGTGGGGTGTTGCTACAGACCAAGGATCACAGAGGGTGGGGACCAGGAGATGTTGAGACAGTTGAGCGTGGCAAGTGCAAGAAGAATTATTGTTATGGGAGATTTTAACTACAGCAGTATAAATTGGGGAGAGGAAGATGCATGTAGCAATAAGGGAATGGAATTTCTAGGACAAATGTCTTACGCAATATGTAACAGAGGGAACAAGAGGTCCAAGAGTTTTGGATTTGGTTATAGCATCAGAAGAGTTGATAATAACTGAGATGACATCTCTCCCACCAGTTGGAGAGAGTGACCATATGGTTTTGACTTGGAAAATGAATAGACATGCAGGAGTATCAAAGAGACAGGGACGTATGTGGAATTATAAAGCAAGTGATTATAATAGTCTTAGACATCAACTTGGTGAAGTTTCGTGGAGGGAGGAATTGGAAGACCGGGATATCATTAGTGCTTGAGAAATTGTGAAGGAATATTTGTTAGCAGCAATGGTAAGCTGTATTCCACGAGTGAAGAAGAGGACACAATTTGGAGTAAAGTGGATGACAAACAATATTAAACAGGACCTGCATGTGAAAAAGAGGCTATGGAAGAGATATAAGGAGACAGGTGAAGAGAAGATGCATGAAGAATATAAGAGACAGGCCAGGAGAGTGACTAGTATGGTAAGGAAGGCAAAACTGGAATATGAGAAAAGATTGGCCCTTAAATTCAAGGAAAATCCTAGGGAATTTTTTAGCTATGTGGCCAGTAGGACAAGAAATGACTGTGGAAGAATGACATTGTGGGATAAAAATGGGAATAGAGTGACTGATGCAGAGGACATAGTGGAATTGTTCAATGAACACTTTATTGGAGTATTTCATCCTGGAGGAATAAATTTTAATACTAGAGGGATAGGGCAGGTTCGAGGTTTAGAGGTGCAGGAGGAGAATGTGTTCCACATACTGAGTACTCTGGATGTTAGTAAAGCTGTGGGACTGGATGGTATTTCACCACGAGTTTTGAGAGAATGTGCTAAGGAACTGACAGTGCCTTTGACCTGTCTTTTCAATGAAAGTCTGGCTGAGGGAATGGTGCATAAACCTTTAATCTACCAGTAAATCATTTACAGCTTTCAGCACATACAAATCACATGTATACTGCTCAAAACAATTAGGGGATATTTTGGATTTCTTGTAAATTATAAAGTTATAAAAATAATTTATAACTTTATAAATGAAATGAAACTTTGTATTATAAAAATAATGTTTCCTGTACACCCCTTCAGGGTACAAGGCAGGAATTTGATAAATTAACTGCGGAAAGGATACAAAGGTGGTGTTGGGGGGGGGGGGGGTAAGGGGCTCTGTCACCCCCCAAAGAAAAAGTAAAAAACATGAGAAAATTTTCCAAAAATCTCTTCCTAATTAAAATTTATTTATTTATTTATTCGTATGGAGTTTTCCTCCCTTTTTCTCCTCTGGCCTATTAGGGCGAGTTGAGCCCCCTAATGGGGGGGGGGGTTAAGTATTTATAGCTGTAGATCCGTGTGTGTTCACAGGGTCGATTTGCCTGCTTGCGGGATGAAAAACGCCAGATAAACTGGCAGAAAAAACCCTATTGCCCACGCCCAAGATCGGCTAACTGGGCTATGGCTGAGGAAGATCCTCAAATTCCTCACGTCTTTGATGGGAATCGAACCTGGGACACTCCTTCCCCAGTCATATGGTTGCGAAGTGCACAGCCACTAGGCTAACCGTGCGGACATTAAAAAAAAATTTTTTTTTATTTTTTTTATTTATGTTGTGTCATGTCTTCTATTTCTTTACTACTTATGAATTAGCGATCATTACAGATGCTCAATCATAGGCCGTATGCGATGCGTAGTGCGTATTCTCAAATCATCTACTTAACTCGCCCCCCCCCCCTCCAATATTAAATCCTGAGTGCACTACTGACTCTACCAGACATCTTTATATAAAGGAACTACATTTCAGAGCTACCAAGAATATCTAATAAACTGAAAGAATGCAGTTGAGAATACAAGCAGGGTATGTGCTATGTTTATTGCAATTGTTGCTATAGATTTGCAATAAAAGCTTGGTAAATTGTCCTTGGTAAAGGTGTTTGATTGTTTCCTATCCCTAAGATAGTAATATAAGCATTTATAATCCAGGTCTTTTATGAAACTAAATTACTCTTGCCTCTTAGTCAAGAAATTTTGTCAAATCTCACTGATGAGACCTCAATAAAAATGTTTTGACTCACCATAATGATCCCCCACACACACATGCTAATACGACTAAGACACGTTTTGAAAAGTCTTAACATGATTTTGTACATAGTTGCATGTTCTACACTGTTGTATATTAAGAATATTTAAAAATAAATATGTTACATTTGTAAATTATTTTTATCATCATCATTATCAAATTCCTGCCTTGTACCCTGAAGGGGTGTACAGTAAACATTATTTTTATAATACAAAGTTTCATTTCATTTATAAAGTTATAAATTATTTTTATAACTTTATAATTTACAAGAAATCCAAAATATCCCCTAATTGTTTTGAGCAGTATACATGTGATTTGTATGTGCTGAAAGCTGTAAATGATTTACTGGTAGATTAACGGTTTATGCACCTTTCAAGTTGTAACAGTATTTATGGCAAGCCTCTGTAAAAATGAAAACAAGAATATAATTTCTTTTACAATAAAACTTATATTAAAACCTACCAGCTTCGCCAGCAAACTGTCTGGCTTTTTCAAGGCGTTTACGGAGATATGAAAACTAGTAAATGCAAATTGAAAGGAACATAAAAAACGTTGTAAACCAACTAGTAGCTAAGGTTACACATTCGCATGACAGAGAAGACTTATTGTTCTCATTCATTATCACGTATGTGTGTTTGTTGTAGACATGTAATGTGATTACTGGCTAGCTGTAGTTCAGATTGATTGAGAGAGAGGATCAGGTTTTTCCATGAACTGTTTAGAATTACACCCTGATTTCTGTTGAGGTTTCCGCCAGTTATTGACACTATTGTGGCTTCCTTAAATAAATGATGCCTGTAGTCGTCATCGAGATATGGCACGGAGCGGTTTTGCCAATCTATCGTGTGGTTAGATGTACAGAAATGATGTGCTAAGCCGGAAGAGATGCTTCTGTTGTGGTTTACATCACCAACATGTTCTTTTTGTCTAATTTCTAAACTTCGTGAAGTTTGTCCGATGTAGGCAAGACCACAGGAACAGGGAATGTAATATACTCCTGGATATTTGTAGAACGGCACTTTATCTTTTGGGGATCCTAAAACTTGTCTGATGTTGGTAGTTGGTTTGAAGACCACTCCGATGTTGTGGGCTCTTAGTATTCTTGTTATTTGATAAGAAATTGACTTGATGAAAGGTATCACTACAGTAGAAATGTGCTGACAGTGGGATTCTTCTTGTCTGGGGTTGTCATTGTATAGATATTTTTTGATGATGTTTTGAGGATATCCATTTTGTGATAATGTGTTGGCTATTAGTGAGAGTTCAGTCTGTGTATCCTCCTCTTCTGATATAAACTTTTTGGCTCTATGTTTCAACATGTGGATAATGCTCAGTTTGTGTGGCTTGTGATGGTTTGAAGTATAATGAAGATATCTTCCGGTATCTGTGGGCTCTCTGTAAAACCTGGATATTTGTTTTACAGAAACTTGACCATCATCATCACAAGACACACAAACTGAGCATTATCCACATGTTGAAACATAGAGCCAAAAAGTTTATATCAGAAGAGGAGGATACACAGACTGAACTCTCACTAATAGCCAACACATTATCACAAAATGGATATCCTTATTTTCCCCCTTTATTTATTTGAGACTGAAGTCTTATTTTTGTTGTTTAAAAATGAAAAGATGTGTTGTTAAAAAATTAAAAGTGATGGAGTTTGCCTTGTCAAAATTTAATTATTGAATTCAATTTTTAATATATATATATATATATATATATATATATATATATAATAATCTGTGTCAACAGTACTCATAACATGGTATTTTGGTATTTAATGTTAATTATGTTAGAGAGTGGACAGTTCAAAATATTATTGCACTATAATATATACTGTGTGTGTGTATGTGTGTGTGTGTGTGTGTGTATATCAGGGGCAAATATTCAGGGTGTGCGGTGCTCATCCACCGAATAGCAATATTGCCAATATTATATTTTTGCATTTATTCCCATTAAAGACTCCCATAATTGTTTCCAGACTTTGCGTGATTCCTAAAAGTAAACAAAATATGCTAATGCTTCATGAAGAGGACACTTTTCACCACGTAAACATTGCATCACATTCTCGTTAATAACCCAGGTGTGCACTCAAAATGCATATTAGCATCAAATTCTAGTAATTTTAAACTGCTCAGAAGGTGAGGCAGGCTGAGCTCTAAGCTATTGCACATTGAGGCTGTGATTGGTTATTGTGTCAACCAATCCAGTTGATTGTTGTCGTTTCTCATGAGTTCATGCTTTTGTGATCTGAGTTTCATCTTTTTTGCATGCATGAAGTGTGAACTGACATGGTAGGCAAGTTTTTAATATATAATTTTTGATAAATTTATAACTTTTTGCCCATATTTACAATGGGAAACAGTATTGTAGTCAAAGAAGGTAAGCCTCATCCTCCTCTTCCAAATTTTACACCTTTGTGTAAATATAGTATATTCTCCTACCAAATACAGTATTCTCCTTCATTATTGCTTTCTAATATACAGTATCTTAAAACAAACATTGTTCCCCACTCTGTGTAGATTTGTTGCAATTATTTGATAAATTAAAGTATTCAAAATTATCCTACAATTAATTGCATTAGACAAGATGAGCACTGATGTACTACACACTCTTAAAACCTTCATACATCAATAAAAATGCAATCGTACAGTCAAACTAATGTGAATTTTATAGTGCAGGTTGCATAAGCCACGACAGCACACCCAATCAAAATGGACATGCAATGCTACTGGTGTATATATATATATATATATATATATATATATATATATATATTTGTATACACACGCACTGCTTGGAAAGAAGTCAGAGGACATCCCATGGGAAGGTGCATCGTGCCATGTAACGAGTCGTGTTTGTAGCCACTAGATCGGAGGATACGGTGCTTCCAAGTCAGTGCAACTGTGTCCCGGTGAAATTTCTGTGAGAAGGGAACTGATGAAGTTTGAAAGAGGCATTAAGATAGGATGCAATGTTGCAGGCCTATCTGTTTGGCAAACTGTTGACATATTGGGCCATCCCAGGTCAACAATTAGTGATACCATACTGAGATGAAAGTTCAGGGAGTCAACTGCAAGTGATGCCCACAGTGGATGACCCACCTCACTCACTGAATGTAACCGTAGGGCGCTACAAAAGATAATATGCAAAAACTGCCATTTGTTAGCCAGCAGAATGCAGGACTGCAATATGCAAGCCCCACATTACCCGAACTAACATGCATCATCATCATCATCATCATCATCTTCGGTGGTGCAAAGCATGTGTACAGGAAGCTTGGAAAGCTGTGTTATGGAGTAACAAATCATTCTCATCCTCTACTGAGCAGATGGACGGGTGTCGATGTGGCAGATACCCAGTGAATGTCTGTTACAACTTTGAAATTCAGAGGTGGCAGTGTAATGGTATGGTCCTGTTTTTCCTGGTTTGAGATCAAACTAGGAAAAATGTCCAAAACCAGTTCAATGTTTGTGGTGCTACAAACATTGAACTCCTAGAGTTGTCTGAACAATGCAATGTTTTCTACTTTGTGACGTTTCCATAGAAACAACTATTGTCATTTCTATGGAACTGACTATTGTCCCGTTCAGCAAACAGTGCACCTTGTCATGACGCTGCTGCTATAACTGTGTGGTTTGTGGACATGAACATCACCACACTTGACTAGTCTCCACAAATCCCTGATCTCAACCCTGGTGAGCATTGTGGGATGAACTGGAGTGTTGGGTGAAGTCAAAGAATGTTTGCCCCCCCCCCCCACACACAACTGTCCAAGACCTCATTACATGCCTACAGGAAGAATAATCCAAAATTCCCATTGATTGCTATCTTACCCTTGTGGAAAATATGCCCTGTAGGTTGCTGTAGTCATCGCAGCAAAACTAGGTCCTACGTCTTATTAAGGTGGGCACCATAGCTGTTTGTTCTTTGCACTATGGTGTCTGTTGAATTCTTTCCAAGCATTGTATATATGTACATACCAGTGAAAATTTTAAGTGGGGGTGCTGAATATAAAAAAAAAAATAATAATAAAATAAAATAAAAAAAAAATAAAAAACTTTTTTTTCCTAATCAGTAACGAATTTATTAATAAATAAATTTACATATTAAAAATTGCTTTATTAAAAATATTTCATCCTCACCACGAACAAACACCAATAATAAAAATTTCGTATCAATAACAATGACAAGTGCAAACGAATATCAGCGTTAGATCGCAGTGCATTTGTTTCATGTAACGATAATTGAAAAAATATAATTCTTTTTATATTTTCAACAGTGACACTCGTCATAATTCAGTCTTGTATCTATAATAAATAAATAATTATATGTTATTTTAACAAAATAAAATAAGCTTTACAAAAAATAGTTCACCATGCACACGCACCAATAATAAATGTTTCATATCTCACAGAAATAAGGCACCTAAGCATACTAAAAATACACTGCCATTTGACGTAACGTGCAATAACAAGCGCAAATGAATATCGGCGTTAGATCGCAGTGCATTTGTTTCATAATCTAAAGCGTTAATCGAACAATTCCAATTATTAACTATTCAATCAATATCAAAACATAAGCTGTAACCATTAACTTGTACTACATTTATATAATGTTGTAAGCATTGTTATTATTTATAAACACAAACAAAATTTAATTTTTTCATTTTTTTCCTTGGGGGTGCTGCAGTGTCGCAGTGCTTATGTACGCCACTGGTACACACACACACAGAGAGACACATGCAAACAGAGAGCTGTTTCTTATTAAAGTCTTAGTCTTTCACAATCAGAGTGAATTGTTAAGTTAAAACAGAAAAGAGCATTTTACTATACATTTAAAAGAGTAAAAGATATCTAATTTTTGTAAGAAATTTACTTGATGGCAAGATATATGTATATATGTGTGCATATTAGAGTTGAGATGAACTATTTCTCTCACTCTTGTGCACATACACATATATCTTTTAGAACACCTGTGCAGAGTTTATGTATAGTATCTTAAGTATAAACTATGCACTGGCCAACTATGCTGGCAGCCTGGTTGACATTTGTGTTTTTTTTTTTGATATATTGGTGGATTCCAATCTCATTGCATGGATGATTGTAAAATGTCTTTTTTTTGGTGATAGATGATTTTCATTGCTTGGTGGGAGACTGCTTGTCATATTGCTTGTTAGAGACATGAAGTGGCTGGCTTGTCTTGAATTTGTTCTCTAAAGCAGAATTTCTTGATTTTAGCTAACTCATAGCTAAAGTGTGCTGTCAGTTTACCTTTTCTGGGTAAGATTGTACCCCCCCCCCCCCCAAAAAAAGGTCACTTGGCATTTTCTGAAATCAATTATTACTATAATAGCATAGTCTATCTCAATAATCTGCTATGCTTCATCTATCTCTCAAATTTGTTTTCAGGTCAGTTTGTCTGTTTTGTGGAAGGAAAAATCCTGTCATCACCAAAAGAAAACCAGCTGACTCACCTTCAATTGAAAACTGTTTATTATGCTCATCCCCCCCCCCCTCCTGGAAATGAATTTCAAACTGAGGTCTTACCAAGGGTACATGTCAGAATGACATGTACCCTTGGTAAGTGAGTATTATATTTTTAAGTCTTACTGTCCATGGAGATATAAACATCAAGAAAATCCAATGTTGAGTTAAGTGTAGCCTAAAACCTGTTGTAAGAGTAAGCAATAGTAGAAATTGAAAGAATTTAAATTTTCTTTCAATTCAATAGAAGAATTCAAAGAAAATTTATCTATTGTGTATTTAGCAGGAGGGAAATAATGTAACGAATGTAGAACCAATTTTAATCTAGGCTAGCATTAAATTGCTGTGAGGTGCAAAATGGTCTGATTCTGTATTAAAATATATCATGGAAAGTCAATCTGAAATCTGCTTTGTATTTCTTACAACTCCTCTCCATCCCATATACCTATAGGCAGTAATCAAATGTACTGTGGATTCTTTACATATCCTCCTTTTCCACATGCTCAGAGAATTTTGTAATCACATTACAATTTTGCATTTTTCCAAACTAGCTGCCAATGTATTTTTTATGGAAATGTTGCATTTTCCTAATTCTGTTTAGGTGAATCTTATTTCATAATCCTGTGTAGTATATAGTTTAGTCTATTAGGTATAGACTAAACTAACATTTAGTCTCCAATCAATGAATGACTACTGTACCATTCCATTTATTTTTTTTTTTGTATCATTGCTCCATTGCAATGTCCTGATACTTGTCACTCACACTTACTGCTTAATATGTACTGTCTCACATATCACCATACTCTGTCTGTCAACTGTGACAGACAGAGTATGGTGATATCATTAAACATTAGTTCAGTACTTAATATAATATGAACTGAGGGTGTATAAATAATATATTTGGATCTTAAATAATATAACAGATTTGCTTATGTGTATGTGAATTTTTTCTTACTGTCCTTACTTAAATGTTTGTTGTAACACCCATCTGCAAAACATATTGTTTTTTTTTAAATTATGGAGCTAATCTTAACTGAATATTTTACATTTTAGTTAATAATAAGACAATATCATATGAACGAAAATTGCATTTCTAACAAACAGAAGACAGACAACTGCATTCTACTTTTTTAAAGTATTAAACAGAAAGGAAAGATGTTTATAGTTACAAGAATTTTTTTCCTAGACTTCTAAGCATAATGTTCACACTGAAAATCATTGATTTCCAATTAGTAATCAAGGTAGGTTTTTGCATTTGTATAGTTGATATATTATTTGGATGTAGTCATCAATAAATTGTCAACAAAAATCAAGATTCATAAATTGGTAACTTTTTTTAAGACTTTAGAAAGCCTTCTGATATTAATGGATCAAAACATTTTAATCCTTGGAATTGAAAAAGAAGAAGATAATGTATGGGATTTAATCATCACAGTTAAAGGTGAAGTCGAAAACTTGAAGAAACAAATACTTGTAAGTATACAAAAATTATTAGTTTTTCATTACTTTATAGGAAAGATATCTTTGTATATTTTGTATTTCTCAAAGCACATTAGTGCTGAAAATTTCTAGGAAGCTGAGTCTTCTATAGCAAATTTGCAGGGATACAAATTTGAATAGAATAGTTTGCCATACTGTTTAGTTTGCATTAGGAGATTTCTTTTAGCATGGCATTTTACCTTCAGAACTTTTTAGTAGCATCTTATAGTGAACTCATCATCAGGAGTGGCTGTATAGAGTCCACGACCTTCCAAGCATCCTTGAATTTTACAATCATAATTCAAAGATAAGATGGTTAGCTCTATTCTTATAAGTATTCTTTTGTCTGTAAATTGTGTGTGTGTGTGTTCTACTGGCTAGCTTGCCTGAATGCCGGATGAAAAATCCAAGTTTCTGGGAGGGAAAACACTGACACCATCTAATTCATCTTCAGTTGGAAAGCCCTGATAATGGTTTCTAGACAGGATTTGAACTCAGGTCTTTTTAATCAAATGGATTTATCTATACCAACTGAACTGGGGAGGCATTATAGTGAACTAGTTTATTATGGCATTAGTACAGTCACCTCTCACTGTGGCAAACTAAAAAGACATCAATATCGCCTTTCATTTCAAACATTAACAAAACTCTTGAAAATAACAATTTGATTAATTATAATATGATAAAAGAATTGCTTTGTTTACCAACACTAAATTTTAGAGATAAGAATTCAGTTTGGCTTGCTGCCTGTTGGAAATAGGACTTCTTTGAAAGGGTAATACATACATTCTGGAAATTTACTTCAGATTACAGAAAATCTAAATTTTTCAGAAATATCAACTGATCATTTCTATGATCAGTTGATGTTTCTGAAAAATTGACCTTAGTTAGGTTTTCTTCAATACAACTAAAGTAATGTTAATGTGAAGAAAGTCACAAAAACAATGCAACATATGTCATTCACTCAGAAAGACCTGGGTTTGAATCATGTTTAGCAAAAAGCAGTTGGAGAACACACAATTAACAGGCTGTCAACATATATCACAATAGCATTAGAACTGTGAGTGACTAACACTGCTCCAGATAGTAAACATGGAACAAATACAGGTCTTACTGAGTGACGGGCATATGTTGCATTGTTCTTGTGAATTGTGTACTGCCCAGAGATATTCACAAATATACATGCCCATGATGGGCTTTGAAGCCTATCATGGGCTTGGAGAGTGGATATGCAAACCACTCATACAGGTCAGATTTTTAGAAAGCATTATTAATATTTGTAAGATGAAACAGGGAAACCAGCCAATGAGTAACTGTCAGTGGTGGCCCGTACATAAGCATTGCGACACTCCCAAGGAAAAAATTAAAAATTTAAATTTTGTTTGTGTTTATAAATAATAACAATGCTTACATTATATAAATGCAATACAACATGTTAAAGGTTACAGCTTATGTTTCGACAGTGATTGAATAGTTAATGATTGGAATTGTTCGATTAACACTTTAGATTATGAAATAAATACACTGCGATCTAATGCAGTGTTGATATTATCACGTTCAACCAATCGCAGTCAGACTTGCCAATATTCGTTTGCGCTTGTGACTGCACTTTACAAGTCATTCTGACACTGCTAGTTTGAGCAGTGTATCATATGCTTA
The DNA here is from genome assembly GCF_054136105.1 of Typopeltis vanoorti. NCBI lineage: Eukaryota > Metazoa > Arthropoda > Arachnida > Uropygi > Thelyphonidae > Typopeltis > Typopeltis vanoorti. The sequence continues at coordinate 44,645,742 of NC_143558.1, read as the reverse complement.
TGTGCGATATTTCTGTGAGATACAAAACTTTTATTATTGGTGCGTGTTCGTGGAGAGGGTGAACTATTTTTTGCAAATATTATTTTATTTTGTTAAAATAACATATAATTATTTATTTATTATATATACAAGGCTCAATTATGAAGAGTGTCAAAGTTGAAAATATGAAAAGAATTATATTTTTCAATTATAGTTACACGAAACAAATACACTGCGATCTAACACAGTGTCAGAATTATCGCATTTGGGTCAATGCAGCCACTCACCGATATTCGTTTGCACTTATGATGGCACGTTACAAGCCATTCCGACACTGCCTCTTTGAGCAGTGTATCGTATGCTTGCGCATTATTTTTGTGAGATACGAAAATTTTATTATTGGTGTCTGTTCATGGTGAAATATTTTTAATAAAGCAGGTCAAAGCTGTATAACTGAGAGGAGACCTCCACATAGCCTTTAAAGGAATGTGGAGAACCGACCAGGGCTTCTGACCTAATGTCCAATCCTCACCTTCTCGTGGTGCACCCTGTTCGGTATCTACTTGGATACTGAACGAACGAGGATGGGCTGGCAATTTGGGATTTAGCCGACCAAATTGTATTCTTATTGGTTAAACCAAAATAAAAAAAGTGAGGGTACAACATGACAAAATTTCATGCCGGCTGGGGCGTCGCGCGGTTAAACAAGGCCCCTGCTGTTTTCACCAGGGAACCAGGTCAACCAGCAAAAAGTCAGCTACTGGAACAAATCTGAAAACAAACCCCAACTCAACATCAGTAGAGTTAATGATTGCTACTATCAACGTAAGAAGCCTGAATGGCAAAGAAATGGAGCTAGCTGAGGAATTAGATAAGTACCAGATCGACATAATAGGGGTGACTGAAACAAAAAAGACAAAAACTGGTGAGATCTTTCTGAGCAATAAATACAAAATGTTATATTCAGGCAATGACAATCAAGGAAAAGAAGGAGTAGCCATAGTATTCAACACAAAATACGAGGCTAATCTTCTTGAATGGCACTCAGTCTCAAGTAGAGTAATGTGGGCAAATATGAGAATGGGGAACTTGGACAATGAGACTTATTTGTGCCTATGGTCCCACAGAAGGTTCTACTAAGGTAGAAGTGGAGGAATTTTTTGATGTTTTAGAAAAAAGCAACTGACACAATGAAAAAGTAAAAGTTGGTCCTTGTTGGGGATCTAAATAGCAGAGTAGGAAGTGATTGTCAGGCATACAAAAATGTTTTGGGAAAATTTGGAGAAAAGAGCAAAGCTAATAATAATGGCAAATATCCGTTGGATTTCTGCTCAGGACATGGACTGGTTATTACTAACACCATGTTCCAACATAAAAATGTGCACAAATTCACATGGAGAGAAGAGGCAAGGAATAAGAAAAGTCTCATTGACTATGTTATTGTTGATAGCGATGTTTTCTCCCTGGTGCAGGACACCAGAGTGTACAGAGGATTTGAAATTGGAAGTGATAACTATTTAGTCTTGAGCAGGATAAAATTGAATTTCGTATTGAAAAGAATAACATGTAAGAAAGTTTTAAAGGGAATAAAAGTTGAGCAGCTCTCAGATGTGAACTGTAGACTAAAATACACAAAGATTATTGAAGAAAAAATGAAAGAGTTTGAGAACAGGAATCAAACCTTGGAGATTCAGTGGCAAACTCTGAAGAAAACACTGATTGATTCTGCCAGAGAGGCATATGGTGAGGTTGTCTGCAAGGATAAAAAAATCAGAACTCCCTGGTGGACACAGGAAGTTAAAGAGGCAGTGAAGGAAAAGAAGAAAGCATATCAAAAGTTCCTGTCAAATAAGTCAGCTTGTGCTCTTAGAGAATATAGAGACAAATGCAAGAATGCTAAACACTGTGTAAAATTAGCTAAACAAAAGTCATGGGAGAACTTTGGCAAGAATATAGAAAATAAATATCAAGAAGGTGGCAAAATATTCTGGAGGTTGTTGAAGAAGCTTAGGAATGGAGGAAAGAGTGCTGTAAAAGGAGTTAGAGATGAAAAAGGTGACATGAAAACAGGAGAAAAGATATCCTTGAAGTAATTACTTTGAAAAACTGCTAAATGAAACAAGCAGTGATGACAGCACAGTGGTAAAAAACACTACCCAGGCATGCAGTCAGGAATACATATCCATACTTGAAGTAGAAAAAGCCCTCAAAGGCTTGAAATGCGGAAAGGCAGCAGGAGTAGATGATGTTCAACCAGAAATGCTGAAGTATGGTGGTATAAAAGTCTTACAGTGCTTGCACTGCATGGTTCAAAAAGCCTGGACAGAGTAATGAATTCCCGATGATTGGAGTAGAGCTCTAATAGTACCCATATATAAAAAGGGAAATAAAACTGAATGTGAGAATGTGAGAATTACAGAGGTATTTTCCTTCTGATTGTTCCTGGCAAGGTCTATGCAAGTATACTTGAGGAATTGTGGAAGAAAAGCTTGGTGAAGAACAAGCTGGATTCAGGCCAAATAGAGGCTGTCAGGATCAGATCTTCACTTTACGACAAATAGTCGAGAAAGCATGGAAATATAATAAAGATCTGTATTTAAATTTTGTCAGAAAAGACAAGGTGCCAAGAGAGAAGCTATTCAATACGCTACAGTTATATGGTGTCAATGGGGCATTATATCAAGCAATACTTAGTCTTTATTTGAGTTGTAAGTCAGCAGTTAGAATTGAAGGAAGTACAGGAAGATGGTTTAATGTTAAATCTGGTGTGAGACAAGAATGTACATTATCCCCGTCTGTTATTCATTATCTATAAGAAGGAAAGTTGTATTAAACCTGATATTAAAATTGGAGATGTTATTGTCAGCTCTTTGCTTTATGCGGATGATGTTATACTTCTAAATAAATCCGCTACAAGTCTTCAAGATTCTCTGACTAAATTGAATAGCTGTTGTAATAGATATGGTATGAAGGTCAGCAATAAAAAGATAAAGACAATGAAAATAGGCAGAATCATTGAAAATGTCAACTGTGTTGTGAATGGAGAACCTGTGGAACAAGTAAAAAAAAAACATTTCAGCTACTTAGGCACAATTTTAATGAAGATGGTAAATTAAATATAGAAATAGACAACAGAATCAGCAAAGCTAGTATGGTGGGAAGTCAATTGAATAAATTCATATGGAATAAGAGATAAATTAGTAGGAACACTAAATTAGCTATACAAAGTCAGTGTTCAAACCAGTTTTAACTTATGGATCTGAGAGTTGGGTTAGAAGTAAAACACTTGACCAAAGACTAGAGACCGCAGATATGAGAATCCTGAGAAAGATTAGAGGCATGAACAGATGGCATCGATGGCAATATCATATTAAAAACGAGGATATTAGGAAAGAACTTGACATTGTCAGCATCCAGGAATGCGTTAGCAGAGCTAATCTCAGGTGGTATGGTCACTTAAACAGAATGGGCAAAGAAAGATTAGCAAAACAAATGTTCTCTGCCAGGTTGGCAGCAAAACGACCCAGAGGAAGACCAAGATATAGGTGGATTGATACGGTACAAAGTGCCTTAGACGATGGAAATATAAGATCTGATAATGTTGGAGCCTTGACAAGTAACAGACTGATTTGGAGGAAAATGGTAGATAGGAGGTTAGTAATGATGTAATTTTTTTCATGTAGTACTATCATATCCTCTATACCCCTTGAGGGTACATGGCAGGAATTTGATGATGATAAATTGGTTACTAATTAGGAATTTTTTTTTTTTTATATGCAGCACCCCCACTTAAAATTTTCACCGGCCGCCACTGGTAACTGTTCATAATCAGTTGAACAGATCAACTTTTAAGAAGAATCTTTAGAAGACGAGTAGAAAGGCTTATGTGTTGGTGGCACCTACTAGTTTCTTTAATTGTATTGATTCACAAAACAGAATGATAAGAAAATAATTAATGTTTATTAACTTATTACCTGATATTTTATTAGCATCTTCTAAGCACAAGAACAGTTTATCGCAGTATACAAAACAACAATTTGGTATAACAGTGGTGCTAGTTTATAATTTTTTTTTTAACAAAAAACACAAGGAACTAAGGGCCTAATTATTATTGGATAAAGAGAGAGAAAACAAGTATTAATTAGATCTTAAAATGACTGTCTCCCAGATATTTGGCAAATTAATACAGCCATAATTGTTGAGGTTTGGAATATGTTTTAAAGCTAATTCCAAAAACAATCTCTCTGACCTATAATGATTTCTGTGTAGCACTTTTGTTTTCTTCCATTTGATCCTGTTTGAAGGCATGGTCTTCTAGATCCAACTTGCCATAAAGATAGTGCCAAATATATTTTTTATGTATTTACTAAAATTAACAGCCAAAAGGCTTCAGTTTGGCAATGCAAAATTATATAAGTAATATGGATATTAGATCCAGCATTATTTCAAAGCTGAATGTAGAAACTATGAAAGATTTTTAAAAATAAGTTGACTAGAGCGCTTATGGGAATTATGATAAATACGCCTCTTCGACTTTTTGCGTTCCTTAGTACTGAATGAGAGTTTGCTTATACAGCTTCCAGGGATGGTCTCTTTCTCTTCCCCTGTCTCCGTATGTTATTCTGTGAAAAATCTCATCCATGCTAATCTGGTAATTACCCCTTACCAACTTATGTTTCACTCATGTCTCCCCCTCTTTCTTCTATCTGCTAGGTTCTGTAATTTGCATTCTCTTGATCTGTCCTGATATTCCACATCCAGACCAGAAACCAACTTAATCATCTCTGAACCCTTTCCAACATCTCCTCCTTTTGAAAATCTGGCAACCAAATCTGTACACAGTAATCCATATGCGGCCTGATCAATGTACAATGGAATCAGAACATCCTTACTTCTACATGTCAGTGTTCCACATCATTCCCATAATCTGCTGTGTTGTCCTCACAATTTTAGCAAAATGTCCATGAAATTTCATGTCCATATCCACCATCACCCCAGATCTTTCATCTCTTCCACTTCCTCTAAAATATCCTCACCAAACCTATACTCTGCATCCCATCTTTGATTCCCAAATTTTAAAACCTTACAATTTGCAACATTAAACTGACCTCCCCCCCATTCAGACAGTCTATTTAGGTCTTGCAAAGATACATCTGTCTACTTCTCATAATGCTGCCCAACATTTCATCATCTGCAAACAGCTGTACATCACCATTTAATCCTTTCTAATGTCATTTACATACAAATTAAACAATGGCCTCAAACCAGACCTCCCATACACAACTAACCTGCTGATACCTATCAGACAGCCAGTCTCCAATTCAGTGCACTAATCTACTATTCATTCCCATCTGTTCCAATTTAACCATTAGTTTGTCATGTGGCAATCTATCAAAAGCCTTTGCAAAATCTAAATATACTACTTTATATCATCACCTTTCTATAATAATTAAGATTGCTAAAACATGATCTTCCTTTAGCAAACCCATGCTGTCCATTAAAGAGAATTTACTGCTGTTGACCCAATTCTGAAAACCAGTTCTGAATCCTTGTATTCACTAGCTTCTCAAATGCCTTGACCACAACTCCAGACAAGCAGATTGGCTTATAATTCAAAGCCTTAGTCGTATCACTCCCTTTATGAAGCAGGAGAATTTTGCCATCTTTCCACTCCTTTGGAACCTGGGCTAATCTGAGACTCATGTTATAAAAGTAAGTTAATGCTGTTGTTGACTCCTTGGAACATTCCTTCAAGATGTGGTGTCTTGAGGGAATGATCTTGTTGACATCAAGTTTTACTTAATTTCTCATATACCTCCTAATTACTTGCCACATTGATTTTTCCTCTCATTCCCACTGTTCTGAAGTTCTGCATTATGTTTCAATCACAAGGATGAAATACTTTAATGAACTGTTCATTAAAGTATAATGAAATAATTAAAGCTAATACTGTTTAGGATATTGGCAATTTGGTTTACTTGTGCTATCCAATTTTTTTTTTTATATATTTGTTTAGTTTTTCTTGTACTGATGTTATTTTTAGTTCTTTAAAAATATCTTCAGTACAAGAAAAACTAGACTTTTTGGTCTAATAATGTGTATTTTACAGTTCTAATTTTATTTATTTTTATTTGTATATTTATTGCCCAAATTTCACTGTGATATAATGATATAGGTACTACTTCTAAAGTATTGTATATTTTTCAGCATGTTTCTTTGTGTACAAGATTAGGATTGAGAGTTGTATTTATCATGCCTATGATCTGTACAAATTTTGAAGTATTTAATTTGATATCACATCCAAGTAAATTAAAAGTATATATTTATCTGTCTTATAATTTTATTATTAATAACTATTTTACATCTAACTGGAGTTTGTCCACAAAATGCCAGTGTTTGATCGATAGATATTTTCATTCAAAACTATTCTGCTATAATGTTTAAACATATATTTAATTATATAATTCTCTTTGTAAATTGTCTGCCTTATCTGTTTATATCATCTTCAAATAATAACATGTTTACTAAAATAAAGAGCCGAAATTTACAGTTCAGAATTTATCCTTAAATATATATCCTTCTGCCATTTTTTTTATTTTACTTAGGTTGTCCTTTAATTCATTTTTTGTTCTTATATCAAAAATCATTTTGTAAAGTTTTTAGTGTAATTTTTTTTGGATGTTAGTATTGTCTGTCCAAAGATCTGAAATAATCTAAAAATTCTTTTAAATCTATGTCATAATTTATACCTGCATTCATATGCTTTAGTATTTTAGAGGCACTGCATCTTATTTTGTATATATCTTATTCTAGGTATGATGCAAACTTTTCTCAGCTTTCTCTTTTAACTATTGCTATCTTTTTGATTTCTTTATTTGATTTTATTGTCTTGTTTTTGACTACTTAACTATATTTAAAAGTTAGTTTTTTTTATTTTCAATTGTTTTTCTGTCATTATCCCATATATGTACTTTTTTGTGTGTCCCTAGACTTTCATATGCTGCCATTCTTTCTCTATGTCTTCATTTTCTTGTATTTTTCTAAATAGTTATTAATCCTCTGTTGTTATAAATTTATTATACTTAAATCCTTTAATAGTCTTACTTTATAATTAGATTCAGTTTTTCTTTTTCTGTAACCGGTTTGGTGGAAACCTTAATTTTGTCCGCACAAATAATGAATGTATCTATTTCTAGTCGCCTCCTAATATTGACATCAAGAAGCTTGCTGCTAATTCATTTACTATAAAGCAGTCTATTATTGATTTGTATATGTACAAAAATGAATCCCAACAGATGCTTTTTTTTTTTTTTTTTATAGAGTCCATGTTATAAAAAGAAAGTACTAAAGTAAATAAATACCAAGGTTATCATATCCACAATACTTATTCAAATATATCTGGTCAGTCTTATATACTAATGGTAACATTTCTTTCAGAAATTAGAAAGTCAAATGATGTCAGCAGAAAACTTAATAAATGCAGCTGCAGAAAATGCATTTAATTCTGGAGCTGAGTATGCAGGAATTGCAGCAAATGAAAGATTATTGTTATCACAACAGCATATTAAATGGAACAAGGAAAAGCTTAACAAACTAGAAAGGGAAATTAATTTAAAGGAAGTTGAAACAATACGTCACACAGTAGATAAAGAAAATGAAAAGCCTCACAAGGAAAATAATAGATGATAACATCAGTCTAAGTAATAAATATTCTATTGTACATAAAAATTGTTTGATATCAAGAGATAAAGCTGTCAGGGAAGTGTTGCAGCCTGTTCAAAACAATAAATAAATAAAAAATTTGTGTGTGCCATAAACAATTAAATGAAGTAATAAGTTTTTGTTACACAAGGTTTAAACATAAGATTAATTTGCAGCATAATATTTGTATATGCAAGAAGATGAGAAGGCTCTAGCCCATCCATCTTTTAAGAGGGATGTATTCTTCTGTGTCAAAATCTCAGTGCACTGAGTTTATCATTGTTCCTGAAGTGGTCAACTCTTTATAGTATTTCAATAAAATGTAGAATTAAAGTAAGACTATAAAGAGCCATCAAATTGCACTTGATTTAGCTGATTACAGTCCGACTAGAGCCATATCTTTCAGCAGAATGCAATGAAGATTACAATATATTAATATGGCAACAATGAAATTGTTTTTATTGTGTATTAAATTTTTCTTACGGATAAAAAGCAAATTAGTAGATAATAGTACAAAAGTGAGTTTCAATTGATAATGTGTAAATGATTGATGTAAATAGGCTATCAATTAGATGTATCAGCTTTAAAAATAACATAGCATTTTATTTTTATAATAAACAGTTATATCCCTTATCTTTTAGGAAATCCTAACACATGCATGCATTATTATGCTCAAAACAGTTAACTGGTGAAAAATCTCAGTTGATATCTGTTAAAGAAAAGTAACATTATTTATAAAATTAAAGAGCCTACATATAAAATAAATATTTTCTATTTATACCCAGCTTTTTTTTTTTTTTTATGTTGTTCCCACCCATAAAAGGTTTTGTAAACCTATAGTACATTTTGTACTGTGGATTAAGGATTTTTTTTCCCTATTTTTAATTTATTTTTTTACATAGTTTGGAAACCCTGCTCTAGAAACTAAACATGGAACTTTTTCAAGCCACTTCAAGGCCTCTAATAAGCAGGGCGATGATCTCACACCAGGTGATCACTATCACAAACATCCAAGTCCACAGCGGGATTTGAACCTACAGACTGTTGGTTGGAGAGCAGGTATGCCAACCAGGCTAGCAAAGGCTTGGGGTCAAATGAATTTTTCCTGTAACTCAATCCATGGACTATCTTTATCATCTCTGAAATTCTTCCTCTCCCCTTCATATTTAATATTCATCTCAATATACATACACTTTTCCAATCCCAAATCTTGACTGGTAGGCCATTACCCACCTTTTACAGGAAAATTATCAAAATTTATTACAAATTTTGATAATAATTACAAAAAATCTTTTTAAAGCAAGTTGTGCAGACCTAATAATCATTCAGAAATAACTAAAGTAGTTATAATAATAGAAACAAAAATAATTTCTTATTAAGGTGTTCCAACTCAGCTAATAATGATGAAATTTGGTTGGAAAGATCTGGGATACAAATAACCTTTAAAGGGCATTTCAGCTGAAAGTGAGTCAGCCAATATTGTATTGTACAGAGAGGTGGCAGGGTTTTCCCTTTTGGAAAACGTTTTTCATTCTACCACACACAAACAAGCCTAAGAATACAATTAACTACTTTATTATAGCATTAATTAGATGTCTGTGAAGCCCAGTTGTTGAGGTTACATGTAATTAAAGAGGAGATGCAAAAATGCCCAATAGCTACTTATCGCAGGAGGTTGATTTGCTTATTAACCTAGATGTGGGACTTTTTTTCCACGTATTTATTTTTTTAAATAAACAATTGACATCAAATTATTGTGCAGTCAATTTCACAAAGAAATGCACTAGATATTGATTCATTACAATAAAAAAAAAAAAAAAAAAGTCCAAGCAAGTGTTCTCTAAAGATAGCCATACTTGGTTGAGATTAGAAGTGCTTCACTGCTGTTGGCAACTCCAAAAATAGCTCTTCAAAGTTGTAACAGCTTTTAGGCATTGTTTATTTCTTCCATATGATTCCATCCAAAGCACGTCTATAAGACTTGACTGGAAGAATATGTTGGGTAGGGACAAGTGTAGTACTTCATAAGAGTTAACCATTGGATTAAAAAAAAGTGTAGCCTAGATAATTGGGTGGACAGTGCTGTACCATTAGTACAGTAAACATACTTCCTTTATTTCACTGCTATGTCCTTTAGATTTATTTTTTTCTAAAATGGCCATTTTGTCCTTTATTTTGTAAATTGGCACATAGTACGCTGCCCATAGAAACATGAAACTGTCATTTCACCGGCACTCACTAGCAGTGCGGCATATATGGCTGCATCATTGATGTGCGTGTGTACATACTGTACTTGACTGTGTGTAGTGTAGAAGTGTATTGTATGTTCAAGCAGGTAAAGCTTAATATTGTTTTCGTTATTACGTATTATTATTTTATAGAACCATTGTCATGGCACCCAAAAGAAAATGTATTTTCAACAAAACATTGGAGGAAGAATTTCCTTTCATTAAAAGAGGAATAATGGATACTGACATCAAATGTAATAAATGTTTGGCAAATTTTAATATCACGAATAGTGCAGATCAGCAATTAAACAGCATTTACAGACATCAAAACACAAAAGAAATTGAAGTCAGGGCTTCATCGAGTAAATTATTAAACTCTTTCCTCGTTAGCAAAATTTTCGATGACAAAGTAAAACAGTTAGCACTAAAAGAAGCATCTTGGTGTTATCATTCTGTACAACATAATCACTCATTTCGGTCAAATGACTGCACTTCAAAATTAATCAAGACATATTTTGACGAAAAGTATTCTTATGCCAGAACAAAAACAGAAGTGATCGTTTGTAATGTTTTCAATCCATATTCTGCTGCCTCAGTTAAAACTGATTTATGTAAAACAAATTATATTAATATTTATTCGGACTGTTCTAATCATGGAAATATTAAATTGTGCCAGGTTCTGGTCAGGTATTTTTTATCCAATCAAGGTGTCAAAGTAAAAATTTTAGATTTAAAAATCTATCTGGAGAAAATTCTGATATTTTAACAGCTTGCATCAAGCAATCGCTAAACAGATATGAAATTACTGATAAATTACTTGCTTTGTGTGCTGACAACACCAACTGCAACTTTGGTGGTTCCCAGAGAAAAGGAGAAAATAATGTTTTCTTTAAAATGCAAAATTTATGTGGCAATAAACTGATTGGTGTTTTTACATCTACACAATCAGATTGGAAAAATTTTGTGATGTAGATGTTCAATATAAAAAACTACTAGGTTACAGCAAAACGCAATGGCTAACTCTTCCACCTGCTTTAGAGAGAATATTAAAACTATTTAAGTGGCTAAAAATTGTACCTTTTGGAACTGGAAAAATGTCCCATGATTCTGAAAAACTTTTTTAACCATGCTACCGGCCAAGATGTCTATAGACGTCAAGGTTGTCATGGATGCGAAGTGCATATTAAAATTGTAATACCATTGATATTACATTGAAATATATGATGGATACAAAGCGTATTTGTATCCATCATATATAAGCGGATGCATATTTGATCCATAATGGCCGGTAAGGTGGTTAATGCTGTGTTAGCTGAGGCATGGTTATTTTTTATTCACAGCCAAATTTCAACAATATATTTTGAAAACTGAATCACAAGAAATCTCCATGTGTGAAGTTTCGATGCATTTAAAAGAATTGAAGCTAAAGTTAATTGAACGAAAAAAATCAAGGTTTTTTTTACCTATAAATACTAAAAAATAATTTTAGAATTAGAAAAAATCCAAAACATTGATGCAACATATTTATAGATGCAATTCATAAATTTTAGCAAACTGGCATTGATTTAAATAACTGGGACAGCTCTCTCGTGGAAATGGAGGTATTTGAATGGGTCCTACTACGAGAAATACCTCTGTGGGTGAAGATTGAGGAAAGCGTTTTGTTCATTTCCAGTCACTGGAACTTAAAATATAAATGATGGTGAACTATTTGATAAAGTTCATGTATTAAAAGTTATGTCACCAGTGAAAAGATCGAAGAATGGCAACAAAATGATGAGTCCTGCCAACGTAGATGGGTTGAAATCTTTTAAAAATCATTGAATTTTGCTTATGTCTCCCTGGATCTAATGTCCCCCACTGAACAAGTACTTTCATTAGTGAACAAATGTGGACCAGTGAAAAAAAAAAAAACAATTAAAAATTGAAACATTGAAAGCATGCATTTATACCAAATGTAACTTTGACATGAATTGTATACAGTTTTATGAATTTTTAAAAAAACAAACCTGATTTATTAAAAAAAAGAGAGGTAATTTTGATACTTTTCACAAGAATGAAAGTTTTTTTAAGTAATAATATGATTGTTTAAAATACTATATATATGCTTATATTTTATAATAAATGTTATAAAGCTTTTTAGTTTTAGTGAAACAAATAAACACAACCTGCTTTTTTTCTTATTATTATGAAACAATTTCTGATTTGTCCTTTATTTTCTTCAAAAAAAATATGATCACTGTAACCATTAGACAAATAGTTTGGATGCTTTGTTTGAAGGATACTTGATTAATAGGCTGGGAATGTTTTATGTATTGACTATTTATATATTCTCGCAAATTTTTCTTCTCTAACTTCATTAAGTTTAATGGAGATAGAGAAGAAGAACAATTTTTTACACAAATAATTGAAAAATATAACATTTAGCTAATAAACTCTCAAGCAGTTCATGTATGATGAAATGGATTTTCAATTTTGTAATTATTTAGCAGTCAAGATAAGCTATCACATTATGAGAGAACAGTTTTAATTTAAAATTACTTTCTCATAAAATGGAAGGTTATAAGTTGGAGGTAAGTGCATTCAACCAAACAGTTAGTCTTTCTTTGTAATGAATAATTACAAACCAATAACAAAGAATATTTTGCATTTTATATACAAAATAGTACATATATAGAAAGCAATGCTCATTATTTACAAGGAACTGTTTTCCGAGATAGATGACATTCAACTTTGATTCCTGTTAACAAGTATCCACCACTGCCACTCATGTTTATATCTGGATGAGTTCTGTCAGTCAAAATCTAGAAAAATAAGTAAGATAATCAGTTTTTAAAAAAATATATAATAAACCCTTTTTTCTATATAGTTTATCCAAAAAAAAGCATAAAACAAGGTTTTTTTTTTTTTTTTTAATATTTCAGTAATACTGCCCACTGGTTTCTAATACTGATGGATAACATACAGAAGCCATGTATAAATTGACAGTTTGTTTAAAGGGTTATGTATTCCTCACTCTATACTGGGAGCATGTTGTCAGTTACTGTAGCAAAATAGTGCATAATACATGTATATGGCTTTATATCACATCACTGCTAGACTTTTCTTGGATAACATACAATTGACCCTTGAACAACGCAGGGGTTAGAGGCACCGACCCCTGCGTTGTTCAAAAATTCGCATATAACTTTTGACTCCCCAATAACAAAAACAGTCAATTAACACATATTTTGTATGGTATGTATGTATTATATTCTTACAATAAAGTAAGCTAGAGAAAAGAAAATGTTATTAAAGAAAATCATAAGGAAGTGAAAATACATTTACAGTACTGTATTTATCAATACTGTAAGTTTACATTGTCTGTTTATAAGTTGAATCTTATGTCTGTCAGTATACCTACATCAATATTGTCTTACTAGATACAAAAGACTGTAGCTGTTATATGTATTACTAACATCAAACATCAAAAATGAAAAGATAACGTGAAGAAGAAATTCATATTTATTTATAAGTACAGGGGGTTCTCGACCTACGTCGTCCTCGACATACATTGCTTCGACTTTACGGCAGTAATCCCATAAATAATTTTAAAAATAAATTTCGACTTGAAGCAGCGCGACGTAAAATTCAAACATCGCGCGAAAAACTTGTTTGTGAGTGCAGTGGAAGAATACGCCGTTACATGGCGTTTGTTTGGGAGAGGTGGCGTCGCTTGGGTCCCAGCATACACTCTTTGGGTACCGCATGCTTTGTTTACATCTGCTCTCTCTTTTGTGTTTTTTTGTGACTTTTTACCCTTCAATATGGCTCCCAAACGTAAGGCAGACTCTTCCGATGGCAGTGTGTCGAAGAAAAGGAAAGCCATTATGTTAGAAGTGAAATTAGACATTATTAAAAGGGAGAAACGCCAACGAACATCGGCTGCGCATTGAATTTTCAGGACTATTATCAAGGATGAAGTTCACATCCTTGAACACGTGAAAGGATTGGCGCCCATGAAATTGACTGTGATTACGAAAAGATGGAAAGGCTTCTTGTTCTTTGGCTGGAAGACCAGCATCAATGGCATATCCAATTAGCCTCATGTTAATTCAAGAAAAGGCAAAAAGGTTGTTTGAGGCATTGAAAAGTGAAAGGGGGAGGGAAACGAGTGCAGGTGAAGAGTTTAATGCTAGTCAAGGTTGATTTTTGCAGTTTAAGGCTCGGGGCAATTTACATAACCTTAAGGTGCAAGATGAAGTTGCTAGTGGTGATGATAAAGCAGCTGGTGAGTTTCCTGAGGGGTTGGCTGAGATAATAAGGGGGGGGGGCTACAGTGCTCAACAAGTGTTTAATGTGGACGAGACAGGCCTATTCCATTAAGTCAGTCTCCCCCTTCCAGTGTGCAAGCCAACCACAGGATAAAAGGTAAAGAATTGTTTTCATTTTTGTTAATCACAGAATGTATGTCATTTTGGGGATTGTTCTCATTTTTATGTTTGTTTTTTTATTACAGTTTCATTTTTGTCATTTTTCTGTACTATACAGTAATTATGTTCTCCTTTTCATTTTCCTATGGCCTAGTTCTGTTTCATGATATATACGTATGACTTTAGGGTGTTTTTGGTTAGGTAAGTAACTTAGGCTATTGTAATTCTGACTTGCATCAAAAATCGCCTTGCGTTGGTCCGTAGGAACGGATCTCCGACGTAACACTAGGATTCCCCCCGTATAACAATTCATGCATTGATAATGAGCAGAAGCAATATGATTGCTTTGTGGTAGTCTATACATTAATGAATGAATCATTATAAAATTTTTATTTTATGCTAATTAATTTAAAATAACGATTAATTTTATACAGTTATGATTTAATACTGCATAAAGCAAATCTACACTTTTGTTTATTTACATTTCTCTCGACTGCAAATGGCCATATACAGTCTGTAAGTATTGATAAATTTTAACTTTTTATAATAGATTTGTGCATACTTTATGGTAGTAAATGATAAAATAGAATAGTGTTTACATATATTTTATGCATTCATGACACACCTAACTTTTTCTTAATTTTTGATATTTCTAAGCTATGCAGTTCATCTGCGAGTTTTTTAAATTATCACAAATCTCAAAAAGATTTTCCAATATATTTATTTAAAAAAAAAAAAAGGCGTATAAGTGGAACTGTGCAGTTCAAAACCACGTTCTTCAAGGGTCAACTGTATTTGTGACTTCGTTTGTCACCTATTATATGCTTAGTAAACAACACAGATAAAGGTAACTAAATTGAATAATTAATGTAACAGCATCTTCATGATACAAATTGTAATGTCATCACCTTCACTTAAAAAGAGTTGAATAATCATGTCAAATTCATGTAGATGACCTGCTCTCCTTTTTTTGCTTCTTAAATCCTGGGTAATCACAGCCATATTTTTTTTTTCTGCTGAAAGATGACAATTTTCCAAATCTTTATTAGCGTTTTTTTACTGCCAAACATGTTAAGATTTTTTAATGTTTGGATGGCACAGGAAGATTCCCTAAACAGTCTCACTGATAGCATGCATCACCTTCATAAGTGAAGGTGAAGCATGCTATCAGTGAGACTGATAGCATATTTCAATATCAAAATTTTCTTAATTAAGAAAAGTTGAAGGCCTTATTTACAGTTACAATTTGGTATAAGCAAGGTATGTTGATTCTTCTAGCTGTTCTAGGAAATATATCATTGCTTTTTATCACAGCGACCACCAAAAACCAGCTTCGCACAAATATGACGTTGCAAATGGAATTAAGATTCACTGAGCTTTACCACTTAGCAGCAGATATTCATCTTTTACTAATATCCAAAAGTCAATTCCATGCCACCAAATTTTGTCTTCAGTGTATTGTCGCAAGACAGCCCAATAAGATTTCAGCAAAAATATTGGAATGTTTTGCGGTGCCCCAGTTTGAGAACCATTGCTCTATACTTTGCTATTATTCACAGACAAGTTTTGCTGAACAAAACATTCACAATTACTATACTGATTGATCTGCAAGATGACTTTTTTTCCCTCTCTATTGCTAAAGAAAAATGGTGCTGTAAAAAACTTGAAGTTTATTCTAGGTCCTTATGCATCATTAATTTCAATAAAGCTTATTATTTCATCTAAATTTTTATTTTATTTTCACTTTTTTTCCACTCAGACATTTTCCTGTACAAAAAAGAAAGAACTCTAATATGCGTACACAGCAATTCTCTAATATAAAAGCAATAACAACTGCACAACAGTTATCAAGTATGACAAAGCACATAACTAAATGTTACTACTATTCTTAAAAAAAATAGAAATATTTACCTGGTATTTGCGTAACCAAGTTTCTGTTAGCTTTACAAAGATATTATCACCTCTAGATTTGATTTTGCTGTAACAGTCAATCAGTGGTGTTTGGTACATTGAAAAAACTGCAAATGGGCGGGATGGAGCAAGAAAATCCAGTAAACCTTCAAGAATATTAGTTGGATTATGCTTGCATATTATCATAAGCCTGTAGAAGAAACGCAAATATCCAAAATTAATTATTTAAAATATACTTATACAAAAATATAATGCAATAGAGAGTAGCCAAGAAATAAGCAACATTTACATTTCACAGAAAAATTTGTCTTTTTATATGAAACATGCAAAAAAAAAAAAAATTATATAACACACAAATGATATATCAGACAAAAACAACAAACCAACAGTTTCAGCTTTATCACTGTTTTATGATGAACGTTATCTCTGGATATGGCAAAACACTTCTACTATCAAATGGCTCTTGTGACTTTTATATGTACTATCTTTAGCCAGTGGTCCATTATTAAGTCTACAATACAGGCATTCCCCAGTCACATGGCATGTTAGGTTCCAGACCACTGTTATATAGTGGATCACTGTCCTCCCCCCCCCCCATATGCACACTTGTAGATGCATGTAATGATATAATAACATACTTAAAGTCATATGTGTGAAAATGATGTAAACAAAAAATTTAGAATAATATTCACAGATGAAATAAAAAAAGTTATTTTGAATAGCTTGGCTTAAGGACACGAATACTAACTTGTGTAGCACTTTTCACTTCACTTAAAACTTTATTTTTTTTAACAACTGTAACAATACACCTCCGAATCAAAATATTTGAATAATCAAAGAAAATATGTTGTGAATGATTCACAATTCTAATTTATTGCAC
This sequence comes from Typopeltis vanoorti, assembly GCF_054136105.1. Classification (NCBI taxonomy): domain Eukaryota; kingdom Metazoa; phylum Arthropoda; class Arachnida; order Uropygi; family Thelyphonidae; genus Typopeltis; species Typopeltis vanoorti. The sequence continues at coordinate 44,628,631 of NC_143558.1, read as the reverse complement.
AGAAAATAATTATTACCAAATATGAATTAGCATAATCTAAATCTACATGCTTGTAGATTATATAATCACGTAAACATAATTATATAATCTACAATATTAGAATATTCCAAATTTTTCCAATTGGTTTTGAGGAAAACATAGAAATAGCATATATTTCAGTAGCTGCAGGACTGACTCGTGTGTGAGGAATTGTTTGCTCATGGATTTCAGTTAATCATTTGCTAAACATGGGTTGAGACATATCACAGGCTAAGTAGTCTTATGTGATCACTGTATTTTTATACACAGATACATACATCTTCAAGGCCCACTCTTCCTAAGGGTTGTGGGGGCAACAGCTGCAAGAGGAACTTCCAATGGTCACGATCCTCTGCCACCAAGCGTAGGTGTTCTAGTGGGATTCCCAAACGTGTCCACCCAAGGTTTTGGATATAATCCATCCAGCGAGTCCTTGGCCTTCCACGTGGCCTCCCACCCTCTTGCTTGGCAAAGAGGGCCTAATGAGGGAGCCTCTCTTGTGGCATTCTGACCAGGTGCCTGTACCAGTGTAACTGTGATCTCTCAACTCGGAGAAGCAGCGGTTGAGTATTGAGGGTTTCCCGAATTGCAGAGCTTCTGACTCTGTCAAGTTTTGTCAGTCCCGCAACCCCTCGAAGGAACCTCATTTCAGCCGCTTGGATTCGTGTCCGTATTCTTTCAGTCATTACCCAACTCTCATGACCATAGGTGAGGATGGGGACATAGATTGTATTGAAGACAGCCAGCTTTGCCTTCTGGCTTAACTCCTGCTTCAATACTACCGAACGGCCAAGCTCCCGCAATATTGAGCTTGCTAAGCTAATCCGAGTATCTAGCTCTACGTCCCATTTTCCATCATTCGTGAATATGGACCCAAGATATTTAAACTTCTCCACCTGTCTCATTGGGACTCCACTTACATTTAGAGTGCACTGGGATGGTTGTCTTGAGACCACAAATGTTTCAGTTTTGGCCACACTGATCTTCATCCCGGCATCTGCACAAACAGCTACAAACCTATCCAGGGTCCGCTGGAGGTCATCTGTGGAAGAGCTAAGCAGAACTAGGTCATCTGCAAAAAGCAGACGTCCAATGCTACATTTTCCAATTCTGACACACACACACTGCCTCGGCTGTGCCTATCAATCCAGTCCATAAATATTATGAAAAGGAGGGGTGACAGAATACACCCTTGGCAGAGGCCAACGGAGACTGTGAAAGGTTCAGACTTTGTGCTGTTTACCCTGACACAAAACTCTGGGCATTCATATAGGGACTTGATGACAGCTAATAGTTGACCATCCACTCCATACTCCTGTACTACTCGCCAAAGCTTATCCCGAGGAACCTAGTCATATGCCTTCTCCAAGTCCACAAAACATGTGTAGACATTCTTGGCATATTCCCAAGATTTCTCTGAAGATTTGGTCAGTCGTGCTTCTACCAGGACGAAAGCCACATTGTTCTTCCTGGAACTTTGACTCAACTATGCTCCTGCACCGTCTTTCCAAGCACTTAGCATACACTTTCCCAGGCAGGCTGAGCAGAGAGATGCCACGATAGTTACTGCAATCCTTCTGGTCTCCCTTCTTAAAGACTGGTATTATTATGCCTGTCTGCCATTGCTTTGGTGCTTGCCCAGATATCCAAGCAGCCTGACACACTCGAGTCAGCCAGAGAACACCGTCTCGATTTAAGGCTTTTAGCATTTTGGACCAAATTCATCATCGCCAGCAGCCTTGCCCGATTTTAGCGATTTTATTGCTAAATGGACCTCTTCTGCTGTGAGACTAGTCATTGCCCCGATCTGCACCTCTTGGATGTTCACAACTGCTGGGCCACCCGGGTTAAGAAGGCTCTCAAAGTATTCCTTCCATCTGTGGAGGATATCCTTCTCGGTTGTTAAAAGTGCACATCAAAGGCCTTAATTGCCCTTGCTGTGCATGATTTCCTCCCTCAAAGGTGGCGGATGGGCTGCCAGAATACTTTGTTTGCATTTGTATAGGATGAGTCTAATCTTTCTCCAAAGGATTCCCAAGCCTTTGCTGTCTTTACTGCTTTAGCAGCAGTTTTTCGTGCCTCAGCATACCGCAAACGCATCTCAGGTGACCTGACTCTAAGCCATGTTAGGTAGGACTCCTTTTTTGCCCGGACAGTTTTTCATACTTCTTGGTTCCACCAAGGTGTCCTTTTCTCACTTCCCCTTGCCACGCCAAGCCGCTTTCTGCCACACCATGAGAGTGCAGAGGCAGTGACAGCTGTTCTGAACAGCTTCCATTCCCCCTCAACATCTGCAGTATGCTTGGGAATCTCTTTGAACCTGGAGGAAATGTCATCTGCAAAATTCTTCCTCACAGCCTCATTTTCCAATGTCTCCCATTTCACACGGTATAGCTGCTTAGGCCTACCAGCGTTGATGGTAGCATCTGGTTTCTGAAGCCGTAGAGTGCACACAACAAGGTGGTGGTCAGTTGACAATTCTGCCCCTCTTCTAACACGAACGTCCAACACTAAGGAAAATAGGTCTGATGAGACTATAAAGAAGTCAATCAGAGACCTTTGTTCTGGTGTATCCCTTTACCAGGTATACTTATGGACTTCTCGGTGCTGGAAGAAGGTATTCATTATGGACAAGCTGTTAGTACAGCAGAAGTCCAATAATTTCAACCCATTTGCGTTAAGGTCAGGGGCACCGTTTCTTCCAACCACACCCCTCCATGTCGGGTCATCTGTTCCAACATGTGCATTGAAGTCACCCATTAGCAGGACTGATTCCATGTCTGCCACCCTGTCAAAAGCAGCATCCACTTCCTCTAGAAAGGCAGAGTATTCTGACTCTAGATTAGGTGCATAGGCTTGCACCACAGCCAAATCATGGTTTTTCATCTGAAGCCATAACACACATACCCGTCCCCCCAATGGGATCCACTCAGCAACACAGTCTGACAGCTGGGGGCTTGTGAGTATCCCCAAACCCGCCTGAGCAGACATTGTTGGGCTCACACCAGAGTAGTAGAGCTTCCACCCCTTATCCAGGTCGACAGTTCCAGAGCCTCTCCTCTTGGTTGAAGAAAGCCCAACTAAGTCTAGCCGGTTTATATACAGATACACAACAAAAATATAAGTATAATAAAATGTGCTATAAAACAACTACTCCTTAAGGCCAACCTCAACAGTTTATAGCTAAGGAATTGAAATGTTCTCAAGCAAGGATGAGTAGAGTATTGAGACAGTATTCTAATAACTGGAGTTTTCAAAATAATTGCTGCAATAGCAGTCGAAAGATAATAACTACTTCAAGAGATGAGAGGAGATTGAAGAATATCGTGAAGAAAAACCACTTCCGAAGTGTAAGGTATTTTCACAGGAAAAGAAAAGAACTAGGTGTGAATGTGTCTAAATCCACAATGTTGAGACGACTTCACAAATTGGGTTTTAAATCACATGGCCTAAGACAAAGCCGCTTATGACTTCCAAACAAAAGGCAGTTAGAGTGTGATGGCATAATAAAGACCATTGTAGAGTCAAGAGGGCTGGAAAAAAGGGACTTTTTAGTGATGAAAGTATGTTTTGTGTGTCTCATGTTCATCAAGGGATAAGTGTTTTTGGCATCTTAAGCAAGAAGCATTTTATAAAAAATGCATGAAATGTTCGGTGAAATTTGCAACGTCTGTCATAGCATGGGGGGGGGGTGCTTAAGGGTCAAAGCTACATAACTGAGAGGAGACCTCCGCATTGCCTTAAAAGGAATGCGGAGAATTGACCAGGGCTTCTGACCTAATATTTGAATGGTTACGGTGTAAGGAGACTTGAGAAAGTGTTGCTGAATGTAATGGATGTGCAAATTCAGGGAAACTAGATTTATTAGGGGGGGGGGGGTAGATATACAGTCCTTAGGGAGGCAGTTGAATGTATGAATGAATATAATATACCCAAGCGAATAAGGACAACAAATCAGAGTGGGATAGTTAATTTAAGATCCCCATTAGCCCCAACCCTACCTTGATGCCTTATATTAGTATAAGGTATAAAGAGTTTTTGGCCATGGTTGGCACTTCCAGACCACAGGTTATTGGTATTAGTGAATCATGGCTGACTGTAGATGATATAGCTAGTGGGATTGAATGTTATGGGTATAGTGTGTTCAGGAATGATAGGGAGAATAAAATGGGGGGGGGGGAGGAGTATTGTTGATGATAGCTGATGAGCTACAGCCAAGGAGAATAGAAGTTGAATTGCAGGATAGAGAAAAGAGCACATTTGAGGCCATTTGGTGTGAGATTGTGGCTAGCAGAACAAAATATACAATTGGGTGCTGCTATAGACCAGGTGATGGAAAAGATGGTGGTGACAGTATGCACAAGCAAATAGAAGAAATGAGTGGAAGGAGGGTAATTATTATGGGAGATTTCAACTATGGTCGCATTGATTGGAGTGAGGAGAGGACACACGGGAGGAAGGAATTGGATTTTATGCGGTTATTAAGGGATAACTATCTGCGACAGCATGTAATGGAAAATACTAGGGGTCAGAGAGTGCTTGACCTAGTAATTACATCTGAGGATTTGGCTGTAACAAATATGACCACATTGCTACCAATTGGTGAAAGTGATCATAGGGTCTTGACTTGGGAGGTGGCTAAAGGTGTGGAATTTTCAATTAAGACAGGGTACATGTGGAATTATCGGGCTGGAAACTAGACAAGCTTAGGAGTTTGATTGGTTCAATGCCATGGCATGTACAACTGCAAGGACTAGAAGTTGATAGTACATGGGAGGCAGTTAAGAAGTGTTTGCATGAAGCAATGGCTGACTGTATACCTAGAGTCTGAATAATAAATCAAGTAAGGGCTAAATGGATGAATAACACCATTAAGCTTGAGCTGCAAACAACTATGGAGGGAATTTAAGGAGAAAGGTGACAGGCAGGCACATGAACGGTAACGAGTGTGGTAAGAAAAGCAAAAAAGGATTACGAAAGAGCATTGGCCATGCAGGCTAAAGAGAATCCTAAACAGTTTTTTAGATATGTAGCAAGTAAAAGGAAAAATGTACATGGCAGAATGATTTTAAAGAATGCCGATGGTAGGGAGGTAACTGAATCAGTTGATATAGTTGAGTTACTGAGTGAGCACTTTGCAAGTATATATCATCCAGGTGGTGACATTGCAGAAACGAATAAACCAGTAGATTATACGGGAATTGTGGTGAATGAAGTGGAAGTGAGTAGTCTATTGCATAACCTCAATGTCAATACATCCGTGGGATTGGATGGTATACCAGCTCGTGTCGTACGAAAACAGCTAAAGAATTGTCAGTACCCTTGACCATTTTGTTTAATGCGAGTCTCGGGTCTGGGTTAGTCCCGAGGGGGTGGAAAGAGGGGAAAATAGTTCCAATGCATAAAGGTGGTTCCAAGACTGCTGTTGTAAATTACCGACCGATTAGCATATCAGGAATCATTGTCAAGGTCTTAGAGAAATTAGTCAAGAAAAGAATGCAGGATTGGATAGATGAAAATGGGATATTGTATGGAGGACAACATGGTTTTGTGAAGGGTAGATCATGCCTCAGTAACTTGCTCACGTTTTATAACACAGTGACGGCTGAACTGGATAGGGGTAATGGGTTTACAGTGATACTACTGGACCTTGCCAAGGCCTTTGACAGGATACCACATGGAACCCTAATCAGTAAACTAGAGCAGATGGGGGTAGATATAGGGTTGGTGAGATGGATAGGAGGGTGGTTGAAGGAGAGATACCTGAGAGTAGTTTATGCAGGAGTGGAGTCTAAAAGACGGCTTGCGACTAGTGGTGTGCCGCAGGGCTCTGTTCTTGGACCACTGCTTTTCAATTTGTTCATCAATGATATAGGAAAGGATTTGAGAGGAAGTATTCACTTGTTTGCTGATGATGCAAAGTTGGGTAGAGCAATTGTGAGTGCACAGGATGTCAAAATTTTACAGGATGATTTGGATAGTTTGGAGGACTGGGCTAGGAAAAATGGATGTCAATTTAATGTGGCAAAGTGTAAGGTTATGCACTTTGGGGTGAAAAGAATAGCAGCAGTATATCGCATGCTGTGGTGGAACCGTACTCCAGGAGATTGATGAGGCCAGGGATTTGGGAGTGTTGGTGGATAGGGAATTGAAGTTTAGGGGACACATTGCAAAAGTGACTAAATCAGCTCATCAAATCACTTGGCTTCTGAAAAATACTTTAAAATGCAGAGACAAACAAGATGGGCTTGCAATTTGGGATTGCGAGCCCGTCCTCTTTAATTGTATTCTCTGGGATTGCGAGCCCATTCGAGCTAATTGTAGTCTTATTAGCTTAAACCAAAATAAAAAATAATGGTACAACGTGACGGAATTTCATGCCGGCTGAGGAGTCACCCAGTTAAACAAGGCTCCCCATTGTTTTCACCAGGGAACTAGGGCAAACAGCGAAAAGTCAACTACTAGAACAAATCCTAAAACCCACTCCAACTCAACATCACCAGAGTTAAAGATAGGTACTATCAACATAAGAAGCCTGAATAGCAAAGAAATGGAACTAGCTCAGGAATTGGATAAGTACCAGATCGAACATAATAGGGGTGACTAAAACAAAAAAGGCAAAAACTGGTGAGATCTTTCTGAGCAATAAATACAAAATGTTATATTCAGGCAATGAAAATCAAGGAAAAGAAGGAGTAGCCATAGTATTCAACATAAATATGAGGCTAATCTTCTTGAATGGCAGGCAGTCTCAAGTAGAGGATGTGGACAAATATGAGAATGAGGGAACTGGACAATGAGACTTATTTGTGCCTATAGTCCCACAGACGGTTCTACTAAGGTAGAAGTGGAGGAATTTTTTGATGCTTTAGAAAAAGCAACTGACACAATGAAAAAGGAAAAGTTGGTTTTTGTTGGGGATCTAGATAGCAGAGTCGGAAATGATTGTCAGACATACAAAAATATATTGGGAATTGGAGAAAAGAGCAAAGCTAATAATAATGGCAAATACCTGTTGGATTTCTGCTCAGGACATGGACTGGTTATTACTAACACAATGTTCCAACATAAAAATGTGCACAAATTCACATGGAGAGAAGAGGCTAGGAATAAGAAAAGTCTCATTGATTATGTTATTGTTGAAAGTGATGTTTTCTCCCTGGTGCAGGACACCAGAGTGTACAGAGGATTTAAAATTGGAAGCGATCACCATTTAGTCTTGAGCAGGATAAAATTGAATTTCTTATTGAAAAGAACATGTAAGAAAGTTTTAAAGCGAATAAAAGTTGAGCAGCTCTTAGATGTGAAATGTAGACTGAAATACACAAATATTATTCAAGAAAAAAATGAAACAGTTTGAGAACAGGAACCAAACTTTGGAGATTCATTCACAAGTCCTGAAGAAAACACTGACTGATTCAGCCAGAGAGGCATGTGGTGAGGTTGTCTGCAAGGATAGAAAAATCAGAACTACATGGTGGACACAGGAAGTTAAAGAGGCAGTGAAGGAAAAGAAGAAAGCATATCATAAGCTCCTGGCAAAAGTCAGCTTGTGCTCTTAGAGAATACAGAGACAAACGTAAGAAAGCTAAAACACCTTTTTTTAATGATATGTTCCAATACGTCAATAATGGATTCCATAAAATGATCAGTGGTTCTGCACCTGTGTTGTCTTAATGTTTAAAAGATTTTGTTTGGAATTTTTTTTTTTTTTAAATTAAATAAAAAATATTCTATTTTGTCCAGTCTGCAAACTAGAACTACTCGCCCTGGGCAAGCTTATTTGTCAAGCCTTCATTTTGACACTGATATGTTTTATGGCATTATTATTTTTAGCTAAGTAAGTTTTGTAGTTTATTACTGGTACTGAAAACAACTTTTTAATTAGAATGTTTGAAGATACACTTGGGTAGGTTTACGGATTATAACATGTTTTGATCATGTTTCTTTTCAAAATGAAACATAATTCTGGACAGCACAATCTATTAATTGTTGTTGTGGACCAGTTGAAAATCACTGGATTAAGGTATTAAATAGTTCAAGAATGGAATATTTCATTCTTTCATTTCATACAAGTTGTGCTTCAAATGTTAGAGAACTGAAGTGTGATTCTCTCTCTCCCTCCCTCCTTTCCCATAGACATTTCTTATTATGGTAAGTTGCTAATGTCCAATGTAATAGTAATGAATATTCCATACTAAACTATTTCACTTATTTAATACCTTAACACATTGACTGCCATGGCAATTTTCAGGATTCGGGTCTCAGAAGCCAATTTGATTTAATCATATCATATTATTCAAAACCCTAATTATAATGCATAGTAATCACCAAAAAATATACAGATTCAGAATGTGTTTTTTTGGAAAAAAAGGTCTCACGAGTTATCTTTAATTGGCATATGTAACAGAAAGTTTTTGCAGTAGCCAGTTAATTCGTACTCAGACACGCTTCGATTTGTCGTTGTTTTGCTAAAGCAGAGTTAGCGATATGTGTGTACGTTACATTTACTTCTTTCTTGAGTATTTTGTTTTATAATTATTATTATATATATTTATAACCCCATAATAAGGATAAGAAAAGACCACTGACTCGAGAAGAACCTGAGTACTACGCTAATCTAAGTGAGTCAGAATTTGACAAGAATTTTGCTGAGGATGGTTACAACAGTAGCGATTATGAACCTTCTGAGGATTCGAGTGAGGACAGTGAAGATGAAGTCGTCCCTGAGCCTGAAGATAATTCCGATACTTCCCAAGCAACATCAAATACGAACGATAATTTGTGGACTGAAATACAACAAGATCCTGAACAATTTATTTTCCAAGAGAACCACTCGTTCTCTAAGCACGAAATTGCAAAACTTCCATGAGTAAGAAAATCTCACAGGGCATCACAATGGAAGGACGTCAGCGTCGCAGAAATGAAAGATTTTATCGAACTTTTATTATTACAAATGATTCTTTCCAACAATAGAGCATTACTGGAGTAGAAACCCACTTTATAATATAATGTTTTGGCGATCATTAGTCGAAATAGATTCCAGTTGTTATTGCGTTATTTTCACTTTGCTGATAACCCAATACCATCTTCCGACAGACTATGCAAGGTAAGACCGATATTAAATCATTTTAATAATATTATGCATCAAAACTACGTACCAGATAAAAATATCTATATGGATGAATCAATGATGCTGTGGCATGGAAGATTAAGTTTCCACCAGTATATACAAAATAAAAAACACAAATATGGAATCAAACTTTATGAACTGTGCGAGTCCGATGGTCTTGTTGTGAAAATAAAATTTACTCCGGTAAATCTGAAGAAACTGACCATAATTTGGGTCACACTACATGAAGTTGTTTTGCACTTACTGGAGGAATATCTCAATCAGGGGTACATTATATATGGATAATTTTTATAATTCTATTACTCTTACGAAATTATTGACTGCACGAAAAACTTGTGTGTGGAACACTACGTAATAACAGAAAGGGAAATCCCATAGAGGTGTAAATTTAAAAAAGGGAGTTTTTTTGGCAGCGAAATAGCCCTACTATAGTATGTAAGTGGAGGTGTCAAGGTATCTATAGTAGAGGTGTCAAACCGCAATGGAAAATTTTCGATGAAACTAAACATAATTCGAGATTATAATAAGGGAATTAGATGGCCGAAAAAAATTGCATTACATATTATAGAAATATATATACACAATACGTTCAAATTTTTTCATAAAGTAACTAATTCTAATATAAAACTTATAAAATTTAGAGAAGCATTCGTCGAAGAATTGATTGGAAAAGAGATTCTACCAGTTCAAAGAAATTTAGATCGGAAGAAGTTCATTATTTAGAGAGTATCCCACCTACCAAAAAAAAAAAAACTGTGTCCGACAAAGCCATGTTGAATTTGTACCCAAGTTAAAAAATGACGAGAAACAGGTTATTATTGCCCAGCCTGCAAAGAGAAGCCAGCACTTTGTGTGGCAGGTTGTTTTAAAAAATATCACAAAAAATAAAATTATTCTATTACTTTGTATTTGATTTTCACTGCATGAATAAATTTTCTGTTCATGTATGCCAGTCTTGATTTTTTGTTCTCTTCCCAGAAGCCAACTATCCTTAGTTATGCTTATATATACTACGAATATACTCGCAGCTGTACAAAAAAGGCAAATCCAGCAACTACGAGATAACTCATAGTCAGCCCTCTCGGCCAGATCGCCTACTACAAATTATCTCGTAGTTGGCAGTCAACGTGTTAAGCCACAAAGTATGATCCACTGATGAATATGAAAAAGAAAATCTTACAGGACCTGACAACATCTTGTCAGATCTTTCAATGAAACAAAACATTGTAAAGCTATATAAAAAAGAAATGATAGTGACTATGAAACTAAAATTCAAATGCTAAAAAGCAGGAGTCGGCAACTTTCATCCAGAATATCTTTAGTTTTGGTTTTCATGCCACCATTATCATCTCTGATTCCCTTAACTGTAGTCTCTTGCCTCCACCTGTAAGCTTTTTCAATGCCCTTCAGAACATTCTGCCATCATCCCGATGTTTATCTTCTACAAAGTCTTCCCATGGCTTTGATTTGACTACTATACACATAGCTTAGGCTCTCTTAACATTTTTCTCTGTATTCTCTTATAGCATCTGCTAACTTACTTCCCAGGAAGAACTTTCAATATGCTCTCTTCTTTTCCAGGACTGACTCTTTAACTTCCTGAATCCACTACAGAGTTCTTATTTTTTCTCTATCCTTGCAGACAACTTCACCACATTCCTTCCTAGCTGAATTAATTATTTTCTTTGGTGTGTCACTAAGATTCCAGGATTTGGATTCTTGGTGGCAAGCAAACCCTTGTTTTTAAACCCCTTTCAATTTTTCTTAAATATCTGTATAATCAGGTCTATACAGTTCACCTGTAAAAGCTGCTCAACTCTAATTCTTTTTAAAACTTTCTAATATATTTTTCACAACTAGGTGATGACCACTTCCAATCTCAAATCCCCTGTATACTCATTCGGGTCACAAGTGAAGATATCACTGTCAATCAATGATACACAGTCACAAAATGACTTTTTTTTTTTTTTCATCTTCTCTTATTTGAATTTGTACATATCATTATGTTCGAACATAGGCATTAGTGATGATCAGTCCTTGTCCTGATTACTTTTATATTCCAGCCTCATTTTCTTTCTTTTTTTTGGTAGCTCTTGCTTTTTATCCCTACTCATCCATTATCGTTATTAGCTCTATATGCCTGAAATTCATTTCCTACCCTAATGAATACTTGCGCCTATTGTCTAGGACAACAGGCTCAAGTATCATTATCCAATTCCCTACTCAATTTGCTCAAATAACTACTTGAAATTGCCTGCCAATCAAGAAGGTTATATTTGCTATTGCCTGAATATAGCATCCGTTATCATCATCAAATTCCTGACATTTATCATCACATGATGAATAGCAAAACTAGATTACAAACTTCCTCCAAATTAATCTGTTATCTGTCAAGACCCCAAAATTATCAGATCTTACAATTCTGTCTTCTAAGACACTTTTTAGTGTATCAATCCATCTAGATCTTAGTCTTTCTCTGGGCCTTTTTTCTGCTATCCTAACAAAGATTACTTGTTTTTCTAACCTTTCCTCCCATTATGTTTTAACCACACCACTTGAAATTAACTTCGCTAACACATTCTTGAATGCTAACAATGCCGAGTTCTTTCCTAATATTCTCATTTTTAATATAACACTTTAACTGATGCCATCTGTTCACTCTCATATTTATGGTCTCTGGTCTTGGAACAAGTGTTTTATTTCTAGCCTAGCTCTCAGATCAATAAGTTAAATTTGAACACTGTCTTGTATACAGCTTTGTGTTTTGACTAATTTTTCTTATTCCATATAAATTTATTCAGTTGAATTCCTACCAGACCACCTATGCTAATTCTGCTGTCTATTTCCATATTTAATTTGCCATCTTCACTAAAAATTGTGCCTAAATAGATGAAATGCTTTACTTGTTCTATAGGTTTTTCAATTCAGGATGCAATGTTTCGGCCTCTTTTCAATGTCTTTGTCTTTTTATTGCTGATTTTCATACAAAATTTATAACAACAGTTATTCAGTTTAGTCAAGGATCCTACAGATTTGGTACTGAATTTGTTTAGAAATGTAACATCTGCGTAAAGTAAACAGCAAGATTAACATCTTACATTTTGATACCAGGTTTAATACCACTTTCCTTCATAATGTGATTCATGTAGATGATGAATAACAGTGGAGATAATGAGCACACTTGTCTCATGCCTAATTTAACATCGAGCCATCTTCCTGTACCTCCTTCATTTCTAACTGCTGACCTACAACTCAAACATAGACAAAGTATTCCTTGATATAATGTTCCATTTACACTGTATAAGGAGCATTTTTAACAGTTTTTATCCTGGCACCTGTCATATGCCTTTTCCAGATCTACAAAGCTTAAATACAAATCCTTGTTATAATCCCATGATTTCTCAACTATTTTTCTTAAAGTAAAAATCTGATCCTAACAACCTCTGTTTGACTTTAGTCCAGATTGTTCTTCTCTAGGCTTCCCTTCCACAATTTTTCTTAGTTGTTTCTCAAGCATACTGTATAAATCTCCAGTAATCCAGAATTCAACCCTCTGACCAGGTGTTCTAAATTATGCAATGCAGCCACCGTGAAATTTTATACCTCCATATTTGAACATTTCTGGTCGAATTTCATCTACTCCAGCTGCCTTTCCAGATTTCAGGTGTTTGATAACTTTTTCTACTTCAAGTATGATTATGCTGGAGGCTGTTGAAAAAAATTAGAATTGGAAGTAAGAGTACTCTAAAAGTAATCAGAGATGATAAAGGTGAGATGAAAAGTGAGGATAAAGATATTCTAGATGTCTGGAGTAATTACTTTGAAAGACTGCTAAATGAAACAAGCAGTGTCAGCACAGTGGTAGTAAACTCCCAACAGGAATAACACTGTTTGTTTCATTTAGCAAAGTAATTACTCCAGACATCTAGAATATCTTTATCCTCACTTTTCATCTCACCTTTATCATCTCTGATTACTTTTACAGTACTCTTACTTCCAATTCTAATCTTTTTCAACAGCCTCAAGAATATTTTCCAGAATATAACATCATATTATTTAGCAGGATCTCATCTGTTTTAGTCTTCTTCAACTCAATAACACCAACTCTGTCTACGTGCCACTTTTCTAGTTCTCCTGCCAATTCAACTTTTTTTTCTCTCATTAATACTTCTTATTTTCCACTGTTTACCTTGGTTCCTGGATGAAAACAGTGGGGGGGGGGGCTTACTTAACCAGATGACATGCCAGTAGCATGAAATTTCACCATACTGTATCATCATCTTTGTTTCTGGTTTAAGCCAATACAGAATACAATTTGGCCAACTTCTTTTCATGTTGCCAGCCCACAGACTTGAAAGCTGATGGATGGTATTGAAAAGGTAAGATCAGTTTTTAGCTTGTTCCTTTTTTAAATTATGTAGTCCCAAATTGCCAGCCCACCTTCCTTTATTTAGTAATCAGTGGATATCTACTAATGGGAATTCACCACATGATGATAGTGAGGACTGGACATTAGTCAGCTCTCTGCATTCCTTAATGTTTATGTTGAGGTCTCCTCCCAGTTGTTTGGCTCTGGCCCTTAATTTTAAAAAAATATAAAAAGATTAATTTATTTACATATTATTATAGGAATTTTCTGTACCTTTAAGAACACAGAAAATACTGATAATAAAAATGTTTTTAATCTGGATGCAATTCAATCAGTATTACCTTGATGGACCTGTATTTCACTCAGGATTTCACCGTGAGTGCAGGTCACAAAGATGCCTAAAACGATCTTCGAGCCTCTCTCTTCCATGTTATACCCATAGATTTCACTAGTGGATTGTCCCATCTCATAGGTGGTCTTCTTGGTTTTCTCTTTATTCTTCGTTGCCAGTTGAGTATTCTATATGTCCATCTGTTATCCCTGAGTCTGGCTATGTGACCTGCCCATCTCATCTTGCTTTCATATACTGCAGTTACCACATCTGATCTCTTTCTTAGTTCTGTGTTTCTAACATGTTCCATTTTGCTGATGTTACAAATTCTATGTTCTATTGCACGACGAGTTATTCTGAGAGTCGCTTCTTCTTTTTTTTGTCGTGTTCCATGTTTCTGGTCCATATGTGACTGATTTACAGGTCTCAGGATGTTAAATACATATTACATAAAACAACATGAAAACAATTTTAAAAATCATAATAAAAGGGGTACAATCGGTTGAAATGATTAAACATTAAAAAATTAAGAGTCAGGAATCAGAGCTTAATCCTTAAATCCTGGATCCACTTCAGGGATTCTGGGGCCATTTTAAAAAAGTCCTCTTTAGTGCCTGAGAATGAGTAGATAGGATGTAAAACTCCATGTAGCTTGGAAGTACCAAAGCACTTTACATCGATTTTTACAGAGGTCAAGTCTCATAAGATTGTTACAAATATAACCTTGTTTGTCTATATATTTTATGCTAAATATTAATGTAAATAACCCTCTTTCTTAGTTCTGTGTTTCTAACATGTTCCATTTTGCTGATGCTACAAATTCTATGTTGTATTGCACGACGAGTTATTCTGAGAGTCTCTTCTTCTTTTTTTTGTCGTGTTCCATGTTTCTGGTCCATATGTGACTGATTTTATTTAGCGTATGATTTACAGGTCTCAGGATGTTAAATACATATTACATAAAACAACATGAAAACAATTTTAAAAATCATAATAAAAGGGGTACAATCGGTTGAAATGATTAAACATTAAAAAATTAAGAGTCAGGAATCAGAGCTTAATCCTTAAATCCTGGATTCACTTCAGGGATTCTGGGGCCAGTTTAAAAAAGTCCTCTTTAGTGCCTGAGAATGAGTAGATAGGATGTAAAACTCCATGTAGCTTGGAAATACCAAAGCACTTTACATCGATTTTTACAGAGGTCAAGTCTCATAAGATTGTTACAAATATAACCTTGTTTGTCTATATATTTTATGCTAAATATTAATGTAAATAACCCTATGGGAATTGACTGTACTTACTGCTTTAACAAAAATTTCTAGATGTAAAAAACAAAGGCAATGCTTTGCCACCGGAACTTTGTATAATAGCTATGTATAAGGGCACACGAAAGTTGTTTACGATTTAAGTGTATGAGAAAGTTGTTTAAACACTTTCAAAGTTAGTGTCAAAGAGATCGGCAACATTCAGACAAGTTTCCGCTGCCTGACAAGATAGGATTAAAGGAGTGCACGGAGGAGAAGAAAGAATGGGTCGGTCTTAACAGAAGATCAAGGAGTCGTGCCGAATTCTTTGGGGTTTACAAACCTTGGTGCAAGGTCCCGGAGAACGCGAAATAAGAAGGGATTGAGCTGAACATCGTGGTCATCAGAGAACCAGGGAAACGGCAGTTAGAGGCAGTGGGCAGTTATCGGAGTCAGCAGTTACAGGCAGAAGTTCCAGAAGTAGGATCCAGAGAACTGGACGTTATAGCGAACCCATGGCAGAGGAGAAGAATGGGAATGATGAGAGAACAGCCGATATAAATAACCGAGACAGTGTTGGTCTGATGTCTTTTTGCCACGGGAGGTCAACCAAAGACAAAAGTTGCAGAGTGATCATGAAGCCTGTAAACTGAAACCTCCCGCCTGAGCTTTTCGAGTACCAGAAAAATTGCAGTCTAAAGCCTGCCAATATCCCCCTGAAGCAAGACTCTCCAGATGGAAGCCTAAGGCCTGAGATGAAAGGAAAAGCATAGAGACTTTAGTGCAGGACCTTTGGATGAGTGTGCGACACAGAGCCTCTGAAAGTTTGTTCCATCTTTTGTTGTACATTATAGATGGACTGATAAGAAATAGTAATAAGAAGTGTCTATAAGAGAGTCTTCTGAATTTTTATTAATTGGAATATAATTTGTGAGATAACTTGGCATAGCTAGCTAACCTCTTTGTGAGTAAATTAGAGTCTCAATAATTTGATTTAATTAGCAGAAGTACCAGCAAGTAATCATCATCATCATCATCATCAAATTCCTGCCATGTACCCTCAAGGGGTGTACAGGATATGACAGTACTACATGAAAAAATTACATCATTACTAACTTCCTATCTACAATTTTCCTCCAAATCAGTCTGTTACTTGTCAAGACTCCAACATTATCAGATCTCATATTTCTATCGTCTAAGACACTTTGTACCGTATCAATCCACCTATATCTTGGTCTTCCTCTGGGTCGTTTTCCTGCCAACCTGGCAGAGAACACTTGTTTTGCTAATCTTTCCTCTCCCATTCTATTTAAGTGACCATACCATCTGAGATTAGCTCTGCTAACGCATTCCTGGATGCTGACAATGTCAAGTTCTTTCCTAATATCCTCATTTTTAATATGATATTGCCATTGATGCCATCTGTTCACGCCTCTAATCTTTCTCAGGACTCTCATATCTGCGGTCTCTAGTCTTTGGTCAAGTGTTTTACTTCTGACCCAGCTCTCAGATCCATAAGTTAAAATTGGTTTGAACACAGTCTTGTATACAGCTAATTTAGTGTTCCGACTAATTTCTTTCTTATTCCATATGAATTTATTCAATTGACTTCCCACCATACCAGCTTTGCTGATTCTGTTGTCTATTTCTATATTTAGTTTACCATCTTCAGTAAAAATTGTGCCTAAGTAGCTGAAATGTTTTACTTGTTCCACAGGTTCTCCATTCACAACACAGTTGACATTTTCAATGATTCTGCCTATTTTCATTGTCTTTGTCTTTTTATTGCTGACCTTCATACCATATCTATTACAACAGCTATTCAGTTTAGTCAGAGAATCTTGCAGACTTGTAGCGGATTTATTTAGAAGTATAACATCATCCGCATAAAGCAAAGAGCTGACATTAACATCTCCAATTTTGATATCAGGTTTAATACCACATTCCTTCATAATGTGATCCATATAGATAATGAATAACAGAGGGGATAATGTACATCCTTGTCTCACACCAGATTTAACATTAAACCATCTTCCTGTACTTCCTTCAATTCTAACTGCTGACTCACAACTCAAATAAAGACTAAGTATTGCTTAATATAATGCCCCATTGACACCATATAACTGCAGCGTATTGAATAGCTTCTCTCTTGGCACCTTGTCATATGCCTTTTCCAAATCGACAAAACTTAAATACAGATCTTTGTTATATTCCCATGCTTTCTCGACTATTTGTCGTAAAGTGAAGATCTGATCCTGACAGCCTCTATTTGGCCTGAATCCAGCTTGTTCTTCACCAAGCTTTTCTTCCACAATTCTTCTCAACCGTTTCTCAAGTATACTTGCATAGATCTTGCCAGGAACACTCAGTAGGGAAATACCTCTGTAATTCTCACATTCAGTTTTATTTCCCTTTTTATATATGGGTACTATGAGAGCTCTACTCCAATCATCGGGAATTCGTCCCTCTGTCCAGGCTTTCTGAACTATGCAGTGCAGCCACTGTAAGACTCTTATACCACCATACTTCAGCATTTCTGGTCGAATATCATCTACTCCTGCTGCCTTTCCACATTTCAAGCCTTTGATGGCTTTTTCTACTTCAAGTATGGATATGTATTCCTGACTGCATGCCTGGTCAGTGTTTTTTATCACTGTGCTGTCATCACTGCTTGTTTCATTTAGCAGTTTTTCAAAGTAATTACTCCATACTTCAAGGATATCTTTTTCTCCTGTTTTCATTTCACCTTTATCATCTCTAATTCCTTTTACAGCACTCTTTCCTCCATTCCTAAGCTTCTTTAACAACCTTCAGAATATTTTGCCACCTTCTTGATATTTATTTTCTATATTCTTGCCAAAGTCCTCCCATGACTTTTGTTTAGCTAGTTTTACACACTGTTTAGCTTTCTTACATTTGTCTCTGTATTCTGTAAGAGTAAAAGCTGACTTATTTGCCAGGAACTTTTGATATGCTTTCTTCTTTTCCTTCACTGCCTCTTTAACTTCCTGGGTCCACCAGGGAGTTCTGATTTTTTTATCTTTGCACACAACCTCACCACATGCCTCTCTGGCAGAATCAATCAATGTTTCCTTCAGAGTTTGCCACTGAATCTCCAAGGTTTGATTCCTGTTCTCAAACTCTTTCATTTTCTTTTCAATAATATTTCTGTATTTTAGTCTACAGTTTACATCTGAGAGCTGCTCAACTTTTATTCGCTTTAAAACTTTCTTACATGTTTCAATATGAAATTCAATTTTATCCTGCTCAAGACTAAATAGTGATCACTTCCAATTTCAAATCCTCTGTACACTCTGGTGTCCTGCACCAGGGAGAAAACATCACTATCAACAATAACATAGTCAATGAGACTTTTCTTATTCCTAGCCTCTTCTCTCCATGTGAATTTGTGCACATTTTTATGTTGGAACATGGTGTTAGTAATAACCAGTCCATGTCCTGAGCAAGTAATTGAGTAATTATATTGTATAATCATTTAGTATTGAATAGGGAAAGTTTGTTTCTTTATGCTAAAAGTCTAACGGATATGTAGGGAGAGTAACCACCCTATCGTTTAATTAATGTACTTTGTTATTAATGTAAATAAATGTGTTTTAATTATATGTCAATAGAGTGCCGCCTGATCTTTTATTTTACAATGCACCGTTCCTAAGTAAACTCGGATCTGTAAGCGGGAAATAACTAAGGCATTAAAAGTGAAGGTTAAGTACTTAAGAACCACAACTGTTTATGTAAACTTTATTGAAGGAATTTATGCTAGTAAGAGAGAGATCTACCAGACGTTTTACAGAGGCTTATGCCGATATAGAAATATCGGTGGTGCAGTCTTAACAAATAAATTTTCCAGTGTTCATAGGCATATGACTAGTAAATACGAAAGGTGGATAAACATAGTATGCAAAAGAATAAGTAAGAAAGGTTATGAAAGAAAGAGTGTGCTGCTATAAAGAATAATTAAGATATTACAATAAAGCATTAGAGACATCATTGGTTACAAGGGCACTCAAGTACAATGTGATTGATAGTATGGATCCCACTTCTGCAATTCACAGCTTGGAGTATCAGACCAGTTCCATTTATGCAAGAGATGCTTACATCTCCCATGTCCTGTTCTAATCCGATTTAAAGAGGTCCATACATGTCTCGGTAGGAATGAAGCCCTCCAGACAAGATGTTGGATTTGAAATGGGAATTTGAAGATTGGAGGTATGTTGAAGCCAATACTCTCCCCATGACATGCATAGGTTCGAAGTTCTGGTCGTTCATTTGTATTGCACTCCTCGAGGCAGGGCACCTGGATTTCAACCTTTGTGAGGTATGGAATGAAATGTCTTGGTGGATAGGCAAGGAACTGTTTCCAATTATTTTTGTCCATAATTTGCTTAAGGCTTGGGACCTGTGAAGCAAGGGAGGGGCTATATTACTGAGAGTTGGAAGCCAGTAGTCAGGAGTAGATCTTAGAGCATCAGAGATTATCCTCATAGTTTGATTAAGCTGGACATCGACTAAAGAAGCATGTGTGCTGTTCAGCCACACAGGAGCACAGTACTCTGCTGTAGAATAGACCAAAGACAGTGCAGTAGTTCATAGTGTGTTGGCATCAGCATCCCAAGAAGTACCAGCAAGTTTATGCATTATATTATTATGAGTTTTTAATTTTCCAGCGATATTTTCTAGATGATATTTAAATGTCAAACTTCTGTCTAGGGTAACTCTTAAGTATTTTGGATGATTATTATATTTCGCCAGGTTATTTCTGAAGTAAACTTTTGGGATATAGTTGGCATGGATATTACTTAAATGAAAGGAAGTGACTTCAGTTTTGTTCAGGTTAGATTGTAATCGTCATCGTATAAAGTATTTATCAAGTAGTACAGTCAGAACATCAGTTAAGATGTTCTCAGATTTTTGGAATATAGAATGTTGAGTTGCAATGGCAATATCGTCAGCATACATGAATCTCCATGATGATGTCACTGGGATATCACTAATATATAAGTTAAAAAGCAATGAGGTGAGAACTGACCCCTGAGATAGTACATTTTCAATCTTAAAGAATTTACTTTTGGATTCATTGAGAGATACTTGTATCCATCTGCATGCTAGCATTTGATTAATTAGGCTAGTTTTGGTGATGGGATAGTTTCTAAGAATTTTAAAATAAGACCCTCTCTCTCTCTCTCTCTCTCCCTCCACACTGTGTCATAGGCAGCAGAGAAGTCCACGAATACCACTGTTGTTTTCAATTGTTTTTCAAAACCGTTCTCTATGAAGGTTGTCAAGGCTTAATCACAACAACTTCTGTCAGGTTTGAAGCCAGCCTGTTCCTGAGGAGTTATACTATGTATGCTTGGAGAAATTCTGTTGTATATCATTCTTTCCAGAAGTTTCAGGCAGATGCTTAACAAGGCAGTAGGACGGTAGTTTGAAACAATTGGGTCTTTCCCGGGTTTTAAGAAGGCAATGATTTTAGATCTGTTAAAAATTGATGGAAGCATGCCAGAGTCCAGGATATTATTATACATAGCAGTAAGCCATTTAATAGTTTTTGGTCCACAGTTCTTAATGAATTCAGGGTAGATGTTATCGAGTCTAGCTGCCTTACCGGTCCTCAGTGAGTTAACTGCCTGGGTAAATTCCTGGGAAGTGAAAGCCTGAGATAGTGATGATGGTCAAAGATCTGTTTTAAGATTTTTTAGTTTTTGTTTCACCTCTCTCATAGCTATTCTATCTTGCAGATATTTAGTCATTGAAACTATATGCCTTGCAATGTGTTTTGGATCTATTGCGAGCCGTTTACCAGAAGTCCTTGTATTAGGGTCAAGCTTCTCGGCTGGAATGAGTAAAATTAAAATTGTTCATTGTCTTAATCCACTTGTCTTTCCTAGCATTGTCAAGAGAATTCAGCAGCTCATTGGCTACTGCAGGGTTATTATCAGTAGAGAATTCTTTATACAGCCTTTCACTGTCACTATTCCAGCCTGGAATATAATCTCTCCTAAAACCTCTTGGAATGGTTTGTTTGGCAGCACCAATCATAATGCCAACAAATCTATTGTAGTTGTTTACAGTGGGCTTTATAAATCTTATAACAGTATCAACCTGTTTCTTAAAAGATTCTTAGTCAGTTTTGAGAACGTTCCATGGTTTTAATACTGTTCTTATGATTGGAATATTTAGGCACCTACTTTATAGAATATAGGTCGATGTTGGCTATTTGGAAAATTATCTAATACTTCTCTAGAGATGGGGATGTGGCAGCCATTATGGTCTGCAGTACAGAAACACAAATCAGGGTTATATCCTCTTTCCCATCTAGAGGAGAGAAAACTCTGTTTATCTTTGGCACCAAAGATCAGATAGAGGTTCTGATTTTCCATCCAGTTCACTAGTAAGGTACCATTTAGGTCATCCTCTCCAAAGCCCCAAAGGGAGTGCTGACTATTAAAATCTCCCATGATTATGCTTGGATGTTGTTGCTGGGACAGTACTTGATCAGGCCATTTAACTAAGGGAGGTTTATACATGTTGGTTATAGTATAACCAGATATTATAATGGATACACTATACAGAAATCCCTCAATTAATGCATGTAATGCGTTCTTGAAAACAGCTGCATTAATCGAAACGCACTAATCGAATATAATAGCCTATGGGAAAAAGTATAATTCGTTCCTCAAATTTCTTTTTTGACCCTTATTTTTATATAAGGGTCAAAATTTTTATTTTTCTATTTTTATAAGGTTCAAAATTCTTTTTTTATAAAAGAATTAGGGTATATCTCAGGGTCTAGTTAAAGGAAAACCATGAGGCTGAAAGAAACTAAAACATATTCAGAATATAAATTTA
The DNA here is from genome assembly GCF_054136105.1 of Typopeltis vanoorti. NCBI lineage: Eukaryota > Metazoa > Arthropoda > Arachnida > Uropygi > Thelyphonidae > Typopeltis > Typopeltis vanoorti. The sequence continues at coordinate 44,606,666 of NC_143558.1, read as the reverse complement.
TTATTCTACTTCTTAACAAAGAATTGAGCTAATATAGTTTGGCGGGCATTCTGTTTCTTTTTTTCATACAATGATGGTATTGCCCTATTGCCTCTTCTGAAAATTTTACTGCTTCTCTCTTTATCAGGGTCAGCCTCTAAGCATTGCTGCTTAAGAACTTCGGTTGCACAAAAAATATTTTAAAATTGTTTCTGTGAAATCTTTTTGGATTTGTAAGCGATTTAAATTTTCTTCATATTCTTCAGGATCTACCCGATTTGCATCTAAATTTAGCAGGTTGGAATCAGTCAATTTCTCAGAATGAGATTTAATTAATTAAATTCATTTGAAAAGCCTCTAAAATCATTTGCACAATGTGGAAGAATGTCCTTCCAAATAGCTCCGATATTGGTAGCAGTAATTTCATTCGACTTTGTGACTTTATAACCAGGATTAACCAGAGATTTTTCTGATTCGGCAGAAAAGTCTTGGAAGGCATTTGCTTCCAAAAATGGCCGGTTTCATCGACATTAAATATTTGTTGGTCCCAATAGCCCTTCTTCCACAATTTTCTTCAAAATCTCTGGATAATTTGCTGCCACCTTTTCTGCACTTGCAGCATTAGAACTTTATGTAGGCTATTTCTCTTTTTGGAACATTCAAACCACCCAGCACTAGCGTGGAATTCTTCTTATTCCTTTCCATCATTGATAGCCCTTTCTTTCAAGTTGCAAAGAGACTTAATGCTTTTGATTTAATATGGACAGTACTTACCGGGATCCATTTTTGGTTATAGTTTCGATTCATGTAGAAGCCTAATTCAATCATTATAATATTTGATTTCGAGTGCATACATGATCAACTTGAAGCAGCCTTACCTTTCTCTTTGTATTCATCAGCTTTGCTTAAAATGGCTCTTATAGTTGATTCACCCATTTTTGTGTTCTTTTCCTATCTTTGGTCTGGACTTGGCTTGTTAATTTTTCTTTATTATTTCAAGTTTTTCTTCTAATGAGATTACTTTTCGAATCTTTTTCACATTTCCATTTTTTTGCTCACTAATTCTTTTTTACTCATGATGAAAGATCGTCAAAATACTTTAAAATAAAAAAGTAAGGAAAACAATTGCAAAGGAGGCACGAGATATGATCATCAAAATACTATATAATTAGCAGATGACATAAATTTTGACGATAAATTTGGAACATAGTGTACATGGAAATAGTGTAGAATGCCATTAAAAAAAATAACTTGGTAAAATGTTTTAAATCGATAACTAAATTATTTAATCCTGGTGAGTGGGTTTTTAAAATAGTTAGCTATAAAAATGTATAGACAGAAAATTATTAAAATCTGTAACATTTATTTTTAAGATGTATATAGGCATGTAAAACTCTATGTAGCTTGGAAGTACCAAAGCACTTTACATCGATTTTTACAGAGGTCAAGTCTCATGAGATTGTTACAAAAATAACCTTGTTTGTCTCTATATATTTTATGCTAAATATTAATGTAAATAACCCTATGGGAATTGACTGTACTTACTGCTTTAACAAAAATTTCTAGAATGTAAAAAACAAAGGCAATGCTTTGCCACTGGAACTTTGTATAATAGCTACGTATAAAGGCACATGAAAGTTGTTTACGATTTAAGTGTATGAGAAAGTTGTTTGTGAGTTCTGCGTATAAACACTTTCAAAGTTAGTGTCAAAGAGATCGGCAACATTCAGACAAGTTTCCGCTGCCTGACAAGATAGGATTAAAGGAGTGCACGGAGAAGAAGAAAGAACGGGTCGGTCTTAACAGAAGATCAAGGAGTCATGCCGAATTCTTTGAGGGCTGCAACCCTTGGTGCAAGGTCCAGGAGAACGCGAAATAAAAAGGGACTGAGCTGAACATCGTGGTCATCAGAGAATCAGGGAAACGGCAGTTAGAGGCAGTGGGCAGTTATCAGAGGCAGAAGTTCCAGAAATAGGATCCAGAGGACCGGATGTTACGGTGAACCCATGCCAGAGGAGAAAAATGGGAATGACCAGAGAACAGCCAATGTAAATAACCGAGACAGTGTTGGTCTGATATCTTTTTGCCACGGGAAGTCAACCAAAGCCAAAAGCTGCAGAGCGATCTTCAAGTCCGTATGCTGAAACCTCTTGCCTGAGCTTTTCGAGTACCGGAAAATTACAGTCTAAAGCCTGCCAATATCCCGACGAAATGGTCCCTGAAGCAAGACTCTCCAGATGGAAGCCTAAGGCCCGAGATGGAAGGAAAAGCATAGGGACTTTAGTGCAGGACCTTTGGATGAGTGTGCGACACAGAGCCTCTGTATGTTTGTTCCATCTTTTGTTGTACATTCCTTTTGTAATCTAGGAGATATGTTATAGATGGACTGATAAGAAATAGTAATAAGAAGTGTCTATAAGAGAGTCTTCTGAATTGTTATTAATTGGAATATAATTTGTGAGGTAACTTGGCATAGCTAGCTAACCTCTTTGTGAGTAAATTAGTTTCAATAATTTGATTTAATAAGCAGAGAAATAATTGAGTAATTATATTGTATAGTTATTTAGTATTGAAAAGGGAAGGTTTGTTTCTTTATGCTAAAAATCTAACGAATAGGTAGAGAGAGTAACCCCCCTATCATTTAATTAATGTACTCTGTTATTAATGTAAATAAATGTGTTTTAATTATATGTCAATAGAGTGCCGCTTATCTTTTATTTTACAAAGCACTGTTCCTAAATAAACTCGGATCTGTGAGTGGGAAACAACTAAGGCATTAAAAGTGAAGTTTAAGTACTTAAGAACCACAACTGTTCATGTAAACTTTATTGAAGGAATTTATGCTAATAAGAGAGAGAGAGAGAGAGATCTACCAGACATTTTACGGAGGCTTATGCCGATATAGAAATACTGGTGGTGCAATTTTAACAAATTAATTTTCCAATGTTCATAGGCATACGACTAGTAAATGCGAAAGGTGGATAAACATAGTACGCAATAGAATAAGTAAGGAAGATTACGAAAGCAAAAGGGCACTGCTAATTAGAATAAAGAGTTAATACCCCCCCCCCCTGTCTACAATAATATCATTAAAACTCATTCGTTACAGGCGCACTAATCGAATTTGGGTATATAAAAAAAATGACGCACTAATCAGAGGCGCATTAATTGAGCGATTGCTGCATATGTCCTCGCTAATGCTTGGTTCACAGATCTTATAATTTAGAATGTAGTTTTTTTATATATATCGCCACACCTCTTGTTAGTAGATCTAGATTGTCGTTAGTGTGAGTTTCCTGTATTACAACTACATCAATTTGATGGTAATTCAAGATCTTAGTAAGAACTTCGCATTTAGCCCTGCTTATGCCTTCTATATTTAAATTGGCATATTTTTAAGAGTGAGTGCATATTCTTGATTCTCAGGTCCTCAGTAGGTGTATGTCGGTTATCTGAGAGCCTGTGTCTGTGAGTCATGTTAGGAGAGTACGGAGCTACTATTTAGCGTTATACAGGGTGCACCACGAGGAGGCAGTCTACGTTACATCCCTATGTATGTGAGTGATGGAAGAATTTCACTATCAAATAGTTTTGTCTTTGCAGAGATGTCAAGATTTGGATCAGTAAATGTTTCTTTTAGTCTGTTGAATGACAGCCATGCAGCTTTCTTTCCTTTTGATAGTTCTTCAGATAAATCGTTATTCATTTTTATTATTTGTCCAGTAATTATAGGAGTCAACTTGTTCTATAGGGATGTTATTAATACATAGGTGACTGTCACTTGCGTAGATGTTTTTGATCCATTTTGTTTTTTCTAGATTCATTTCTAAGCCTATCTTACTGCTGTTTGTGTATAGTTTTCACCCATTTCTTCTAGGTCTTTTGGGTTGTGGGATATCAGTACTAGATCATCGGCAAACAAAGATTTGTAGTTTTTCACCATCTATGCTTATTCCTCCATTTAGGTCTATTTTTTTCAGAATGTATTCTAAAGTGCTGGTAAATAGATTTGGGGAGATCACATTACCTTGGCAGACCCTTCTCTTTATATCTATATGTATATTATTATATTTATATATTATTTATTTATTTATTATTATATATTTATCAATCAGTATTACAATAGAAAATTTCAGATTTCAGAGAGACTTTACTGAAGATGATAAACTGGATAAGATAATTCTCAATTTGAAAAGGGAGGGAGGAGAGAATTGAGTGAACTGAGGGCAGAAGGAAATTCTGGGCTAACAAAATCATACAGATGTTGTTAGACCAAATGTTATGCAATCTCTAACTGGCAAGGTGCAAGCCAAAAGTTTTGGAAATTTATAAACAATAATACTTGTACAACAGGAAATATTCAGTACAATTCTCCTTTAAAGTAGCATCCCCCCCTCTTAAACTGTTAATGCAGTCTAGCAGGTCTTCCATATCTGAAATTAGCATCATAGCTTCAACTGAGGATAATATTCAGTACCTTTCATCAATTCCTATTGAATCCCTCTACATTATATTACAAAAAACATCCTTTTAAATTTGATTTTCATTTTTAGAAAATCAAAAAACGTCTAATGCTGCTACTGCTAACATAATAGGATTTTATGTTATGTCAACTCTCATCTCACCATAGCAAACTCTTAGAGACTCAGGAACAGTTTGTTGTAGCAGATAGTTGGCTATGGTAAATTTCTTTTAGCATAGCATTTTATATATAAAGCAGAATGAGTATTCAATTTTAGACATGAGATTTCATGTCTAAAAACTTTCTAATTGAAACTAAAATTGAATTTATCTGATAATATTAATCATGCTCCCAAATTTCTTCCAATCTGTATAATAATTCATATATGAATGGATGGATGGATCAAATGACGCTGATAATAAATATCATATATTACTATTATGACAAAACTGATACTGCAAAAAATACACTTCATCTAGATGTATTAAAACTATTAATAATTTTCAGGAACTATATATATCAAATGCATAAATACATTTAAATGTTCTATTTGGCAATAACTGTAAAAAAAAAAAAAAAAAAAAAAAAAAACGACTTGTTAAAAATAACTTAAAATATAACTTGTAACAGTTTTCTTTTAATTTCTTCTAAAATGCAAATCTACATACCCATCCATATTCTTTTGTTGCAGAATCTCTCTTGCTTTTTCATACTCTCTTTCTCTTTCAGCTCTGCGTTGATCTCTCCTTTCTCTCTGTGTTTCAGAATAAATTATATGATTAAAATAAGAACAGTTACATATACTGTCTAATGCAACAAAACTATTTTAATGAGTAACTTTTTTATTCAATGTCCAAGTTAATTCTTCTCATTATAATTATTATTACATAATGTTAACCTCCAAAGAGTCCATGAACTCATCAGGGTGGGGGAGTACAATCCATTTCACACAGCCACCATCCACTAATTAATCCCCCATCTGCAAACAATGCCATTATCTACACATGCCATCTACCACTGACTAATAATATTTTTTGCTGTAAATTGTTCTCTGCCAGCTGATTTTCCTATATGGAAAAACTTGATGAAAATCCCGAGTTTCCAAGAGAAAAAACCCTACTAACTCCATGAGATTGGCTAACTCACCTTCAAGTGAAAAAATCCATATAAAGATTCCTTTCATAATGATGAGAATTGAACTCAGGTCTTTTCTAATTGAAGGGCACAATGTTCTATCATTCCAATTGGGTTACTCGGGTACGCATGTTCTATCAATTTTTTAGATGCCCATCTGCAAGCCTTCAATAAAATAGTATATGTGAGAAATAATACTAAATTTATTTAGTTCTATGTTAATCAGGAATGTAAGATGAATGTGTATGATGCATCTCGCTTCACTCTCTCTCTCTCTCTCTCTCTCTCTCTCTCAAAAAAGGATATATTTGCTGAATATTTCTAGTGATCAAATTCTTTTATAATTTGAAATAGTCTCAAAAACAATAAATTTAATAAATGCAAACCTTTTCTTCATTTTGACACTACACCTCAAAACATTTACCGGATATTCACCAATGCTTATTTATTACCTTTTCCACTGAATATTTTCTCTGTTGATTTTTTTTTTGTTTTAATACATAAATCTCACCCACAAAAAGTAAAACTGTAGCACACTATGGGTATGAGTGAACTAAAGTTAAATAGTCTGGAAACCCTGCTTTAGAGACAAAACTTTTTCAAGTCACTTCAGCCTCTGATATGAAGAGTGTTCGTCTCACACAAAAGGCATTCACAAACATCCATGCCTATAGTGAAATTCAGATGGAGAGCAAACCAAACTTTGCACTAATCTAATCTGAGCAATTCCCAATAATAGTTTTCATGAGTATCTATTGTACAAATCAAATCTCAGAAATGGACAAAGTGCTTGTAATTTAATCTATCTTTAAGTGGTCTCTGTATTGCATTTCTAATTATTGTATTTGAAGTTACTGAATTTGTAATGCAATATTTAGCACAGTGAATTCACTTACTAAAACTGCTACAGACTGTATCATAACAAAAACTTTTAAATGCAACACATTATGTTTTTCTTAAACAAAAATGTGTGCACAAATAAAGTGTAATGTGAAGTGTAAAGCTTTCCATTATGCTTGCAAATAAACAAGTTCAGAGCATATGCTTCATTTCAGCAATTAGAATAAATAGCATGCTGTAGCTATTTACTAAGATCATTTTCTTATGTGCATTTCACAAAATCTAATAAGTGAATATTACAGTGTTCTGTACATTCCTCAATCTGTATACACATAATAAGGCCACTCTGGTTAGATGGATTTTGAAGAAATTGTTATTTATGATCTTTATTAAAATTTAGAGATCTTGCTTAGTTTTAAATGGATAGCTCAAATTCAAGTTAGGTGCAAAAAATACCTTATGATTTTTTATGACTTCCTAAAACATCCACACACACACACACACACACACACAATTTTCCTATAGGTTTTGATGCAAGCTTTTTGAGCAATTAGACACTGCAATCAATTTATATGGTTGACTTATCAATAGGCTAAAATGATAATAGGACTAACTACATTTATTGATGACATGTTTCATCCTCCTTCCAAAGGATTCTTTTCAAATGTGAATACAATAAAAAATATAAATACATTAATGGTAACAGATAAAAACACTAGAAAATTAGTAACTGTCATTATAACCAGAAAGGATTGTGGTTATTCAAATCTTCTCTCTTTCTCTCTAATGGTCTTACTGCTGTGTCAGGCAAGTACACATCTTGTAATAACTAAATTACTGCTGAGTAGTACTCTAGGAAATTAAAGACTTGGATTTAAATTCAAATGGCTACAATGCAGCATGATTTCTTCATATTTCAACATTCCTTTGTCTCATAGTAATGTTAGCATAGAAGTTTTGAAGTATTCTTGATATATCTTGTTGCCTGGTAATTTTTTACAACTGACCCTCACTATAACAAACGTGAAGTTTATTATAGTTTGATATTGCACATTTTGTTGAGGAAAGCACTACTTATGGGGATTTGTTCAGAACTTTGATAGCTTGTTATAACATTGTTTTCTATAGTGAAGAGTCAACTGTAATTGGTTGTCTTTGGTTTATCTGTAAATAAAACTTGTCAGGATAGTACTGAGGCAGCAAGTGTTTTGTATTCTTTGAGGTTTTTTTTCAGATTGTTCATAATAAGATATATTGTAGCTGAGCCAGGTGATAAATTTTTGATATTTCTAGGGGCAAGCATGGGCTATACTAACTGAATGAGGGATTACAGCTTGAAAAAAAAAAGTGATTATTATTTCTGTGCATTAAGAAATTTTGTCTGGGGTAAGGAGGCCAATGTGAAGAGGATTTAAAATCTCTTCACTCTTTGGTTCATAGTGCATCTGACAGATAGCCCAGAAGTCTTGTAATAGTAAGTCTGTCATATCAGTTTTCTTTGAAGGTAGCATTCTTCAGTCAGAAACTGGCACTTTTTATTCATCCTTTTCTTATATAAGATGGCAGAAAAAGGCACACACACACACACACACACACACACACATGGTCAATTCTCACTATAGCAAACTTGTGGAAACTACAGGAATATTTTGTTATTATGGGTAGTTTGATATAGTACATTTGCTTTAGAACAACGTGCCTATGAAAATTTAGTCAGATGGTATTGCATCTGACTAAATTGCAAATTAATGGCAACAAAACAGATATGAAAAAAAAATTAAAAAAAAAAAATATATATATATATATATAATACTATCTTATGTATTAGGTCAACAGTATGCAAATTAACTTACATTTTTAGAAACATAATTTTGATAATGACAGGATGGTTAATCCTATGTCTACAATCTTCTAAGTCTATCAATATTTATGTGTTCTCTGATCAGTTATGTTTTGTAGGAAAAACCTCAATTCCCTGGAGAAGAAACCTGTGATATTTATATCAGATGAGTTAACTCACCCTCAGTTGTAAATGTTCCATACATTCCAAAATGGATTCTTTCTGACCAAAGGGCATCATGTTATCAAGTGCACACTTAATAACATGCTAAAGTTATACAAAGGTGTTTTGGCAATGGGAAAATTAAGGGATTTGCACTATGAATTGTTGGAACATTCACCCTATTCTCCAAATTTGGCTCCCTCTGACTTGTATCTCTTCCCAAAACTAAAACTCTTCCTCGCTGGTCAGCATGTTCTTCAAATCAAGAAGTGATTGCAGCTATAGAGTAGTAGCATTTCATGTATCAGAGTAGCATTTCTCCAATTTTCCGGTATCTTCCCCTCTTCTAGGCATAAATTTAGTAAGTTTGTGACATGGTGAATTATATTGTTTCCTCCCCATTTAATTAATTCTATGTGAATTAGGTCATCACCAGGACATTTTCCATTTGTTTTAATGCTTGTTTTATTTCATCAAAAGTGAATGGGGGGATGAATTCCATGTGCGATGGAGAGGAGTTATTTATATTTGATTTATCTGTCAAATATAGATTACCTGAGTAAGATTTGTTCTTGGTTCCTTATGGTAGTTCCATTCTTATCTTTTATTGCAGTTATTTGACTTTTGCCAGATGATAAATATTTTCTTAGTATTTTCATATTTTTATTGTTTTCGATTGTTTCTTTTATTTTTTTAGTGTTATAAGATCTTATTTCATTTCTCATCTTTTTCCTTATTATTTTGCATAGTTCTGCATATTCTATTTTAGAAATTAAGTTTTTGTCTTGTTTCACATTTCGTCTCTTTTTTAGTAGTTGTAGGGTTTCCTCTGAAGTTTATGGTCTTTTTGTTGTTTTTGAGTTCGTTGGCTGTTGAGATTATTACTTCCATTAGGTTTTTGCTTATTTTATTTATATCTTCTTCTTCAAATATATTTATTAAGTCTAGTTTTTGATCGAGTTTTTCTTCATAACCCTTCTTGTTTTCGATAGGGTTTAAGTTAAAACTTCTTGATTTTTTTGTTGTTTAGCCATTTTATTCTTTCCAATTTGGGGTTTATTTTAATTTTGGCTCTGACACCATTCTGTGGTCACTTCCTGTTTTTACTTGATTTAGTACTGAAGTATCTTGAATTATTTCTTTATTATTACACAGTATATAATCTATTTCATTTTTTATTTCTCCATTTGGACTTCTCCATGTCCATTTTCTTTTGAGGGCTTTCTTAAAAAATGTATTCATAACATAAAGCTTGTTACTGATAGAGAATTCTGTAAGAGCCATTCCTGAGTTGCTGCTTGTACCATATATGTATGGCCCTATTGTATCTATTTGGTCAATGGGATGACCTACTTTGGCATTAAAATCACCCATTAGTGTAGTAAAGTTTTGATTGCTATTTTTTTTTTTTTTATCTAGAGTGTGCTGCAGTGAGTCATAAAATGCATCTATCTCTTCATCAGTATGAGTTAGGTTATTTGGATGAACCTGATTTTAAGTTTAGAGTTTATTTTAAGTGTAATTTCAATTATTCTTTCATCTGTATAATTAAATTTTTTCATTTTTTCATGCTTTTCATAAGAAGTGAACCTGTGCATGTTATCTTCCTTTAATCCAAGAAAACAATTTCTACATAAAGTATTTATATAGAATTTAGTGTGTAAACTTAGCCTCCTGTAAACTTAGGGGTGCTTAAGGGTCAAAGCTGTATAACTGAGAGGAGACCTCCACATAGCCTTTAAAGGAATGAGGAGAACCGACCAGGGCTTTTGACCTAACGTCCAATCCTCACCTTCTCGTAGTGCACCCTGTTGGGTATCTACTTGGATACTGAACGAACAAGGATGGCCTAGCAATTTGGGATTTAGCCGACCAAATTGTATTCTTATTGGTTAAACCAAAATAAAAAATGATGGTACAACATGACAAAATTTCATGCCGGCTGGGGCATCGCCCAGTTAAACAAGGCCCCTGTTGTTTTCACCAGGGAACCAGGGTGAACAGCGAAAAGTCAGCTACTGGAACAAATCTGAAAACAGACCCCAACTCAAAATCACCAGAGCTAAAGATTTGTACTATCAACATAAGAAGCCTGAATGGCAAAGAAATGGAGCTAGCTGAGGAATTAGATAAGTACCAGATCGACATAATAGGGGTGACTGAAACAAGAAAGACAAAAACTGGTGAGATCTTTCTGAGCAATAAATACAAAATGTTATATTCAGGCAATGACAATCAAGGAAAAGAAGGAGTAGCCATAGTATTCAACAGTAAATATGAGGCTAATCTTCTTCAATGGTAGGCAGTCTCAAGTAGACTGATGTGGGGCAAATATGAGAATGGAGAACTAGACAATAAGACTTATTTGTGCCTATGGTCCCACAGAAGGTTCTACTAAGGTAGAAGTGGAGGAATTTTTTGATGCTTTAGAAAAAGCAACTGACACAATGAAAAAGGAAAAGTTGGTCCTTGTTGGGGATCTAAATAGCAGAGTAGGAAATGATTGTGAGACATACAAAAATATTTTGAGAAAATTTGGAGAAAAGAGCAAAGCCAATAATAATGGCAAATACCTGTTGGATTTCTGCTCAGGACATGGACTGGTTATTACTAAAACCATGTTCCAACATAAAATGTGCACAAATTCACATGGAGAGAAGAGGCAAGGAATAAGAAAAGTCTCATTGACTATGTTATTGTTGATAGTGATGTTTTCTCCCTGGTGCAGGACAGCAACGTGAACAGAGGATTTGAAATTGGAAGCGATCACTATGTAGTGTTGAGCAGGATAAAATTGAATTTCATATTGAAAAGCAGAACATGTAAGAAAGTTTTAATGCAGATAAAAGTTGAACAGCACTCAGATATGAATTGTCGACTAAAATACCAAAGATTATTGAAGAAAAAATGAAATAGTTTGAGAACAGGAATCAAACCTTGGAGATTCAGTGGCAAGCCTTGAAGAAAGCCCCGATTGATTCAGCTAGAGAGGCATGTGGTGCAGTCGTCTGCAAGGATAGAAAAATTAGAACTCCATGGTGGACACAGGAAGTTAAAGAGGCAGTGAAGGAAAAGAAAAAAGCATATCAAAAGTTCCTGGCAAATAAGTCAGCTTGTGCTCTTAGAGAATACAGACACAAATGCAAGAATGCTAAACACAGTGTAAAACTAGCTAAACAAAAGTCATGGGAGGACTTTCGCAAGAATATAGAAAATAAATATCAAGAAGGTGGCAAAATATTCTGGAGGTTGTTGAAGAAGCTTAGGAATGGAGGAGAGAGTGCTGTAAAAAGAGTTTGAGATGATAAAGGTGACATGAAAACGGAAGAAAAAGATATCCTTGAAGTATGGAGTCATTACTTTGAAAAACTGCTAAAGGAAACAAGCAGTGATGACAGCACAGTGGTAAAAAACACTGACCAGGCATGCAGTCAGGAATACATATCCATACTTGAAGTAGAAAAAGCCATCAAATGCTTAAAATGTGGAAAGGTAGCAGGAGTAGATGATATTCGACCAGAAATGCTGAAGTATGGTGGTATAAGAGTCTTACAGTGGCTGCGTTGCATAGTTCAGAAAACCTGCACAGAGGGACGAATTCCCGATGATTGGAGTAGAGCTCTCATAGTACCCATATATAAAAAGGGAAATAAAACTGAATGAGAATTACAGAGGTATTTACCTACTCAGTGTTCCTGGCAAGATCTATGCAAGTATACTTGAGAAATGATTGAGAAGAATTATGGAAGAACAAACTGGATTCAGGCCAAATAGAGGCTGTCAAAATCAGATCTTCACTTTACGACAAATAGTCGAGAAAGCATGGAAATATAACAAAGATCTGTATTTAAGTTTTGTCGATTTGAAAAAGACAAGGTGCCAAAGAGAGAAGCTATTCAATACGCTACAGTTATATGGTGTCAATGGGGCATTATATCAAGCAATACTTAGTCTTTATTTGAGTGGTAAGTCAGCAGTTAGAATTGAAGGAAGTACAGGAAGATGGTTTAATGTTAAATCTGGTGTGAGACAAGGATGTACATTATCCCCTCTGGATTTAGAGAAAGATGTTGAAAATTTATTTATCACTAGGTTAGACTATAATAGATTTAGTTTAATCCTTTATCCCAGTGAGAGCAAACAAAGTTTGCGCCTGAAAATATCTTCATCTTCAGGACTAAATATATAGTGTTGTACTATCTTATCCTGTAAGTAGTGCAACACCAAGGCAACTCGTGGCAAAGGTGGAGCAAGCTACCAGGCACTTCTAACCCAGTATCTCCCATAATGCAAAACACATTTCCTATGTGGATATGTATACTGTTATGCATTAAAGGGATTGGCCATCTACCCAGACTAGTTTCGACCTTTATTGAGGTCTCTTCAGTGGGAGCCAGGCCCAGAGCTGGAGATATACCAGGCAGAAGCAGTAGCAAGTCATCTGTGCCTATGGGAGTTGCCAAAAGGTTTATCACCTTTTTTAAAAATTACTCTGGATTTAGAGAAAGATGTTGAAAATTTATTTATCACTAGGTTAGACTATAATAGATTTAGTTTAATCCTTTATCCCAGTGAGAGCAAACAAAGTTTGCGCCTGAAAATATCTTCAGGACTAAATATATAGTGTTGTACTATCTTATCCTGTAAGTAGTGCAACACCAAGCAACTCGTGGCAAAGGTGGAGCAAGCTACCAGGCACTTCTAACCTAGTGATTTTATAGTCTAACCTAGTGATAAATAAATTTTCAACATCTTTCTCTAAATCCAGAGTAATTTTTAAAAAAGGTGATAAACCTTTTGGAAACTCCCATAGGCACAGATGACTTGCTACTGCTTCTGCCTGGTATCTCCAGCTCTGGGCCTGGCTCCCACTGAAGAGACCTCAATAAAGGTCGAAACTAGTCTGGGTAGATGGCCAATCCCTTTAATGCATAACAGTATACATATCCACATAGGAAATGTGTTTTGCATTATGGGAGATACTGGGTTAGAAGTGCCTGGTAGCTTGCTCCACCTTTGCCACAAGTTGCCTTGGTGTTGCACTACTTACAGGATAAGATAGTACAACACTATATATTTAGTCCTGAAGATATTTTCAGGCGCAAACTTTGTTTGCTCTCACTGGGATAAAGGATTAAACTAAATCTATTATTATCCCCTCTGTTATTCATTATTTATATGGATCACATTATGAAGAAAAGTGGTATTAAACATGATATCAAAATTAGAGATGTTAATGTCAGCTCTTTGCTTTATGCGGATGATGTTATACTTCTAAATAAATCTGCTACAAGTCTGCAAGATTCTCTGACTAAATTGAATAACTGTTATAATAGATATGGTATGAAGGTCAGCAATAAAAAGACAAAGACAATGAAAATAGGCAGAATCATTGAAAATGTCAACTGTGTTGTGAATGGAGAACCTGTGGAACAAGTAAAAAAAAACATTTCAGCTACTTAGGCACAATTTTTAGTGAAGATGGTAAATTAAATATGCAAATAGACAACAGAATCAGCAAAGCTGGTATGGTAGGAAGTCAATTGAATAAATTCATGAGAAATTAGTCGAAACACTAAATTAGCTGTATATAGTACACCAGTTTTAACTTATGGATCTGAGAGCTGGGTCAGAAGCAAAACACTTGACCAAAGACTAGAGACCGCAGATATGAGAGTCCTGAGAAAGATTAGCGGCGTGAACAGATGCTATCAATGGCAATATTATATGAAAAACGAGGATATTAGGAAAGAACTTGACATTGTCAGCATCCAGGAATGCGTTAGCAGAGCTAATCTCAGGTGGTATGGTCACTTAAACAGAATGGGTGAAAAAAGATTAGCAAAACAAGAGTTCTCTGCCAGGTTGGCAGCAAAACGACCCAGAGGAAGACCAAGATATAGGTGGATTGATACGGTACAAAGTGGCTTAGACAATAGAAATATGAGATCTGATAATGTTGGAGTCTTGACAAGTAACAGCCTGATTTGGAGGAAAATTGTAGATAGGAAGTTAGTAATGGTGTAATTTTTTTCATGTAGTACTATCATCTTGTACACCCCCTTGAGGGTACATGGCAGGAATTTGATAATGATGATATACTCAGCCTCCATAGTATGCACATTATGTGCAGAGATGGATATACCATACATCAAGTTCTTTCCTAATATCATCCTTTTTAATATGATATTGCCATTGATGCCATCTGTCCATGCCCCTAATCTTCCTCAGGACTCTCATACCAGCAGTTTCTAGTCTTTCGTCAAGTATTTTACTTCTGACCCAGCTCTCAGATCCACAAGTTAAAATTGGCTTGAATACTGTCTTGTATATAGCTAATTTAGTGTTTTGGCTAATTTCTCTCTTATCATCATCATCATCAAATTCCTGCCATGTATCCTCAAGGGGTGTACAGGATATGATAGTACTACATGAAAAAAATTACATCATTACTAACTTCCTATCTACAATTTTCCTCCAAATCAGTCTGTTACTTGTCAAGACTCCAACATTATCAGAGCTTATATTTCTATCGTCTAAGGCACATTGTAGCGTATCAATCCATCTATATCTTGGTCTTCCTCTGGGTCGTTTTGCTGCCAACCTGGCAGAGAACACTTGTTTTGCTAATCTTTCCTCACCCATTCTTTTTAAGTGACCATACCACCTGAGATTAACTCTGCTAACGCATTCCTGGATGCTGACAATGTCAAGTTCTTTCCTGATATCCTCGTTTTTAATATGATATTGCCATTGATGCCATCTGTTCATGCCTATAATCTTTCTCAGGACTCTCATATCTGCCATCTCTAGTCTTTGGTCAAGTGTTTTACTTCTGACCCAGCTCTCAGATCCATAAGTTAAAACTGGTTTGAACACTGTCTTGTATACAGCTAATTTAGTGTTCCGATTAATTTCTCTCTTATTCCATATGAATTTATTCAATTGACTTCCCACCATACCAGCTTTGCTGATTCTGTTGTCTATTTCTATATTTAATCTACCATCTTCAATAAAAATCATGCCTAGGTAGCTGAAATGTTTTACTTGTTCCACAGGTTCTTTATTCACAACACAGTTCACATTTTCAATGATTCTGCCTATTTTCGTTGTCTTTGTCTTTTAATTGCTGACCTTCATACCATATCTATTATTATTATTACGGGTATCTCCATGGAGTCAGTAGACTCATTGCGGGAGACCCAAACTAGCAAAACAATATCTGTCATATCTCTTCTTGAATTCATTTACAGACAAAGAGCTCACAACTAAGTCAGGCAATGAATTCCACTCATTCACCACCCTCCAGGCAAAAAACCTTGTTCTGACACCTTTGTTAACCACACTCTTCTTTAATTTCCAGAGATGACCTCTTGTTCTTCCATCACTATCACACAGCTGAAACATTTCCCCTGCATCAATCCTATAAAAACCTTTTAGTAATTTGAATGTTTCTATCATATCCCTCTTCTTCGCCTATCAACCAATCTCTGCAATCCACAAGCTCTCAATCTATCAATGTAGGGAGCATTTTTTATATCACTCACCAACTTGGTCACTCTTCTCTGAACCCTCTCCACAGCCTCCTCATCTCCAAGGAATCCAGGTGACCAGACCTGAGCAGAGTAATCCAAATGTGGAAGTATCAATGCTTTATAAAGGGGAATAATAACCTCTTTATCTCTGGATGTCAGTGTGTTCCTCAACAACCAAGTAATCCTATGTGCAATCTTGGACACCTTAGCAATGTGTCCTCTGAACTTCATCTCCCTATCTACCAATACCCCTAAGTCCCTAGCCTCATCAATCTCTTGGAGTACCTTTCCATCGATGTAGTACACAGCTGGTAATCTTTTAATCCCAAAATGCATGACTTTACACTTTTCCACATTGAACTGACATCCATTTTCTTTTGCCCATTTTACCAGCTTATTTAAATCCTTCTGCAAACTTTCAACATCAGCTTGATTTTTTATTGCACTACACAACTTTGCATCATCAGCAAACAACTGAATATCTCCCTTTAAGCCGTTTCCTATATCATTTATATACAAATTAAACAACATTGGCCCAGCTATTCAATTTAGTCAGAGAATCTTGCAGACTTGTAGCGGATTTATTTAGAAGTATAACATCATCCACATAAAGCAAAGAGCTGACATTAACATCTCCAATTTTGATATCATGTTTAATACCACTTTTCTTCATAATGTGATCCATATAGATAATGAATAACAGAGGGGATAATGTACATCCTTGTCTCACACCAGATTTAACATTAAACCATCTTCCTGTACTTCCTTCAATTCTAACTGCTGACTTACAACTCAAATAAAGACTAAGTATTGCTTGATATAATGTCCCATTGACACCATATAACTGCAGCATATTGAATAGCTTCTCTCTTGGAACCTTGTCATATGCCTTTTCCAAATCGACAAAACTTAAATACAGATCTTTGTTATATTCCCATGCTTTCTCAACTATTTGTCGTAAAGTGAAGATCTGACCCTGACAGCCTCTATTTGGTCAGAATCCAGCTTGTTCTTCAACCAGCTTTTCTTCCACAATTCTTCTCAATCGTTTCTCAAGTATACTTGCATAGATCTTGCCAGGAACACTCAGTAGGGAAATACCTCTGTAATTCTCACATTCAGTTTTATTTCCCTTTTTATATATTGCTACTATGAGAGCTCTACTCGAATCATCGGGAATTCGTCCCTCTGTCCAGGCTTTCTGAACTATGCAGTGCATCCACTGTAAGACTCTTATACCACCATACTTCAGCATTTCTGGTCAAATATCATCTACTCCTGTTGCCTTTCCACATTTCAAGCCTTTGATGGCTTTTTCTACATCAAGTATGGATATGTATTCCTGACTGCATGCCTTGGTAGTATTTTTTACCACTGTGCTGTCATCACTGCCTGTTTCATTTAGCAGTTTTTCAAAGTAATTACTCCATACTTCAAGGATATCTTTTTTTTTCCCCCATTTTCATGTCACCTTTATCATCTCTAATTCCTTTTACAGCACTCTTTCCTCCATTCCTAAGCTTCTTCAACAACCTCCAGAATATTTTGCCACCTTCTTGATATTTATTTTCTATATTCTTGCCAAAGACCTCCCATTACTTTTGTTTAGCTAGTTTTACACAGTGTTTCGCTTTCTTACATTTGTCTCTGTATTCTCTAACAGCAAAAGCTGACTTATTTGCCAGTAACTTCTGATATGCTTTCTTCTTTTCCTTCACTGCCTCTTTAACTTCCTGTGTCCACCAGGGAGTTCTGATTTTTTTTATCCTTGCAGACAACCTCACCACATGCCTCTGTAGCAGAATCAATCAATGTTTTCTTCAGAGTTTACCACTGAATCTCCAAGGTTTGATTTCTGTTCTCAAACTCTTTCATTTTTTCTTCAATAATCTTTGTGTATTTTAGTCTACAGTTCACATCTGAGAGCTGCTCAACTTTTATTCGCTTTAAAACTTTCTTACATGTCATTCTTTTCAATATGAAATTCAATTTTATCCTGCTCAAGACCAGATAGTGATCACTTCCAATTTCAAATCCTCTGTACACTCCGGTGTCCTGCACCAGGGAGAAAACATCACTATCAACAATAACATAGTCAATGAGTCTTTTCTTATTCCCTGCCTCTTCTCTCCATGTGAATTTGTGCACATTTTTATGTTGGAACATGGTGTTAGTAATAACCAGTCCATGTCCTGAGCAGAAATCCAACAGATATTTGCCATAATTATTAGCTTTGCTCTTTTCTCCAAATTTTCCCAAAGTATTGTTGTATGTCTCACAATCATTTCCTACTCTGCTATTTATGATCTCCAACAATGACCAACTTTTACTTTTTCATTGTGTCAGTTGCTTTTTCTAAAGCATCAAAAAATTCCTCCACTTCTACCTTAGTAGAACCTTCTGTGGAACCATAGGCACAAATAAGTCTCATTGTCCAAGTTCCCCATTCTCATATTTGCCCACATTACTCTACTTGAGACTGACTGCCATTCAAGAAGATTAGCCTCGTATTTTGTGTTGAATACTATGGCTACTCCTTCTTTTCCTTGATTTTCATTGCCTGAATATAACATTTTGTATTTATTGCTCAGAAAGATCTCACCAGTTTTTGTCTTTTTTGTTTCAGTCACCCCTATTATGTCGATCTGGTACTTATCCAATTCCTCATCTAACTCCATTTCTTTGCCATTCAGGCTTCTTACGTTGATAGTACCGATCTTTAACTCTGGTGATGTTGAGTTGGGATTTGTTTTCAGATTTGTTCCAGTAGCTGACTTTTTGCTGTTCGACCTGGTTCCCTGGTGAAAACAGCAGGGGCCTTGTTTAACCGGGCGACGCCCCAGCCGGCATGAAATTTTGTCATATTGTACCATCATTTTTTTTATTTTGGTTTAACCAATAAGAATACAATTTGGTCGGCTAAATCCCAAATTGCCAGCCCATCCTCGTTCGTTCAGTATCCAAGTAGATACCTAACAGGGTTCACCACGAGAAGGTGACGATTAGACACTAGGTCAGAAGCCCTGATCAGTTCTCCATATTCCTTTAAAGGCTATGCGGAGATCTTCTCTCAGTTATATAGCTTTGATCCTTAAGCACTTTTCAACTAATTTACCTGGCCTCATACAGAGATGGCAGGGTTTTTCATCCCTACAATTAGACAAACTTCTCAGAAGAACACAATTAACAGACAAAATAATTCAATGAGTAACAACTAACCACCTTCTTTTCAATTAAAATTACAGAAACCAAGAATACTTGGCAGGTCATAAGTCAATAAAGGCAAATAAAGGGTCACACAAGAAGGAGAAATTAGTTAAATTTTCATAGTTATGTACATCAAATTTAAGGATTGGTTGGTTGGTTTATTGGCAAAAGAACAGTCAATGTCATACTGTGACATAGTGAAGGTTAGAGTAGCGTACACAAGGTCACAAAATCTAAGGGAAGCCATATAATATTCCAACCAAATATTTCAGGAAAATATATAATGTAAAGTCAGAAATAATTTTACACATGATTTCAAATATTTGGTGAGATATAAGATAGGACTTGAGCATTCCCACTCAAGAATCAGAACATTTAGAGATTTACCTGAGAGAGACAGACTAATGATTTAGGCTTCAACAAGTGATCTGATTCAATAACTATTTCATTTACATTAATAAACAATCTATGAAAATAGTATTAGGTTTTAAACTAATTTCTGAATCATCACTGTTGCCAATAGCTTGAGCATAGTACTTATTAATCACCAATGGCCAAAACCAATACATATTACAGAATTCCCCCACCTCATGTATAGTATATTTCATAGGAGTTTGCTCTCCTGCCCATTTTTCCTTATTCTCTCATATTTTTTTTTTAATTTTGTTTTATGACATAAATAAATGCATAAATTATATCTTATCCTATGAAAAAAAGTGACTGCATAATTAGTACTGCATATTCTAAAATAAAAATCATTTCCATTATATGTAAGATATAAAATAATGGCCAATTTCATGACATCAGTAAAATTAAATTTGTTTATTTAAATAAAATAAAGGAAATTTACCTGTTTAGCTCTTTTTAAATTGACATTAGTAAATTTGTCTTTTTCTATTGGATTAACAAAATCATCACTATCAACTGCCTCCTTTCTAGTATCCATTCCTAATTCTTCTGCCTCACTTATATCCATTTCTTCACTGTCTTGCCTCAATTCTGGGAGCCTTTCTTTCAAGTCTTGATGTCCAGAATATATTTTTGATTCTTGCATTGAAAATTCTGGCAGTGAAGTTTCTGTTGTATTTTGTAACTTGGAATGATGGAGAGAATTCACTTTGGTAAGTGGATATTGGAACAATAATGAACGTAAGTGATTCTCTGGATAGTTAAGAGCAGTTACAGCTTGCCTATAAGAACTAATAAAATCAATAATTAATAGATTTAAAATAATTAATATAGAGATAGTCAATTCCAATTCCTTGAAACACAAAGCAATATGTCAAGAAATATGGAACAGACTTTCTGATAAAGGAGCAAAAAAAAAAAAAAATCTTTAATTTTTTTTTAATATCTTTAATTTTAATACAAAACAATTGAAACTGAAGAACAGAATTGAGGAAACAACTTTAAATAATAAGAATTAACTAAGAAATGATGCAACTAACTAATTAAAAATAAAATGATAAAACAAATCTATTTTAATAACTTAATTTAGAACTATTTCCATAATTATAGATATGAACATTTTAGCAGAATACCTCTGAAATAGTTCACAATAACCTCTTTAGCTGGAAAGGCCTGGGTTTGGATCCAATCTATTATGCAAGCAACATTTAGAAGAACTTTTAGACTGATGGTGAAATACTTTTCAGCATAACACAGAGATATCATCACTCAGAAAATTACCACCAAAAAGATAAAGTATAACCAAAGAATGCATGTAATTGGCTGACATCAAAGACTGAATTGAATAACACTATGACTAAGACAATATCAGGACTCTGGAAGATATCACGCTATGGAGAGAGAGAGATTGAAGAAATGTGGATTGAGAGCTTGATGGATAGGAAGAAAAGAGGCGATATGATAGAGATATTTAAGTTAGTGAGGGAATTTTATCAGATAAATCCAGAGGGGAATTATAAAAAGAGTAGAAGGTGAGAGGGGAAGAACCAGAGGCTATCCTGAAAGTTATGTAAGAGGGTGACGAAGAAGGGTGTGAGGAGTAGATTTTATACATCAAGAATTGTCAATAAATGGAATGCATTACCAGAATATGTTGTTAATGCAGGGAATGTTAAGGATTTTAAGATTCAGTATGATAAATATGTTGTCAGTTGAATGAACCTCTCACCATGGAGTCGACACACTCCATGGTGGGTGTAATAATAATCACTCGATTCTGGTAAAAATCAGGGCTTATTAAAGCCAAGTTACTTGGTAGCTGATACATTATCCAGTTATATAAGGTTACTCCCTAAGGGAACCAGTAAAGTCAGATATTAGACCTCTGAAGAAACTGAAGATAGGCATTATCAACATAAACAGAGTAGAAGCAATGAATTACAGAAATTCCATGTTGACATAAACAATGTCATTGAGATGAAGAAGACTAAAACAGGTCAGATCTTTCTAAATAATAAATATGATTTATTTAAGGAATCTCCCCCCCCATAATATTCAATTCCAAAGATGATGATAAACTTCTTGAATGGCAGGAAATAATACGAGTGATGAGCAAATTTTAAATTGTGAAACTGGACAATGCTAGTTACCAAGTAAAAACAGAATGAAAAAAAAGATGAAATAGATAAAATTTTCAAGAAGAATAAAAATAAAATCTTACTGCTTGCTAAGATCAAAACAGCAAAGTAGAAAATAAATTCTACATTTATAAAAAAATTTCCTTCAAGGAAATTTTCTGAAGAAAAAGGAAGAATTAATAATAACAGTTATGTACTAGATTTCTGGTCTGTACATGAATTTGACATTACTAAAACCACATTATAACATAAAAGTATACATGAATTCATGTGGAAACAATATGTATAAAGGTAGAAAACTTGGCTGACTGCACTGAAAATATCATTCTGAAAATATCTGAATTTTTATCCTTTTAAAAAAAAAAATGCATATAGAAGTTCTGTAAATAATCAAAATCTACTAGCTTTTGGATGTGATCTGTAGATACAAATAAACAAATATTACTGGTAAACAAATATTAAGTGGAAATAATTTTCATTGTCTGGTATGAGACCAGCAACTCTGCTTACTGGAGGCCCGAAATAGCTTGAATAAGTTCAGTGTTTGGTATGTATAATAGAGTTACAGTTTATGTAAAAAATAAATTTTAAAAAAATACAAAAAAAATTTTTAATCACTTATTTTAACAATATATGGAGAAACATTTTTTAAGATCCTTTACTTCATCATCATCAAATTCCTGCCATGTACCCTCAAGGAGTGTACAGGAGATGATAGTACTATATGAAAAATTTACATCATTACTAACTTCCTATCTACAATTTTCCTCCAAATCAGTCTGTTACTTGTCAAGACTCCAACATTACCAGATCTTATATTTCTATCGTCTAAGGCACTTTGTACCATATCAATCCATCCTATATCTTGGTCTTCCTCTGGGTCGTTTTACTGCCAACCTGGCAGAGAACACTTGTTTTGCTAATCTTTCCTCGCCCATTCTGTTTAAGTGATCATACCACCAGAGATTAGCTCTGCTAACGCATTTCTGGATGCTGACAATGTCAAGTTCTTTCCTAATATCCTTGTTTTTAATATGACATTGCCATTGATGCCATCTGTTCATGCCTTTCTCAGGACTCTCATATCTGCGGTCTCTAGTCTTTGGTCAAGTGTTTTACTTCTGACCCAACTCTCAGACATAAGTTAAAACTGGTTTGAACTGTCTTTCAGTGTTTCAGAAAAAGATTAAGAAAATTCACTGAAGAGAAAATGAATGGAGAACAATTTAGATTTAGACTATGCAAGAAATGTCAAGATTATTTTACTTTATAAGAAATAATGGGAAACAATATTGAAACACACATAGTTTTCATTGATTACATAAAAGCATTTGACAAAATTTTGAGAAATAAACTATGGGAAATTCTAAAGGAACTGTCTTGTATACAGCTAATTTAGTGTTCTGACTAATTTCTCTCTTATTTCATAGGAATTTATTCAATTGACTTCCTACCATGCCAGTTTTGTTGATTCTGTTGTCTATTTCCATATTTAATTTACCATCTTCACTAAAAATCGTGCCTAAGTAGCTGAAATGTTTTGCTTGTTCCACATGTTCTCCATTCACAACACATTTGACATTTTCAATGATTCTGCCTATTTTCGTTGTCTTTGTCTTTTAATTGCTGACCTTCATACCATATCTATTACAACATTTATTCAATTTAGTCACAGAATCTTGCAGACTAGTAGCGGATTTATTTAGAAGTATAACATCGTCCGCATAAAGCAAAGAGCTGATATTAACATCTCCAATTTTGATATCATGTTTAATACCACTTTCCTTCATAATGTGACCATATAGATAATGAATAACAGAGGGGATAATGTACGTCCTTGTCTCACACCAGATTTAACATTATACCATCTTCCTGTACTTCCTTCAATTCTAACTACTGACTTACAACTCAAATAACTGTAGTGTACTGAATAGCTTCTCTCTTGACACCTTGTCATATGCCTTTTCCAAATCTACAAAACTTAAATACAGATCTTTGTTATATTCCCATGATTTCTACACTATTTGTCATAAAGTGAAGATCTGATCCTGACAACCTCTATTTGACCTGAACCCAGCTTGTTTCTTCACCAAGCTTTTCTTCCACAATTCTTCTCAACTGTTTCTCAAATATACTTGCATATATCTTACCAGGAACACTCAGAAGAGATATGCCTCTGTAATTCTCACATTCAGTTTTATTTCCCTTTTTGTATATGGGTACTATGAGAGCTCTACTCCAATCATCGGGAATTCGTCCCTCTGTCCAGGCATTCTGAACTATGCAGTGCAGCCACTGTATGACTTTTATACCACCATACTTCAGCATTTCTGGTTGAATATCATCTACTCCTGCTGCCTTTCCACATTTGAAGCCTTTGATGGCTTTTTCTACTTCTAGTATGGATATGTATTAGTCAGTGTTTTTTTATCACTGACTAATACATATCCATTTATCTAATAACTAATACATTTATCACCTGGTCGGTGTTTTTTATCACTATGCTGTCATCACTGCTTGTTTCATTTAGCAAATTTTCAAAGTAACACTGACTTATTTGCCAGGAACTTTTGATATGCTTTCTTCTTTTCCTTCACTGCCTCTTTAACTTCCTGTGTCCACCATGTAGTTCTGATTTTTCTATCCTTGCAGACAACCTCACCACATGCCTCTCTGGCTGAATCAGTCAGTGTTTTCTTCAGGACTTGCCAATGAATCTCCAAAGTTTGGTTCCTGTTCTCAAACTGTTTCATTTTTTTCTTGAATAATATTTGTGTATTTCAGTGTACATTTCACATCTAAGAGCTGCTCAACTTTTATTCGCTTTAAAACTTTCTTACATGTTCTTTTCAATATGAAATTCAATTTTATCCTGCTCAAGACTAAATGGTGATCACTTCCAATTTTAAATCCTCTGTACACTCTGGTGTTCTGCACCAAGGAGTAAACATCACTTTCAACAATAACATAATCAATGAGACTTTTCTTATTCCATACCTCTTCTCTCCATGTGAATTTGTGCACATTTTTATGTTGGAACATTGTGTTAGTAATAACCAGTCCATGTCCTGAGCAGAAATCCAACAGGTATTTGCCATTATTATTAGCTTTGCGCTTTTCTCCAAATTTTCTGAATATATTTTTGTATGTCTGACAATCATTTTGTACTCTACTATTTAGATCCCCAACAAGGACCAACTTTTCCTTTTTCATTGTGTCAGTTTCTTTTTATTAAATCTTTTTATCTAAAGGATCAAAAAGTTCCTCCACTTCTACCTTAGTAGAGCCTTCTGTGGGACCATAGGCACAAGTAAGTCCCATTGATCCTTTACTTGATTGAGGTAATTGACATATACTGCAAATTCAAACTCACTGAATCTTGACAACTTTATGTATGTTCTTATAACACTTCAAATAGGTACTCTAAAATTCTGACAATAACAAAAAAAAATAATAATAATAACTGAGCTGACTCTTGGCAGCAATACTGTATCCTTGAAAAGTTTATATTTAGCTTTAGATCTAATTTTCTCCTTGTGTGTTATGCTCAATGGCCTATCATGATCAAGTAACTAGGCTTCTGTAAAATTTGGTGCTCTAATAAGATGGCTGCAGAGCATATTATAACCATCAGTTGCATGTAATATTCTGGCTGGTGTGCCTTTTGCAGGATGAAAAACTCCAATTTCTGGAAGGAAAATCATGCCACTTCCATATGAAACTGGCTAACTCACCTTCAGTTGAAAAGCTCTAATAAAGGTTCTTTGTATCCTAGATGGGAATCAAATGCAGGTCTTTTCAACTAAAGGGCATTGACCAAATTGACTGAGCTATGGAAACTTTTAACTCTTTTAATTATAAAATTAAAAAAAAAAAACATATAGCTACTTTTCATGTCAAATTCTGGATGGGGCATGAAATTTATAAAATATTTTAAGGAGACACAAGGTATAAAAGTTTGGGAATCTCTGATAGAGAACATAAACATCATGAAAGCAACAAAGTGTTTTAGAGGCTACTAAAAAAACTTAGAAATGGAGGAAACAGCACCATAATAAGAATCAAAACAGTGATATAAATATTGAAAATAAGGAAAACCGGATATTCAAAAATTAACTGCTTTAAGAAATTATTAAAAGAGATCACCAGTGACAAAACAACAATAGAAACTATTCAAGAGCAATCATAATATCAATAATATCAATAACACTATAGACAAAACAAGCCATTAGAAACACAAAATGTGGAAATACAGCTGGAGCAGATGATATTTGGCCTGAAATGATTAAATATGGAAGAACAAAAAGTTTTACAGTAGCTACATTTCATACTTCAAAAGGCAGAATCTCAGATGAGTGGGCTCTTGTACCAATTTATTAAAAAAGTGAAATATAGATGACCATTACAATTTTAGAGGAATTTGCCTATTGAGTGTTTCAGAAAAAGATTAAGAAAATTCACTGAAGAGAAAATGAATGGAGAACAATTTAGATTTAGACTATGCAAGAAATGTCAAGATCAGATTTTTACTTTATAAGAAATAATGGGAAACAATATTGAAACACACAGTTTTCATTGATTACATAAAAGCATTTAACAAAATTTTGAGAAATAAACTATGGGAAATTCTAAAGGAATATCACATTCCAAACCAACTATACAATGCTCTATTGAACATATCCCATAATAATGAAATAGCGATAAAGCAAAACGATACCATATCTACTTGGAAACCAATAAATAGAGGAATCCATCAAGGATGTCCTTTATAACCAATTATTTAACATATATATATATATATATATATATATATATATATATATATATGGACAATATTATCAAAAAATGGAGAGAAGTAAATATATGTGGCTTCCAAATTAATCAATATACAAAAATAGACACACTAGTCTTTGCTGATGATCAAATCATCTTTGGAAAGACTGAAGGCAAACTGCAGAAAGCAATCTATAACTTAAATAATATTATACAACAATATGGCCTAGAAATGTCATGAAAATAACCTTGTCAGAAGTAAAATAGTAATAAATAATAAAATAATTGAACAATTAATCATTTTATATACTTAGGCTGTAAACTATCTTATATAAATGAAATAGATATTGATTTTAAGATGATTAACTTTATAAAAATCACTGGAGTAATTAACATAACCTTTAAACCTAACTACGTACAGAAACAAACAAGACTTAGAATCTATAAAACAATAGCCAAACCTACAGTATTATATGGAAATGAGATATAGACCTTTGGAGAAAGAGATATACAGAGAATTCAGGCAGCAGAAATGTAATTCCTTAGAAAAACAGAAAAACTAACCCTATTAGATAAAAAAAGAAATAGTGAAATAATTAAAAATCTTAAAATTAATTCCGTAACAGACTCTATGATTAAATATAGGAAAAACTGGCTGGAACATATAGCAAGAATGCAGAAAGAAAGATTACCAAAAAAGATCTTAACATATAAGAATAGAGGAACAAGGAATGACCAAGAAGGAGGACTGAGTCCGGAACAGGCCACTTGGCCTAAACATGAATAGGAAGAAGGAATAATGGGTTTCCATAGCTCAGGCTATATGAATAAGCTACATACATTTTTGAAATTATGGATTCTACAACCGTCTTAAAATAACTCTTTTTATTATCCCGACATTTCGATCTTCATATCAAGATCATCATCTGGAGCATGCATAAATATACAAGACAAGCTGTGTTACATTTCAAACTGAAAGCTAGAGAAAAAATGATTTGATCACATGCTACTCACTGGCATGACCTCTAGTGAAAAAAAAAATAAAATAAAATAAAAAATTAAATCAAGCTAGATATAATTTATGATTACATGAATAAACATTCTTGCTTACAGATAGTTTTCCATCCAGTAATAGTGATGTTCTATTTCTATTCTTACAATTGTTATTTTCGATTTAAAAAATTATTTATAAATTACAACATGAATAAACATTCTTTCTTACAGATTTTTTCTTTAACAGTGATGTCCTATTTTTTAGTATTAAAGTTGTTATTTTAAATTTAGGATCCTGGAATTTTCTACAGTCCTATTTATAGTTGTTCTTTAGAGAGGAACTATTCGTGGGATGAATATATGCCTTCCATATGTATGGATTTTTAGACCATCATTATTGTTTAAATTGAGGTGATTGATAATGATCTCACAGGCTTCCTCAAATTTGCGTTCATACCATTTTTTGGTGTGATGTAGACAACTAGTGCTTTTCCAGTCAATTCTATGTAAGGTTTGAGCTCAAGGGCATGATCAGAAAGGCCAGCTTCACCATAATTATTATATTTGATGTGTCGTTTATGTTCTTTTTGTCTGATTGGAATTGTGCATCCTGTTTCTCCTATGTATGGTATGTTGCAGTAAATACGATATACTCCATGGTGGGCCAGCAGAGGGAGTGGATCTTTGGACGAGTTGAGTAAGTTTTTTTAATTTTACAGGAGGGTTAAAGGTGGCTTTGAGGTTGTATTTTTGTAGTACTCTGTTTATTTTGTCTGATGTCCCTTTAATGTAGGGAATGGTTATAGTTTTATTGTAGTGTTAAATAGTAAGGTTAAATAGTAAATTTCTATTGTTAAATAGTCAGTTTATTGTTAAATATACATTGATTTACTGTTTCTTGAATCTATCCTTTTTGCTTACTTAAAAGCTCACCCAATTTTAGTCCTACCAGCTGCTCTATTGTTATGTTGCTGCTTTCTCTATATTATATCTTGTTCTACCTCTATAATAACTCTCCTTCTAATCTACTGTCGTGCCCTTAAGATATTAATTCAGATTTATCTCCTCTTCGGATATTGGCAAAATTTATATTTTGCTGCACCAGCCAATATCCTATAACAGAAGAGACTCTTGTTCAGGGAAATATTTCTAAATTCTAAAGAGATACACACAGTTATTTTATCTCACGCTAGCACTGTGCAGATTCAGTTAGCAGTCATAGACCGAATCTCACTTAAGCAATTATATCTAAATTCCTTCCCACCAAAAAGGTTCTATTTTATAAGTGGTGGTTTGAATTCGTAATCAGGCATAAACTCGGGTATAAGGTACAAAACATGTTTATTGGAAAACATAAAACATTTACAGTTATGTAAGTTAAAATACTCAATGGAGCAAAATTCACTCTAAGTTAAGGGTTATACTAAATCACAATGAATCAGAGCAAGTTAAATCCTTCAATTATGAAAGGATAAGATTAGGTTTAAGCATAATACTACTACTATATAATTCCTTTCACAAGTTATTCACAGAATATGCATTGAACACTTTCATTAATACTCTATCAATAATTATCTTAATTCTAAATTTCGTTTAAGCAAGCCAAGCCATTCACAAATTACTGCCTATTAACAACTCTTCTTTGTTCCACAAGGGTCTAATTAATTCAGTCAAATTCTCACTAAAAGTGTTCTCTACAAGTGTCCTTTAGTTACAGTGCACACAAATTTCTTGTTCTTCTAAATGAATTTTAACATAGAACGAAAACTCTTACATTACCGGATCTTTTCAGATTTCATGCCGCCATCTCATGTAGGTCTGGATTACCTTACTGCATATTCTTCAGCCGTCTTTGCGCCTGGCGATGTATTACGCTTTTTCTTCTAATCGTTTCTGACTGTTGCGTGCTGTCTACCGCTCTGCAGGAAACTTTCTCCAATGGGACATTCTGCTAAGGCTCAATTCCACATATGCCGTTGTATAGCGATCAGCTCCGCTGAAAATCTTCAAGCATTCTCAAGAAAAGAACCTACCATCCGCCATTACCGTAGTCGACCCACCGCTCTCTCACGAATCCTCCGACCAACTCCCCTAAAACTCGAATCCAGCAACCAAAGTTCAAAAGGTCAAAAAGCCTCCTAAAACGGCGTGCTTTGTCTTTTATTCGCCCTATTCGGGCACCCTCTATTCGATGTGGTTTTCACCCATGAACCCCATCGTTCATGCCCCTTGGGTGATCCTACACTCTCCCTAACCTGTCAGGTTACATTATTCTAGGTAGCCGATCTGACGTCAATTTTCCGCATAGGTATAGCCTCCATCGCTACGCTCGACTCGTACAGATTATACGTGATTATTCCAGATTACTACTTATAATTTTTCTCAGAATTTCGCAATGCACTAGACAGCTTACTTGGGAATTACAAATAACCTAACAATAACTCTCACTATATGGCACACATGGACTACACATTATTACATAACATAAAATAATACTTCATAGTTATTAGCTGATGTGCAGATATCTCCTTAATTAGTAGTAGTTATCTTGTTAAATCCTGAATAAAGAATTTACTTGTAAAGCTCTCCATTCAGGATCTAACAGTAGTCTGGTTTGTCATTGTTTTTATTTTGGTCTTGTGGAGAATTTTGTTAATAGTGTTTTAGCTGTATCCATTTTTTTGAAAAGTATCGCTGATCACTTTAAATTCATCTTTCAGTGTCTGTTCACTGGAGCAGATCTTCAGAGTCCTGTTTTTTAGGGTACTGATGACACTAGTTTTTGTGTTGGGTGGTGGTGGTAGGAGTTTATGTGTCTATATTGGCCAGTATGCGTCGGTTTCTGGTAAACAGTGAAGGAAAGATTGCCCCATGGGAGACATGTCACAAGTGTATCTAGAAACAGCAGTGTGTTATGTTTTTCAATCTCAATTGTGAACTGTATACATTTGTGTTGCTTGTTTAGGTGGGTAAGGAATGTGTCTAGCAGCCATGAGACCAGATCGCGAAAACATCGTCAACGTATCTAAGCCAGACTTTGGGTTTTAAAGGAGAGGAACCTAAACCAAGATGTTCAAAATGTTCCATATAAAAGTTCGCAATAGGGGGGAATAATGGTGAGCCCATGGTTGTGCCTTCTTTTTGTAGGTAGAAAGCACTTTGCTATACAAAATAACCAGAATGTAATACATGTGCAAAGAGTGCCGTGATATCTGGAGGAAATTTGTTCTATAAACGAATGATTGTGTCATTGATTGGGACATTTGTAAAGAGGGCAGAGACGTCAAAACTGACTAATAGATCATCTTTTTCTAATGTAATGTCTTTGATGATGTTTATAAAGTGTTGTGTGTTTTTGATATAGGAGGGGGAATGACCTACTAACTCCTTGAGTATTGCCGCTAATTTTTTGGCTAAGTGATAAGTCGGGCTATCAATCCCTTTGACTATAGGCCTTAGCGATGGTGTGTTTTCTTTGTGAATTTTCGGTAGCCCGTAAATTCTCCGGGGACGAGCATAGTGTAAAATAGTTTTTTGACCATATCTTGGGGCCATGTGGTAATTGACTTAAGTAGAGTCTCTGTTTTCTTTTTTATTCTATTAGTTGGGTTATAGTTAACTAATTGGTATATGTTATTGTCCGAGACCAGCAGATTCATTTTAGGTTCCTCCCCTTTAAAACTCAAAGTCTGGAATAGATACATTGACGATGTTTTCACGATCTGGTCTCTTGGCCGCCAGACACTAGACACATTGCTTAGCCACCCAAACAAGCAACACAAACATATACAGTTCACAATTGAGATTGAAAAACATAACACACTGCCGTTTCTAGATACACTTGTCACACATCTCCCCTCGGACAATCTTTCCTTCACTGTTTGCCGGAAACCGACACATACTGGCCAATATATACCCATAAACTCCTACCACCACCCAACACAAAAACTAGGTGTCATCAATATCCTAAAAAACAGGGCTCTGAAGATCTGCTCCAGTGAACAAGCACTGAAAGATGAATTTAAAGTGATCAGCAATACTTTTCAAAAAAATGAATACAGCCAAAACACTATTAACAAAATTCTCCACAAGACCTCAATAAAAAACAAAGACAAACCAGACTAGAATACAACTATAACCATTCCCTACATTAAAGGGACATCAGACAAAATAAACCGAGTAACCTTTAAACCTCCTGCAAAATTAAAAAGCTTACTCAACTAGTCCAAAGACCCATTCCCTCCACTGGCCCAACCTGGAATATACCGTATTTACTGCACCTGCAACATACCATACATAGGAGAAACAGGATGCACAATTCTAATCAGACAAAAAGAACATAAACGACACGTCAAATATAATAATTATAGTGAAGCTGGCCTTTCTGATCATGCCCTGAATACCTTACATGGAATTGACTGGAAAAGCACTAGTTGTCTACATCACACCAAAACATGGTATGAACACAAATTTAAGGAAGCCTGTGAGATTCTTATCAACCACCCCAATTTGAACAATAATGATGGTCTATAAATCCCATACATATGGAAGGCATATATTCATCCCACGAATAATTCCTCTCTAAGAACAACTATAAATAGGATTGTAAAAAAATCCAGGATCCTAAATCTAAAATAACAACTTTAATACTAAAAAATAGGACATCACTGTTAAAGTGATGTCCTATTTTTTCTGTAAGAAAGAATGTTTATGAATGTTTCTGTAAGAAAGAATGTTTATTCATGTTGTAATTTATAAATAATTTTTTAAATCAAAAATAACAATTGTAATAACAGAAATAGGACATCACTTTTACTGGAATGAAAACTATCTGTAAGCAAGAATGCTTATTCATGTAATCATAAATTATATCTAGCTTGATGTAATTTTTTTAATTTTTTTTTTTTTCACTAGAGGTCATGCCAGTGAGTAGCATGTGATCAAATCATTGTTTCTCTAGCTTTCAGTTTGAAATGTAACACAGCTTGTCTTGTATATTTATGTATGCTCCAGATGATGATCTTGATATGAAGATCAAAACGTTGGGATAATAAAAAGAGTTATTTTAATATGGTTGTAGAATCCATAATTTCAAAAATGAATGCTGATCACTGTGTAACACTAAAAGAAAGGATAAGCTGCATAACTCAGATAAGAGTGGCAATGCACTGTGGTTGGAGGAACTTTGGTTCAAATCCAGCCAAGAATATGAGAAACTATTATAAGAGCTTTTCAACAGAAAGTGAGTTATTAAATCTCTTACAGAAGTGTCATGGTCAACTTGGATATTCCTAAAAAAGCAGACAAAATGGTAAGAAATCACACACAATGCAGACATAGTAGACTATGTAACTAGGATGATTCACTATCCTGCTATAGTATAATTTAGCCAAGTTAATATCAAGCCAAGTTATTTGGCCATAACAGGCCAATGAGACTTTAGCATGCTTCATGAGTTGTGAACAAATAATCAGGAATATAACAAGTTTTGTTGATCTTGAAAATGCATAAGATACCAAGAGAAAAACTGACATTCAGACCACTAAATTGTGTGCAAACAATCCTATACAGAATGACGAGCTTATATTTCTCATCTTTCACTTAACATATCAGATCAATTAACTGAGCTACCTATGAAAAAAATGTTAAGGTTTCTTGCATCCTAGATTGGACTTAAACTGATTTAGGCATGATTTTAGTCAACATGCAAGTGTCTATAGCCAGATGAGTTACAGAGGATCTCACAGCTTATAATTATACCTAACTGCTGCAAATCAGCAGTTAGAAGTGAAAGAAGAAGAAGAAGACGGTTTGATTTAAATCACAGGCAGAGATGCATGCCATCTCAACTGTTCTAACCTATATGAACCATAGTATAAAAAATAATGATATCAAACCTAATATCAACATAGCAGATATTAAGTTCTGTATGCAGGTGAATCTTCTTTCTTAAATAAATCTATTAAGCAATTAAGAGATTTTAGTCCAATTAAACAATTGCTATAATAAATTACTAAATATATGAAGAGCCAAAGGCTTCAATTCGGCGACCTATAACTTGTTTAAGTTAAGGGATATTACATCCCATATTGTTTCTTAGCCGAATAAGAAACTCAAAAGAGTTTCTTATTCAGCTAAGATTTTCTATATTTGGCATGAAACTCTTTTGAGTTTCTTATTCGGCTAAGAAACAATATGGGATGTAATATCCCTTAACTTAATTGATTAAGTTAAGGGATTGAATTAAGTTAAGGGAACGAATTGAAGCCTTTGGCTCTTCATATATTTAGTAATTTATTAGGACACCACTTGGCAATTCTCATAGAAGGGATGTAAGTTCTGTTCGCTACAAACTTGGTATTAATTCCCCAGCTATTGGAAAGTCGCAGATGTGGTCCCAGTGCATAAACCAGGTAAAGATCCACACCTGCCTGAAAGCTATCGACCCATCAGCCTAATCTCAAACTTAGGCAAAATTGCCGAAAAAATCATTCTCTCTAAACTCCAAGCCTCGGTAAATGAGTTAAATATCATTCCTAAGGAACAATTTGGCTTTAGACAACATCACAGTACTACTCAACAAATTCATAGGATAATTGAGTACATCACCACCGGTTACAATTCGGACCAGCACACTGGAGCAGTCTTCCTTGACATAGCGAAAACTTTTGATGAGATATGGCACTTGGGATTACTACACAAACTCATTTCAGCAGGCATACCATCAAGAAACCTCCAGAACAGACACATACAAGTCAAAATAAATGGTACAGTTTCAAGTCAGCGACGGATCTCTGGGGGAGTTCCCCAAGGTTCCCTACTGGCACCGATCTTATTCTTGATATATATGGCAGACATCTCACACAACCCAATGTCAGCCATCTTAGCACTTTATGCGGATGACACAGCAGTACTTGCCAGATCTCTACGACCACATCTTGTCACTAAAAAACTGCAAGAAAACCTACTAGAACAATGGTTCTCCAAATGGAGATTACAAGTGAATCCCCAAAAGAGTGTAGCGATACTTTTCACCAGAAGAATGGTAACTCCCATGGGGGACCTTTATCTATTCAACACCAAAATCCCCTGGCAAAGAGAAACAAAATATCTTGGAGTAATTCTGGACAAAAGATTAACGTTCAACTCACACATCAAACCTTATGCACAAAGGCATCTAAAACCATTGCACAACTTTACCCTCTAATAAATAGAAAAAGCAAACTAAATACCAGAATTAAAGTGCTCCTCTACCTGCTGACGATCCGCCCCATGATGACATATGCATCTCCAGCCTGGAGCCACACATTCAACACCAAAATCCTCAGGCTACAGAGAGTGCAAAATAGGTGTTTGCGCATGATATTGGATGCACATTGGTTTCTAAGGAACGTACAACTCCATAGAGATAAAAACATCCCTTACATCTACTCCTTCCTACTAACTACAGCAGAAAAATTCTTCTCAAAGATCTCTACACACCCCAACGATCTAGTTAAACAGGCAGCCATCTATGAAGAAACTGACCTCTTCAAATACAAGAGGCCAAAATCCATCCTAAATACTTGCAACAATGACTAATCTCCGTGCCCCCCCAGGGTGAGCTCTCAGCTCATAAATTTTTCCTTCAATTCATCCTCCCTATCAGACAACGGGGAATAAAAGCATGTTGCTTCACCCTTCTGGCCAATGATGTTATGTTATGTTGGTATTAATTAGGTCTACCTACTCACTGATGAGACCTCAATGAAGGTTGAAACCGGTCTGGGTAGTGACCTTCTCTCATAATGTAGAACAGTAATACAGCTCCTAGGAGCTAAGTTCACATTATGGGTAAATATCAAGAATAGTGATCGGAGCTTGCTCCACCTTTGCTATGAGTTGCTTCGGCTTTCACTACCTTAAGGGTCAGTTGCTGCTATCCAGGTATTTGCTTACGCTTGGAATCGCCGAACTTTATATAATTTCTATATTCGGCATGAAACTCTTTTGAGTTTCTTATTTGGCTAAGAAACAATATGGGATGTAATATCCCTTAACTTAAACAATTGCTATAATTTTTTTTATTGCAGGTTTTCATACAAAAAAAAAAAAAAAAAACTTAGCAACAAACCTACCAGATAACACATTTTAGCTATTTAGGCATGATTTTAGTTGTGATGGCTGATTAACCATCCCATCTTCTTGTTATGTGTTAGACTCAACAGTCCAAATAACTTGCCTTCATAGAAATCTTATATCTGCATAGTCTACTGTGTGTGAAAATTGCACAGATCCTCTAGTCAGTTTGTCTCCTGTGGGATGAAAAACTGTACTACCTCTATATGAGACCAACTAACTCATCTATAGTTGAATGGCCATTATAAAGATTCTTTACAGCTTTAATCCAGGGAAAAACCTGGATTCAAACCGAGGTTTTTGCCCCAGCCAAAAGGCATCATTACCAACTGAGCTAAGAAGGCTCTATCTAACTAAATATGGAAACAGATAACAGAAATAAATTAGATATGACAGGGAATCAGGTAAATAAATATATATATGAAACAAAAGAGAAATTAGTCAAAAACAACAAGTTAGCAATATACAAGCATTGTTTAAACCAATTTGACCATATGGATCTGAGAGGTAGGTAAAACTTGATCAAAGACTGGAAACTACATATATAAAATTTTGAGAATAATTATGTGAATGTACAGATGGCATCATAGCAGAACTCTATTAAAAATGAAGATATTAGTAAAAAATAACTTGATGTTACATATATTCAAGAATGTATACGCAGAACTAATCTAAGGTGGCATAGTCACATGAACAGAATGAGAGATGCTAATCTCTCATTCTGTTCTGTTCATATGGCATCATAGCAGAACTCTATTAGAAATGAAGATATTAGTAAAAAATAACTTGATGTTACATATATTCAAGAATATATACACAAAACTAATCTAAGGTGGTCTGTTCATCTGATGAATGTTTTTAGCAAAAAAACATGCATCAGAGGCATAAAAAAAAAAAAAAAGCAGGAATAAGACTCAGAGCATGAGAAAAACAAGATACAGATAGATTAAAGGACAGAAAAATAATAGCTGATTCTTTTCTGGCAAAAGAATAACCAATTCAGAAGAAAACTATTGATAAGACACTAGTAATGAAACTTTAATTGTCAGTATCTGATACAAGTAGCTCCCATTATATGTGGGGATTGAGTTCTCAAGAATTGCTGTGTATATTGAAAACACTTAAAAAGGGACAAGAGTACACAGTAATGTTTATGAGAACAATCTCCATACTAGGATACCACCACATTGGTCTCTTTCTGGCCAAAAGTGCAGTCTACATTGGCTAGAAATGGGATAGGTAGTCATAATGTTTTGGCTCATGAGTGTGTATATGTATATATTATTATTATTATTACATAATGCCTCGGGTCCAAAGACGCATCAAGGGAGGGGCACCTACTCTACAACTCTCCGTATCCACCAACTGCAACTACTTTCATCATCTACCAACACCATCTACAGCCGACCACCACCTCTAGTATTTTCACAGACAATCACAAACATCCATGCCCACGGCAGGATTCAAACCCACAGCCTTTTGGCTGGAGAGAGGATATACTAACCACTCGGCCAACCAGGCTGGCTATATATGAAACTAGTAGGACTGATTGGTAACTAGCGTAATATTGACAACTAATAAATCCCAGTTTTATATCAAAAATATTTGCAATTCTGAAACTGCTCAAAATTTAATCTCTTGTAATATTCAACTTAAAGAATAAAATATTTAATTTATATTAACTATTTAACATCATGCATAAAAAATAAATATAATTTATTAAGCTGCTGATGTTCTGATGGATCTCAAACCAGTCAACAATCAAGTAACAATTATTTAATTTAGTTCCTTGTGTTCTGTGGTGTTTTTTTTGTGCTCAATGATGGTGGTTTGAAATCCAGCAAAACATCAACTTAATAAATTATCATATTTATTTTTATTCTTATAATGTGAGTCAATATCATTAAATAGTTAATATGAATAATTGCTAACATAAGCTTTCTTACAGGTTTATATTTAATTATTACTCAAAAGTTACAAAGTTACTCACCTCACAGGACCATCACCCAGATGAAACTGAATCACACAACCAGATGTGCCTAATCTTTCAACAACTGCTGCCACAACAAGACCAATGGTACAATCAACAACCATATATTTTCCGCCAGACATTATGTTACAAGCTGTTAACATCTGTGCAAGGGAATCTATTCGTAAATTACTGAAAACAGAGCTAATATCAGCAGGATAAAATAATTTAAAATAAAATGTGTTATAAAAACACATTTTAAGATCCCAATGACAATCTCTCTGAATTATTTTAATTAGTTAATTACAGCCAAATATTTTTATAAGTATATGTAGGTATATGTAGCAATAAAAATTATTGCTACATATACATATACTATTACTATATATACCAATGAAGACAAAAAGATCAAAATAACATTCTAAAGATGTAATAGAATATTTCAATAAATCTCCTTTCCAAATTTATTCCATAATATTCTGGTAATATCAGTAATATAACTTCAAACATTAATCTCTTGCCTTTTTAATGCCAAAATGATAAGAACATCATGTTTAATTTTATAATTTTATTATTCTATTGTTTTTTTTTCCCATCTGAACTGTAAATATATCCTAAACAAGTAAATTTCTTACCTGTTATATAGATTGTTTACGAGTAGTTCACATAATTGCAATCTCTGAAACTTGTTTTTAAGCCACTGACAATTTCATTCTGAAGTGTATTAAAGGGTCAAAGCAAAATGACTTCTTTGCATAATATCTCAACCTAGCTAATGTTCAGCCCTCACTTTTCCCCCATTAGTTATATACTTAGATATTGAATGAATAAGGATGGGTTGATCATATTTGATCATTAAGCTGACCAATAATGAAAAATATTACCATATGGTTTTTCATTATTCTTATTATGCATAAGGAGATACTAAGGCAATCTGATGTGAAGTCAACAGTTTCTACATACAAGTAGACAAAGTGATGAAGACAAGGCAAACTTTTTATTGTTCATGCTTAGATGAAGAATTAAAACAAGAATATAATTTATAAATAAACTTGATGGCATCTGCAAATAGAAACTTTTTTTTTCTTATAAATCCCACTCATGCGAAATTTGTAAATCTTATGTATATAAATAAATATATATATTTCTTATTTCTTTGTTGTTGTTTTTTTAATGTATATCCTATGAAAGACTTAGCATACAGTACATCAGTTTTCAATACCATGGATGGGCTAATAATTCTGAAACCTTGCTCTCTGTGTATTAGTTCAGAATAATAATAATGACTACAATGAATTTCTCATATTTCTTTAAAGGGTTTCCTTTCCTGTTGATTTTAGAATAGTAATTGTTTCTAAAAGAATAAAAAGAGTCCTCCCCCAAGTTTTTCTTTATGTAAATTAGCATCCTCCTCATTATCCCCATGACCCAGGAGTAAGCAAAGTGGTCTATGTCGATCGCTGGAGGGGGGGGGGGGTCGATAACTGTCTAAGAATCAAAAGGGAGGTCAATAAACACCTAAAACGATTTTGAGTAACAATAGTAAATATGAAAGGGCAACTGGCTGAGCCAACGAGGGAGAAGCACACGCTCTCCCCGATGAAGACATCTAGAACAGAGACAATCAGGGCTAGTGCACATTTATCGCCCATAGCTATCAGAGTAGTATTCAGTGATCTGATAATTTAGAATTTACTGCGCAATTCTTTTTAAAGTTACAGTGCCCATAATGGCGGCCCCTGATAGTAAGAAGAAGTGAAGACAGTATTTGAAAGAGTATTTAAAATTTGGATTTATACCATCATTTACCAATGAAACAATGCCTATGTGCCTATTATGTGAAAAGACTTTCAGTAATGATGCCAAAAGATGAAAGATTATCTTGAAATGGTTCACTCTGATAAGAAAAACAAAGATCTTAATTTTAACTACTATTCAAACCCATCCTTCTCATTAACCATTCCAAGTAAATCAATAAAATGTAAGTAAATTTTTAACGTTCTTTATAAATTTCTTTAAATATGTCTTATTGAGAAGCAGTAATGAAGTAAAAGGGTGAAGAAATTATTATTTTTAAATTGAGAAATTTATTATTGATAACATTTACTCACTTATTTAACATGATGGGGGTTGATAAGGGATCAAGGATTCAATGAAGGGGTCAATGGTCTAAAAAGTTTGCTGACAGCTGCTATGACCCCCTTTCCTGATTTATAATAAGCCAATGTCATTTCATTATAGAAAAATAAATCTGATATAAATTATTTTGCAGAAATAAAAGAATATGAAAAAAAAGCAGTTGTGCTGCATAAGCTTCATATATTTGTTTTTCAACCAGCAGTTGCATTTTTGATAGAGAAGTATGTAACCATATAGGATTTATTAATTAACTGTAAGAAACTTTAATGCTTTTCAATTCATACAGGAATGAGTCCAGTCAAGTTTATTTCTGAATTATTTTTTTTTATTTAAGATTCTCTATCTGAAGATTGATTTGAAATGTTGATATGGTTTTAGTTACTCCTTCAATGAAGTGTGCTGAAACCTTTCATATAGAATGAATGATATATGCACGTAAACACAAGATATTTAATTAACCAAATATTTCGGTCTGGAAATAGCAGACCATCCTCAGTGGTATTACAAGAACAGTTTTAAAAAAAAATACAAGCTAGAATACTAACAATAGATCGTTAAAACTAGAACACGCCACGTGATGTTATATCACTAAGTATTAAGTATACAATGGAATATTTTGAAGTAGAGACATGATTGAAAAAAAAAAAAAAAATTAATGAGTAATCTTTCAAAACCTTTCATATAAAAAGTAAATTCATTCTAAAGAGATTAAAGATGTAGGAAAAACTTATTTAATCTATTCTGCTGTTAGTAGCAGGATTACATTAATTTTCATCCTGTGTAAATTCATGAAAATGAAAGTTCTATTGAAAACAGCAGACTAAAATCTCAGAATTTTGTCTCCAAAAAGGATAGCAGCTGTTTAGGTTACACAGTAAAAGAAGGCAATGTAGGGAAGGTGTATTTCTCACAGTTCCATAGTTTTTTATCCCTATATTCCTTTAATTACAGGAATATAGAATGGAAGGAGGAGATAGTGTACGGGAACAAGGAGAATGAGTTTGCTGAATTTCTGAGAGATAAATATCTTCTTATACAATTATAAACAAAAATGGATTGAACATGTAAACCGAATGGCCAACACCCGACATCCTAAACAAATCCTAAAATATAAGCCTACTGGAAAGTGAAGGCAGGGTAGATCTCAAAAAAGGATATTGGATGGATAATAAGACTGGAACAGACCAATATGGTCTATACCCTTAATTAGTGTTATGATAATAAATATCTTAATCAGCATGTGACTGAAGCGATTAAAGGCTTTAATGTTTTGGAGTTGGTGATAACTTCACAAGATGTAGTTGTTAATGAGGTATTAACACTGCTGCCCATTTGTGAGAATGATCATGAGATACTTGTTTTGGAAGTGGTGAAACGTGAAAAGGTTACTGCCAAAAAATGGATATATGTGGAAGTATATGGCGGATGATTATGGGAAGCTCTGTAGTCAATTAACATCAACATGTTGGCTAGATGAGCTGTGCAGAAAAAATCTTGACAGTGCATGGAAATTCATAAGGCAGTATCTGAACACAAGCAATGTATAACTACATAACAAGGGTTAAGTGAGGAAACAGAGGAGTGAAACAGATGAAGAGTGAAATCAAGCAAGATATGTTAAAAAAGATAATGCCATAAAGGAGGTACAAGACCATACAGTTGGTGACTGGATCCATGAAGAGTATAAAGTGCAGAATAGGAAGATGACAAGCATGGTAAAGAAAGGAAAGGTACAGTATGAGAGGAGATTGGAAGGCCAAAGTCAATTCAAGGGAATTTTTCTGCTATATGGCAAGCAAGAGAAAGAATAATTATGGTAGACTGACATTGGTGGATAGTCATGGCAGAGTGACTGTTGTAAAGGATATACTGGAATCATTGAACAGCCACTTTATCAGTGTATATCACACAGGTGTAAATGATGTTATGAAATATATAAAAAGAAGGCAAGTATTAGACAAATTGGAAGTGAAAGAATCAGAGGTATATCAGGTGTTTTAACATTTAACACAATATCTATCATATCTTGCCTTGAACTCATTCACGGTCGTAGCACCCACAACAGACTCTGGAAGCTTATTCCACTCATTCACAACTCTCCAAGTAAAAAACCTAGCTCTAACACCCTTGTCAACCACGCTCTTGCCCAGCTTCCATGCATGGCCCCTAGTCCTCCCACCACCAGTCATATTTTCAAAAATATCTTCTGGATCAATCTTATAAAAACCCTTCAGTAATTTGAATGTCTCAATCATATCACCCCTCCTTCGCCTATCGTCCAATTTCTGCAACCCACAAATCCTCAACCTATTCTCATAAGGTTCATTCCACAGACCTGCTATCATCTTGGTCACTCGTCTCTGGAGCCTCTCCACTTCCTCCCCATCACGAAGAAACCCTGGTGCCCATAACTGGGCACAGAAGTCCAGATGGGGTCTTATCAAGGCTCGATACAGAGGAACAACAACTTGTTTGTCTCTGCATGTTAAGTATTTTTCATAAGCCAAGTGATTTGGTGAGCTGTTTTAGTCACTTTTGCAATGTGCCTCCTAAACTTCAACTCCCTATACACCAGCACTCCCAAATCCCTGGCCTCATCAATCTCCTGGAGTATGGTTCCACCAATGCGATATACTGCTGCTGTTCTTTTCACCCCAAAGTGCATAACCTTACACTTTGCCACATTAAATTGACATCCGTTTTTCCTAGCCCAGTCCTCCAAACTATCCAAATCATCCTGTAAAATTTTGACATCCTGTGCACTCACAATTTCTTTACCCAACTTTGCATCATCAGCAAACAAGTGAACACTTCCTCTCAAATCCTTTCCAATATCATTGATGAACAAATTGAAAAGCAGTGGTCCAAGAACAGAGCCCTGTGGCACTCCACTAGTCACAAGACGTCTTTTTGACTCCACTCCTGAATAAACCACTCTCTGGTATCTCTCCTTCAACCACCCTCCTATCCATCTTACCAACCCTATATCTATCCCCATCTGCTCCAGTTTACTGATTAGGGTTCCATGTGGTATCCTGTCAAAGGCCTTGGCAAGGTCCAGTAGTATCACTGTAAACCCATTACCCTTATCCAGTTCAGCCGTCACTGTTATAAAACGTGAGCAAGTTACTGAGGCATGATCTACCCTTCACAAAACCATGTTGTCCCCCATACAATATCCCATTTTCATCAATCCAATCCTGTATTCTATTCTTGACTAATTTCTCTAAGACCTTGACAATGATTCCTGATATGCTAATCGGTCGGTAATTTACAACA
The DNA here is from genome assembly GCF_054136105.1 of Typopeltis vanoorti. Lineage (NCBI taxonomy): Eukaryota > Metazoa > Arthropoda > Arachnida > Uropygi > Thelyphonidae > Typopeltis > Typopeltis vanoorti. The sequence continues at coordinate 44,563,690 of NC_143558.1, read as the reverse complement.
GCAGTCTTGGAACCACCTTTATGCAGTGGACTATTTTCCCCTCCTTCCACCCGCTCGGGACTAACTCAGACCCGAGACTCAAATTAAACAAAATGGTCAAGGGTACTGACAATTCTTTAGCTGCTTCTCGTACTACACGAGCTGGTATACCATCCAATCACACAGATGTATTGACATTGAGGTTATGCAATAGACTACTCACCTCCGCTTCGTTCACCACAATTCCCGTATAATCTACTGGTTTATTCGTTTCTGCAATGTCACCACCTGGATGATATATTCTTGCAAAGTGCTCACTCAGTAACTCAGCTATCTCAACTGATTCAGTTACCTCCCTACCATCGGCATTCTTTAAAATCATTCTGCCATGTACATTTTTCCTTTTACTTGCTACATATCTAAAAAACTGTTTAGGATTCTCTTTAGCCTGCATGGCCAATGTTCTTTCATAATCCTTTTTTGCTTTTCTTACCACACTCATCACCCTTCTGGCCTGCGCTTTATACCGTTCATGTGCCTGCCGGTCACCTTTCTCCTTAAATTCCCTCCATAGTTGTTTCTTTTTTTGCAGCTCAAGCTTAATGGTGTTATTCATCCATTTAACCCCTACTTGATTTATTATTCGAACTCTAGGTATACAGTCAGCCATTGCTTTATGCAAGCACTTCTTAACTACCTCCCATGCACTATCAACTTCTAGTCCTTGCAGTTGTACATGCCATGGCACTGAGCCAATATTGAAAAAAAAATGCCATCTAGAGAGTGGTGTAGCTAGAGCTTTTGCTGTCCCTCTCAATACACACCAAAAATACTACCAAAAGTCAAAACGACGTATAGGGAAATAAATTAAAACACTATGTTTATTTTTGAAGTAAAACTTTAATTTCAACATTCTAAAATGTTATATTCCTAGCTTTTCTGTTAGCAAAATCATCGATGGTCATCCAAATTCTCTATTCTCTTAATGATCTGTGTGAGAATGTGAAAGATTTATTTATCACACCAAACACGACATCATTGCTACAAGCTATGGATATGGGCATCATTGCAACTTTCAAAGCCTATTTTCTTAAAAAGACATTCTCAAAGGCAGTAGAAACAACAATGGGAGAAAATGTGATTATGCTCCAAGAATTTTGAATAAAATTAACATTAAACACGCAATTGAAAACATTTGTGAATCTCTCCTAAAAGAGTACCATATAAAACGAACTATTAATACAGTAATCGATCATGAACGAATTGTACTTTTTATCATTGATTATTATATTTGAATAATGCTATTTATATATACGAGGTAACATCGAGGGATTAATTAACCACATTAATCGAAGGATACCTGTAATGTGATCTGAAGAAGATAATAGATATTGCTACTTACATAGTTAAGTGATACTGATTTAAGTTGTACGTATTTGTATTGTCTATACTAAATATTTTTTTTTTGTTATAAAGGTGGCTGAAGACTTGATCACTTAATGAGTTAAATTGTTAATAGGTTAATTAAATGGATGAGTTATACAGGGTGTTCGGGATAAATTTGACATATTTATAATTAATTATATTTTTCCGTAAGTTACATGTATTAACACACACTTCTCTTCATTTAAAAGTTTGGACCCTTCTTCATTCATATACAAGATGTCAGAAAGGATGGATAGCTGGAACCCACCTGAATCATGGAAGAGAATAACTTGTATCATGATGATTCGTGCCCGCCATCAAAATAAGGATATTACGACTGCTGCCCAATGCTCCCTGAATACAGTAAAAACAATCAGGCATGAACTAGAGACTTGCAATGGTGACTACGAGGATGTAGCAAGAAGAAAGATCCCTAGCAGACGATCTGATTGCGTTCGTACAGCAGAATTCCTCGCAAATCTGCAGGAACAGGTGTTGAAGAACCCTGGCATTGGAATTCGGGCTTTGTTCGTGGAGTTGCTAACTGTAGTCAAGCCCTGGATAACAAGGGTAGCCAATGGTAGGCCGTATGTATGGCAGCAGGATTCGGCCCCTTGCCACACCTCTGGGAAAAGTCAAAAATGGTTGTCTGAAAATTTCTACGACTTCACCAGTCCAAATGTTTGGCCTCCAAACTCCCCAGACCTTAACCCCATGGATTATTTTGTATGGGGCGCAGTTGAAAAAGACACCAATCGCACTTCCAGTAATACAAAAGCCCAGTTAATGGATAAAATTAAAACAGTTTTTGCGGCCCTTCCCAGGGAGACTGTAGCATCAGCTTGTTCGAGGTTCCGAAGCAGAATTGAAGCTGTGATCGATGCTAATGGTGGTTATTTTGAGTAAATCTTGTTGATAGTATTGTAATTAACTCTGCCTGTAATGTTTTTTTGTCAATTCATTAAATTTAATAGATACAAAGAAGATTTTCTTTTTCCTTACGAAACTGTCAAATTTATCCCGAACACCCTGTATATATGATATCCTGGGATGTAAACTTGTGTGTAATCGTTTAGGGCAAATCACATTTACTTTCAGATTTTTGTATGCACCAAGAGAAAGTAAATTCCTAACATTTTACCCTCAGGCCTTTCTAAAATAATGGAGGTCATCAAGAGTTGACTTTACCATCTGAAGACCTGCCAGTTAATGACTACCACTATGGATTCTGCCTTTCTAGGATATACAGCAGATCTCATAGACTATATTACTCGCCTCTGGTCATATGCAAACTGGCATCTTATTGTTTAGCTTCCACTCTCTGTAATTGAGCAGCCAGTTTTCTTTCTGGTTTTTTACTGTGTCATGGTGGATATCTCCTCTCTTTCAGACATCATTTCAAAGTACCACATGATTTTGTATACCTTCACCTATTCTCTTTCCCCTATACATAAATTATCTCTCATTGACCTCAAACCCTAGCTACAGTTTTGCTTGCGATAGTACATTCTATTTCTCCTGCTCATCTAACAATCCCTGCAGTGCTGAACCATCACATACCTCAAGCTTTTTTGGAAATAAATGCCTTAAACACAATATATATATATATATATATATATATATATATATATATATATACCATTTGCCAATAGAGTGAAGACAACCTACTCACCTTCAGTGTTACCAAAACACACTGTTCTACCTTCTTTCTCAGAAAAAAAAAAATAATAATAATAATTACAATTTCATCATTGTCTTCCTATCCAGGTTCTAGGCCACGTGGGGTGTTCTGGACTCAGTCCATCTTCTTCTTGGTCATCCCCTATTTCTTGTTCCTGTAGGATTATATGTTAAGATCTTTTTTGGTAATCTTTCTCTCTGCATTCTTGCTATATGGTCTAGTCAATTTTTCCTATATTTAATGTTATGGGATTAATTTTGAGATTTTTAATTATTTCACTATTTCTTTTTTTTTTTTTTTTAATCTAATCAAGGGGTGCTTAATGGTCAAAGCTGTATAAATGAGAGGAGACCTCCACATAGCCTTTAAAGGAATGAGGAGAACCGACCAGGGCTTCTGACCTAATGTCCAATCCTCACCTTCTCGTGGTGCACCCTGTTGGGTATCTACCTGGATACTGAACGAACGAGGATGGACAGGCAATTTGGGATTTAGCCGACCAAACTGTATTCTTATTGGCTTAAACCAATATACAAAATGATGGTACAACATGACAATATTTCAGCATTGCTCGGTCATCGCCTGGTTAAACAAGGCTCCCCGTTGTTTCCACCAGGGAACCAGGGCGAACAGCGAAAAGTCAGCTACTGGAACAGATCTGAAAGCACACCCCAACTCAACATCACCAGAGTTAAAGATCGGTACTATCAACATAAGAAGCCTGAATGGCAAAGAAATGGAGCTAGCTGAGGAATTAGATAAATACCGGATCGACATAATAGGAGTGACTGAAACAAAAAAAGACAAAAACTGGTGAGATTTTTCTGTGCAATAAATACAAAATGTTATATTCAGGAAATGACAATCAAGGAGAAGAAGGAGTAGCCATAGTATTCAACAGTAAATATGAGACTAATCTTCTTGAATGGCAGGCAGTCTCAAGTAGACTGATGTGGGGCAAATATGAGAATGGAGAACTAGACAATGAGACTTATTTGTGCCTATGGTACCACAGAAGGTTCTACTAAGGTAGAAGTGGAGGAATTTTTTGATACTTTAGAAAAAGCAACTGACACAATGAAAAAGGAAAAGTTGGTCCTTGTTGGCGATCTAAATAGAGTATGAAATGATCGTCAGACATACAAAAATATATTGAGAAAATTTGGAGAAAAGAGCAAAGCTAATAATAATAATGGCAAATACCTGTTGGATTTCTGCTCAGGGCATGGACTGGTTATTATCAACACCATGTTCCAACATAAAAATGTGCACAAATTCACATGGAGAGAGGAGGCAAGGAATAAGAAAAGTCTCATTGACTATGTTATTGTTGATAGTGATGTTTATTCCATGGTGCAGAACACCAGAGTGTACAGAGGATTTGAAATTGGAAATGATCACTATTTAGTCTTGAGCAGGATAAAATTGAATTTCATATTGAAAAGAATAACATGTAAGAAAGTTTTAAAGCAAATAAAAGTTGAGCAGTTCTCAGATGTGAATTGTAGACTAAAATAAACAAAAATTATTGAAGAAAAAATGAAAGAGTTTGAGAACAGTAACCAAACCTTGGAGATTCAGTGGCAAGCCTTTAAGAAAAACCCTGATTGATTCAGCCAGAGAGGCATGTGGTGAGGTAGTCTGTAAAGATAGAAAAATCAGAACTCCATGGTGGACACAGGAAGTTAAAGAGGCAGTGAAGGAAAAGAAGAAAGCATATCAGAAGTTACTGGCAAATAAGTCAGCTTTTGCTGTTAGAGAATACAGAGACAAATGTAAGAAAGCGAAACACTGTGTAAAACTAGCTAAACAAAAGTCATGGGAGGACTTTGGCAAAAACATGGAAAATAAATATAAAGAAGGTGGTAAGATATTCTGGAGGTTGTTGAAGAAGCTTAGAAATGGAGGAAAGAGTGTTGTAAAAGGAGTTAGAGATGATAAAGGTGACATGAAAATTGGAAAAAAAAAGATATCCTTGAAGTATGGAGAAATTACTTTGAAAAATTGCTAAATGAAACAAGCAGTGATAGCATAGTGGTAAAAAACACTCAACAGGCATATATATTTAGGAATACATATCCATACTTGAAGTAGAAGAAGCCATCAAAGGTTTGAAATGTGGAAAGGCAGCAGGAGTAGATGATATTCGACCAGAAATGCTGAAGTATGGTGGTATAAAAGTCTTACAGTGCTTGCACTGCATGGTTCAAAAAGCCTGGACAGAGGGACGAATTCCTGATGATTGGAGTAGAGCTCTAATGGTACCAATATATAAAAAGGGAAATATAACTGAATGTGAGAATTATAGAGCTATTTCCCTACTGAGTGTTCCTGGCAAGATCTATGCAAGTATACTTGAGAAATGGTTGGGAAGAATTGTGGAAGAAAAGCTGGATTCAGGCCAAATAGAGGCAGTCAGGATCAGATCTTCATTTTACGACAAATAGTTGAGAAAGCATTGGAATATAATAAAGATCTGTATTTAAGTTTTGTCGATCTGGAAAAGGCATATGACAAGGTGCCAACAGAAAACTATTCAATATGCTACAGTTATATGATATCAATGGGGCATTATATCAAGCAATACTTAGTCTTTATTTATTTGAGTTGTAAGTCAACAGTTAGAATTGAAGGGAGTACAGGAAGATTTAATGTTAAATCTGGTGTGAGACAAGGATGTACACTATCCCCTCTGTTATTCATATGGATCACTTTATGAAGGAAAGTGGTATTAAACATGATATAAGAATTGGAGATGTTAATATCAGCTCTTTGCTTTATGCAGACGATGTTATACTTCTAAATAAATCCACTACAAGTTTGCAAGATTCCCTGCCTAAATTGAATAACTGTTGTAATAGATATGGAATGAAGGGCAGAATTAAAAAGACAAAGACAATGAAAATAGGTAGAATTGTTGAAAATGTCAACTGTGTTGTGTACAGGGAACCTGTGGAACAAGTAAAACATTTCAGCTACTTAGGCACGATTTTTAGTGAAGATGGCAAATTAAATATGGAAATAGACAACAGAATCAACAAAGCTGGTATGGCAGGAAGTCAATTGAATAAATTCATATGGAATAAGAGAGAAATTAGTCATAACACTAAATTAGCTGTATACAAGACACAGTTCAAACCAGTTTTAACTTATGAATCTGAGAGCTGGGTCAGAAGTAAAACACTTGACCACAGACTAAAGCCCACAGATATGAGAGTCCTGAGAAAGATTAGAGGTGTGAACAGATGGCATCAATGGCAATACCATATTAAAAACGAATATATTAGGAAAGAACGTGATATTGTCAGCATCCAGGACTGCATTAGCAGAGCTAATCTTAGGTGGTATGGTCACTTAAACAGAATGGGCGAGGAAAGGTTAGCAAAACAAATGTTCTGTGCCAGGTTGGCAGGAAAACGACCCAGAGGAAGACCAAGATATAGGTGGATTGATACGGTACAAAGTGTCTTAGACGATAGAAATATAAGATCTGATAATGTTGGAGTCTTGATAAGTAACAGACTGATTTGGAGGAAAATTGTAGATAGGAAGTTAGTAATGAGTAAATTTTTCATGTAGTACTATCATATCCTGTACACCCCTTGAGGGTACATGTCAGGAATTTGATAATGATAAAGTGAGTTTTTCTGTTTACCTAATTTCATTTCTGCTCCGTGAATTCTCTGTATATCCCCTTCTCCAAAGGTTCAGATCTCACTTCCATATAATAGTAAGTTTGGCTATTGTTTTGTATACTCTGAATCTTGTGTTTCTGTACATAGTTTTTGGTTTAAAAGTTCTGTTAATTACTCCAGTAATTTTTATAAAGTTTGACATCTTAAAATCAATATCTGCTTCATTTATGTAAGACAGTTTACATCCTTGGTTTGAAATTATTAACTTGCTCAATTATTATTTTATTATTTATTACTATTTTGCTTTTGACAGTGTTATTTCCATAAAAAGCCATGACATTAGTTTTCTCTGTTGACAGTTCTAGGCCATATTGTTGTATAATATTATTTATTTTATAAATTGATTTCTGCAGTTCGTCTTCAATCTTTCCAAAGATGATCTGGTCATCAGCAAAGAGTAGTATGTTTAGTTTTGTATGTCGATTGATTTGGAAGCCACATGTATTTACTTCTCTCCATTTTTTGATAATATTGTCCATATATATGTTGAATAATATAGATGATAAAGGACAGCCTTGACGGACTCCTCTATTTATTGATTTTTCCAAGTGGATATGATATCATTTTGCCTTATTGCTATTTCATTATTATGGTATACGTTTAATAGGGCACTGTATAGTTGGTTTGGAATGTGCTATTCCTTTAGGGTTTCCCATAGTTTATTTCTCAGAATTTTGTCAAATGTTTTTATATAATTGATGAAAGCTATATGTGTTTAAGTATTGTATTCTCTATGTTTTTCTATAATTATTTTTAAGATAAAAGTCGAGTCTATATACCTGATCTTCCCTTTCGGAATCCATTCTGTTCTTCTCCCAACTGTGATTCTATATGGGATAATAATTTGTTTGTTAACATTTTTGCATAAATTTTGTATCCTGTATTGAGGAGGCTGATGCCATGATAGTTATTGCAACCTGTTTTTAGATATTTTTTATAAAGTGATATCACTAGAGCTCTACCCCAGCTTTTTGGGGATTTTCCATCTTTGTATATTTGGTTTATAAATTTTAGAAATCTGATGTTAAAATTCTTTACCTGCAAATTTAATAAGTACTGTGTTTATTTTATCTTCTCTGGTGACTTGCCTGTTCTGCTTTGTTTGAGGTTTTATTGATGTTATATTTCGGGGAAGAATCCTGTATCAAGGAGTTATCATACCATAGCTTCTGGAAATACTCCTGCCAAGTTTATAGTTCGATTATATTGAATTTTATTCTTTCTTTTAAATCATTATTCATTTGTTTGAAGATTCTATATGTACTAGATCTTTTTGATGTGCAGTCCCATTCTAATTTTGCTATAAAATTTTCATAAGTTTCTCTATTTATTTTTTTCTATATACTCTCTTTGCTATTGCTCTATTCCTTTTATATTCAATGAGTGATTCATCTGTCTTTAAATTCAGCCATTGTTTATATGCGGTCTTTTTTTCTTCAATTATCAGTTTGATCTTTTCGTCCCATTGTCTTTGCGCTCTGCATCTTATCCATTTCCTTTTTTGTTCCCAAACTCTCTCTTGCAGCATTTTCTAATATATATATATATTTGATGTTTGACCATTCTTCCTCCACTGTCCTGCTTTCCTCGAATTTGCTCAACCAATCCCCAATTCTATTCTGATACAGGCCGCTAATATTCTCATTGTCTAAGATTTTAATTTTATATAGTTCTGTATTTCTATTTTCTTTTGATTTTTTTCCCTCCCTCCCATCTTGGTTTCCATTTAATTTTCCCTACCAGTAAGTAATGGTCTGACTCTGCTCCTCTATATACTCTGGTGTCTAAGATCATATTTGATAATTTCATATTAACTATTATATAATCTATAATGCTTTTTGTATTTCTTGCCTGCCAGGTAAATCTCTGAATATCTTTATGTTTAAAGTAGGTAATTCTTATTCTATAATTGTTGTATAGGATGAATGCTGTTAATCTCTTCCCATTATTATATGTTGGTTCACTTATCAGTCCTATGTTAGGTTTATGTGCTGTATTACCAGTTCTTGCATTTAGGTCACCCATTATTATAACATAAATCAGAAAGGTTTATTTGATCTATAATCTTTGTAGTTCTTGATAAAAAAAATCTCTGATTCTTCTTCTTTTCCCTCTTCTAGGGCATAAGTGGTGCCTATTATTGTTAGATATCCTCTATATATCTTTAGTCTTGTCTCTATGATTCTATCATTCCAGTAGTTGTAATGTATAATATTTCTTTTAAAAGATTTCAATGTACCTTTCCCTTATCTTTGATAATACTCTGCACACCAGCCAAGATCAGATTTCTCTTGTGCAACACTGACTTCTAACCTTTTCTGGAACAACAACATCACATTCATAATAATCTCCTCAATTTCCCAAAAACTTGGCATCCTTTTCTGTTCAATATTTTACTTTTAATTCATTTTCTGTACAAAAATCCCAACTCCCTCCATTTCATTATTCCAGAAGACAGGGCAATTCAAATGCGTGAGAAAGGAATTGATGATCCTTTTCTTCGGCCGCTATCTCATACCCTCAATATAAAAAGAAAATTGTGACATATGTATCTTAAATGCATGACATGTTATGTGTAGTAGATATAGGCATTTATGACAACAGGATATAGTTGTTGTCATAAATGTTTAATATCATAGTGCTGCTGTACAATGGAAGCGAATGGGATGTGCCAACTATACATACTATTGCTGTTCTAAGCACAGCCATGTATATTTTGTATTTTAGTATAATTACATATTTTTAAATGTTAAATGAAGACATATCAAATGGTGTAGTATCAGTCTCACTTTCATCATAATTATTGCAGGAATACTACTATTATCAGAATTATTTACTTATTTTTCATTTGTCGTGTATGTTTTCAGATGTAAAATCATCTGAAAATATATATAGCACTTCTCTAGAATGCATTTGGAAGACCAGCAGAACACGCACCCACTGGTTATAAAAGACTTGGGAATGTTTATCTGAAATAAAAGCATAAAAGTTTTTCTATTCATTGTCAGTCAATCTGATAGAGCAGTAAAAAACTTTTGCTGCTCAAAAATTGAATTTTTCATCATACAAATGATTCGAGAACATAAGAAGAAATAGTCACGGACATGATGTACATTCACACTCATCTGAAGTGGACTGAGTGCACAACATCAACTGTGTGCAGTTGAAGAAGCTGGGTAGAGAAAGGGAGCAGGGAACTCAAAAAAGGTAAAAATGAATTTTGGAGATAACCTGAATATCTGAATCTGAGGATAGCCCAAGGAGCACACATAACACTTGGATACCTACTTCCTATAAAATACCAATCAACAGAACACAAAATTTTAACCAGTTTTTAATCTCATTCAGCGTAATCATAATCTGCGCTGAAGCTCTTCATTTGCATCTTAACCATTATAATACAAGCAATGAACTATAAAAGAAATAAATCTCTCTCTCATCCCTGATTTGTTACCATGTTCATGCTCACAATACACAGCATTAGACACATTCTAGCATGCATGTATTAAGTAAAAAATTATTATATGCAAAATCAATATATCAGGTTTTCATGTAACATTTAACAGGTTAAAATATGGTTTTAAAAAACTTTTCCATTGTGATTTTTTTTTTCTGGTTAACTAACTTAAGCCCACATGAAAAAAAAAAAAAAAAAAGAAAAGAAAAAAAAACACTAGATAAAGAGAGCAACAGAATGACCATTATAATACAAGCAATGAACTATAAAAGAAATAAATCTTAACCATTATAATACAAGCAATGAACTATAAAAGAAATAAATCTCTCTCTCATCCCTGATTTGTTACCATGTTCATGCTCACAATACACAGCATTAGACACATTCTAGCATGCATGTATTAAGTAAAAAATTATTATATGCAAAATCAATATATCAGGTTTTCATGTAACATTTAACAGGTTAAAATATGGTTTTAAAAAACTTTTCCATTGTGATTTTTTTTTTCTGGTTAACTAACTTAAGCCCACATGAAAAAAAAAAAAAAAAGAAAAGAAAAAAAAACACTAGATAAAGAGAGCAACAGAATGAAGACAAAGTCCTCATACATACAACTTCTCATGTGATTAGTTCAAAACCAACTACATGTGGTAATATTTAATTGCATAACACTTAAAAATTGCAAACTGTTTCTTAAGTTTCTATTGCAAATTTGTCCAGTTGATTGCAAAATGATTATTTGCATATATTATTTGCTATATTTTCTAACACATTTTGTAATCGTTAATTAAACTGTTTTGTCTAAAAATATTTTTTCTTTCTTTCTGTTTTTTTTTCCCAGAAATTTTCAAAAGTTTTCAGTTAGTTGGTTCTTGACAATGTCACCTACCCATAGACATAAATAATGTACATGAAACATAATATGGTATAATGTGTACATATCAGTGTTCCCATATTATGTGATGTGCATATTGAAACGGTAGCTGCTTTATATTTATCCCACACACAAGAGGTACAAGAACCTACAGCACATCAGTGCCATGTGTGAGGTGCAGATAAGGGTTGAGAAAGAAAGAAACCTATTAACATTCTTCTTAAAGAGTAGTAGGTTGAAATTCACTGCTCCAGTGAACTGGCAAACCTGTAGTATCTGTAGAAGAGACACAGAGCTGAAACATTGAATCTTTTTTAAGGACGTTTTAGAAGATTTGTAGTGTGTGTAGCTTACTGTTTGTTGGACTTCCTTGAATCAAGAACACTTTAATTCATAATTGAAAACATATTTTAAACATGTATTTTTTACTCAGTGGTATTACAAAAATGACTTAACTGTTAGAGAACAAGTCACTATTTAAGAGCTGCCAGTAAGCTGTCGCAAAATAAAATAATAACTGTATTTTTAAGGAAATTACAATGTAGACTAATATTAACTAAAATAAATTTAATTAATACTTCCAATATTTTGGAAAAGTTAAATTGTCATCATCAGGGAAATATAATAAAATATGTGCAAGCAGGCACTACACTAAATAATGAAGGTAAAGCATCTCAACTGAGAGTAGCCCTAAAGTCCTAAATAGTGTCCCCTAGTGGGCTAAATTGGCATCCTTGACTGTACAGAGGATGAGAGCTTCCCAAATTTGTTGAGGTGAGGGTAGTTTCTTAAGGCAGATGCAGATTCAAGGAAAAAGTCTTTTGTATTTATATTATTAATATTTAGTTAACATTAGTCTACATTGTAATTTCTTTCAAAATACAGTTATGAATAGCCAATGTATAAGCTTCACCACCAGATTTACTATTATGATCCATGGAGATTCCATAGCATGCAATGCCCATAATTATGGTGAGCTAAAATTGAAGTTTTCTAGGCAACTGAATAGATTAATTAGCCTTTCTAAAACTCTGCCAGGATAGTAGCATCATCCCTGATTATATTAAATCGAAACACCAGTTTAATTCACAAAAGTTCTCTGCATATACAGATGCACTAGCTTCGCCCTTTTATGAACAGATTAGAACTACTCATATTCTATTTGCTGACGATAACAAAGCTATTCATGTGCTATACGATAAGCTAAGTGCAGCGCTGAATGCTGACCTTTGGATGATTCTTTCAGATGTCTCTAATGCAGGGGTCGGCAACCTTTTCAGGATTTCGGGTCACATTCAACTTTTATTTTTAATAATCGGGCCGCAAGTGTTTAAGAGAAAATAATGAGTGAAAAAAATACTTAAGTTATCAATTTTTATTATATCAATTTTAAAAAAACACAGAAATATTTAAAATACGAGATATGAAACAAGCATGAAAATGAAACTCAAACAAAATGAAAATTATTATCACATAAAAACAAAGTAATAGAGTATCTGGCAGAAAACGAACATGTCTTATATAGAAAAAACTGTTACATAAGGAAATTTAAAGAAGCTGCAAACATGCTTAGAATTCCAACACAATGCAATAAAAACCAAGGCTTAATTCTACACCAAGTTTGGTCAGCTTTGATAAAAAATATACCTCAGTCAGACCTCAGACATTATGATTGTAAACAACAGAACGTGGCATCATCCAGCATTGTTTAAACTTAGCACTGCTTTGAATCTGCATTCTGATTTTTTAATTTTATAAACAGTCAGACAGCTACAACTGTATAGTATGAACTATTAATTTCTCTTTTTTGGGATTTAGCCGACCAAATTGTATTCTTATTGGTTAAACCAGAATAAAAAATGATGGTACAACATGACAAAATTTTATGCCGGCTGGGGCATCATCCGGTTAAACAAGGTCCCCGTTGTTTTTGCCAGGGAACCAGATTGAACAGCGAAAAGTCAGCTAATGGAACAAATCTGAAAACAAACCCCAACTCAACATCACCAGAGTTAAAGATCGGTACTATCAACGTAAGAAGCCTGAATGGCAAAGAAATGGAGCTAGCTGAGGAATTAGATAAGTACCAGATCAACATAATAGGGGTGACTGAAACAAAAAAGACAAAAACTGGTGAGATCTTTCTGAGCAATAAATACAAAATGTTATATTCAGGCAATCACAATCAAGGAAAAGAAGGAGTAGCCATAGTATTCAACACAAAATACGAGGCTAATCTTCTTGAATGGCAGTCAGTCTCAAATAGAGTAATGTGGGCAAATATGAGAATGGGGAACTGGACAATGAGACTTATTTGTGCCTATGGTCCCACAGAAGGTTCTACTAAGGTAGAAGTGGAGGAATTTTTTGAGGCTTTAGAAAAAACAACTGACACAATGAAAAAAGAAAAGTTGGTCCTTGTTGGGGATCTAAATAGCAGAGTAGGAAATGATTGAGACATACAAAAATATTTTGGGAAAATTTGGAGAAAAGAGCAAAGCTAATAATAATGGCAAATATCTGTTGGATTTCTGCTCAGGACATACATGGACTGGTTATTACTAACACCATGTTCCAACATAAAAATGTGCACAAATTCACATGGAGAGAAGAGGCTAGGAATAAGAAAAGTTTCATTGACTATGTTATTGTTGATAGTGATGTTTTCCCCATGGTGCAGGACACCAGAGTGTACAGAGGATTTGAAATTGGAAGTGATTACTATTTAGTCTTGAGCAGGATAAAATTTAATTTCATATTGAAAAGAATAACATGTAAGAAAGTTTTAAAGTGAATAAAAGTTGAGCAACTCTCAGATGTGAATTGTAGACTAAAATACACAAAGATTATTGAAGAAAAACTGAAAGAGTTTGAGAACAGGAATCAAACCTTGGAGATTCAGTGGCAAACTCTGAAGAAAACATTGATTGATTCAGATAGAGAGGCATGGTGGTGAGGTTGTCTGCAAGGATAAAAAAATCAGAACTCCTTGGTGGACACAGGAAGTTAAAGAGGCAGTGAAGGAAAAGAAGAAAGCATATCAAAAGTTCCTGAGAAATAAATCAGCTTGTTCTCTTAGAGAATACAGAAGCAAATGTAAGAAAGCTAAACACTGTGTAAAACTAGCTAAACAAAAGTCATGGGAGGACTTTGGCAAGAATATAGAAAATAAATATCAAGAAGGTGGCAAAACATTCTGGAGGTTGTTGAAGCTTAGGAATGGAGGAAAGAGTGCTGTAAAAGGAGTTAGAGATGATAAAGGTGACATGAAAATGGGAGAAAAAGATATCCTTGAGGTATGGAGTAATTACTTTAAAAAAACTGCTAGTAAAAAACTGCTGAATGAAACAAGCACAGTGGTAAAAAATACTGACAGGGCATGCAGTCAGGAATACATATCCATACTTGAAGTAGAAAAAGCCATCAAAGGCTTGAAATGTGGAAAGGCAGCAGGAGTAGATGATATTTGACCAGAAATGCTGAAGTATGGTGGTATAAGAGTCTTACAGTGGCTGCCCTGCATAGTTCAGAAGCCTAGACAGAGGGACGAATTCCCGATGATTGGAGTAGAGCTCTCATAGTACCCATATATAAAAAGGTCAAAAAAACTGAATGTGAGAATTACTGAGGTATTTCCCTACTGAGTGTTCCTGGCAAGATCTATGCAAGTATACTTGAGAAACAGTTGAGAAGAATTGTGGAAGAAAAGCTTGGTGAAGAACAAGTTGGATTCAGGCCAAATAGAGGCTGTCAGGATCAGATCTTCACTTTACGACAAATAGCTGAGAAAGCATGGGAATATAACAAAGATCTGTATTTAAGTTTTGTCGATTTGGAAAAGGCATATGACAAGATGCCAAGAGAGAAGCTATTCAATGCACTGCAGTTATATGGTGTCGATGGGGCATTATATCAAGCAATACTTATTCTTTATTTGAGTTGTAAGTCAGCAGTTAGAATTGAAGGAAGTACAGGAAGATGGTTTAATGTTAAATCTGGTGTGAGACAAGGATGTACATTATCTTCTGTGTTATTCATTTTCTATATGGATCACATTATGAAGGAAAGTGGTATTAAACATGATATCAAAATTGGAGATGTTAATATCAGCCCTTTGCTTTATGCGGACGATGTTATACTTCTAAATAAATCTGCTACAAGTCTACAAGATTCTCCGACTAAATTAAATAACTGTTATAATAGGTATGGTATGAAGGTCAGCAATAAAAAGACAATGAAAGTAGGTAGAATCATTGAAAATGTCAGCTGTGTGGTGAATGGAGAACCTGTGGAACAAGTAAAACACTTCAGCTACTTAGGCACGATTTTTAGTGAAGATGGTAAATTAAATATAGAAATAGACAACAGAATCAGCAAAGCTGGTATGGTGGGAAGTCAATTGAATAAATTCATATGGAATAAGAGAGAAATTAGTCGGAACACTAAATTAGCTGTATACAAGATAGTGTTCAAACCAGTTTTAACTTATGGATCTGAGAGCTGAGTCAGAAGTAAAACACTTGACCAAAGACTAGAGACCGCAGATATGAGAGTCCTGAGAAAGATTATAGGCGCAAACAGATAGCATCAATGGCAATATCATATTAAAAACGAGGAAATTAGGAAAGAACTTGACATTGTCAGCATCCAGGAATGTGTTAGCAGAGCTAATCTCAGGTGGTATGGTCACTTAAACAGAATGGGCGTGGAAAGAGTAGCAAAACAAGTGTTCTCTGCCAGGTTGGCAGTAAAACGACCCAGTGGAAGACCAAGATATAGGTGGAGTGATATGGTACAAAGTGCCTTAGACGATAGAAATATAAGATCTGATAATGTTGGAGTCTTGACAAGTAACAGACTGATTTGGAGAAAAATTGTAGATAGGAAGTTAGTATAGTTCGCCCACCGTTTGTAGGTCCCTGCTTCCCGTCTTTCCAAGAATAGTTGATTCATGCTGAAGGGGAGAAAGAAATGAAGGACGTCCGAATTGGTCGCCAACACGTGAAATCACTTGCTTTATAGGTAAAATTTTCCAACTGTTATACAAGCAACATAGTTAACTACAATAATCATAAAAGAGAAGTTAATTTTCTGACCAGTAATAATAAACAACTCATCCCACAATACGGACTGATTACCCTATTATCGGAATGGATTCTCCTTTTTCTGAGATGCGCAGAAGTGTCGAAGGTTCTCTAATCGGTGGGCGAACTATAATGATGTAATTTTTTTCATGTAGTACTATCATATCCTGTACACCCCTTGAGGTACATGGCAGGAATTTGATGATGATAACTTTCAGTTATCTTTTACCCCTGAAGATGTAAGTCAAATAACTTACGAAACTTGTCGGGTTTTATTTCTTTATTGTGCTTTTAGCTTAATAATAAAATAAAAAAAATGTGGTCCAATTACCAGAATATGCCTTATGAACTTCTAAACCACAGAAACCTTCACTTACAAAAAGTAATAGAGTTTATGCATCACAATATACACTGTATCTCCCTGCTTAATGTGACTTTTGTGATTGTTTTACCTTAGCCAGATTATCTATATCTACTTTATAACCTGAGGTGCAAATTCAAATCGAAGCATGCAATTGTTCATCAGTCAGTCGAGAAGAACATTTAGTTTTTCTAAAACTTAGCAAAAACATGCTTGTTCACAAATGTCTGTGCTTCGAAATGAGACTATCATCTTCTTTGCAATAATAATTAATCCTTCAAATTTTTTTGGCAAGCATCGATATAATTTTTGGATATTTTCTAACGAAAATGCATTCTTTAATGTTTCATTGTGTTATAATTCAAAACTTCCATTTGTAGTTGGTTTGATAAGTCATCAATGTCAACATTAATGCTATTTATGTCGATTTTATGGCTATTTCGATGCTATTTTTATGAAAATTTCACAAATCTTGTTGAAAATTCCATTTTTAAATCTTCAATGATAACAACAAAGTTTCCGTTTGTGTTTGTCATCCAACTGTAGATGCAGATTTGCAACATATATAGATTTTCTTCCATCATATGTTTCTTCAACAGACATAGTTTACCTTCAAAAGCTTTTATATCAGAAAACAGTTCTGCTAGTAATTTACCTTGGCCCTGCAGGTTCAAATTAAGTTCAAGGTACGCTGTAATATCTGCCATAAATGCAAGAGACATAATACATTTTTTATCAGATAGTTGTGTAACGTCCTTATACTCAACCGATTCATTATGAATACTTTGCTTCTAAAATATGTTTTGCTGAGCAATCAAAGAAGCTTCTAATTTATTGATGATTTTTTCTAAGTTCACAGTTCAAACCCTTGTATTGGCTTTCATGTTCATTCTCGTAACAGAGTCTGATATTATATTCTTTCATAACAGCAAGACTTCTATGACAAATAAGACAAAAGGGCTTACCCCAATTTTCAATAAAGAACTACTTGCCATTCCATTCATCATTAAATCTTCTTCCTTCATCTGCAATTTTACGTTTCTTGAACCCATTTTTGAAATTATTTTTAACAAATATATAAGACGGACCAAGGAACGCAACTGCAAAAGTGCGCCAAAATCTCGGTTGTCATTGCCTTTGTTATTCCCACTCATGATGATTGACACAGTTGACTCATGTCGCATTGCACCGATATCACGAAGTATCGGTATCAAATTATTTTAATTTATTATTCATATTATAAAATGTACTATTTAAATAATTCAACATACAGGCCACATGCCATGTAAGTAAAGTATGGTCAACCTTTTATGGGTTGCCAAAAATGCACGTTTGGGTCACATGCGGCCCACGCCGCCAACCCCTACTCTAAGGCATCAGCTGCATTTCTAAAAAAGTCAGCACATCAACAAATTTGCTAAACTTCTAAAAGACCTCTGCTGTCAAGCCTCAACAACTTCAAATGAACATTGCAATAAACTATCTTCCTTCACCCTCAAATCAGAAGTAATTGATGCACTATCTCTTGGCCCCAACTATAAAACTTCCTACAGAAGAAATTATGATTCAGATTAAACGTGGGATTCCCAGCTTTCCTGTTCACATTGCCAACAATATCAGACTGGATGTTGCCAATGTACTAATTCAAACAAAACTTCCAAAAAAAGTAACCTCTCCTATAAAGAATATGAAGCACTATTGGAAATTATGAAAAATAATACAAGAGTAATTATTAAATCTAAAAAAGGGAAATGCTACAGTAGTTCTAAGCTACTATGATAACCTACTATGATATATATTGTGGGGGGGGTCTAGAATTATATGGTTTTAGTTTATTAGTAACTTCAACAGGCCAGGAAGAGATCTTTTTAAGAAGTCTGTGAAGTGATCGGATCTGTCTATCAGTAAGTTCACAGTCTAAAGGACTGTCCTTTGTGATGTGTTTTTCATTTGGATGCATAACCTAGATGCTCTCAATATATTTTTAATACACCTAAACATTCAACATCCCAAGATCCAGTTCACGTTAGGAAAAGAAATGATAATTTTCTTTTCCCAGTGTGATAAAAATAATAATCCCTCCCCCCTCTCAATGAACTAATTAACTAGTTTGAATAACAGTGCCCACTCCAGTGAACTTGACCACCTTCACAAAACCTTCTTAGCCAATGGACACAATTCCTACCATATTCAAAAAAAAATATTAAAAGCCAAAACTAGGTTCAGACAAGTTCCTGCTGCCTAACAAGATAAGAAAAAAAAGAGTGCACGGAAGAGAAGAAAGAACAGGTCGGCTTTAAAAAAAAAGACCAAGGAGATGTGCCGATTTCTTCGGGGGTTGTAACCCCCGAAGAAATCGGCACATCTCTTGGTGCAAGGTCCCGAGAACGCGAAATAAAAAGGGACTGAGCCAAACATCGGGGTGGGCAGTTTTCAGCAGAGAACCAGAGGTGCAGTCATCAGCAGTTAGCGTTATCGGAGTCTGCAGTTAGAGGCAGAAGTTCCAGAAGTAGAATCGAGAGGACCAGACGTTACGGCGAACCCACGCCAGAGGAAAAGAATGGGAGTGACAAGAGAACAGCCGACATAAATGCCTGAGCTCTTTTTGAGTTCCGGAAAAATTGCAGTCCAAAAGCCACCAATGTCCTGACGAGACTCCCTCTGAAACAAGACTCTCCAGATGGAAGCCTAAGACCCGAGATGAAAGAAAAAGCATAGAGACCTTTGGAAGATTGTGTGGCACAGCCTCTGTAAGTTTGTTATATCTTCTGTTGTACATTACTTTTGTAATCTAGGAGATATGCTATAGATGGACTGATAAGAAATAGTAATAAAAAGTATCTATAAGAGAGTTCTCTGATTTGTTATTAATTGGAATATAACTTGTGAGATAACTTGGCATAGCTAGATAATCTCTTTGTGAGTAAATTAGTTCTGGTAATTTGATGTAATAAGCAAAGAAGTAATAGAATAATTATATTGTATGGTCATTTAGTGTTGAAAAGGGAAAGTTTGTTTCTTTAAGCTAAAAATCTAAAGGATAGGTAGAGAGAGTAACCTCCCTATCACTAATTTAATGTACTCATTAATGTAAATAAATGTGTTTTAATTATATGTCAATAAAGTGCCACCTGATCTTTTATTTTACAATGCACAGTTTCTAAAAATTGTGAGCGGGAAACAATTAAGACAATAAAAGTGCAGTTTAAGTACTTAAGAACCACGACGGTTTATGTAAACTTTGTTGAAGGAATTTACGCTAGTAAGAGAGAGATAAATCTACCGGTCGTTTTACTGAGTCTTATGCCGATATAGATATACTGGTGGCGCAGTCTCAATTAAATAAATTTTCCAGTGTTCATAGGCATACGACTAGTAAAATATGAAAGGTAGATAACGTAGCACACACCACAATAAGCAAGAAAGGTTACAAGAGAAAAAGCGTGCACTGCTAATTAGAATAAAGATATTACAATAGCGCGGTAATCAAGCAGGCTCATAAATAGCAATTAATAGCTACCGTTACAGTAGTGGTCCTAGCACTGAATTGTAGCAAACCACTAGTCACCAGCTTTTACCTGGCTTCTGCTCTTCCATATACCACTTTCTGATATCTGTTCCAACAGCCATGCCACCCTCTTCTTCTCATAACCAGTGTCATATCTATCCCCCATTTGTTTTAATTTACATAAGTTCCATGTGGTATTTGGCCATTCAGCATGATAGTAATTTGACATTGCCAAACTATTGGAAGTATTGATTAAATTTATTTTAATTAATATCAGTATACATTGTAATTTCCTTAAAAATACAGTCATGAATAACCAATGTATAAGCCTTACCACCAGGCAAAATGAAATAGCAAAGAAGTGGGGGAGATCACGACCACAGGTGTTGTAAATGGGATGACTTAAACTGTTAACTGCAAAATGTTTATATTTTTGTTTCTTCAAGAAAGAGAATAAGTGAATGTTTTATTATACCAGTGCTTGCTATAAGAATTATGTTTGTAACA
The DNA here is from genome assembly GCF_054136105.1 of Typopeltis vanoorti. Classification (NCBI taxonomy): domain Eukaryota; kingdom Metazoa; phylum Arthropoda; class Arachnida; order Uropygi; family Thelyphonidae; genus Typopeltis; species Typopeltis vanoorti. The sequence goes on along the minus strand of NC_143558.1, from coordinate 44,543,119 downwards.
ACTTTTATAAATTGTTTAACTACTTAGCCTGAAGATTTATATTAAGTTAACCTTATAATTGATGAACACATCAGTTATATAATTACTTTAGTGAGTTAAACTAAATAACATCTTACCATATCTTTGTTGGTCCCTGTGAATAATACATCTCTACCAATAACCGGGCAGTAGGCTGAAATATACGTATAAAATTCATATACTTCTGTTGTTTTTTTTTGAGATATTTCACTTGAGAATAATGACTTTTCTCTTTGAATGTTGTACTGTTTTCTATTAGACTTTCAATAATTTGCTAAGGAATAAAAAATTTCAATTTTTAGCAATAATAACCATGAGTTGAATACATATAAATATATACATATATCAGTACACATATTCAGGGTGTGCACCTTGCACACCCACGGAATAGCACCAATATTATATTTTTACTTTTATTCCTGTTAAAGACAGTCCCCTAATTGTTTCCTGGCTTCATGTGATTCCTAAAATTAAACACAATATACTAATGCTTCATGAATAGGACACTTTTTGATGTGCAAACACTGCATACATTCGTGTTAATAGCCCAGGTGTGTGCGGTCACAAATATGGACGCCTTTGAGCCCTTTGAACAGCAATACAAATGGCACATCGGGTCAAATTCTTAACATTACAGTGGTTTTAAACCACCCAGAAGGCAAGGCAGGGTGTGCGCTGAATCAATAGCACCCAGAAATCAGTGGCTGTGACTGGTTATTGTGTCAACCAATTTAACTGAATGTTGTCATTTATCACGAGTTGCTGTTTTTGTTTTCTGAGTTTCATCTGTTTTGCATGAAGCATAAGCTGACACGTTTAGGACACTGATATAGACATGTTTTCAATATAGAATTTTCTATATATAATTTATAACTTTTTGCTCATATTTACAATGGGGAAACAGTGCTGATGATCTACTGAATGTCCCATTTTCTGCCAGAGCATTTGTGGATTGTATGATTGTCCTTCTCTTCCAAATCTGCTGAGAAAGCACAAAGATACAAAAACTGAGTATGAAATACTTCTCTATTTTGCAATACGATACAGTAGAATGGCTAACTGGATGTGAAGTGCAGTCAAGACTTCTTTTGTTGGCCTTGTTTATTATTCTTCAGAAAGAAAGGCATTTGGAATAAGTATGGATAGGATGATCTTATTTATTTAGCCACAGCAATGCAAAAACATGCACACTCCCAATCACATGTTCTGTCATTTTTAAATCTTAAGATGTTTGGAAAACAAAGAATTGACACTCTCATTGACAAACAAAGAAATATTGATATTACCTGTCATACATACATCCTACAATTAAGATGAGCACTGTTGCACTATGCACTCTTAAAACTTTCATATATCAATAAAAATGCAATCATACAGTCAAACTGACTTTAATTTTGTAATGCAGGTTGCATAAGCTACACGATAGCACACCCAACTGAAATGGGCAAGTGACACCACTGACACACACATATATACATACACATACATATGTTTAAAATAAAAGGAAGAATACAGATTTAAATAATTTAAATACATTCCAAAATTCTAAAAAAGTAGTCACATGTTAAGGTTATATTACTATTACGAGAGAGAGACCTCCAAGGAGTCAGGAACTCATCAAGGGAGACAGCAATACTACCCATAACAACTGTCATATAAATTAAAAATGCTAAGAAATTATATTCTTTGTTTAATCCATTCTCCAAGTGTAAGCAAACAATGTTTGCGCATGAAGTTCCTGCTACTTGTATATAGAGATTAATGCCTTCACATCAATTGCCTTAGTATCCCATAATGCTACTTTCAACAGTCTGTCATCCCTGTTCTTGAATTTATTCATACTACTTGCACACACAATTTCCAATGGTAATTAATTCCAATCATGTATCACTCTATGAGAAAAACATCTAGCTCTCACACCCTTTTTGATGGTATTCATTCTCAACTTCCAAGGATGCCCTCTAGTCCTTTCCCTACCCCTCATAAAATGAAAATTTTCATCTACTGAATGACTCTTTCAGAAGCATTCAAGTCTCAATCATATCAATCCCCATTCTCCTGTTTGCTGGTGTCTGCAGTCTACAAATTCTCGACTGGTGTTGAGTGTAAAGGGGTACAGTATTTTTAGAAAGTTCTCTCACAAATGCTCAATAAATTCAGTTTCATTCTTCTCATGAGAGTTTACTGCTACCCAATCAATGTTTGAATAATCTTTTGCACCCATTGTCCTTATTTAGTGATGCATTTCTTCCTCACTAGCAAATGTTCCACTTGGTCTGTAACCACACTCTACTATGTGTTTGATCTTGGCTTCAAACTCACTGTCACATGAAAAGCTGTTACTAGTATTGCAGTCACAGGTCTCAACACTACCAGGATTCAAGTCATCCAATATCATTAGCATCACACAGCTCCTCTCCTGTCTATCCTTCCTAAGGATACCGTACCCTTTATACTCGATACCAGCTAGTGTGTCTGCATTTGATAGCCAGGTCTCACTAATGCCTAAAATCTGAGGTCCCAAAGTATTGACCAAGGCAGCAAACTCTACCCTTTGTTTCTAATACTCCTAGAATTAGTGTATACATATAATAGGCTACCTGCATGCTTTTTGTATACTCTTGTCTGTAGTCTGTATGATGCAATTGGACAACTTGCAGATCTCTGTTCTTATCTAGTGTCTTATTTATGCAAACATCTTTACACATGCTTGATAGGTCTAAACTGGACAAAACAAAATCGTTCCCTCCTCATAATCATTTCCATGATAATACCCCTTCCCATCATTAACATAATTACATGACATTGTCGCTCTTACACACAGATTCTCACCATTCTGTTATGTCCTTACTTTTTCTTTTATTTCTTTTCTATATCTTACGCTGCTAGTCTTTATCTTTAATTTCATCTAATATATTACTTTATTCTTACTTATTTATCTCTATTCATCTAAGTCGCTTGATATAATGTTCTTTCTCCCCTTTTTTCTACTATATACCCTTAATAAAATATTTACTTATTAATATTTTCACAGCTATCTTAATTCTCTCACACATGCAAATAAAACGTTTATCTCCTACCAAGTATTCCTTCCATTAGTTCTTTGCAGTCTCATTGGCCTCTTTATATCTTATAGTTTATCTAATCACACAACAATCTAATAGAGTTCACCCGATAAGTATTAACAAAATTTATTTTTTTCACTGCGCCAGCTAATACCTTGGACAGACGGAATTCTTACCCAGGACAACCCTCTCAGAGTGATACATGAAAATTAGATCGAATTTAATCTTGGCCCTCCATTTTCTTATTTCTTCCTCACAGTCGTGGCTCGCTTTAGGAGTTTATATACAAGGGTTTAACCTGCTTAGTTCGTTAGCATTTTATGAGCGGTTGTTTTGAATTCATAAAACAAAAGCAGATCAGGCAGGTACTTGAATGAAACATTTTAATAAGCTTGAGGAATTATGCAAATATACATTATAGACATATTATTAGGAATGCTCTCAAGGTAAATCAAAGGCTCAAATTTTAATACACTAGACACGCATACAAACTTGCATTGACCACTATTACAAGCATCTTCAGCATAAATTCATAGGCTAATATCATACCATCCTAATACACGTGGTCATAAATTAACACAATAACATACTCCATACATTAAGTTTAGCTTGTTCAGAGATATTCTCAGCCTCGTAGGGCAAACAAATCTTAACACAATCTTGGCCCGTACTAAGTCATAGGCTATTCTTACAGTTCCTTAATTTTAGTCCATTACAAAATACTCTCTTAGGGGATCACACTCTTCTATAGCTGGAAATATGAATTCAAAGGTCTACCTTACCATCTCTGATCTTAATTTCCTTGACCTTCTTCCTGCCTTGTCTGGTTGTCAAGGCCTTCTGTTTTAGTTTCCTATGAGGATATCTCCAGTCGGACCGTACGAGTGGAATCTCAGCGGGAAAGATTGGAGGTGGCACGGTAACATCGCCTTGACCGGACGGCATCCACTTGGTTCCTCCGTCGCACGACAACGCACAGCCATCCTAGTCCAAGGATATAGCCTGGCCCATTCCTAACGTTGCGACAGATGAACCAAATGCCCTCCACAACTAGCCAGGAACTTCTCCGATGGCAAACTCGACCACTGTCTGCCAGATCTGGAACCAGGAATCCAAGAAAAAAGGCCTGGAATCGTGCTTGCATGGCCTTTTTGTTTAATTTTCTCCTCTCGGTATTTCTCGATCTTCGTGATGCGCGCCAACACGGTCACATGTGTTTACGTCAATCTCCTTAGCTCCCTCTATTTAGTCGCACGTGTACCTGATTTCTCTTCCTGGAAGGCGCTTTGGTTTTTCTTTCCAGTACTTCTTTCTCTCCCTTCTTATGCATAATACAGGACGGCAAAGGTGACCCTTGAACTCTGACTCACAGGCTTAGCTATTTTAGTACAAGAGACAGGGTTCTTAAGTGGATTTGCCAACTTACACTGATCTTTACATCTGGCCCTCACTTAATACAGATTATTTTTAACAGCTCTTTATACAATTTTATACTATTCCTAAATTTTAAATTGATTTGCATTTACAAACTGCTTACACTTATTCTGTTGCCAACGTTCCATATTCTCTGCTTAAGTTGTATTAAAGTTGTGACCTGAATATTTTACAATAAACATTTCTTAGCCTTTTCAAGACAAAACAATTCCTCCCATCATAATTTAGTTTCCCTGACTCTCTGTACTAAGTCTCATACCAATTAATAATTTTTGAAGACTCCTGATTCCAAATGCATTCATATAAGAGGCCATCCCTCTTATATAAATCCATTCTTTCCTCAAACTCACTCCACACATTCAAAAACTTGTATCCATTCCTTCTACAAAAATAATATATAAGATAGGACAACTTTGCTCTCTTAACATTTACTATATATACCAAGTATAGTACACCAAATTCAGTCTGGTCAAAATACAATTATCATTATGATTCCACATCATTCTGCTAATATATTGGCAATAAAAATTACACAGCTGAAACTAAATCTGAGTTGTAAGAACAAATTTTAGTAGACATTGTGAAATTCAAATTTCATTAAAAATTTCTTCAGCCATAAAACAAAGAGATACAAAATATTATTATTCTCCATCACACCAGGATATTTTCTGTCACTGTAAATGGTCCAACAGAAACAAAATCTGAGCAGCAAAGATTTGAAAATATCTTACATGTCATTCAATAACATCTGTCTAGAGAAAGCAAGAATAGCAAAAAGATAGATGGATTGATAAAACAAATCTTACACGTGTGAAATGCATCTAAAAATAGAAACACTTGATACTTAGGACTGCCTTAGAAACCAAAAAAGTAAAACTTATTCAAATGAGATCTAACAAATAATAAACTATTTAAATTGTACATGTTTTTGGTCATAAAATGTTACAAAATATAAGACATCGTTTAATTGACCATATATTTAAAACGTACTTCTGTTCGTACAAACTGCCTACCGGTTTCGCTAGTAACTGACTAGCTTTCTCAAGGCTTGCGCAGTACAAAAAATGGTAAATGCAAAAAGGTTTAAGAATACAAAGAACCATTAGTACCTGTTAGGTAGCTAAGGTAACATGTTCTCGTGACATATCTACTCAGTATCATGAATACGCGTTACATGCAAATGCGTAATATGATTATTCACATACTGTAGCTCTGTTGAACTGAGTGAATTAATTAAATTTTTCCAAGTATCTTTCAGTATGGCACCCTGATTTCTGTTTAGGTTACTGCCCGTACGAGTACAACTGCTGCTTCTTTAAATACTCGATGTCTGTAATCCTCGTCTATGTAGGGCATGGAGCTGTTATTCCAGTCTATAGTGTGGTTCGAAGTTGAAAAGTGATGTGCCAACCAGGAGGTGATCATTCTGTTGTGATTAACATTCTAAGTTGTCCTTCCATATGATGAAGATATCATCCACATATCTCCACCATATAGAAGGTTTAGGAGTAATGCTGGTAAAGATTTCATCTTCAAATTTCTCCATGAAAAGTCTGCACATGGTGGCGACAGAGGGCTACCCATGGCTAGGCCTTCTAATTGTTTGTAAAGCTTGTTGTTAACTAACAACTTAGAAAACCTACATATGATTGTTAATAGAATCAATGCACTCCACAATAAAATAAAATTTACTCTATAAGTAGAAAATAACAAACAGCTACACTTCTTGGACTTACTAGTAAAAAGACAAGGTAACAGTATCAAACTGTCAATTTACAAAAAACCAACGGACACCGGACGATATCTACATTACTCTTCAAACCATCATAGGTCACAGAAACATAGCATCATCCACATGTTGAGAAATCGAGCTAGAAAATTTATCTCTGACGAGGAAGAAGTTCAAGCAGAGCTGTCTCAAATAGCTACAACACTATCACAAAATGGTTATCCTCGAAACATCATCAACAAATTTCTATACAAAGATAACCAACAACAAAGAACAATCTCCCAGCAAATTTCAACAGCAGTCATCCCCTTTATAGGTTCAACTTCCACAAAAATTGCGAGATTGTTAAAGACCCATAACATCAGGGTTGTATTTAAACCAACAAATAACTTAAGACAGTTTCTAAGATCTCCCAAAGACAGCGTTCCATTTTATAAATATCCAGGTGTGTATAATATTCCTTGCACGTGCGGTCTTTCCTACATTGGACAGACTTCTTGTTAATCACAACAGAACGATCACCTCTGGATTGGCACATCACTTTTCAACTTTGAACCACACTATAGACTGGAATAACAGCTCCATGCCCTGCGTAGACGAGGATTACAGACATTGAGTATTTAAAGAAGCAGCAGTTGTACTATGTACGGGCAGTAACTAAACAGAAATCAGGGTGCCATACTGAAAGATACTTGGAAAAATTTAATTAATTCACTCAGTTCAACAGAGCTACAGTATGTGAATAATCATATTACGCATTTGCATGTAATGCGTATTCATGATACTGAGTAGATATGTCACGAGAACATGTTACCTTAGCTACCTAACAGGTACTAACGGTTCTTTGTATTCTTAAACCTTTTTGCATTTACCATTTTTTGTACTGTGCAAGCCTTGAGAAAGCTACTCAGTTACTAGCGAAACTGGTAGGCAATTTGTACGAACAGAAGTACATTTTAAATATATGGTCAATTAAACAATAAGACTTATATTTTGAAATAATAAACTAATTAGATTTTTTAAAAAATGAAAAAAAAAGTTAACAGAAAACAAATAATGTCATCTTGATGAATTCTGAAACATTTTCCAGAAAATGATGGCAATAATGATACAGTAACTATTATTATTATTATGAATGTACCTCCAAAGAGTCAAGCAGCCACCAATCACAGCTCTCTTTGAAAACATTTACACATACACACACAACATCCGTAGCCCATTCTAAACACCCCCTCATCCCCACAAGAACTGGACCTCATGTGCTTCCTAATAACATCCCTACATAGCCTCCAGGAATGACCCCAAGTTCTAAAAAATATTAAATTACTTTGTAATAAAAGACAAGTTTACTTCTTTCTCTTTCCTCCCACAAGGGAATAATAATAATACAGTGGTTTTATCATCATCATCATCAAATTCCTGGCATGTATCCTCAAGGGGTGTACAGGATATGAAAGCACTACATAAAAAATTTACAACTTTACTAACTTCCTATCTACAATTTTCCTCCAAATCAGTCTGTTACTTGTCAAGACTCCAATATTATCATTATCAGATCTTATATTTTTATCGTCTAAGGCACATTGTATCATATCAATCCACCTATATCTTGGTCTTCCTCTGGGTCGTTTTCCTGCCAACCTGGCAGAGATCACTTGTTTTGCTAATCTTTCCTCGCCCATTCTGTTTAAGTGTGACCATACCACTTGAGATTAGCTCTGCCAACGCATTCCTGGATGCCGACAATGTCAAGTTCTTTCCTAATATCCTCGTTTTTAATATGATATTGACATTGATGCCATCTGTTCACACCTCTAATCTTACTCAGGACTCTCATATCTGTGGTCTCTAGTCTCTGGTCAAGTGTTTTACTTCTGACCCAGCTCTCAGATCCATAAGTTAAAACTGGTTTGAACACTGTCTTGTATACAGCTAATTTAGTGTTACGACTAATTTCTCTCTTATTCCATATGAATTTATTCAATTGACTTCCTACCATACCAGCTTTGTTAATTCTGTTGTCTATTTCCATATTTAATTTATCATCTTCAGTTAAAATCGTGCCTAAGTAGCTGAAATGTTTTACTTGTTCCACAGGTTCCCCATTCACACACAGTTGACATTTTCAACAATTCTACCTATTTTCATTGTCTTTGTCTTTTTAATGCTGACCTTCGTACCATATCTATTACAACAGTTATTCAATTTAGTCAGAGAATCTTGCAGACTTGTAGCGGATTTATTTAGAAGTATAACATCATCCACATAAAGCAAAGAGCTGACATTAACATCTCTAATTCTGTATCATGTTTAATACCACTTTCCTTCATAATGTGATCCATATAGATAATGAATAACAGAGGGGATAATGTACATCCTTGTCTCACACCAGATTCAACATTAAACCATCTTTCTGTACTTCCTTCAATTCTAACTGCCGACTTACAACTCAAATACAGACCTGTAGCGTATTGAATAGCCTCTCTCTTGGCACCTTGTCATATGCCTTTTCCAGATCGACTAAACTTAAATACAGATCTTTGTTATATTCCCATGCTTTCTCAACTATTTGTCATAAAGTGAAGATCTGATCCTGACAGCCTCTATTTGGCCTGAATCCAGCTTGTTCTTCACCAAGCTTTTCTTCCACTTCATGGATGAAAGAACATATTAAAGCAATGCTATAACCATGCATTTGAGGATTCCAAAAGAAGCAACATCTAAAGCAGAAAAATTAGTCTCATGCACACACACACACAAGGCTTTTCTAATCAGAAAATATGAATAAAATAATGAGCAGTAAAGTATGATCATTCAAATAAGAAAAAAAAAAAGCTTTTGTAATCAAAAAAATGTGAATGAAATAATAAACAATAAAGCATGATCATTCGAATCAGAAAAAAAAAAAAAAAAAAATCAATGCTATTATTATTGGTGATTTACTTATTCATAAATGCATAAAAGTTATCCCTCTAATTATTATTACTAGTATGGTAGGTAGCCCATCACCATGCAATGGCTATAATAAAGGGTAAGAAAATTTTTCTTGCTGATGCAACTCGAAACAATGCATGCTGGGAATGTTTGTCTTTTTGTCTTTCCCTTGGGTTATATAATTGGTTTATGTATACAGTTTTGTTTGTTATCTTGTTTACAAATAATTATTCTGTATGTCTGCAATATCATTCAACAGCTAAGTAATACACAAGATCAAAGTTACTAGTGAGCCACCAGTGATTTTAAATACACTCATGGGCTATTAATCCCACCCATTGAACATAATTTGATATGTATAACTTCTTTTTTTGAAAGCTATAGTATTAATTATACTTATAGTCATGTAATCGAATCCTAGTATCAATCATTACTTTATAATCAAAAAGTAGGAGAAAATTGAAATTACTACTACCTATAAGTAACTTTTACTTGGTACACTCCGTACAGAACAATATTACAAATTATCATTGCACACAATCTAGCAACAAAAACATGTTTAAAATGACTTGACTTTAAATATATATATTTTAAAATTAAATTTAAACTGGAATGAGTTTATAATCAAATGAAATTTTTTTAAAACTTTTATTAATGGCAATTAGCCTTGAATTTCAAAAAATTACATTACCATGTTTAACAGCTCTTATCACAATGTTCCTATTAAGTACTCTCTGATCATTGTACTGGATTTTTCTTATTTCTCACCAAAAGCTTCAAACCATTGCTGTTTGGCCTAATAGAAGGCACAACAGGCTATGAATTAGAATTCTACTAAACACGTATTTTTTTTTTTTTTTAAATATTAGACCCATACACAGGAAGTTGGTTGGTGAACCTATAGTACATCAGTACCGTGTATGGGTTGGGAAAGGACGAATTTGTTTACATTTAATTTGAATGACTTTAAATTGTATTCCTTGGAAAACACAGCAGGTGGGAGACTGTTCCATAGTGCAGCAGTTACAGCGATGAAGGAAGAGGAAAAGAAATTTGTTCTGTTTGTTTCTAGGTGTATTGTGAAGGGATGTTGTGCAGCAGCTGCATGTGTTCCAATGAGTTTAGTACTGAGTGGAGGAATTATTGATGTTATTTCAGATGAGCATTTCCTATGAAATTGTAGAATATACACACTGCAGAGACCATACGTCTGTGTGAAAGTGGGGGGGGGGGGGGGGAGTTGGTAAGGGATGGATCATTGATAAGTCTAATTGCTCTCCTCTGTATCAAGTCGAGCATTTTGAGAGAGCTTTTGGGGGCCCCACCTCATATGTGGGAGCAGTATTCAATAGTTGGGCAGATTTATGACTTGTATAATGTTAATAACTGTTCGGGGGTGAAGTAACATCTTGAGCGAAAGAGAAATCCTAGTTTTTTTTGAGGCTGAGGATGCAATGTTTGAGATATGTTTGTGCCAGGAGAGGTTTGATGTGAGGGTGATTCCAAGGAGCGAGGTCTCAAACTGTCTGGAAATTTGGGTATTGTCAAAAGGATACCAGGAAAAAATGGTACTTTTTTTATGTTTAGTAGAATTCTAATGTTTGTCTTTAGGCAGACCATTGCAGAAGTCACTCTGCTTATTAAAAACCCTAAGTGGCTTGAAAAATACATTTGGTCTCTAGTGCAAGATTCTGATGTTATGCTATGAATTTATATCAAGGATCAAATTATCATTAAAAAAAAATAACTCTTGTTCTCACTGACACTATAATAATTTCACTCAATTATACTATTTTTAAAAATGCATTATAAGGTGATGTTTTTATTGATGGAAGAAATAAATTATTCTCAAAATAAAATGTTCTGTTAAAGGTGGACCCCAAAATTTGTTTTCATGGGATATCTAAGTAATGCATGTTTACCAAATCTGAAATCAAAACAGTAAGAAATGGTAAAGATACAGAGGATCACATGTAGTGACAGAATTAGCATTTGATAATATTAGAATTTTATATTAGTATAGATTACCTGTCCAGAAACTCCTTCTGCTTTAAATTCTTCTATATCCTCTTTTGTCAACTTTTGAGATTTTCCATCATCTACTAAGGATCTGTTATCTCTAATTTCTGTACTATCTTCTGTAATAATAAACAAAGAAAAATTATCACACAAAATGAAATGTCCTTTTACCCACAGACTGTAGTGATGTGCTAAAGATTTTGCAACCTTTCATACATTGTTGGTCTGATATATATATATATATATATATATATATATATATACACACACACATATATAAAATTAAATAGAAGGTATACTCGGTTTGATAACATATTAAAATTTATTTAATGACTAAAAACCGAGGTTTTGAGTAAAAAACTTTATTAATACACATGACTAGTTTCGTCTGAGAACAGATTTCATCAGGTGTAAGCAAAATGGACATAAAAAATATCAGAGAAAACCGTACGAATACTGGATTTCTACACAGCAGAACGTATAAAACAACAGAGGCTAACATTTAAATGGAAGAAAGAACTCTGGCTGTAGCAACATGACCATACGTGTGTTAGGTCTCATGATCGCCAGTATTGAATGGCAGAGCCGTGAGTCTGGCAAACTACAGCTCAGGTTGCTATTGATATGGATGGGATTAAGAACGATTTCTTTATATTCTAGAATCCGTCTCTCTAATTCGTCATAAGATCTATGAGCGTTGTTAGTTAAATGCCAGCATATTTGATGTTGTAGGCCTTCTTCATTACAGTTTGCCGAAAATAATATATGGCTAGACAAGGCACTGGCCCGAGTTCTATTGTAGAAAATGTCTCTTTTATGCTCTTCTAGATGGAGTTCAATGGATTTTTCTGTTTGACCGTAGTACAGTTTGCTGCAATTGTAGAGGACTCTGTAGATACCAAAATATTGGAGATTACTGTCTCTCCTTTGGACAGCTTAAGATTGAGAGGAGTTTTGGTAAAGTAATGTAAAAAAAGTCTAGATATTATATTTCCTTAAAATTTTTTCTAAAACTGGGGATAAAGAGCTAATATAAGGTAAAGAAATGCAGCCTTTGGAATTAGTTGTATCTTCATTGTGTTGTTGATGGTGACGGTTAAACAGTATTCTATTTATAATGCTCCTAGAGTATCCATTGTTTTTGAAAGTATTCTGAAGGTGTCTGAGTTCATTTTGAAGCTCTTGTTCATCTGACAACAAAGATCTTGCTCGGTGACTAAGAGTTGAGATGATGTCGAACTTCTGTGGTAGATAATGGTGTGAGTCAGCATGAACTTATATAAGTATCCTAATGAAAGTACAGCCTTGACTAAAATATTGTAAGTTATACTATGAAGTATTACCAGAAAAGCATTTATTTAAGGTGAATTTAAAAATATACTATTTCCATATCCTAAATTGTTCTGTCACATATACTATCTTTTATTCATCCTTATTATATCTACTAATCCCATATGTATATCATAATAATGAAAAAGATACATGGCCAATGCAGAATAATTTTTAAATAAAATACTATATTCTCAATAAGTGATATCATCTGGTGTACAAAACTATCATACAATACAGTGTCCAACCAGATGTATTTATGTGCATGCAAGTCAATCTCTCTTAATTAATCAGATTCATGAAGACAAAAAAATTATATTTCATTAAGCAATATATTACTACAATTCCTGTTTAGCTATCTACAGTTTTATCTCCTCAGATTTTATATGGTTTACAGAATATTCTTTGAATCTGTACAAAGAATTTTTATAATCAAGAAATGCCATATCCATAAATTTCAGTTATTGATCAACAAAAAAGATTATCCTCTAGGACCTATATCGACCTTAAGAAAACTGTAATTCAGGCTCTATTGTTGCTTAAACATGACAACAATATAATTATAACAAGATCTGATAAAAGACATACTGTAAAGATCCAGAATAAAAATGATTTAGCATCCTGAAATAATATTTTCAAGATGCTAAATATTGCATATTGCATGATGCCGGCCTTGTTGGCCGAGTGGTTAGCATATTCGCTCTCCAGGCTGTGGGTTCGAATCCCATATTAGGCATGGATGTTTGCGATTGTCTTTAAAAATACTAGCAGTGGTGGTGGACAGTAGATGATGGTAGTTGCGGTGGGCTGTAGTTGGTGGATTAACAGACTATACATAAGTACATTTACAAGAGCACCAAGAATATATCCAGTTCTGCAATTCTGATAAATCACATTTTGTCAATCATGCCATTTCTACCAGTCACAGGGTACAATGGAAAAAGCTAAAATGTTACATGAAAGCTGTGTACGATCACTTCCCAAAACTTTCCCAGATTTGGGAAGTGATCCTATTTAATACCCCCCATACTACGTTGAATATTATTTTATTTTTTTTTTAACAATTTAATTTCATTGCCATTTTCTTTGAATTCTAATTGTTACAGATTGATCTCTCTACCTGTTTTTAATACATACTGTAACACAAGCTGTAATTTTCAACTGTTACTCTATTTTCTCTTTACTGTAAGTACTTATAATGATCCTGAAACAAACCAAAAATTCTTGTCATTGAACAATTTATTCTCAACATAACTGAATTAGTTTTTGTCATATCTACTACTTATATATATAGACATTTCAATACAAGTCTTAGGAAAGATATTTACAATTACATACCAGTCTATATATCTGTAATTGTAGTTAATGTATTAGAGAAATTGATTAAGAATGAGATACTTGTTTGAACTGAAAGACTGTATTCTTGACAATGATCAGCATGGAATGGTGAAGGGTAAGTCATGCTTTAGCAATCTACTTGCATTTTAAGATAAGTGATGAATGTACTGGATAAGGGAATTCACATAATAGTGACATTCTTGGATCTAGAGAAGCCACACTTGATAGACTGGCAAATAACAAGTTGGTGTATAAGCTGAGGATGATGGCAATGGATAAGAGATTGGTGAAATTTTTAGAAGATTGGTTCTCTTAGTAATACCAAGAAGCACTCCAGAAAAGAATGGTAACCGGTAGTGTCCCACATAGTTCTGTTCTTAGGCACTACTGTTTTCTTTTCTTGATAATGATAATTCATGTGGATTGATATGGAAAATGCAGTTGTTTTCTGAAGGTGCAATTGAAAAAGTTATCATACTGATGTCAATGCCCTTCAGGAAAATTTAAACAGACTTTTACCTTGAAAAAACGATAGATTCAAGTTGCAATTTTAATGCCATTTTTTTTCTCTACAGTGCAGAGAACGTACATCTATGGCTGTATTGGAACTGTGCTTCAGGAGGTGAACAAGATTTGAGAAATTTACGTTTTCCTAATGCACAAATAACTACCCTGAAAAGCAGAACACTGATAAGTAGAGATAAGAATGGGTCACATCACATGGACTGTGCTTAAATTTGGTCATCTAGTTCCACAGTGATGTTAAAACTCTGGAAAGGGTCCAGAGAGAAGCAACTAAGGCAAAATCAGGAGTGAGGCAATATCCTCTCCCTATAATCTTGGTTATGGAGAGAAGCCGAGGAAATGTAAATTATAGAGGTCAGTGGATAGGTGGAAAAGAGGTAATAAAATAAAAACAGAAGTTGAAAAGAGGCTTTTACCAGATTAATACAGAAAGGATTATAAACTGAAAAGGTGAGGAGGGAGGGAGTGAGAATGAGAAAATGTCACTGGAAGTTTTGCAATGTATTATGAAGAGGTGAGCAAGGAGTGGATTTTTTACATGAAGAGTGCTGTTTGTGGGTGGGGGGGAGATACATTACCAGAATATGTTCTGAATACTAGGAGTGTCAAAGAATTTAAGATTCAATATAACAGATATGTTCCTCTTCGAGTGGGCCTCCCAATGAATTTGTTAACTGCACTGAGGTGTGTAACAATAATAATAATAAATAAAACTTACCTATTTCCATGACAGAAACTTCACTGAAAGAGTATGCAGCTGTAATATAATGGATATGTTTCCCTTTAATTTCAAATGCTGATCCATATGGTTTTCCAACTGCGCCATTAAGAAATAATTTCTGCTTATTGAGGAATACAGGTCTGTAAACAAATTAAAAGAAATATGATGACAATACCAAATATTATTTTACATTTTCTTACCACAGAAAATTCAGATCAATTATTAGGGATATATAAAATTATATATAAAGGCTATTTATTGAAAATTGAATTAGGCTGAAGACAGTTGTTCATGAACAGTTTTGAAAAAATCAAAGTAACACATATTCAGACAAAATGTGCAACAAATGCTGCATACAGCAAATATCATATAGTGATTTAATATCAGTATGGCAAAAAAAAAAAAGTATTAAATAACTACAATACATGCTATGGAGTAAACGGCTTTATTAACAAAGAAATATACATCTACACACGATGATATGTACAGTAGATTACATGCTCGTAATGAGCACCTTATCTTTCAAGACAGGTTTCATAGTGCGTGTGAAGGTTCTCTGTCATCTTAGAGAACAAGGGTTGGGCCATATGCTGGACATATTGTATAATTTTATTCCTTAGTTCATCAAGGTTTGACAGCAGGTCATGATGTAATGCCCATTCCTTCAACATACTCCGGATCTCGCATCAAGTGATGTGAGATCAGGAGAATGTGAAGGGTATGGGAATTCCATGAACCTTGAAATGAGTCTCCTGGGGAAGTGTTCTGATAAATAGGCTCTAGAACCATGTAATGTGTGACATATTGCTCTCCGTCCTATTGGAATACCAGTGCACAAAATGGAATGTTTTTTGCATGACACATCCTAAATCCTGGGTGAACACAACAACCATTATTGTTGTAGCATTCACTATTCAAGGTCATGATTACACAACCCTCTTCAATGAAGTAGGGCTCAATTATGCCATGGTCAGAAACTGCACACCAGCAGTGACCTTCTTACTGTGAAGATATTTCTCTTGAACAAATTCAGGTCTTGTGAAAACAAGAAACCTGTAGGTTCGCCTGTTTGCATGACTGCTTAGATGGAAACGCACTTTATCTGAGAACCAGATATTATGAAGGAAGGATGAATCTTCACAGACATTGGCCAGCAAGCATGCAGAGTATTCCCACCATGCAGCATAATCCATTGTTAACCACTGACCCACCTGAATGACGTATGAACCACCTCAGTATCTCAAGTTTTACCACTGTTCGGTGTTGACTATGTTTCAGAGACTGTAACACTTACTCCAGCATATGCCCATGATTATCATTTGTTTATAGTTCATGGTCTCCCTGAATGCCCTTTGCACTGTGGCAGAACACTCCAGGTACATCGGAACCTCTTGATAAAAGCAATGATGACACTATTGCTTGGGATACGCTTATGGAAACGACGAACAACAAACATGTTATTGGCTAGGACCATTTGATCTACCAACTCCGTATGAATGAAAATAATGCTCAACAATAAACATCAACACCATTGCTACAACTAAATGTAATGCCGTAGCCTCTATACGTGCTCTTCTATTAATGTGCATACAGTCAAACGGCATATCTCATAGTGTGTGTGTATTGAAGGGGATGTCAAACTTCAGTACTGTTTTTTCTGCCATACCCTATTTCCACATGCTTTACAACAAAGTAATAAATATGTTTAAATATTTGAACATAACCTCCATGAATTTTTTGACGAAGTACAAAATGAAACACATATACATATATTATGATATTATAAACAATGAATTTTACTGAATATAGTAACTTTCAGTTCCATTGTGAAGTGGATTTTAGGGTGTTGGCTAATTAAATAATTAAAAATGTATCTAATGTGCCCAGACCATGTGGCCAAATAGTTAATTCACTAATCTCATGGCTTCCTGATGGTTCATTATCTTTTTTCTGTTTATAGAAAACCAACACATACAGGAAGATATGCACAACATTCACACCATCATTTAGCCAAACAACATGGTATCCTAAAAACACTAATTCACAGAGCTAGAGCTATCAGTTCCAATGACTATGCTCCTATCACTGAACTCACTTGCATCACAATCTCTTAGCCAATGGCTATAATCCCAATAGAATAGAAAAAAATACTAAATGCTTCCCATAAATCTCTCCATTGCTTATTACACAAGACTACAGCAAAACTTACCATCCCATACATTCAAAGCACATCCAAAAAGACAGAGTGTTTAATATCAGCTATGCACCACATTTAAACCTTATGTCAAATTGGCAACTCCCATCCATTCACCTAAAGACAAACTCTCTTTCTCTCTTCTTTATCACATCCAGGAATATAAACGTTCTTGTAAACTGGCTTACTATGGACAGACTGTTGATATCTGCCTTAGAGAACATAAAAAATAAATTCAGCACTATCGTTATGGTAAGTTGGGTCTAGAAGACCATGCCTTGGATACCCATTCACACAGGATCAAATGGAAGAAAACAAAAGTGCTATACAGCAGTCATAAGTCAGAGAGACTGCTTTTGGAATCAGTAGTAGCTTTAAGACCTACTCAAAACCTCAACAAGTATGGCTATATCAAATTAATACTTGTTTTCTTTCACTTTATCCAACAATAGATGGTGCCAATTAGGTGCTTAGTTCCTTGTGTGTTGTCCATTATAATTTTTTTTTTTAAACTAGTCCCACTGTTATACCAAACTGTTGTTTCATACACTGTGACAAACTGTTCTTGTGCTCTGAACATGCTGGATATAATACCAGCAAAATATCAGCTAATGAGTTAATAAATCTTAATTATTATTATTATTATTATTACCCCAAGACCTCATGGAGTCAAAGACTCATCTGGGAGGTCCTTTCATCACACACACACACACATCTCATCATACCATGTCTTAAACACACTCAAACTCCTGGCACACACCACACTCTCAGGCAAGGCATTCCAATCATTCACAACTCTGCACGAAAAAAACCTGCCTCTCACTCCCCTACTCACACCCTCTTTATACAGTTTCCAGGGATGACCTCTGGTTCTCCCCTGATCTCCCACTACTCTCTGCAGAACTTCTCCACCATTGATCTTATAACAACCCCTTACCAACTTGTCTCTATCATATCTCCCCTCTTTCTCCTCTCCACCAGACTCTGCAAATTACATCTTCTCAATCTTTCCTCATACTCAACATTCCAGAAGTCAGAAACTACCTTAGTCAGTCACCTTTGGACCCTTTCCAACATCTCGTCATCCTTCTGAAAATCCGGTGACCAAATCTGGGCACAATAGTCCATGTGTGGCCTAATCAAAGCCTTATACAATGGAACAAGAATCTCTCTACTTCTATGAGTCAGTGTCCTCTGCATCATTCCCAGAAACCTGTGTGTTGTCATTACAATTTTGGTGATTTGTCCCCTAAATTTTAGATCCTTATCCACTACCCCCCCCCCAGATCTCTTATTTCCTCTACCTCCAATGATATATTCTCACCAAGCATAAATTCTGCATCCCACCTTTGTTTTCCAAATTTTAAAACCCCACATTTTGCAACATTGAACTCACATCCCCATTTCCATGTCCAATCACTCAATTTATTCAAGTCTTCTTGCAAGGCCACATCAACTTCACTGCTCTTTATGGTTTGTCCCAACTTTGCATCATCTGCAAACAAATGAATATCCCCATCCAAATCTTTGCCAATATCATTAATATACAAGTTAAAGAGTAATGGCCCTAAAACAGATCCCTGAGGTACGCCACTAGTGACTTCCATTTTCCTGGATATCGCACCCCATACACAACTTGTTGATACCTATCAGATAGCCAATCTCCAACCCCATCTGCTCTAGTTTGACTGTCAACTTATCATGAGGTACTCTATCAAAAGCCTTTGCGAAATCCAAGTATATTACTGTGTATTATTATTACGGGTGACTCCAGGAAGTCCCTAGACTCATCGAGGGAGGCCCTAAACATCATGTCCACACAACTATTCGACATTCACACAGTATCTTTCATACCTCACCTTGAACTCATTCACAGTCATAGCACCCACAACAGACTGGCAGCTTATTCCACTCATTTACCACTCTAAAAGTAAAGAACCCAGCTCTAACACCCTTGCTAACCACACTCTTGCCCAGCTTCCACAGATGTCCCTTAGTTCTCCCACCACTAGTCCTGATCTCAAAAATATCCTCTGAATTAATCCTATAGAAACCCTTTAGCAATTGGAATGTCTCAATCATATCTCCCCTTTTCCGCCTATCAACTAATTTCTGCAACCCACAAATCTTGAACCTGTTCTCATAAGGTTCATTCCATAGACCTGCTCTCATCTTGGTCACTTGCCTCTGGATCCTCTCCACCTCCTCCCCATCAAGAAGAAACCTAGGTGACCAAATCTGGGCACAGTATTCGAGTTATTGTACCTCTGTACCAAGTCTTATCAAGGCTCAGTACAGAGGTACAATAACTTGCTTTTCTCTGCTCGTCAAAGTATTTTTCAACAACCAAGTGAGTTAATGAGCTGATTTAGCCACTTTTGCAATGTGCCCCCTAAACTTCATCTCCCTATCCACCAACACTCCCAAGTCCCTGGCCTCATCAATCTTCTGGAGTACAGTTCCACCAATGTGATATACTGCTGCTAATCTTTTTGCCCCAAAATGCATAACCTTACATTTTGTCACATTAAATTGACATACATTCTCCTTAGCCCAGAACTCCAATCTATCCAAGTTTTCTGCATTCACTATTGCCCTACCTAACATTGCATCATCAGCAAACAAATGAACTGTTCCTCTTAGATCCTTCCCTATGTAATTAATGAACAAATTTATGAACTGCTCATTAAGTATCTCCACCACACATTCTGCAACAGCTGTCTTTATACCATTTCCTCCAATCAATGTCATCCTTCCATAATCATTCTTTCTTTTGCTGGCTACATATCGAAAGAACTCCCTAGGATTCTTTTTGGCTTCATTGACTAACTGCTGTTCATACCTCTCTTTAGCCAATCTCACTAACCAAGTCACCCTCCTTGCCTGGTCTTTGTAGACCTCATGAAATTGGTTATTTCCACTTCTCTTATGCTGCCTCCACAATGCCCTTTTTCTCTGTATCGTATGCTTAATCTCTTTATTCATCCATCTCACACTACCTTATTTAACCTTCTCACCCTTGAAATACATTTAGACATTGCATCTACTAGATAGTTTTTGAAAATCCCCCAAGCTGCATTGATCTCTTTTCCAGCTAACCCCTCATTCCATGCTACACCCGCAAGCTGTCTCCTGAGCTCTTCATAATCCCCCCCCCCATGTAGTTCCACATATACCCTTTTCTCACAGGGGTCTCGCACTGCTGGCAACCACCCAGGTAATCACCTCATGGTCACTCTCACCAATTGGTGGATGATTTGACACCTCATTTATAATTACATCCTCTGATGAGATGACAAAATCCAAGATCCTTAATCCTCGTGTGCCCTCTGTTACATACTGTCCGAGGTGGTTATCCCTTAAAAACTCAAGACACTCATTTTCTTTACTTCCAGTTGCTATCTCATCATTCCAGTCTATATTGCCATAATTAAAATCACCCATAATGATCACCCTTTTCTTATTTGCTCGGCTAATTTGACTACACATTTCACTATCACCACCATCCACATTACCTGGTCTATAACAACATCCCACCAAGTATTTGATTCCATTCACCTCTATCTCACACCATACTGCCTCAAAACCACTGGCACTATTTTCGTCTTGCATCTCTACTTTGTATGGAGATAACTCTTTCTCTATCATCAACAGCCTCCCTCTCCCTTTTTACCCCTTCTATCCTCACAAAACAAATCATACCCTTCCATCTCTATTCCTGTCAGGATGTCATCCTCTTCCAACCATGTCTCACTTATTCCGACAATCTTTGGGTGAACAGACGCAATTAGTGGAACGATTTCATCTGCCTTGTTTCTCATACTTCTAGCATTGGTATACAAACACAACAGCTCATTTCTGGATCTACAGCTAGAGTTCCACTGATACCACTCACTCGATGTGATCTCTCCATGCTAGACTGGGGCCATTTCCCTTTCTGCTTCTTCATTTTAGAATCCTTTTCAATTCCAACTGTTTCTTCTTGATCCCTGGTCATCCCATTCCTTTCTTGCCTACACATGCTCTCACCTCCTCTTGGAGCATCCACCTTTCTCACGCTGTGTACCCCTGTCCACTCTGAGCCTCCCCATTTCCCTGCTCCTCTTGCATACCCATTCTCTCATTTTCTATAGTCATACCATTCACTTCCCCATTCATATCCACTTCTTCAATCTCTCCTGTCTTACTCTCCTACTCTTCCACATCACTCCCCCTCTCGATCTGATTCATTCTCTCTATTCACTTCCCTACCTTCCAGCAGCAGTCTCTCCAAGCGACACACACCATAACTGCTCAAATGCAGTCCATCGCTCCCATACAGCTCAATTTGTCCCTCAAACTCATTCCATACATTAACAAACTGTACTCCCATCTCCTCACACATTTCAGCCAGCATATCATTCATAATCCTTGCTCTCCACCTCATTTCACCACAGTCATATCTAGGCAACCCACTGACTACCCTTCCTATCGCACTATTCTCTTTTATCCTTCCAAGCAGCCTCCTGATATACATTCTAACATGCTCTTTGTCCCCTCTCAAATCATTTGCACCAATTAATACTATTAACTCTTTTCTTGCTCCCACCTCATATCCAATGCCTCGATCACTCTACTCATTTTACCTCCTGGAAAACATACCTTGTGCATGCTATCCTCTAGCATGCCTTTAATAATGGAGTCGCCATACAACGCCACTCACTCATCTTTCATTAACTCTTTCATGCCATCACGATTTATTTTGACCTGAATTCTCTTAATTTCATTCTGCATCCATTTCATTTCTTGCCTCATCCAATCCAATTCAACTTCTGAATCTCGTGACACGTTCTCTCTATCATTCAATCTTTTTAACTCTCAACCTCCTCTTCTCACTTTCACTCTCATTCATCCCTCTTTGTTTCCGTACTTTCGGTCCAACATACATCCAACTTTTGCTATCATTCCTCTCACTTTCACTCTCATTTATCTTTCTTTGTTTCCGTACTTTCGGTCTAACATGCATCCAACTTTCGCTATCATTCTTCTCACTTTCACTCTCATTCATCTTTCTTTGTTTCCATACTTTCAGTCCAACATGCATCCAACTTTCGCTATCATTCTTCTCACTTTCACTCTCATTCATCTTTCTTTGTTTCCATACTTTCAGTCCAACATATGTCCAACTTTCGCCATCATTCATTCTTTTTTCGCTACCATTCATTCTTTCAATTTTTTTCACTTTTGATTTCTGTGTCACGTTATTTCTAGTTTCATTCGTTCTCTCAATTTCGTTTCCTTCCGTCACTCTCGCCTCACTTTCATCCCTTTTAACATCCGTAATAAGAAAATAAGAATTATTTTCTTATTTATTTTGTGGTGTGAATCAATACCATTAAATAAACTAGCATGTACTGCCAACACATAAGCCTTTCTACTTGTTTATTATCCAGTTTTTCTATACTATTAATGATTCTTTCTCTCTCAATTCATCACTATCATAACTTAGCACGCACGCGCACACACACACACTGACCACCTTTCCTACCAAACTCTTATCTTTCCATTTCCTCAATAACCTCCTAATATCTATCCTTACATTCTCCTTATATTCAACCAAATCATTTGTTCCTACAATAACCACCAACTCTCTTGCTTGTTTAATTTTGTTGTTTAATTTTATATCAAGCATCAATTATCCTGCTAATCCTCCCTCCTGGAAAATAGACCTTATGGACCTTATCATTTACCACACCTCTAAAAATGGAATATACATAGATCACTATTCTCAAGTCATTTGAGAATATTCTCGAACCCCTCTTTTTTCTATACTTTCCTTCATTCTATACTTTGCTTTTGCACACTTTCATTCCTATCCACCAAACTTCTAATCTCACTGCAAATATTCATCTAATTTCTCATTCAGATCAACTCATTCTTCAAATCTTGCATCCTGTCACTCTCTCTCTCTCTCTCTCTCTCTCTCTCTGTCTGTCATTCATTTCTTTTGTTTCCTCATTTCTATTTTCCTTTCATTCACATTAATTTTATCATCTTTACTCTCTTTCACTTCCACAGTCTAACTTGCTTTCCCTCCATGATTCATAGTCTTTTCCTCCTGCAATTAAGCTTACCTTCATTCCATCAGTTAGTTTTTCTCCTCATCTGCCAAATCAAGATGAAATAATAAATTCCCATGCCTTTTGTGAAAGGTATCTCTGAACGTGTTGTAAGAATTCTCAAGAAGTTCCAGCTTATGTCAGTTTTAACTGACATCTATCAACAAACTGCACAAATCATTATTCATATATCCAGTATATTGCTCCTTAAACTCATTTACTGACTAAGCACTTATCAATGGTTGTAGCAATCCATTCCATTAATTCAACACTTTCCAAGCAAAACAATCTAGTTCTTAAACTGTTGATCACTCCTGCATAACCTCTAGAGAACTTTTTGTTCTCTCTATCTCACTCTCTCCCTCTTAAGGTCTAAAAATTTTCTCCAACATTTAACCCATAGCAAATGCTTTAGTAACTTACAGTTTCCATCCTATTCCCTTTATTCTTCCTATGAACTAAATTTTGTATTTCACAAACCTTCAATCTATCTCCTACAAAACTACCACCAACTTGTTCACTTGTCTCTGCATCATCTCCACCAATTTTCAATCCAAAAAAAACAGGCAATTCACTCTCTGCGTGCATGCATTTTTTGCATTTTCCTCCTAATAGTAACTCTAGCAGGACGTAATTTATTTCCTACATGCTCCATTGCATATATCACATGTAGCTTCCAAGTACTAATTAAAATTAATATTTACAATTATGTATCAATACTCACATTTATATTTACATTTTAACATCTATATGTACGTATTCTTCACACAATATTAGTAATGTATGTTACATTACAATGACTGGAAGCTTATCTTGTTAGAAAATTTAATCAATTCTGAGTAATACTTTTGGATAAATCTCTGTTTTGACACTGGCCACTCATCTCCAGAAATGATGGCATGTTGTATCAGAGGCATCTAGATGAGGTCCAGTAGCTGACAGTCACAAAGTAAGTGATTGACAGTCTGTTCAAGGTGAGGATAACAATTGCATGATAGTGATCCCAAGATGTGGAATCTATGTAAGTAGTGTCTTAATTTTCAATGCAAAGTTAGTAGTGTGGTTAAATCTGGAGAGATGCCGTATTTTTTCAGCCGGAGTCTGCTTCTGATACTTGGCAAGAATTCTTTCGTTGTTGATCCACTTTTGGATGTTTTCCATTTGCAGAAGAAATAAGTTTAAGCTTATTTCTTCTGCAAGTATTTTTTATAGCAGATTTTGAGTACGTTCGATAACCTGTTTCTAACTATTTGTTTATAGCTGCTTCTTTATCCAACTAATCTGCTCTCTTGTTTCCTGGTGATTTTGATGATTTTCTATTCATTCTTTGAATCTCATTAGAGTGAGATTCAAAAACCAGATTTTTTGTCTGTTCTATTAACGCTATATGGTTGTTCTGGTTTTTTATGCTGTACTCCTTTTGCTTATGCTCTATAGTGCTCCTTCTGTCACTGTAAATCATTGCTGTCTTTTGTTGAGAGGTGTTGAATTCTAATTCCTGAAGATATGTAAGTGAATGGACTATAACAAGTTGTTCTGCTTGGTTGTTGGAACAGAGGGGATGCAGTCTAGAGCAGCATTCTTGTGTAATGGAGTGTCTGTAATATGCAATGAAAGAACAGCTGATGTTTCCTTTGGTTTTGCTTCCATCAGTGTGTGTGTGTGTGTGTGTGCGCGCGCGCGCACGCACACTCTCTCTGATGGAAGCAAAACTGAAGGAAACATTGGCTGTTATACACACACACACACTGATGGAAGCAAAACCAAAGGAAATGTCAGCATAATATATATATATATATATAGAAATAATCACTTTCAGAGCTTTCCTTCTCCTTAATATGTTTTCTTCGTTGGATGAGGCCATCTACTGTAGTAAAGCAGATGTTCGTAGCAATTTGGATCAGTATTCAAATTTCCGTTATATCTTCGAGAATAACTTCATATATAAGAGAGAAGACTTGCATTTTCAGGCAGATCGTGTTAGACCAGCAATAATGCAAGCTGCTTCAAAAGATATTGTTCTGTAACCTTTACTTATTCATATGGCTATAAGGTGTTGAACTCTGTTTAACTTTTGTCAGTTTTTCTTAGATTTTAGTGCATTTTTCCAAGCAGGTGCAGCATAAGATATCAATGATAGTATAGCTCTGGTATGTATACAGGTATCCTTCGATTAATGTGATCAATTAATTCCTCGATGTTACTGTGTAGATCAAAATTGCATTAATCAAATAAAATCACGTTAATCAAATGTGAGTTTTTAGATGTGTGGGGTGTGTTTGATGGCAGAAAATATTTGTATAAGATTGATGGCCTACACTCGAATTCATTTGGCATCAGAAGCCTGGAGAAATTACTTCTTGGGTCAGGGAAACTAGATTATCAGGGGAGGAATGGGGAAAACGTGTGTGAAAGTTCAACTATGGTATACAAACGTGATAAAGATATGAATGTCTTTGAACATGATTATGTATGTGGCGAAGGAGTGGAAAAATATGCTTTGGGTTCGGACCTTTTAAGTATATCTAGGGAGGGAAAAGAGAAAATTCTAGAAGAAGACCAAATACATTGCATATCTAATTATAAGAATAGGCTAGGTCGTAATTTATTATGTCTATACACAAATGCTAGGAGTATAAGAAACAAAGGGGTTGAGTTTGTTGCTTTATTGAATACGATGTGGCCTAAGATTGTTGGCATTAACGAAACCTGGTTATCGGAATCAGATATGGTAAGTGGGATCGAGTGTAATAAATATGCTATTTTTAGGAATAACAGAAGAGATAGGGGAGAAGGAGTGCTACTAATGATATCAGATGACTTACGTCCAGTTAGGGTTAAAATACAAGAAGACAATGATGGTAACAATGTTCCATGTAGCGATGAGTTTGAGTCATCATATTTGTCACATATTTGGTGTGAAGTGGAGGTTAACAGAATGAAATATATGGTGGGGTGTTGCTACAGACCTGGAAGCTCAGTTGTAGGGAACGAAGAAATGCATCGCCAATTTAGCCTTATGGGTACCAAGAGAATTATCATTATGGGTGACTTTAATTTTCCAAATATTGATTGGGTAGAAGAGAAATCTCATGATCAGAAAGAACAGGAATTTATTGAATTGTTGCATGATAACTTTCTCAAGCAGCATGTGAAAGAAGGAACTCGAGGTCAAAGAATGTTGGATTTGCTCATAGCATCAGAAGGGATCTCTCTCAAGAATATGGCTATTTTACCACCAATTGGTGACAGTGATCATGCTGTTCTTTTTTGGGAAGTATCTACTTGTATTGAAGTTCCAATTAAATCAGGTTACATGCTAAATTACAAAGCTGGAAATTATGATCAACTTAGAAGAATACCATTTCTGGTCCCATGGTATCAGTTACTGAATGGGAAAAAATCAGCAATGCATGGGAATCTTTGAAAAAGTGCTTGAATGAGGCGGTATCTGATTGTATCCCTAGTGTTCAAAGAATAAATAGGTTGGGAGTGAAATGGATGTGCAGCCTTATTAAGCTAGAGATCCACAAGAAGAAGTTGATGTGGAAAGAATATTGTGAGAATAAGAGTGAGAGGAGTTATGAAATATATAAAGCTCAGGGCCAGAAAAGTAATGAGCATTGTGAGAAAAGCTAAAACGGAGTATGAAAAGAAATTGGCCATGCAAGCAAAAGGCAATTCAAAAGAATTTTATCGTTATGTCGCAAGCAAAAGAAAGAATGAATGTGGAAGAATAACTTTATTGAATGCAGATGGTACATCTCCTTAGCTTCCGACACATGAGTGTCGGAAGCTAAGGAGATTGTTCAGTTAATAAGTGCTTTGCTAAGATATATCAACCAGGTGAATGTAGCATGGTGCTACTGCTATGCTGGATGAAGAGTTTACAGGTTCATGAAAATGAGGTTGAAGAGCTCTTGCATAACCCGGATAAGAATCTGCAATAGGGAACAGATGGAATATCTGCCTGTTTGTTAAAGGAGTGTTCAGCTGAATTGGCTAGGCCTTTCACACATCTGTATAACTTGAGTCTCAGCTCAGGAATGATAATACAGGAATGGAATGAATGTATGACAGTTCCATTGCACAAGGGTGGTGCAAAAACTGATGTGTCTAACTACCGACCTATTAGTATCTCTGGTATGGTAGTGAAGATTTTAGAAAGGTTGGTAAGAACTCGTATACAGAAATGTGTAGACAAGCATTCTATATTATGCAGGGAACAGCATGGGTTTACTAAAGGAAGGTCATGTTTCAGCAATTTGCTCATATTTTATAACAATGTTACGGCCGAGTTGGATAAAGGGAATGGATACACTATGATAATGTTGTATTTTTCTAAGACATTTGATAGGATACCACACAATAGGCTGTTGTGTAAATTGGAGAATATGGGACTGGAACATAATCTATTGACTTGGATCAGGTGATGGTTGACAGACAGATATCAAAAAGTGGTATACAGTGGGTGTGAATCTGCCAGATTTAAGGTAACCAGTGGTGTACCTCGGGGTTCAGTCCTTGGGTAATTATTGTTCAATCTATACATTAATGACATCAAGCAGGGTCTATCATCAGATTTGAAATTGTTTGCTGATGATGCGAAGATAGGCAGGGCAATCAGGGATGCTACTGATATTCAGAAATTACAAAATGATTTGAATAGACTGGAAATCTGGGCTCACGAAAATGGCTGTCAGTTTAATGTTAGTAAGTGTAAAGCTATGCACTTTGGCGTGATTAGAGTTCCAGCGGGTTATGCTACAAGAAACTGAAGAGGCAAGGGATCTTAGTGTATTGATGGATAAGAATTTAAAGTTCAAAGGTCACATAGCAAAAGTTGCAAACACAACTCAGAGGATAATTGGTATGTTGAAGCGAACCTTGACATGTAAAGATAAGGAGGTAATTTTGCCTCTTTATAAGGCTTTGATAAGACCACATTTGGATTACTGTGCACAGATTTGGTCTCCTGGGTTCCAAGGGGATAAAGAAGCTGTGGAAAGGGTGCAAAGAAGAATTACAAAGATTATATCTGGATTATGGGACTTAGATTATGAGGACAGATTGAGAGTATGTGGATTACAGACTCTGGTTAACAAGAGAAAGAAGGGTGATATGATGGAGGTCTATAAACTTTTGAATGGGTGTTTATAGCATTTCAACTGATGAAATTTTTCGTTATATGGAAGGCAGGGAAAGAATATGGGGGCATTCCATGGAATTTAAGGTTGTTCTCAGTCAAGAAAGGGTTAAGACAAGGCTTTTCTCCCAGAGAGCAGTGAGTGAGTGGAATAATTTGCCCTTACAGGTAGTGAGTGCATCTAGTGTGAATGAATTCAAGGGTAGGTATGATAGCTGGGTTGGGTAATTTAAATCCTCCTTTGATGAGTCCTTGACTCCCTGGAGGTCTTAGATAATAATAATAATAATCAATGCTAAACATTACAATTTGTCCATGATAGATTACTGTATTAATAATTCATTTTATATGGTATAAGATAAAAAATGAATGCAAAGTAAATGTTACATTATTACTGCAATTTTTTATCAATAAAAGAGTTATCAAGAGTCGTTTGATCAGTTTTCATTTTTTTCTGATCAGCATAAATTCTACAATAACAAGCAAAATGACTTTCTAGACTCGGCAAACAAGCATTCCTCGATTAACATCTGGATCCATATCCATTACTTGCTGCTTAAGTGATTCTAAAACTGAAATATTCCATCCAGTTCTTTGATTGTTATCTCCTTTACAACCTCATCTTCACATTCCATTTGTTTCATTGTCTTCATATGCGCATTGTTGTTCACTTTCAAGAAGATACTGAAATTCTTTGAATTTGAATCCAATAATTCTTTAACATCTGCATCAACACCATTAAAACCAAGGTCTTCACCAATTGCAACGATTTCTTCAACCACGTTGTTCACAGGATTTTGAAAACTGCCTAAGTCATTAATGCATTCTTCTGCAAAAGGTTTTTCCAAAAAGCTCTCATGTAGCTAGAAGATATTTGTTCCCACGAATCATGAATGTTTTCAATTGCGTATTTAATGTTCAATTTTTTCCAAAATTCTTGGAGCCTAATTGCATTTCCTCCCATTGTTTCTACTGCCTTTGAGAATGTCTTTTTAAGAAAATAGGCTTTGAAAGTTGCAATGATGCCCATGTCCGTGGGTTGTAGAAATTATGTCATATTTGGTGGAATTTTGGTAAATTTAAAGGCACGTCAATTAAAATTCTTGCCACGTATATAAAGGGATTGTCGCAATTAATTTCGGCGAGTTAATCAAATTACACGTTAAGTGAAACTGCGTTAAGCAAGGGATACCTGCGTATTGTTTTCAGCACTCATTGCCCTAATACCCATTTATCCTTGCCAACTTAGCTAAAAGGTTTACTATTTGTAATCATTTTTTTTTTTTTTTTGGCGACATACGAGATGTGCTTATTGAAGGTAAAGTTTTCATCTATTGTTACTCCTAGGTATTTTAGCTCACTGGCTACCTCAAGAACTTCCCAGTTTAAGAAGACCATTACAGATTGTTACGATTTTTTACATGAGATGTCGAACACTTTAAACTTGGTGCTACTGAAAGTGACTTTCTTCTCATTTGTCCACTCTGCAATTTTAACGAGTTCTTCATTTGGCCATTACTTCTAACTGTAAGCTACTGTGTCCCCTAATCATTATCATCGCATCATCTACAAAAGCTAGGACTTATGTTTCAGTAGTGAAAGGAAGTCGTCATATTGGATGTTTCAGAAACCTGGTCCACAGCAAGAATCTGCAGACAGCCTCGTTTGACTTCTTTTGTTACTGCTGTAGTTTTCAATGTCATGGTTGCTCTTCTGTTTGTAAAATAATTTTTTGTAAAGTACAGTAGGTTTTTTGAACATTTGAAATCTCTTAGCTGATTAATTATGGCTAATCTCCATGCAGCATTGAAGGATCCTTGTACATCAAGTGAGATCAGTAGCACATCCTATTTTTTTTTTCCTGAAGACTGTCTTCTGTGAACTCTTGAACCTTCATAATTGCATCTATCGTGCTTGACTGAGGTCTAAATGCATACTGATTGCTGCTTAATAGGTCTCTTGAATAGACAAAGGGTATTATTTGAATTATCAGAAGTTTTTCCCATACTTTATCAGCAACAACAAAAAAAAAGAGTTAAATTTTAATATGATAACTATTCCATTCAACAGAATGTCTCAAAGGCAAGTTGCAATAATTATTGTGGTCTGCGAGTGCTTGACCTACAGTGATGAGTCTTTGGTTTCCATGAAGGTTTAAAAGTAATACATAAAATACTATATATAACATAATTTTAATTCTCCATTCATTCCGGAATTGTTACTTTCAATTATTCTCCCAGTTGAAAAAGAGATCTCACCAAAACCAAACTTAACGTGTGCATCCTAAATCCCAAATTTTAATAAATTTTAACAGAGCAAAATTACTGAAATAAATAATTTCGACACATTTTGCTCCTTTATGCAAAAATAGTCCAATTAAAACAAACACCGGGATAACTCGGCAGATTTTGACAAGAATATCAAGTACCAAATTTAAATGAAATTTGCCAGCCCAAACTCTGAAACAATTTGCTTACGGACAAAGCGAATCTAGTGAGCATTCAGCGAAATATACTTAAAAAGCCTTTTCCCTTCATGTCACTCATCTACAATTTGAAAATAAATAAAATAAAATAAAATAAAATAAATAATATATCATTATTGCGAGATTCAAGACTAACAACAGAAGAATGACTGATAAACAGACTATAGCAGTAAACGGTATAATAGCTGAAAGTTCGATTCCATAAATGCCAAAATCTTCGGCCAAGAAGTGGTTATATATATATATATATATATATATATATATATATATAATTTTAATGGCCCAATCAAACTGTAAAGATTATCTAGATTTCCATGCAAAATACCAGCTGATGTGTAAGTCAATGAAAACGTCACCTAGGGGCGAAGAGAGGAAATTAGATTTTAATTAATTTGGTGGAAATTAGAATGAAACAATAGACATTGCTTCAAACTATAACAGGAACTTTGATTGATGTCTTGGTTTTTACAGGTATTTGCGATTTT
The DNA here is from genome assembly GCF_054136105.1 of Typopeltis vanoorti. Taxonomy (NCBI): domain Eukaryota; kingdom Metazoa; phylum Arthropoda; class Arachnida; order Uropygi; family Thelyphonidae; genus Typopeltis; species Typopeltis vanoorti. Next base: position 44,511,599 of record NC_143558.1, on the reverse strand, counting down.
CTTACCTATCTTCGGATATCTGAACCAGTCGAGAACAGCTTTCTTTTTTAGCAATAACAAAATCTCCTGTTTTGATAGTAGGAACGTTTCCGCTTTCCATGACTGTCATATGCTCAAAAGAAACACTGTGTTTTTTAATATTTTCGTTGAATTGGAAAAACGTGTACTGCTATTAGGATAAGGAAAATTGTATTCACTTTTACGAATTTTAAGTGGCAAACCATATCTAAACTTAACCCTAAAAATCACTGAATAACTTATTATTCCCCTTCGTTTTACGAATTATTGACTTTTATATATATAAATATAAAATGTCTATCCTTTGCACTTCGGAGATCTAAACCACAACAAACAACCACATGTTACCCTACCGTTAACACAAACAAGGTACTGATGGGGTAAGTACTAAGCTCCAGTCTAATCGGGAACTGTTGTCAGCGCTCCTGGTGTCATCTCCAATGAAAACTATGTCTTATTCAGCAAATTCTCTTGGTTTGGCGGAAGCCGTCAGTTCTTGTTGTTTTTCATATTACAGTATCTCTGTTTAGTATTTAGTATATTAATTATCGTAATGCAAAAATATGGTGGCTTATAGAAACAAGCACGGTTTTCGCCAAAATTGACAGTAAAAATCACGAAATTCTTGCTATTTTTTTTTTTTTTGATCACTTAAAAACCAGAACGTGTAGATAAAGACGGGAAATTTTTACACTTTGAGAATAACAGAAATATAAATTATACTCAGACTCACCAAATAAGCGCCTCTAGAGTAAGAACGACAGAACAATGCGCCTTCGATTGGAAAAGCATTCGTCGTGACGAAAATTGGAAGGAATTGAAGGAGAGTTAGCTGATCTTATAGGGATGTAACAGGGTTTTTTCCTCCCGGAAACTTGAATTTTTCATCCCGCATGCAGGTAAATCGGCCGTGAGAACACATACAATTTACAGATAAAAATACTGTTGATGGTGGAGCGGTAGATATGTGTTGATGGTAGCAGTGTCGTTGTATAGTTCGAGGATTAAGTTGATGAAACGGTGAGTTGTGTAGAGTGGGAGTGATGTATCCTCCCATGATCAGTACTTTGACCCTTTCGAGGTGTCACGAAATTATTGTTTTTGTGCGTATGTTTTTCTATTTGCAGATTTTAATGCGAAATCATCCGTGAATGGTTGTAAACCTATAGATAGTAGAAAAATCCACTATACGTTCAGTTAAGTTGTTTCAGGCCTCCAGTAAGGAATGCAATGGTCTCACATCAGGCTGTAAAGATCATGTCACCCAAGTGCGATACTAATGGCATATATTAGTACCAAGAAAATGATCTTGGTGTGTTATTATTATTATATTACTTCTCCATGGAGTCCAAGGACAACCCGGGAAGACGCTCTACAATACCTGCACAATATATAATTTACTGTTCATACCATGCTATCCACCGTCTACCAATACAATGCATATTTACTGCCTCGTCTACTAATTGTATTTTTGTCTGTGTGCTGTTTGGCTGATTTACTTATATACGCGATGAACAACCCGAATTTAGAGAGATTAAACGTTGCTTCGTCTACACCTTTAATTCAATATAAAAAGTCATCATGACGAAAGCAAACCTAGTCTTTTCCAGTCGAAGGGTGAATGGTCCCGCCATTCTTCCAACTGCACTATTGAAACACTCAAACGTGTACGGTCAAGATTAAACTTTCTTGTATAGCAAGACATTTGGAGTTCCGATAATTAAACATTCACACATGTGCCACAGTATAAAAAAAAAAATTTAAAAAAAAATTAAAAATAAAAAAAACTTATTTTACGGATATGAGTTTACGGGACGAAAAACCCGAGTTTAGGAGAGAAAAAACCCGTTTGCCGGTGCCACAGATCGACTAACTCGGGAACCGGTCGAAAAACAGCTGGGGTTCTTTACTTTTGAAGTGGTAAATGAGTGGAATAAGCTGTCAGAGTCTGTTGTGGGTGCTACGACAGTGAATGAGTTCGAGGCAGGGTATGATAGATACTGTGAGAATGTCGAATAGTTGTGTGGATATGATGTTTAGGACCTCCCTCGATGAGTCTAAGGACTCCTTGGAGTCGCCCGTAGTAGTAATAATAATAATAAAAAGGCTTAGAAAAATTTCCTCTAGTCGCCGACTAGATTCGAAAGCAAGTCTTCATTCCTGCGGTCGCCTACTGTCTATACGGGAACAAAAAAAAGGCGTTAGCTGATTTTTTATTTTTTTTATTTTATTTTACAGATATTTCGTTTTACGTACCGCAGGACATCATGAGTGAAAGCTAAGCCAACGGTAAGGAATTTGAGCAATAAAACAGTACCGCATATGTACCTCTGTACAAGTTGAGCGTTTGTTAATTAAAACTATTGGACTGGAATGATAAATTAAATTAATTATTATAATACAATATATTTAACACAACTAAGTATAACGATTTTCAAAACTTTTATGATAGTAAGGCACTCGTTACGATTAGTATTATTAATGCTTGGTCTATGAAGTAGAGCACCTGTACTTTGAATAGTCTTTCATATTTGTACATAGATTTGGGTTAAAGCTTTGTGCTTTCCCATTGGTTCCTATGGTTTGAGTTTTCGATTGTGGTTTTGAAGCGGGATGTGGTTTTGATATTCAGAAATACGTTTTAAGATTGATCTTCCTGTTTGTTCGTAGTATAATAGATTGCATGAAAACACGGAACTTGGTTTACCTCATATAGCATGATTGCTGGGAGTTTGTCCTTTGGAGAGGGTGACAGATTATGAATTTGGTAACAGGTCTGAAGGCAGTTGGTATTTTTTTTTTTTTATAATCAGTGTTACTCGTCCTGAGATGTCTTTTCATGTAAGATATGGGAGTCATGTGCAGTTCTACTTCTTTTCTTGGATATTGTCTTGGAGTGTTATTCTTGGGTTTAATCCATTTAGTAGACTGTTTGTTTAATGGATTTCAATTCCGGACTGAGCATTCCTTCCGAAGAACAAATCCTGTGTTCACTAAAGATTTTTATCTTTAGTGAACATCGGAGACTATCGAATAGAGGGTTTTTATGATGTCAAATTTCTCAGATGAGTGGTATACTGACAGCATAGCAGCTCGAAGTGTACACATCACAGTGGTCACATAAAAGAGAGAAATGGGTAAAAATCAATTCTCGAAAATTAATTAAAAGTAATTATTCAGTTAAATATGTAACTCGTTATTGACCAAATATCAAGATTTTAGGGGAATTTTTTCCTGTGCATAGCATAAATGATGTGCTTGCCGTTTATCTTCCATCCATGATTTAAGTTAATTAAAATTAAAAGAGTGTTGGTTTCAAATAAAAGAAATAGTAATCTTCTTAGTAGCCCGAGCAGTCTAGTAGAAATGTCCTTTGCCTCGATAGCAGTTGACCTGCAGAAGATTCTTATAAGTCAATTCTATCGAAGAGAGGGTTTTTAAGCTGTTTCCGAGTAAGTATCTTTAATACAGTTAAGTAGAGCGTTCCTCCTGAAAATTTAAGTTTTTAACTATACAAGCTCAAAAATATAGATAATCGAACTCAGTATTTCAGACAGTGATACACATATTATGGTTTAGGATGACATTATTGTGGCAGCAATCTACAGTACTTTCTTTCCTGATACCTATTAAAATCACAAATTGGCTTAGGCTAAAGCAGTCTTGCCCTTCCTATTGGAGGCGTTACAGGAGAGGCAATCCTCTATAATTTTCAGATCTTTATATAATGTGAAATCTTGAAAGTACAGTCATAACGAATATACAAGGAAACTTCTGACTAGGCTCTTTAATTTAAGTCTCGGCTCTGGTAGAGTTCTGAGGGAGTGAAAGAGGCCAAAAAATACCCTTGCATCAGGGAGGTTCTAAGATTGGATTGCAGTAGAAAATTATAGATCAATCAGAATCACACGAATAATGAAGAAAAAAGTGAAAAAGGTGAAAACAATGGTCAAAAAGAGAATTCATCATCTCCATGATGAATTCTCTTTTTGACCATTTTTTTCATCATGGAGAATTCATCATGGAGATGATGAATTCTCCATTGGGATGGAGATGACACTAGTCATCTCCATCCCAATGCGGATAAGAGGGTAGCTGCTGGAAAGATATCAAAAAGTGGTATATGGAGAAGCAGAATCAAGGCGAAAACAGGTGACTAGTGGTGTGCTGCAAGGTTCAGTACAGGCATCACTACTGTTTAATTTGTAAAGAATCATATAGGAAAAAAACTAAAGGAATATGCAGTTGTTTGAGAATAAGAGAGTAGTGTGGCTGCTGAAACAGGTATCAAAAAGTAGTACACAGAGGAGCAGAATCCAAAAGCTGTTAACCAGTGGTTTGCAACAATTCAGTGCTAAGACTACTACTGTTTAATTTGTACATATATGATATAGGAAATAACCTGAAAGGAAAATTCAGTTGTTTGATGATAATGCAAAATTAGGTAGAGTAATAGGGAATCAATGAGATGTGAAGAGCTTGTAGGATGATTTAAATAGGCTGTCAGTATGGAAAAAAACATAATGGTTCTCAGATTAATGTGGAGAAATGTAAAGTTATGCATTTTGGGATAAAGAGATTACATACTGTGTACCACATTGATGGAACTGTACTCCAGGAAATAGATGAAGCTAGGGATTTAGGGGTGGTAGTAAACAAAGAGTTTAAGTTTAGAGGACATATTTCTAAGGTAGCTCATTAGAATTGACTAATAAATACCACACTAATCAGTAGAGATAAGGAAGTTATTATTCCAAATTATAAGGCTAAAACGTCCCCATCTGGATTACTCTGCTCGGGTCTGGTCTCCAGGATTTATTGAGGATGAGGAAGTGGTGGAGAAAATTCAGAGCCGAGCGACGAAGATGATGAGTTATCCCTATGATGATAAATTGAGGATGTGTGGATTACAGAAGCTGGTTGAGAGGCGGAGAACAGGGGATATGATAGAAGCATTTAAATTACATAAAAGGTGTCATAGGGTTAATATGGAGAAATGTTTCAGCACTTGGCTAGAGGGGCCAGAAGAAGAAGAAGAAAAGGTCACCCTGGAAATTGAGAACTAGATGTTTTGCTTGGAGTATCGTAAAATAATGGAGTGGATTGCCAAAGTCAGTTGTGAGTGCTTTTCCTGTTAATGGGTTCATGGAGAGGCATGCTGGATTGTGTGGATAATTTGAGACACCCGCGATGGGTCTTCGGACTTCATGGAGGTTCCCGTACAATAATAATATAATAACTGCGAAAACGCTGCTTTGATCCCGACCGTTTTATTATATTTGTGATTCTCTAAACCTTTTGATTAGATGATTATCATTAAATGGCACAACAGTACCAAGAGTGAATTAAGAATTAGATCAAGAACTAATCTTAAAACTAAACACACTTTATTTGATTTGCTTCAGGCCTACAGTTTGTAATGCAGTGGTCTTCCTTCGAACAGTAAAATCATCTCTCACCCAAATGCGATACTTACAGCATGAGATTAGGAAACGAATGATAATATACCCCTCGGGAACATGAATTAGAAGATATTAGAAAGTGAAATTAGGAACTGAAGCACTTGAATAAGTTTACAAAACCTATTTTTATAACTTCTATTGATAAATAAACAGTGACATTTAATCTGAATAATAAAAGAAATATGAAACCCCATGGACATTTTATAACAAAATAAAAATGGCATCAAAAAGGGTGTAGGTAAAGTATTGAGTGCAAATTGAAAAGATGACCTAACGTAGATAAGGGTGATACATTACGAGAAACGACAATATTAGCAATGCTTTTAAGCTTCACTGTTTCCTTATCGAAAAAGGATTCATTCATTAGGAATGATCACCTATAGATGTATCATCGAATGGAAGATTTACAAGATTTCAAGAGGTATAAAATGTTTAAGTCCCAAAACTGACTTAAGCATAGAGATACTTTTATGTTTGTTCGTTTGTACCAAGCAAAATCCAAGGGATACATCGAACACAGGCTTTATGCAATGTATCGGATGAAAAATGTCCTCAACTACATCACAATGCTATTAAAGTGTACATGGCACACAAGGAATTTAATCTGCATACAGCATATGACATAGGTTGGCATCACACACACACGCACGCACACACACACACACACACACACACACACACACACACACACACACACACACACACACACACACACACACACACACACACACACACACACACACACACACACACACACACACACACACACACACACACACAGAGAGAGAGAGAGAGAGAGAGAGAGAAAAGAAAAAAGGCAAAAACAAGAAGAAAGCTTCCGTGGTGAAACACAGGTGTGCTAATGGTTTCTAGGATATAAATCAAAAACACATCTGTAGAAACCAAACTCTCTACTTTTTTAATTCAAAGTTTTATTATAAACGATTATTTTATTACACCAGGAGATGAAAATCATCTACATTTAAAGGCTTTCAATAGCATCTGTTTACACCGGGAAAGAAACCCAGTGTCTCCTGTTTGGAAAACAGTCATGCTGATCATTCAGGCACCTAGGACAGCTGAAACAAATGTATTATGGATGTGCTCTGAACGTTTCATATCCTTAAATGACCCGCGGTTTCTGCTATCCGATGCCAACTTTATTATGGCCAGATTGGACATTTCAAATAAAATTTAAAAAGCATCATTTGTATATATAAAACTGGAAATGGAAAACTCGACTCCAGCACATGACACTGAAAACTTGCATGCATTTCTTGGGATACAGAAGTGATGCCGAGGGCCGAGCCAACCCGAGGGAGTAAGGAGTGCACCGCACCCGGGCGGCAACATTGATAGTGAGGCATTTTATTAGCTAATATCTAATTTGGAATATACAATGCAGTATTAGGGGCGGCCAATAAAAGTTTAAACCTGAGCGGAAAATACACTTGGTGTGCCCCTGGGTGATGCCTCTTTGAACGAAATTTATGTATATGTACAATGACCACATAACCTAGTTCCTTAAGCATCAACTCTATTAATTTCCTTGACAATAATCAAATTAAACGATCAAATTGGCACTAAAATATTTCACAAAACTACAAATATAGGTAAATTTCTATATTTCAACTCCTATCATCTATACTCCATAAGAAATTACTAATATTATCAATAAATATCATCTAAATTCTCTACAAGCCTGTGTAGCTCAGTGGATGTGGCGTTTGCACACCACAGCCCTTGACCAGACGAAGGAAGACTTGCTTTCAAATCTAGTAGGCGACTGGAGGAAATTTTTCAAAGCCTTTTTTCGACTGGTTCCCGAGTTAGTCGATCTCTGGCATGGGCAAGTGGGTTTTTTCTTCCGGAAACTCGGGTTTTTCGTCCAGTAAACTCAAGAAAATCGACCGTAGAACCCACACTATTTTCAGACAATAAATGTATTGTGTTAGGGTTAGGGACCACTAGATGGCGGCACTTGTTGAGCCGCCTCTTCACTGAATGCTGTTTAATTAGTGATAGCCTTGGAGCAGCTATCTCTGATTGGCTACCAGTGGAGATTGAACTGCCTGCCTACTCAGTCTCCAAAAGTTAGATAGGGCTAAAACGGCCTTGCCTACTCCCTATACAGGAACAAAAAGGCGTTAGTTGATTTTTTTTTTGGGGGGATAAATTCTCTACAACCGAAAGGAAATTAAAAAACGAAATTATAAATACGATAAATAATTGTTAATCAAGTGTACCTGCAAAAATTAATTGAATATGCCAAATACAACCAACATCCAGGTAATTCCCCTTCCCCAGGGGAAAAAACACGAAAGAACTCCCTTCTTTCTACAAACTATTGGTTTCCATACATAATACATATAAGACATTAAGATAAATTTTCAAACACAGTAACTAAAATATTTTATTTATCACCACTCAGAAACTATTTAACCTTTTGAAACCCCTCAAGATCCAAAGAGATACAATATATTTAACTATCAGAACGGTGTATACAGCTCTCTTTTCAATCAACTTCCGATTCTCTTTACATCTGATCAACTGTTAGATCACTAAGGTTTTGACTGTCGGAACATTTCAGAGCCTGTAATATGCTTATCTTAGAAAACCTGATTGGCTCCAGAAAAAACGGCCTAAATTAAAAAGTCCATTATAGCATAAACCGATAAGTTTATGCAATAATTATTATTATTATTATTCGTGACTCCTCCAAGGAGTCCGAAGGCTCATCGCGGAAGGACACCTACTATACAACTCTCTCCACCTCTACTACCAATCATCTCCATCAACGCCATCTACCGCCCACCACCACCACAACTAATATTTTTTGTCTGTAAATTGCGAGTGTCTGAAGGGCCGATTTGTCTCTATGTGCTCTCAGAGAATTAGCAACTTAAAAATATTAATATTAATCCAAAGCTCTTAACCAATAATAATGCTCTTGGTTTTATCATGCCATCTATTTAGGGAGCCGATTTGTCTCTATGTGCTCTCAGAGAATTAGCAACTTAAAAATATTAATATTAATCCCAAGCTCTTAACCAATAATAATGCTCTTGGTTTTTTCATGCCATCTATTTAGGAAGCATACACCATCCTTTCCTATGCTCTTAGCTTTCATTAATTTTTTTTTATTCATCTGAAGATGACGACTGAACAGTTCGAAACGGCTCATACACACACCTAGCGGTAGACTAAAACAAAGGTCTTAGGAAAACAGAAAAAACAAATCGAACAAATTGAAGAAAAGAAATAAAAATTAGGTCATCACAGTTCAGTGGAAATGGTGTATTGCATCCTCTGCACCAGGCCACCCAAAGATAGACTTAAGTTCAAGTACTATTTAGAGAAATTATTTTCTTCAACCGGTTCGGGAGTTAGTCGATCTCTGGCAAGAGCAAATGAGTTTTTCTCACAGAAACTAAAATAAAAAAAAAGAAAAGTAGTATCCGCATTATTTCAGATAATTGATATTGTGTGAAATTGTGGGGTCATCCTGTTAGGGTTAGAGACGCGAATTTTCTAATCACCATTGTTTGCTAGTCACTTCAACAGTTGACACTTATAATTGGTGATAGTTTTGGGCCAGCTATCTCTGATCGTCTACCGGTGGAGATTGAATTGCCCACTCAGTATCCAAAAGCTTAATAGGGTATAAAGGCCTCATCTACTCCCTAGAAGGGAATAAAAGGCGTTTGCTGATTTTTTTTTAATTTTCTAATCAATGAAGCCCATCTGATAAACTAAAATTTAGGAATTAGTACCCATTTAGAAATGATAAAATAGAAGCCAGAGGTGGAACTGCTGCCCATTTTTATTAAGAGAAATATACGATAGAATGAAATTAAAATTCCTGCAACCACAAAATTACTGGACTGGAAATATAAACTGCCAATACAGGCAGACTTAACGATTCTGTATATAATTCACCTCATAAGAAGATACTGGCTTCAGATATCTCTCACTCTTTTTCTCAGCTGCTAGATACGATCAGTGCACTGCGATTAGCAGTACATTGCTGGTAATCGCTGAACACCCTGTCTGAAACAGTAGAATTACAGATAGAAATGTCAAAATCCCAAATGAATTTGCTATCATTAGAAACATAATTGCAGATCTGCTTGAACCTACGCATTATGGAGCTACTGAATGCAGTGTCCTTTACAAAGTTGTTCTCAGAAATGTTTCACTTCAGAACCAAGTAAAAGTGATGAATAAACTTAGTTCCGATCATAACGCAGTTTTACTTCACTTGGGTGTAGACTCAAACAACACTCCTGTTAGTGCATCCATTATCAATTGGGAAAAACTTCCTACAGTACTTCTAGATTTTATGGGTCCAGTACTGAGGTCATATCTTGTAAATATGAAATATTTCGTGTTTCACGAATTTTTTCATGATTTACGTAGTTAGATTTACGTAAAAAAGCAAATACTGTCTGGCTTGTCATCTGTCACCTGTGTCGCAGCTTGTGCAAAATCTAGTCAGCGACCAGAGGGTATTCCAAACCTTATCCATGATAAAAACAAAATGGGACGTCGCTACCATAAAACTCTAGTTCTTCAAGAGCTCAATTCGTTATGCTCTTAAAGATTTCCGTGACCAGCATTGAAAAAAGTAGTCTCGATCCCTGAAGCCAGATGACCAAACTTTATGGAAAGTTTTTAAATCTCTCCGTAAGTCCGAAAATTACTTCCCACAATAAATGGCAAGCGGGATATTGTCTATCACGATTAAGACAAATCTGAAACCTTTGGTGATAGAGAGAGCTTATAGTTCTGAACTACAGCATCTGAACAGCATCCCTAACTACACATTTACGGATTTGTTATTTATTTTGAAAGTGCATCGAGAGATATGTCATGCACTGAAAACGTCCTATTCAACAAGCTGCTATTTGCTCAACTTTTCCACTGAGTCGTTAAAAAAATAATAAAGAGGCTCCTAGTCCTGATGGAATTACAAATAATATCATCAAATGCTTCCGCACAAATATATTATGCGCATTGTCGCCGTCATAAATGCAATGCTGAGACTTCATTTCTTTCCAACAGAATGGAAAATAGCTGACATAAGTTTCATCCCCAAGCCAGAAAATGTTTTGAAATTCTTTCAAAATAACTGTCCTATTAGCCTCCTCTCCTGCCTTGGGAAGATATTTGAAAAATAATTCTAACAAGACTGTCAAAAATATACAACAAAATAACGTCATACGAGATGAACAATTTGGTTCCTGACCAAATCACCATCCAGTTCAGCAAATCCAAAGAATTGTAGAATACATGACAACTGGATTCAGCTGGAAACAACACACAGATGCAGTTTTCCTCGATATACTGTAGCTAGATCATTTGATAAAGTATGCCATAATTTTCTTCTTTATAATGGGCTCACTTTAGTGAGTACGTGCATGGCAAACCAGAGGTACCTGATGCTGGACCATGCCTTACTTCATGTAATATACATCTGTTATATTATCTGTTGGCTGGTCCTCTCCCTTTATTTCTTTGCTTCTTTCTTCCCGTCTTGCTCCTTACCCCCAATGCTATTAGAGTATTCGAGGGCTAGGGATGATTCTTTCCTATCTTGCTATGTCATTTCGGCTATTGCAGCCACCGAAGGGGGCATGCTGGCTCCAATAAGTCCCAAGCACGGATAAATGGCGAGGGTTGACGTCAGGAAGGTCATCCGGTCGTAAAACTTCACTGCCAGCTCTAAAAGAAATGAGTCTAAAAGAAAGTGATACAAGAGTTAGGGCGTACCTCTTAAGCGACGCGAAGCCACATCGCCCTATAGCTGCGAGAAGTGGACGAGCGCTACCGCATCAAGGGCAGGTGTTGCAAAAGAAGCAAGCCCACCAAGTGGAGAGAATGTTGCGAGTGGGAACGTTGAATGTTGAAAGCATGACTAGAAGAGGAAGAGAGGTGGTAGACATGATGAGGAAGAGGACGTTAGACATTTTATGCGTGCAGGAGACAAGATGGAAGGGGGAAAGGCGAAGGAACTAGGAGACGGGTATAAATTGTTCTACTCTGGAGCGAATAAAGAGGGAAGAAATGGTCGGAATTGCAGTGTGTGGTGGAATGAAGGATGACCTACTGGAAGTGAGTAGGAAGAACGAAAGGATCATGCAAATGAAACTGGATTTTGGAGAAGAAGAACTTCTTACGTGTATACGCCCTACAAGTTGGCTGTACAGAAGAAGAGAAAGATGGATTCTGGAACGTGCTATATGAAGAAATGAGGTAACCGGAAGAAAATGAGTGATTGTCGCAGGAGACTTGAACGGACACATAGGGAGATAGAATAGGAAGTGTGGAAGGGTGTATGGTGGCCATGGGGTTGAAATGATGAACCAGGAAGGAGAGAGGATTTTGGACATTTCAGAAGCGCTTGATCTGGCAATTATGAACTCCTTTTTCTGTAAGAGGGAAGAGCATTTGATAACATTCAGAAGTCGCATCAATAGTTCAGAGATTGATTACATTTTGACTAGAAGAAAACATCTTAAGGCAGTAACAAATTGTAAGGTAATGCCAACAGATCAGGTGGCGCAGCACCACTGGCTGCTGTGTGCAGACTTTGAAATAAAGTCAAAGATACGAACCTTTGGAAGCCATGGAAGGAAATAAAATTAAGTGGTTTCGCTTAAAAGAAGAGAGTGTGAGGAACCGTTTTAGGGAGAAAGTGTTAGAGAGGATTTGGGATGGTGTACAAGACTGATGGAGACATAATTCAAAAGTAACTCTAAGTTGTGCAGTTGAGGTGCTTGGTGAAACATCCGGAAAGATTACAGAGCAGAAGGAGGGTTGGTGGTAGAATGATAATGTACAAGATGCAGTGATGGCTAAGAGGAAGGCAAAGCAGAAGTGGGATAATTCCAGAGTGGTAGAGGTCAGAGAGGAATACAGAGAGAAAAAGTGAGATGCCAAAAGAGATATTGCCCAGGCGAAGGCCATGGCGTATCAAGACCTTTATGATCAATTAGAAACAAAGGAAGGACAGAGAAAGCTTTACTGATTAACAAAATGTAGAAACAAGGCATCAAAGGACATCGTACATGTGAGGCAGATCAAAGACTCTGAGGGACATTGATATAAGAAACAGATTGACAATGTACTTTGCAGTCTTTTGAATGAAGAAAATGCAAGGACTCACAGAGAAGATGAGGAGCCTAATGAGGGAGTGGTGCAGAACATTAATAGAGTGGAAGTGAAGGAGGCCATAAAGAGAATGAAGAATGGAAAATCGGTGGGTCCTGACAGTATCCCAGTGGAGGCATGGAAGGCACTAGGGGCAGTGAGAATTGACCTGCTGTGAGACGTGTTCATAAAAGTTGGTCAAAAGGAAAGTATACCCGAGGAATGGAGGGAAAATACTCTTGTCCCCATCTACAAGAGCAAAGGAGATTCCCAAGACTGTAAGAATTATAGAGGAATAAAGCTGATTTCCCACATAATGAAGATCCTAGAGAGGGTTCCTGATGGAAGACTGAGGAAGGAGGTGGAGATTGCAAAGGAGCAATTTGGCTCCATGCCTGGTGGATCGACGACAGATGCTATCGTTGGGTTACGATAGATGATGGAAAAGTTTCGAGAGATGCAACGGGAGCTACACCTGGTTTTTATTGATCTGGAGAAAGCGTATGACAGAGTGTCAGGGCAAGAAGTCTGGAGGTGTTTGAGAGAGAAGAAGGTATAATATGTCAGGTTGGTGCAGAAGATGTACAGAAATGTGAAGACAAGAGCTCGAACCTGCCTGGGAGAGATAGAGTGTTTTCCAGTGACAGTTGGCTTGCATCAAGGGTCAGCATAAGTCCATTCCTGTTAAATATTGTGATGGAGGTGGTGACGGAGGAGGTGAGAGAAGACACGCCTTGGACTACGTTGTATGCAGATGACATCGTGCTGTGTGCAGAATCAAGAGAAGTGGCAGCTAAACTGGAATGTTGGAGGAAAGTACTGGAAGAGAGAGGTATGAGACTGAGCAGAAGTAAGACAGAGTATATGTGTTGCAATGTGGATGGCAACCAGGAGACAGATCTAGAGCTGGAAGGAGATGTCATCAGGAAGGTCAGTGACTTTAGATACTTAGGTTCAACAATGAAAGAGGATGGTGAGGCTGAGAAGGAAGTGGGATTCGGGATACAAGCAGGATGGAAGAACTGGAGAGAGAGAGAGAGAGAGAGAGAGAGAGAGAGATGGGTGGAGTGCTATGTGATAAGAGGGTGCCAATCAATCTAAAAGGCGAAATCTACAGGACAGTAGTGAGACTAGCTATGAAGTATGCAATGGATACTGTGGCCCTGAGGAAAAATAACATCAGCAGGATGGAGGTAGCAGAGATGAGAATACTTAGGTGGATGTGTGGTGTGACCCGAAAGGATCATCTGAGAAATGACTATGTACAGGGAACGGTGAAAGTTTACGAACTTAGGAGCAAAGATACAGGAGGCGAGATTGAGATGGTTTAATCATGTGATGAGGAGGAAGGAAGAGTATGTGGGAAGAAAGGTCATGCAGATGAATGTGCAGGGGAGGAGGAAACGCTGACGGCCAAAGAAGAGATGGTGGAGGAGGACTTGAGGTTGAAGAACTTGGATGTGGCTACAGCCCAAGACAGGAGGTTGTGGAGGAGACTCACCAGAAACAGCGACTCTACTTAAGTGGGAAAAGCTGCAGAAGAAGAAGAAGAAGATAAACTTATAGCAGCTAAATTTCAAACTTATTTAATTCAGCTTATCAGATCTTACCTAAATGGATAAAAGTCCAAGTTAAGTTACAGGGCCTCGATCTTCTGAACGTAAAATTACAGCAGGGGTTCCACAAGGTTCCTTAGTATCTTCTTTGCTATTTTCAATATGCATGGCAAATATTCCCCATGAGATTTTACTATATCAACTTATTATGCAGATGTCACCAGGATACTTACTAGATTACTTAGTCCGAAACTAATAAGCAAGGGTCTACAAAACTCAGCCACTAATCTTGAATTGTAGTTTCGGAAATGTTGAATTGACATCAGTGCCGCTGCGGTATGATACCGTAGCATTTTTATATTTAATGTGTTTGATACTCCCGTCACATGGGGATATCAAATAAGGTTAAACTCATGTGCCAAATACCTGGGAAAAATAACCGGATCCCACATATCCTTGTTTACTCCAAGACCAATAAAACAATTGCCCAACTTTTCCCACTGATCAATAGATGTAGTCGGTTAAGTACAAATAACAAACTTCTTCTTTACAAATCAGTCATTAGGACAATAATGACATATGGATCACCATACAGGAGTCACACATCACCCCACAACATCAAGACGCTCCAAACTTTCCAGAATAAATGCTTACGCACATCTTTTTTTTGTCCTCCGGTTCATCAGGAACTCACAACTTCATCGAGAGGCTGACATTCCTACATAATATCGCTTTCAAGAATTTTTTACAGGTAGCTACCCAACCCTCCCAATTAATGACTCGCAGTTACTTCGTAAAATAAACGTTCTAAAGCAGTCTTACTGAACTAGATCTAAAATACAAATCTCAATACCCACAACGGGCAAGTCTTATGCTCGTCAACTCTCCCAACACACTAACTTATCACATCTACTTATGGTAGTGAAAATCATGGACTTCTCCATTTTATTAATTCAATCAAAATCAAATCCAAGTTAAAAAGAATAACATGCTTTATTATTTATTTTTTCTTGTTTTATATTATTACGATAAAATCACAGTATTCCATGCTCTAATGATACTACTACAGAATATTAAAGAGAACTCTACGTAAGTACACAAGGAAAATAAGTCATCAGAAGTATGAAAACATTCAGTTTCGCATGCCATGGCACAGCTTCAAATGATTATCACAATCATCTGCCTCATACATGCATTCTGCACTGTTGCGAAAACAATATTCCGTGATCACTATCAAAAATTGGAGAAAAACCAGTCATATCAGGCAGTATGCCACCACTCACTTATCGTGAGCGTCCACATTTGGAAACTCACTGTCTAGGTCTTGTTTCCTTTCTCTTCCCAAAAGTAGTTTACCTAGCTTCTGACGACCATGTTCCGCTTAAATTCAAATTACTCCCAGCATACGCTCTCTTACACTTAAATTTATCTCACAGATCAATATTCACAAGGTCTCTCTCTTCATACACATTCTTGTTATCATACCATCCGTAATCATTCTTCTTCTTAGCCGCCAACACTCTTATTTATATATTAACTCAGCCCCTAGCACTTTTACACTTCACAGTCCCTAATAATCCACTGAAATTCTATACTATTCCATTTATGATACTCCACATATCATTTGTTCCACTTAGCACAATTAATTCATCTGTACTGCGACTTCTCTCAATAACTTCAGTCAGTCTATTAACTGTCATTCCTGTTATACACATCTTCAGCACCTGTTGAGATTTTACATCTATGAATAGGAATCCCAAACAAAATTCTTTTTCACGTTTCTGTATTTCAAACTTTTGCTACGATCAACCTTCAGCTTATTGGTACCTTTCTTGTTCCAGTTCAATTCAATCCTTAGGCTCCTTATTTCTACTATATAGCCTATATCTTGCCTAAAATATAGTGGAGAAGTTGCGTTTCTTATATCACAAGATCATCACGTTTCTTATACCAAGCATCATCACATATGTCAAGAGAGCATGTGTAGCTCAATTCATGTAGCGTTTGCACACCATGGCGCTTGACAGCACGTAGGAAGACTTCTTGGTTTCGAATCTAGTCGGCGACTAGAAGAAATTTTTCTAAGCCTTATTTCGACCAGTTCCCTAATTAGTCCTCTAGCATGTGCAAGTGGGTTTTTTCTCCCGGAAACTCGGGTTTTTCTTCCCATAAACGCAAGAAAATCGACCATAGAACCCACATTATTTAAGACATTAAATACGAGTGTTAGGGACCACGAGATGGCGTCACTTGTTGAGCCGTCTCTCTTCACTGCATACCACTTAATTAGTGATAGCCTTGGGCCAGCTATCTCTGATTGGGTACCAGTGGAGATTGAACTGCCCACTCAGTCTCGAAACGTTATGTAGGGCTAAAACGGCATCGCCTACTCCCTATATACGGGAATAAAAAAGCGTTAGCTGATATTTTTTTTAATATCACAAGCATCTGATACGTTCCGATAACCGTTTGAAGGTAAGGCCTGGTTATTGTCTCTCAACTGTCCCAGTTGAGCAGAATCTAAACTTGAAGGAAATGGCTATTTAAACCCCTGAAGACATAAAACAAAAACCTACTTCCGTATGAGACCAGCTAATTCACCTTTCGTCGAAAGAGACCAGATCCTCACGTCACTGACGGAAATTGAACCGAGGTCTTTCCCACCAAAGGGTTTCGTCTATACCAAATGAGCTACGGAGGCTCTTAATTCAATTACTACCAAAGGGAAAGCTTATTTGTAGCTGAATTTTACTAAGGTGCTACTCAGATGACAATCTATTGTCATCGACTATATCAATAACCGAGGTAAATTCATTTCGATTGCTGTATTTTGGCCAGGTCGCGATCTTTTCGCATCGCTGAACTCTGTACTGATAAGCAACATAAATAAAAATCTTTAAAGCTATATATATATATATATATATATATATATATATATATATATATATATATATATATATATATATATATACATATAGACACAAGGGAAAGCTAAATGACGGCTCATTGGTTTTTTTTATATTTGTATATCACTCTATCCTATTACAACGCACAGCTAGATTCACACAGTTAAAAACTGTTTAATTATCCTGAATAATGGGTACTCAAAATTTTAAACATAAACATGAAATAAACGTAATGGTTACATTCACTAGGCATTTTCACTTATATTTTAATAAACCCTTATGATTGCAATCTAGATTGCATTTCTAACGCATCAAGATAGGCTATACAGCGCCATACAAATTGTGGATTTGGTCTTCGTGTATGGGAGGTAAGGCACTTCACCTCGCGAAGTTTCTACAGAGTTCACCGAATAATATCCATGAACCGTGTTCAGTGGCCTTTCTGCTACCTATATACGGGAATAAAAAGCCGTTATCTGATATTTATATATATATATATATATATATATATACTGTATATACACTACCTTATATAGAGTAGGAGGTAAAAATGGCGTTTTGTCTAGTGCTCATACATATGATTCGCGATTCTGATATTTGATATAAAATGTGATTTAACAACAAATATATTTTCTGGCAGTGAATAGTCCTACTGGTGTAGTCAACCGGTTTGGTTCTTAAATAGGCTCATAAAAACTAATTCAGTAGGTAAGTTAACCTTTTTTCGAAACAACGGCGACACGCTAGGCTTACTGCCATCAGCATCGCCATTGTTTCATTGCCTCAGTTATTGTTTTAGAAACTATCTATTATCACAATACGGTGGAAATGAAAAGCATGTCCTGTTCTCCAGAACAAAAGGTGGGTCCAACCACAGATCTGCCGTACGAGAAACTCACCTTCAAACAGCTCCTGGCTATTTTTAAGCATATTGGAAATCTGCTACACACAAAATGGCCAGGTAAGATAGTAGTTCATGAAATCCAAGAAGTTGATACGGACGACGCTCAACTACTCCAAGACAACGCTACTGAAAAAACAACAACGGCTGAAGATCATTCCCGTACTGACCACACTGATTTTCAGCAGGTTCGCGCAAGCAAAAAGCGCAAAACTGCGACCTCCGAATCACCAATTATAGATGTCATGGAAGAAGATGGCTCTACCCAGACTCACCTACCTCTGCAAGGGAAAAGATTCCCCCGATTATTCTGCATGAGAAGAACAAATGGATGACACTAAAGAACATAATGAACAACTTAAAGATCTCATATAACAACGCAAAGAATATCACAGATGGTGTCAAAATTCACCCTAAAACTGTCACAGACTATCGTAGGTTAACAACAGAATTAAATTCCAGAGGAATTCAGTACCATACTTTTTCACTCGGTTCGGAAAAAAATCTCAAGGTAGTGATTAAAGGCGTACCTGAGGATGTCTCCACCGACGAAATCATTACAGACCTGCACTCGAGTGATTTACCACCAATCAAGGTCAGCAGGATGACCAGGAGGGACAAGACTCCAATGCCATTAGTGCTGATCGAGATCAGTCAAACCTATAAACACATATATGACTTGACAACCATCTGTGGATTGAAAATCTCGGTAGAACCGTTAAGGAAGAGAGCTTCTACTGGGCAATGCCATAGATGTCAAAAGTTTGGGCATGCCCAGAAAATGTGTAGGGCCGAATTTAAATGTTTGAAGTGTGGGGTTGGTCACCCAACGAACACCTGTTCTAAACCAAAATCTACCCCGGCCAAATGTGCCAATTGTGGCAGTCCTCACACATCCAACCACAGAGGATGTTTGTACAATCCACGTAACAGGAAATCTGAAGAGGGAACATTCTCTCCTTCCATCAGCTCACCTACATCTGCGGCTACTTCACAGCCTCCTGAAGTTCAGAATAAAGACTCAGAAGCCCATCTGCTGAAAACTGAGGTCCCTCAAAAAACGACTCTAAATTGGCAGTCCAGGACATATGCGGATGTAACCCGCCCTAAACAGACATCCCTAGAAGAGTCACCATCACGCCCAAATTTGACAGCTATCATTACCGCGTCCCTGGCAAATATGCTATTAGATTTCAGCAGATCTAATCCTTCACAAAGTTCTACTAACAGATTTCTAAAAGACACTCAAGTCATCATTTCAGCGCTCACTAATGAACGGTAAAAAATTAAAACCAGAAGCCCTAGAGATAATAGCCTGGAATGCAAACGGCTTAAGAAATAAGATCCTAGAACTCCAAAATTTTGCCCACAGACATCGGCCAGATGTTCTATTAATAAATGAAACGCATCTAAGACCAGCAGACAATCCCAAAATTTATGGATATCAGTCGTATAGAACTGACAGATCAACCCACAGAGGTAGAGGCACGGCAATTTTCATCAAGAATTTTATCTCTCATCACTCCATAAACATTCCTTCTACCTCCAATCTCGAGGTCACTGACATCGAGATTCTCACGAGTTCAGTAGGCAAATTAAAAATTTTTGCAGCATACCATACACCTCAAAAATCATTACTACCTTCTGATTTGAACGCCATATTTGATACTGGAGAGCCTACCATCGTGGCAGGTGATTTAAATGCCAAGCATTCTACCTGGAATAGCCACTCCACTAACAAAAATGGACAGATACTACAGAACTATGCTGATTTCAACAACCTTCACGTAATAGGCCCTGCTGATCCCACCCATCACAACACCTATGGTAGGGCTGATGTATTGGATATAGCCATACTGCAGCTCATCAGACTCCAATACAATTTAATGACAATCAATGATTTATCATCAGATCATAATCCAATACGGTTAAAATTAGGAAATCTTGGAAAATTATCCCCACTCCCTCACTCATTTATTCCTTGGGAAAGGCTCTCCAAGGTGCTTCCAAAATATATTGGTCCTGTTCCCATCTTTAAATCAAAAGAGGAAATTGACATAGCTGTCTAAAATCTAACAGAACAGATTACAGCAGCCTCAGTTACTACCCCTGCAACCACCCAGAAATCCAACCACCTGCCTGAAGATGCTATGAATCTGATTAGGGAAAAAAATAGGGCTAGAAAAAGATACCATAACATTAGGGCGCCACAACATAAACGGATCTTAAATAGGTTAAATTCTGCAGTGAGAGATGTACTCGCAGCTCATAGAACTGAACTCTGGGAAGAAAAACTGACCTCCATCTCCACTGACAGCCACTCTGTATGGAATCTTATCCGTGCAAACAGATTCAGGTCTCATCCACACTGATGCTGATAAAGCTGAGGCAATAGCGAATCACCTTGCAAATCAATGCAAACCCGCATACAATCACCTTGACATTAGTCATATCTACAAGATACACTGTAATGTCAGATATTCGCTCAAGTCTGCTCCCACACATTCTACTCAAATTACACCCACCTCACCTGCTGAAATATATGCTATTATTCAGAAATTCAAAAATAAAAAGGCTCCTGGACCCGACGGTATCTCCAACAAAGTTATAAAAGTTCTACCTCGCAAAGCTATTGTTCATTTGGCAAACATAATCAACTCCATACTTCACTACAAGTATTTCCCTTGCTACTGGAAATTGGCGTACATTGTTCCAATTCATAAATCTGGAAAGGATCCCACTTTGCCACAGAATTACAGACCAATCAGTCTCATCTCTAATCTCGGAAAAATTACTGAGAAGGTAATTCTTACTAGGCTTCAAGATTCTGTACTCCGGTTAAACATCCTGCCTGAGGAGCAGTTTTGCTTCAGGCAGTTGCATAGTACCACACAACAAATACACAGATTGGTGGATCATATCATTACAGGTTTTAACTGGCGTCAATGCACTGGGCTGTTTTCCTAGACTTAGCCAGTGCATTTGACAAGGTTTGGCATTATGGTTTGCTACACAAGCTTATATCATCCGGTGTTCCAATTGGAATCATTCAACTCATCAAGACGTACCTCTGCGATAGGCGCATGCAAGTGAGATTAAGTGGAGTAGTGTCCTCACAGAAACACATCTTGGCTGGAGTTCCACAAGGGTCCTTACTAGCACCAATCTTATTCTCCTTATACCTGTATGATATACCACACAACCCATTATCTTCAATTAAAGCTCTTTACACTGATCAAGAAACTGCAAGAAAACCTACTGCAAATAGAACAATAATTTGCCAAATGGCGACTCCAGGTGAATCCTCAGAAGAGTGTAGCCGTCTTATTCTCTAGAAGATCAGTGCTTCCCAAAGAAGATATCTCCTCTTTAACACAAAAATTCATTGGAAAACAGAGATCAAGTATCTCGGTGTAGTAATGGACAGTAAATTGACTTTCAACTCCCATATCAAGACTCTCTGTGCAAACACATCCAAAACCATAGCCCAGCTCTATCCGCTAATAAACAGAAACAGTAAACTGAGCACCAGAATCAAACTTCTCATTTGTTTGTCCAATACTCAGCTATGCCTCACCGGCCTGGAGCCATACTTCAAACTCAAATATCATTAAATTACAACGCATTCAGAACAAGTGTCTTAGAATGATCCTGGCTGCTCCATGGTTCATCCGAACTGTCCAACTGCACCGCGACACGGAGGTTCCCTATATCTACACCTTCATGCAGACTATAGCAACCAAATTCTTTTCAAAAGCAACTGTGCATCCTCACAGACTGATCCAACTGGCCGCTGACTATGATGCAATGGACTATTTTAAGCCCAAAAGACCTAAAGCCATCCTCAACCCCCTCACTGAGGATTAATCTCCTAGCCCACTCAGGGCGAGCAATATAGCTCATAAACTCTTTCTACTCACAGTCTCTATTAAGATAGCCGGGAATACGAAAAGCTTTTGCTTCACCCGTTAAGCCAGTAATGTTACTAGTTACTAGTTGTATAGAATATAAAGGTACAGTGTTTTTAGGAAAGATAGAGAGGAGGGATATGTGCTGCTGATGATATCCAATGACTTGGGTGCAGGGCGGTAAATTTTGCTAGTGTTCTTACCCCCATTGTTTTTGGTCCTTATCGGCTTTTTTTTTCTGAGGCTCCAGCTGGAACCTTGTGCAGCTGTTCGGCTCTGGGTACATTAAAGTAGATAGCGCTAATTCCATTTCTGTACAAGCTCACTCGATGAATCTGATTCCCTGGAGCTGTTTAGTGAAATTGTGCTAATGAGTGCTTTGAATCATCTTCATTAAATTAAAAGAAGGTTAGACTATTCGTCGATTAGAAAGATGTATTCAGACTGAAGACATTTGTACTTGATTCCATGTAAAAAAAATAAGTAAAAAACTCCGCTAACGCTTTTTATTCCAAAAAGGGAGTACACGAGGCAGTTTAGCCACTAACTTTGGAATACATAGATAGCTAAAGCAAGGGTTATGTGATTTCATCTGTGTGAGAACTTCTGCCATCTCGTGGTAGAAAATGTCCCCTCTAGTGGACGACTAGAATCGAACTCATGACGCTCTTTGAGTGTTATGAATGCATTTCCAAAGTTGTTGGAACAGCTATCAGTGATAGCTAAAGGTAGACTGATCATTGATCTTCAAACAAGTGACGGATAAAACGGCCTCACTCAATCCCTTTGATGAATAAAAGAGTTAGCGAAATTATTTTGGTAACCTCCACGGAGTCAGTACTCATCATGGTAGGCCCACTCAACCACTTATCCAATATCTTAATGAATTTTGAAGCTATTTACACTACCTGCATTCACAATGCACTCTGGCAATGCATTCCGATCACCGACAACTTCTTTCAAAAAAAGAAAAAAAAAAAAAATCTACCCATCTTAAACTTTCAGGGATGGCCTCTCGTTCTTCCCAAATTAACATCCACTGTTTTTATGATTCCTTCTGTATTAATCTGATAAAAATCCATTAACTTGAAGGTCCTCTGTCACATCTCTTTTTCTCTTATCTACATTCCCTCAAACGCTCTCATTACCAACTCGCCACAGTACTGATATCAATTTGCTCATTTGTCTTTGGACCCTGTCTATTGTTTCCGCATCACAATGAAAACCTGGCGACAAAATCTGAGCAAAATAGTCCACACGTGGTCTGATCAATGCCTTAATTAGAGGCACCACCATCTCCTTATCCCTGCATATTAATGTAATTTTTATCATAGCAGCGATACAATGTACAGTCTTTGCAATACTTGCAATGTGCCGTCGGAACTTCAGTCCACTGTCTACCATCACTCCAAGATCCCAAATCTCATTATGTAATAAAAATGTAACCTTTTTGAAACAAATCTCTGTATCCCAATGTGTAGCACCTTGGATTTATTAATATTAAAACTGTAACCTCACTCATTTGTCCAAACTAAAAGTCTATCCAAATCTTCTGGATTACCTAGTGAATTACCATTAGCACTATTCCTGATAAATCTCTAACTTTGCGTCGGTAAACATTTGATTTCTAGTCAATCCATATAAAATAACATTAAAAAAAGTAAATTAAACAGTAGGACCCAAGAACAAACCCCTGAATAACGCAACTGATCACCTTTCTTTTCAGAGACACTGCTCCATCATACTCAAAATGCTCGTTTCGTTCATAGAGCCAATTCCGATCCGACTAACCATATATTACCTATTCCTATCTTATGCAGTTTGTACCTCAACAATGTGGTAATCTATCAGACGCTTTTTCAAAAAAAAACATAAGCAGATCTCTTCTCTAACGCATTCCTCATCTCATCATAAAGCACAAGTAGACTGCTGAAACAAGACCTGCCTTTTACAAATCTATGTTGATTACCACAGAGAATCTTATAATTAAGAGTCCGGGACTTATCGACGGAGGCAACCTACTACACGCAACAGCTATAATACTTATTCTTGAATTCATTCACACTGCTTGCACTCACAATATCCCATGGCAATCTATTCTAATCACGGACCACCCTGCGAGAGAAAAATTTAACCTTCACTCCTTCTAGCAGCATTCATTCTCAGCTTCCAAGGATGCCCTATTGTCCTTTCCCCACCTTCCATAAATTGAAAAATTCCACCAATTGAAATCCTGTATAACCCCTTCAGAAGTTTGTCTCAATCATATCAACCCTCTTTCTCCTGTTTGCTAGTGTCTGCAGTCTATAAATTCTCAATGTATTCATAATCCTGATATCATTTTAACACTCACCTTTGCACACTCTTCAGTATATCAGAATCACAACGGAATCCAGGAGACCAGAACTGTGCACAGTAGTCAAAGTGAGGTCATATCAAAGCCTTTTAAGTAGGTAAAATGACATCCTTATCTTTATATGCGAATGTTTTTTTTCTTTTCAGCATTGCAATAATCTTTTGAGTTGTATTTGCAATCTTTGCTATCCTGGCCCATGAACTTCAACTTCCTATCTACTAACACTCTAAGCTCCCTAGTCCCATCAGTTTCTTCTAGCATAATCCCACCAGTATAATACGACATTGGACAATTAATCACGCCAAAGTGAATGACTACATTTACTGACATCCATTTTCCCTTGCTCACAGTTCCAGCCTATTCAAATCAAATCATTCTCAAGTATTGCATATCAGCAGCATTCCTGATTACCCTGCCTATCTTTGTATCATCATCAGCAAATAGCTGTATGTTGCTGGCCAAATCCTTCCCAATATCATTAATGTACAGATTGAATAACAGTGGACCAAGCACTAATCCTTCTAGTGTACTTGTTTTTATTATTATTAATCTTTGTACTGATTATGGGCAGTACTACCCTTACATCACGTTTAGACTTGATATAGGCCTAAGCCTTTACTAGTGTTTTACCCTATGCCTGTTCTAGTTATTATAGTCATTTTCTGGTGGCAACGCCATGCTACTAGTGTGCCGTGTAGGGCCCTCAAGGAAAAAACTTTTAAACTTCACAGACTCATTTCCCCAGTATACCACTTTCTGATATCTGTCAGTCACCTCATATCCACGCTAATATTCTATAACCCAAATCCATATTCTCCAATTTATGCCACAGTCTACAATGCTGTATTCTGTCAAAAGCTTAGCAAAATCCAAAAGCATCATGGAATATTCATTCCCCTTGTCTAGTTCAATGGTAAGATTGTTATAGAATGTGAGCAAGTTGCAAAAAAACATGACCTTTCATTATTAAACCCTACTGTTCATTGTAAAGTAAAAATTCACTGTCAACCCATTTCTGAATGCGAGCCCTGACCAATTTTTCCAAAATCTTCACCACTAATTGGTCTATAGTTGGATACATCAGTCTTTGCACCACCCTTGTGCAATGGAATTACCATACATTCTTTCCGTTTCTGCGGAATCTTTCCTGTTCTGAGACCTATATTAAACAGAAGCCTGATCAAAGGAATAGCTAGTTCAGTCCATGTGAATTTATGAACGTCTTTGCATTTAAACATTGCATTCATTATTCTTAGATTATTGTATTGTAGATAAAGAAATCGATTAATCTTTGGCCATTTCTATTGTCTATTGATTCTCCAAAAGTTCCGACCATGATTTCGGATTTTCATATTGCCTACGCGAGCATTCAAATCACCCAGCAGTAATAAAATGTAATTTTTATTTTCTCTGAAAATAAAAGTAAAAAATAAATGAAAATAAAAATAAAACTTTCAGGTGCAAACTTTGTTTGCTCACACTTGGATAAAGGATTAAACTAATTTTATTTTATTTTCTCTGTTATATTTTGGAGTTGGTTATAGAAGTCCAAACTTTCTTCTTCTCTCCCCTCCTCTGGAGCGTATAATCCAAGAATTGTGGTATATCCTCTATTAAGTTTCAATCTGAGTTGTAATATTCTTTCATTCCAGTATTTATAATTATTGATGTCTTTAAGGGACTTCTGAATCATGACCGATACTCCTGCACTTGCTCTCTGGTACCCCACTATAAATGTGGTTATCAGTTTCTTTGGTTCCTTGATTTTTCTTCTTCGTTTCAGTTAATGCTGTAATTTTGATTTCCTTTTGATATGAAATTCCGTTTATTTGTTTTTCTTTATGAGATAAACTTCTTACAGTCCAGGTAGCAAAATGACTGATCATCTTTTTCCAATCGGTACGTTTAGCACGCCTAGGGTCATTTCCATTTTGAGCGGCCCTTGAATTCTTTCTTTGAGACTTGGAAGTAATTAGACTACTTGTGAATTGATTACTAGCCAAAGCACAAGGTGTCGCTAGTGGTGGAGTTGCCACCTTGAGGCTACTAGACTTGCCTTTAGTAGGCAGTGGAAAATATAGTTTGAAATATAGTTTTGAAACAGTGGAAAATATAGGGGGGAGTTGAAGGAGTAAGAAGTAAGAGAGAGTAGAGGAAAGAAGAGTAGAAGACCCGTCTACAGTTATAATATACCAAGTGCATATTGTAGGAAGTAATATCAGGTGTTCTTTCCCCTCCTCTGGAGCATATAATCCAGAGAACTCTGAGATATTATGCCTTTCATGCGTTCTGCTGGCTGGTTTGTCTGGGATGAAACCCTCCCCAAGTTTCCTGGAGGAAAATCCCCGACCACAGATCTTAGGAGACCGGCAAACTCACTTTCAGATGACGATCAGGTAGCAGATGGAATTTTTATTGCCCTTGAGGAGGAGGAATTCGAACTAGGTTTTTCCCAACCAAAGGGCACCTTCGATACACCGAGTTATGGAAGTTGACAATAAAACAAAAAAGATACAAGAGCAGCCGAAATCAAATTTATAAGAAAGACAAGAAAATATTTCTAATTTGATCTTAAATGGAATGAAGTAATTTAAAAAATTAAACTCGAGAACAAATAACAAAAATAAGTGAGTATATATATATATTTCCCAGCCTGTAACTTTTTCCCACTGCTGGGATACAGGCCTCTCTCATTGCAGAAGGGTTGGATCTACTTCTCCCATGGTGACCCACTCCATCTTGGGAGAGAGTGTTTATTCACTTGTATGAATGTATGAAGACAATCACAAAACATCCATTCTTCTATACGAGTACATTATTATTGTTATTTAAATTAAGGGGATATAAAATCTCACATTATTTCAAAGCCCAATAGGAAACTCAAAGATAGAAATCTAAGAGTTTCATGCCGAATATAGCAAAATAAAAATTTAGGCGAATCCTAGCGTAAGCTAAACACATGGTTCAATACTAGGACAACTCGTAGCAAAGGTGAGTAAAGTTCTGGTCACTATTCTTAGTATTTCCCATAATGTAAAAACACATCTCCTAGAAGATGTATCATGTTATACATTATGGGAGAAGGTCACTACCCAGACTGGTTTCGACCTTTATTGAGGTCTCATCAGGGAGTAGGTAGACCTAGATAATACCAACGTTGTAGTGAGAAGAACTTATATACCTTGCTACACGAGATGCTAAAAAAGGTGCGCCAAGTTATTGAAATAAAGAGCCAAAAAAGCTTCACTTTGGCGATGTAAAATTGTTTAAATTAAGGGGATATTAAACCCACCTTTACTACGAACTTTATCCACCTTTGCTACGAGTTACCCCAGTATTAAGCCATACTTACGGTAGGATTCGCCAAAATTTTTATAGTTTGCTATATTCGGCATGAAACTCTTAGATTTCTATCTTTGAGTTTCTTATTCGGCTTTGAAATAATGTGAGATTTATTATCCCCTTAATTTAAATAATTTTACAATTATTTAGTGAAGTGAAGCTTTTTAGCACTTTATTTCAGTAACTTATTGGTGCACCTTTTTTGGCATCTCTATAGCAAAGTATATAAGTTCTCACTCTAGCGTCAAATTTGGACAAACTGAGTGATGAGACGGACCGAGTGACTGGCAAGTGATATTTGTTGTAAATGTGTCCTAAATACCACGCCATTATATATCAGTACTCTTACCCAAAAAATTCAGTCCTGCATAAGTGCCGGTAAGGCATCAACTGCACGGTAAGCGTTTTTTTTTTATATATATAACTTTAGATACTTCACATTGATAGTCATTGAAAAACAGCTGAATGAGACAATTTTTTTTTTTTGACTTTAGATACTTCACATTGATAGTCATGGAAAAACACTGAATGAGACAATATTCGAAAAGGTATACAGAGAATTTATAAAACTAGGTGAACTACTTAACAATTGGCCGGGAAAAGTGAAGTGAAACTTTACGATACGTTTCCCCCGGAGTGTCACAGACGTTGTCGCAGAAGATCAGTTAGAATCGGTGCCTTCTACTCCTTCAGACTTTGTAGAAGTGCGCGCACGCAAAAAGCGAAGAACAACAGAAGAACGGCACAAAGACAACGAAATGGAACAGGATGCTCAGGGTTCGGACGCCGCTATTTCTCACAAAGAAAAGGTACCTCCGATCATCCTTAGAGAAAAGTAGAGATGGGCAGCTTTAAGATCCACAATATCCAATCTACATATTCGTTTCATTAAGGCCAAAAACATGGATGAAGGCATAAAGATACAGCCAGCAACAGTGACAGACTATAGGTTGACCAAAGAGCTGGACGATAGAGGCATCCAGTATCATACCTATGTGCTCAGCTCAGAAAAAATTTTTAAAGTGGTCCTTCGTGGTGTCTGTGAAGACATTGACACAGCAGAAATAGCTGCTAACCTTAATTCTCAGGATCTGCCTCCAGTCAAGGTCAGCAGAATGTACAAAGCAAACAAGACTCTCATGCCATTAGTCCTAGTAGAAATTCATAAAATTTACAAAAATATCTACAACTTAAAATGTTTGTGGACTCATCGTGACACTAGAACCACTCCGGAAAAGATCATCTTCTGGGCAGTGCCACAATTTCAGCCATGCCCAGAATCTATGCAGAGTGGAACATAAATGTTTGATATGTGGGGACAGTCACCCAACCAATACTTGCAAAAAGCTGAGGACCACCTCGGCCAAATGGCCCTCATCCTGCGACTACAAAGGATGTATTTAGCACCCAAAGAACAGACAGATGGAGGCAGTCAATCAGCCCTCCTCCTACAGTATAAGAACAGCAGAAGCCCAGGCATCACAACCGGAGACTCAGCGTCCACAGTCGGAGGCCCCCAAAAATAGACACCCAAAAGCAAACAAGAAGTTATGTCGATGTAACCCGTACAAATAAACCAATACCAGAACAAAATCAACCAATAGCACCTAAAACTCTAACAGCTGTTATTACGGCCTCACTAGCAAACACGCTACAAGATTTCAGCCTGTCAAACCCTACTGCAACCTCCACTAAAAGATTTCTTCGTGAAACACAAGTCATCCTCACAGCTCCCATAAATGAATAGTAACAAACTCATTCCAGCATCTCTTCAGATCGTTGCATGGAATGCAAATGGCCTCAAAAACAAAATTCTGGAACTCCGAGATTTCACATACAGGTATCAACCAGATGTTATATTAATCAGTGAAACTCATTGAAGACCCCTCAGACAATCCTAAAATAAGGGGTTATCGCCTATATACAGAAACGATAGATTACTCTACAGAGGTGGCGGCACTGCCATCTTCATTAAAAATTACATTAATCACCACTCTGTGAGCAACCCTTCAACCACTACCCTTGAGATCACAGGCGTGGAAGTAGTGACCAGCTCCGCTGGCAAACTGAAAATCTACTCAGCTTACAATCCTCCCCAAAAATCTCTACTACACTCTGACCTAAATGCCATCTTATGCGTCAGAGAGTCCACCATTATAGCCGGGATCTGAACTCCGAGCACCCTGCATGGAATTGCACAACCACCAACAAGAATAATTGCATCGTTTCCAATTGCTTAGGATCAAGCAACGCTGTTGTGGCAGGCTACACCGAACCAACTCATCTCAGTACGTTTGGCACTGCTGACATCCTGGATATAGCTATCCTGCAGGATATCAAACTTCAATACAGCATTATATCCATGGATGAACTATCATCCGATCACAACCCAATTCTACTACAGCTGGGAAAACAAGAATACCTGTCTCCTCCTTCTCACTCCTACATATCATGGGAAAGACTGTCAACAGCACTCAAGGATTATATTGGACCTGTTCCTCACATATGCACAAAAGAAGTAGAAACTGCAGTTACAAATCTCACACAACAAATTAATTCTGCTATAACGGTAGCTACCTCTTACAAATCTGTCCGCAAGCCAGATCGTTTGCCTGAAGACATCATGAACTTGATCAGAGACAAAAACAGAGCTAGGAAAAGATTCCATAACACGTGTGCACCACAAGATAAAACAGCTCTAAACAGGGCAGTAAGAGATGCGCTCAACTCATAGAGACCAAGTATGGGAAGAAAAGTTAGCCTCTATTTCACTTACTGATCACTCCATCTGGGGACTACTGAAAAATATGGGAAACAAAGATAGATCTTCCCTTCCCCCAATATTCTCTGACCAGGGCCTTGCTCACACAGATGTAGTCAAAGCAGAGTTATAGCAAACAATTTGGAGGAGCAATGCAGGCCTTTGTATGAAAACCTTGACTTTGATCACATATATAAGATTCACAGCAAGATCAGACACTCACTCAAACTTCCTGACACCAGCACGGACCATATTGCACTAACATCACCTGCTGAGATACATGACATTATTAAAAAATTAAAGAACCAAAAAGCTCATGGGCCAGATGGCATTACTAATCGGGTGATCAAACTTCTGCCCAGAAAAGCAGTAGTGCACCTGACCATAATTATAAATGCAATCCTAAGTCTTCACTATTTTCCTTCCACCTGGAAACTGGCCGATGTAATTCCTATACATAAGCCAGGCAAGGATCCTCACTGCCTCAAAATTATCGTCCAATCAGTCTCATCTCCAACCAGGCAAGATTGCGGAGAAGGTCATTCTCGCATGTCTTCAAGCCTCAATAAATGAACTAGACATCCTTCGTAAAGAGCAGTTCGGTTTTCAGCAATACCATAGTACTACTCACCAAATCCACAGAATAGTGGAATACATTACTACCAGCTACAACTGGCGTCAATACACGGGAGCTGTTTTCCTTGACCTATCCAAAGCATTTGACAAAATATGGCATTTTGGATTGTTACATAAATTTATCTCAGCTGGTATCTCAATGAAATTGACACATTTAGTTAGTTCATATCTGCAAAACAGGCCCATGCAAGTCAAGATTAACGGCACTACCTCATCTCAGCAACCCATCTTGGCTGGAGTGCCACAGGGATCACTACTGGCTCCATTGCTGTTCTGTATACATGTCTGATATCCCGCACAACCCAATGTCATCCATCATGGCCCTGTATGCAGATGACACAGCATTATTAGTCAGATCTCTCCGACCATATTTCGTTACTAGAAAACTTCAAGAAAACCTTCAAAAATTAGAAAGATGATTCTCCAAATGGAGACTGCAAGTATATCCCCTAAAAAGTTCAGCTATTCTCTTCACAAAAAGGTCGATATCTCCTGTAGGAGACATCTTATTATACAACACCAAAATTCCCTGGCGGATGGAAACAAAATACTTAGGTGTCGACAAAACATTAACTTTTAACCAACACATCAAGGCTACATGTACAAAGGCATCTAAAGCCATCGGTCAGATCTACCCCCTAATAAACAGAAGCAGCAAGCTAAACATCAGAATCAAACTACTTTTATACCAGCTGACGATTCGTTTCAACATCCCAGTTTGCAGCTTTTGCTATGACATTTGAACTTCAAATTTCTATCCACCAATATGCCAACATCCCTTGCCTACTCTGTTTCTTGTAGCTTAACCCCATAATATAATGGGCCGCTGGAACTCTAATCACGCCAAAGCGCATAACTTTACACTTACCAACATTAAACTGTCAGCAATTTTCGTTTGCCCAAATTTCCAGTCTATTCAAATCATTTTTGTAATTGCTGAATATCAATAGCATCTCTGATTGCCCTATCTTCGCATCATCAGCAAACAATTGCACATCAGATGATGGACCCTGCCTGATATGGTTAACATATAGATTGGACAATGATGGCCAAACTGAACACTGAGGTACACCACTGGTTACCTTAAATCTGGCAGATTCACACCAACTGTATACCACCTTTCTTTTGATATTTGTTTGTCAACAATCCCCTGATCCAAGTCAAAAGATTATATTCCAATTCCATATTTTCCAGTTTACACAACAGCCTTTCGTGTGGTATCCTATCAAATGCCTTAGAAAAATCCACCATATCATGGTGTATCCATTCCGTTTATCCAACTGGGCCATAACATTGTTATAAAATAAAATGAGCAAATTGCTAAAATATTACCTTTCTTTAGTAAGCCCATGCTGTTCCTTGCCGAGAATAGCATGTTTATCTACCCATTTTTGTGAGTTCTTACCAACTTCTCTAAAATGTTCACTACCACACCAGAGATACTAATAGGTCGGTAGTTAGACACATCAGTTTTTGCACCACCTTGTGCAATGGAACTATCATACATTCCTTCCATTCCTGTGCTGAGATTCAAGTTATACAGATGTGTGAAACACCTAGCCAATTCAGCTGAACATTCTTTTAGCAAACGGGCTGATATTCCATCTGTCCCTATTGACAAATTGTTATCCAGGTTATGTAACAGCTCTTCGACCTCATTTTCATGAACCTCTAACTCTTCATCCACTGTGCACCATGCTACACACACCTGGTTGACATATCTTAGCAAAGTGAGCACTCATTAGCTGAACAATCTCCTTAGCTTCCAACACTCATGTACCATCTGCATTCAATAGTTATTCTTCCGCATTCATTCTTTCT
Source organism: Typopeltis vanoorti (assembly GCF_054136105.1). Lineage (NCBI taxonomy): Eukaryota > Metazoa > Arthropoda > Arachnida > Uropygi > Thelyphonidae > Typopeltis > Typopeltis vanoorti. The sequence goes on along the minus strand of NC_143558.1, from coordinate 44,478,780 downwards.
TTTGTTGCGGCATAAAGATAAAATTCTTTTGGATTGCATGGCCTTCTTTTCATACTCCGTTCTAGCTTTCCTCACAATACTCGCCATTTTTCTGGCCTGAGCTTTATATATTAAAAATGCAAAGAAATTACATATTTGGTTGTAATCCTTTATCCAAGAAAGCAAAACAAACTTTTGCACGTGAAATATATTCACATCCGAGCTTACTTCTCCTCCAGAACGGAAATGAGAAGAGAAACTGCAAATAGTTCAATAAGCAGCGATGTTACTAGTTGCTCTTATTGTCTAATGCTTGCTTCATCAAATGAAGCAAGCAGTAATACATTCTACTTCAATTGGCTGGAAAATGAAAAAACTATAGTTAGCGATTAGCAAAACGTGAAAAATAATTGAAAATACTTTGTATGAACCGAATTTTAGTTTTCACAATTTTAATTCTTATTTTTATTCTGTAATACTATCAGTTTAGAAGAAAGAGTATAGGAGATTATAATTATTCTAGCGCCTGATAAAGATTTAATCCCCTGTAAATAAATCCTGAATTTAGTTATTTGGTTCCATCTTACTAATTTTCATAAATTCGCCAGAAATAAAGTCAATTACAAATTTAGTAATAAACTAATTTCTAGTATATTATTAGGTTCTAGTATATTATTCTGAATGGCTGTTTTAATTGGAATTTTTGAAAGGATTTCGAAATTTGTTTTCTGTTTCCGTGGCAACATTGGAACGCAACCTCTAACTTCCATAGTGGTTTCGGTTAGAAGTAGTTAAATTTTTTTTTTTTTTTTTTTTTTAATTCCATTCCCTTACAGTGTGATTTTTTATGGACTTAATTCTTAAGTTGATACAAAAATGGAAGTTCTAATCCTTTTTTCTTTGTCGAAAGAGTTATGGAAAATGTGTAAACCCAAACAAAGAGTAATCATTTGTAACGATTATTTTCCTGCTTCACCTATTCGTGTTTATAGATCAAGTGCTGGGAGTGGAGGGACATACGATAATGCAAGACGCTGTTGTAGCGATGAAAGCGCAGAACAGAAACGGGACATCAAAAGGAACCGCTATAAGTAAGGATGTTATGTGCATGCACATTGGAAATATAACCTATTCCGGCTTTTATCAAGGCATTACTTAGTACGAGATAAATTTTCTATTATCTAAAGTGGGTATCGCCAATCGCACCTGGCTTCATCACGGGAGGGGGTTGGGGGAGGTTGAATGAACAACGAGCTAAATGACAACAGATTAAATAACAGTTTATTTGTACACTTATGTACAAATACATATTTTTATTTGGTGTTATTTAGGTCTTAAATTTTAAGGTTTTAAAATTAAAATCTCTTAAGAAAACCAACTAGCAAATACATTGACAGATTTTATGGATTATCAAGAAACTTGTGAAGCCTTTAACTAGATTATCGTATATGTCGGCGTATAGGACGACCGGTTATAAGATGAGGCCTAAATTTTAGGCTATTTTTAGCCTAAAATTTAGGCATCTTATATTTTTAGGTTTTAAGCTTATGTGGGTTGTATAAGACGCCCCCCCCCCACACACACACCCAATTTCTTATTTCTTGTATAAATGCAACATTTTTTTGAGCAACGAAAATTGCTCAAAAACTACCAGCAGATCTTGACCATAAATTTACCAGTTTCCATAAATTTATTATTCAGGTGAGACAAGAACATATATTTCTATTGTCAAATATTGGAAATATGGATGAAACTCCTATGAGCATTGATATGATAAGCAATAAAACAGTGGAGTCTAAAGGTAGTAAGTGTGCTAGTTCGGAGTACAGGTCATGAAAAACAAGGTTTACAGTTGTGTTGTCATGTTTGGCTGATGGAACCATGTTAAAACCAATGATCATCTTCAAACGTAAAAAACCTAAGATAAAATTTCCTTCAGGTGTTTTTGTACATTTTCACGAAAAAGGATGTATGGACAAAAAATGTGTGAAATTATGGATAAATAATGTGTGGAACAAGCGACCAGGCAGTATAATGAAGAAACGCAGTTTATTAGTATGGGATATGTTTCTTAGTCATTTAACCAAGAATACTAAAAGTCTTCTAGAAAAAAATAACACAAAAATTGCTGTTATACCAGGTGGTTTAACTTCTATATTGCAACCACTAGACGTCTGCATGAATAAGCCATTTAAAGATCACATGTGAGAAGAGTGGAATGATTGGATGTTGACTGGTGAATAATCATTTACTAACGGTGGATCTATGCGTGCTGCATCACTTGATATGTTGTGCAATTTTGTGATCAAAGCATGAAATCAAGTAAAAGCACTGTAATAAAATCATTTTAAAAAGTGTGGTATCTCTAATCTTATGGATGGTACAGAAGATGATCTGTTGTGGGACACTGATGACGATGAAAACGAAATCAATTCACTGGATTCGAACTGGGATCCATATGATGATCATTTAAACAATGAATCTGAAGAATTATTTTCAACAGATGAAGAAAATTAACATGAAAATTGAGGTTAATAATTATTTTGTTTTTTTTTAAGACTTACATCTATTGTAATATTTTAAATAAATTTATTTTACAAAAAAATTTATCTGATTTGTTTATAAACTGCCTATTTTCTTATATAGTGATGTATTGTAACTCCCTAAATGTTCATCCAAGAAATTAAACTTCGATGAACATTTAGAACATTTTATACTCGCCGTATAATGACTCATGATTTCGAGGGGTTTTCTGTAGCATTGGAGAGTCATCTTATACGCCAACATATACGGTAATTCTGTTCTGAAAGTGATTTGCATATAAAAGACAAAGAAAGCAAAAACAGGTGAGATTCTTCTAAATAAGTTCAAAATGTTACAAATTCAAGCAAAAATATTCATGGAAAAAGAAGGAGCAGCTACAGTATTCTATACTAAAAATGAAAATAATCTTGAATGGCAGGCAAGTATTGATGTGGATAAACACCAAATTGGGAAATTGGATATCAAGACTTGATCCCACTGCTGGTTGTACTGAAGAAGTGGGGGAATTTTTTGTCATTAGAAAATGTAACTGACCTAAATAAAGAAAAAGGAAAGTTGGAGATCTAAACAAAGCAAAGTACCTGCTGGATTTCTATTCAGGACATCTCACTATTTGGGTAATTAGACTCAGATAAATAATCAAAAAGTTCAGCATAATTAGAATAGTGCCAAAGGTAGACAACAAAATGAGGCAAGGAAATCTCGAACTAAAGCGGATCATATAAATGGAATGGCTACACAATGATAATGCTGGATTTTGCAAAAACATCAAACAGGATACCACCAGTGGTGGCTTGTCTATAAGGGCTGCAGCCCACTCCTGTATAAAATGAAAATTCCTGTTTGATTGCCATTCTTTTTTATATATTTATCTAAAAACTGTTATTTTCTTGTTTGTAATACAATACTGCTCGATAGTATTTTATATAATTCATTTTGTAGCAATAGTTGTATTTTGAAATAGTCAATGTGCTGTGTGGGCTAGGGCTAGTATCAGTACTAGCTAGTGTACTCAATGCTGGAGCTGCATTCAATGCAAACTACACCAAACCGCCACCTAGTGAATGTAATGGGGGTAACAGGTGATTTACATGTAGTTTAGGCTGTTAGCATTGCAGCCCAAGATACATTGCTACTAAATGAGCACAAACAACACAAATTAACATCGTTGTCATTAAAATGGATCTAAAAACCGTTCTCTTCTTGTTTGTAATACAATACTGCTCGATAGTATTTTATATAATTCATTTTGTTGCAATAGTCAATGTGCTGTGTGGGCTAGGGCTAGTATCAGTACTGGCCAGCATACTCAACACTGGAGCTGCATCCAATGCAGACCACATTGATAATGTGTGATTTACATGCAGTTTGGGCTGGTAGCATTGCAGCCCCACCACTACAAATTCTTATGAGCTGCCATTGGATATCACATAGAACTCTGTTATGCAAACTGCAAGAAATGGGGATGGATATGAAACTGGCGATATGGATAAAAGGGTGGCTGGTGAACAAATACCATAAACTAGTACATGGAGGAGCAGAATTCAGAAGGCAGGTGACTAGCGGTGTGCCGTAGGGCACTGTGCTTAGACCACTGCTATTTAATTTGTACATTCATTTATGTATGTTAATAATAATAATAATAATAATATGTAATTTTTAGTGGAACCTGTGGCATAGTAATTAAATAATAAAGTAACATGTAAAAACCATAATGATATCTTTAATTAGTAAAAGGACAGATATTTCCTACTAAAATTAATTTTTACAACTCCAATCAAATCCAACAGATAATTGACTCTTATGTTCCAACTCCTACAGTTTCTTCGACAGTCCGCAGAGTTCCTATTCCATACATTCCAGGAATCTCAGAACCTATAGGTAGAATTCTAAAAAAAAGTATCAATTGATCCCAACATATATTCATATCAACAAAATTTCTTCTTTATTACCTTCTACAAAGGATAAACTGTCTTCTCTATCTTTGGCTGGCGTTTACCAAATATCTTGCGAATGCAATGTCTCTTATTTTGGACAAACTGACCGTTCTTTGGAAAAAAGAATAAAAGAACATCAATATTATATTAATTATAACAAACCTCTGAAGTCTGGTTTGGCACAGCACAGTATTGACTCTACTCAGTGTCCAGTGGGATAAAGCAGTTCACTTCCATAGATGCAGATTCAAATATGAACGCTTATTCAAAGAAAGTTGTGAAACTATCTTACACTAACCGAATTTAAATAGAAATGACTGTATGTCTCTCTCAAAGATCTGGGAGACTTATCTCATGTAAAAAAACCATTTATCTTAATAGATTAAATTTGTTATTTCTATTATTTCCTAGCACACGGTAACAATTGTATTTTAATAGGTGATCCGCCGAATGTTTTGCCTGTATTCCATTCCTATTACAGACACTGAAGATGTACTATTAATTTTAGTATGAAATATCACTGATTAAAGATATCACTGTGGTTTTTATGTGTTACTTTATTATTTAATAATAACATGGAAATAATTTGAAGAGAGATATTCAGATGTTTGCTGATGATACAAAGTTGGGTAGGGTAATAGTAAAAGTGATGCAGAGAGCTTGGAGGATGATTTAAATAGGATGACAGTATGGGCAAAACATAATAGATGCAATTTAATGTGGAAAAGAGTAAAATTATTATTAGTAGTAAAGAATAAAGGAAAAAGGAATCAATTTCCTGGAGAACTGTACTCCAGGAAATTGATGAAGTCAGGAATTTGGGGTGGTAGTAGTAGATAGAGGGTTGAAGTTTGAAGTCACTAACAAGCAGAAATAAGGGAGTTATCATTCTTCTTTATAAAGCCTTGATATGACCACATCTGGATTACATGCTCCGGTCTGGTCACCCGGGTTTCTTGGGGATAATGGAGAGTATCCAGAGTATCACTGTCTTGGCCATCCAGAGGATGGCCAAGACAGTGAGTCATCTGGGGGAATGCTTCCTGTGAGGATAGATTGTGGATTGCAAAAGGTGGTTGATAGGCGAAAAAAAAAAAAGGGGAAGAGATTATGATAGAAACATGTAAGTAACAAAGGATTTTATGAGTGATGCAGGAGAAATGTTTCAGCACTTGGCTAGATGGGGGTTAGCAAAAACATGAGAATAGATTTTTTGCTTGGAGAGTGGTGCATGAACAAAGTGGGTTGCCTGAGTCAGTCTTCAGTGCTCTGTCCATTAATGGTTTCAGGGAGAGGTGATAGATATTGTGTTGATAGTTTGGGTCTCCCCCAATGAGTCTTAAGACCCCACTTAGGCAACTGTGCAATAATAATAATAATATAAATAAAAGGGATTCAACATCTCATAACTTTTGGCACAAGATATCAAACCAGACAAAAGTACATATTCTGTCCTTACCTGCAGAAGGAATCATACATGATGTAATGCGGAACGGTGAAGTGAACATTAATCATAGAGGATGCCAGTTGATGTTCATTGATGAATAACAGATCTCATTTGAATGCCTGAAGTGGTGGTGCACATCAGCATTGGTATGGAGACTCTGAACGGTAATAAAGTTGATGTTGACATTTTTTTTCTCACATGCAATTTTACTGCTTTGTATTTTTTGGGGGTATATTTTTGTTATTTTATTGCAATTTTTGTTTCATTTTTTTGTTGGTTTTTGTGAAATTTAATTTTAATTGCAATGCAGCATAATTTTTTATGATAACTTTCATGGTAATAGGCTATCAAAAAAATCTATCGAAAAGCAACTACAGAAAGTTCTACTACAATCATCTGTAATTTGACTTGCTAAGCATCCTGAATTATTCAGTTAGCCACTGTAAAACTTTCATATGACAAGTACTCAAAAATAACTGGAATTTCTTTTTTAAAAAAATTTATTAAAGTTTATAATACCATATTCTAGTCTCCTTCAAAGTACTCTCCACGTGCATCAGTGCACTTGTCCCAATGTTTTTTCTACTAATGGAAAAAGTTCTCGAACTGTTCAACTGGAATACTATTTATGGCATCCAGCAACTTTTCTTTCACTTCATCCAATCAACAAATCATTGCCTTTCATGGTTTTCTTTATCCGTGGGAATAAAAAAAAAAAAGTCACATGGAGAGAGAGAGATTGGGCAAGTAGGGAACAACAGTCATGTTTTTCATCAACAACTGTTGGACAGACAAGGGCATGTGGGCTGGGGCATTGTGGTGCAGCAACCAATCTACTACTTCATATTTCTGGCCATTTTTGTCATACACTATCATGCAGTCTCCTCAAAACATTGAGATAAAAATGTTGGTTCACTGCCTGTCCAGGAGGAACAAATTCTTTGTGTACAATTCCGTTCACACAAATTTGCATGTTTCAATTGGCTTGATGCTAAATTTGTTTGTGGATTATAACTGTAACACCATGACTTGTTCCTACTCACAACTTTTGAAAGTTCTGATCATTAAGAACTTGCTCCCTCAAATTACAGTAAACATTCACATTTTTTTTTTTTTTTTTAAATCTTCTGTGAGCAAATAAGGCACAAATTTAGCAGGCACACATTTCATTTGCAAATCATCTGTTAAAAATCGATGTCATGAACTCAATGATAAATTTGTCTCTTCAGAAACTTTGCTCAATGGTCTTTCAACGATCTTCACTGATTGCCTGGCTGTGACCAGCATTCATGTTGGAGGTTTAATGGAATATTATCAGCACTCAGAAAGGATTAAAACCAATTTTTAATACTTCTAATATTTTGTCACAGAGACATCTTCAGGAATTACAAAATTTTTTTTGTAACAACACACACAAACACAAATACAATACAGTAGTGAGTGAAACTGAAGTCCTATCTAGGTGGTGCACCCTCTATAGGCATTTGCAGGTGGCCTAGGATGTAAAGAGGGATCTCTAATAATTAATGTTTCCCAAATTTTGGGAAGTTTAATGCAACCGTATTTGTTTAAATTAGGTTGATTCCTGAGTGCAGATGCAGATTTAAAAAACAGTCTTTTTTGAATTTACTATGGTGGAGTATGGTGGTTTTTTTCCAGATCCTGTGGATTGTATCCAAAACATGGTCTACAAGGCCAGACTGACCATAATCATGATTGCAGATGTATGATTTATGTTCTTTTAACCAGATGAAAGCTGATCTGCCTGTCTGTCCAAAGTAAGCCAGTTTACAGGCACAAGGTACTCTATATACTCCAGACACTGAGAGAGGAGGGAGCTGGTCTTTGGTGGAATGGATAAGTGTAGCAAGTTTACGGTGGGGCTTAAAAACAGTATGGAGGTTGTACTTTTTTAATGATCTATTTTTTCTGATGTACCATGGATGTAAGGTATGGTGATGGCATTTCTGAAGTCCTTCTGAAGAGATGATTGGGGAATGGGGAAGGATTTGATTAATTTTTAAATCCCATAGTCACTGTAGCCATTGGAAAGGAAGGTGTTGTGTATGTGCTTGAGTTCAGTTGAAAGGGCAGTATCACTAGAACTAATTTTGTGGGCTCTATTGGTTAGAGTTTTAATAATGCCATATTGCTGAGAGGGGGTGGTGGGAGAGTTTGTGAATGTATCTGCCTGTATGAGTAGGTTTTCTATATACAGAGAAAGAAAGGTTACCATTAGGAAGGAGTGTTACTAAGGTGTCCAGGAAGGGTAAACTATTGTTATTTTCCTTTTCCATCGTAAACTGGATTCTTGGATATAGACTACTGAGGTGATTGAAGAAGGAATCTAATGTGTCTGGGCCATGAGGCCAAATAGAGAACACATCATCTATATATAGGGGACAGCATGGTTTTGTGAAGGGTAGGTCATGCCTCAGTAACTTGCTCACGTATTATAACACAGTGACGGCTGAACTGGATAAGGGTAATGGGTTTACGGTGATTCTACTGGACCTTGCCAAGGCCTTTGACAGGATTCCACATGGAATTCTAATCAGTAAATTGCAGCATATGGGAATGGACATAGGGTTGGTGAGATGGATAGGAGGGTGGTTGACGGAGAGATATCAGAGAGTGGTTTACTCGGGAGTAGAGTCCACAAGACGGCCTGTGACTAGTGGTGTGCCACAAGGATCTGTTCTTGGACCACTGCTGTTTAATTTGTTCATAAATGATATAGGAAATGATCTGAGAGGAACAGTTCATTTGTTTGCGGATGATGCGAAGTTGGGTAGGGCAATAGTGAATGCAGATGACGTCAAAATTTTGCAGGATGATTTGCATAGATTGGAGGTCTGGGCTAAGGAGAATGGATGTCAGTTTAATGTGGCAAAATGTAAGGTTATGCATTTTGGGGTGAAAAGATTGGCGGCAGTTTACTGCATTGGTGGAACCCTGCTCCAGGAAATTGATGAGGCACGAGATTTAGGAGTGTTGGTGGATAAGGAATTGAAATTTAGGGGACACATTGCAAAAGTGACCAAAACAGCTCATCAAATCACTTGGTTGCTGAAGAATACGTTGACAAGCAGAGACAAGCAGGTTATTGTTCCTCTCTATCGAGCCTTGATAAGACCCCATCTAGACTACTGTGCTCAGATTTGGTCACCTAGGTTTCTTCTTGATGGGGAGGATGTGGAGAGGATCCAGAGGCGAGTGACCAAGATGATAGCAGGTCTGTGGAATGAACCATATGAGAACAGGTTGAGGATTTGTGGGTTGCAAAAATTGGTTGATAGGCGGAGGAGGGGAGATATGATTGAGACATTCAAATTACTGAAGGGTTTCTATAAAATTAATTCAGAAGATATTTTTGAGAACAGGGCTGGTTGTGGGAGGACTAGGGGACATCCATGGAAACTGGGCAAAAGTGTGGTTAGTAAAGGTGTTAGAGCTGGGTTCTTTACTTTTAGAGTAGTGAATGAGTGGAATGCGCTCCCTGAGTCTGTAGTGGATGCTGTGACAGTGAATGAGTTTAAGGCGAGGTATGATAGATACTGTATGAATGTCAGGTAGTTGTGATGAATATGATTTGGGGCCTCCCTTGATGAGTCTAATGACTCCCTGGAGTTGCCCGTAATAATAGTAATAATAATAATAGTAATATATCTTAGCCAGATAGAAGGTTTTTGAGGGGAAGAGTCTATGGCTCATTTTTCAAAATTTTCCATGTAAAAATTGGCAAGAGGGGTGAGTGGGGGGGATCCATGGCAGTTCCCTCTATCTGTTTGTAGATTTTGTTCTTCCAAGAAAAATAACCAGAGTTGATGGCAAAGGAAAAGAGATCTAAGATATCAGAAGGAAAAACGTTTTTTAAGAGTGCTAAAGGTGTCAATTAGGGGAATCTTGGTAAGCAATGAGATGATGTCAAAGCTGACCAATATGTCTGTACTATTTAAGGTAAGATTTTCAATTAAGTTTTTAAAGTGGGTCGAGTTTTTTTACATAAGATGTGGTAAGACCAGTGAGGGGGGGGGGTCAAACAGTTAGCTAGCTGCTGAATTTGCTTGACAATTTGTAGCAAGGTGCATTGGTAGCATCTACTATAGATCTTAGAGGAGAATTAGGTTTATGGATTTTAGGTAAACTGTATATACGGGGGGGGGGGGACGAGAACCAGATGGTTTAAGTTTTTTTGTAATGTCAGGATGACTTTTTTTAAGTAGGTTTTTTAATTTTTTAACTTGAGCTTTTGTGGGATCATGTTCAAGTGGCATGTAGGTAGTGCGATCACGGAAAATAAAATCCATTTTACAATACTTTTTTCTTTCCGTAATTTTCTGAGGACAGAGAGTTGTCTGGAAGATAAATTCATCCTTGGAGGTGATGACCAGGAGAGAATGTTAGCTACGTCAAGTCTGATGTTATTGGTTGTTTCTGGAGCTAAGTGACAGATTTACAACACGTTCGATGTTGTACATAATATCCAATACTGGAACTTCTTTAGGTGCGATGGCAAAATTGTGACCGAGGCTTAGGGCACTAACGGCATCTTTGCCGAGTCTTTTAGACGATAGGTTGACTACTGTATGGAGCGGTTGAGCTTGAGGTAGCAGTTTAGATTTACAAAGGTTATTGAATTTATTGATGTGCTTATTTTTTATTATTTGGAATTCTTTCTGAGAAGAAGCTTCTGAGATGCTAAAGAGAATGGACCAAAGTTTCGGATTGAGTATAGCGGAGAACTCTGATTCTAAAGAGCCAATGGTGGCATTTGTCATAGCGAGGCTGGCACGAGTTGCAGTAATCTGCTCTCGTAATACAGATTCTGTGACCAGCACTTTTCATTATCATAGAGAAGTGCCAGTCTGGTAACTTTATTCTTACGAATTATTGAATATAAAGACCTTACTGAGTTAGGAGCAACGTTTAGAAGCCAATCTAGCTAAGTCCTCTCAAGAACCAGAACAGCCATGTCATTATGTTATCACAAAGGATATGGCATTTGGATTCCAAAAGACTACATCAGGAATGGCACAATTTGAGAAGATGGATCTCAATGTTAAATGGTTCTTGAAAGTCTGCAGAGGAAGGGGGGTGATATGTTTGCCTGTTATCAAGATATACGAAGAGAAGAAAAAGACTAGTATCCAGTCAGCACTCAACATTTGAACCATCCATTTTGTGACAACCTCCTACATCACACATCTTTCAACCACCTGAGCTGTAGACATCAACTCATGAATAATAAATAGTTACTTTTTTTTTTTTTTTATACTAGAAATAAATTATTTCCAATGTTTCTGATATTTTTTTTATATTTCTCCCAGACATAAAAGGCAGAAGAGCCTATTGCAAACAAATACTGTGTGTGGGGGTAAGGTCAGGAGTAGAGTAATCTGTTGATGTTCTTTTAAACTGTTAGTGATTGTAGTCCTTTGGACTTGCTTCATGAGTGAGGGTGTTGTTCAATAGAATTGAGGTGAAAGAAATGAAAATGATTGGAAGTAGCTGGCTGTAAAAGGATGTTGAGCAGCTGTGGCTCAAGTTCTGCGTAAGAGAAGTGCCGATCTGGTTGGCTAAGTGGTTAGCATACCAGCTCTCAACCAACAGACTATGGGTTTCAACCCTGCTGTGGGCACAGATGGTTACGATTGTCTTTAGGTGGGATATGAATTTCATCACCTGGTGTGAGACCACCAACCCACTTACAGAAGGCCTGAAGTGGCTTGACAAAGTTCCATGTTTGGTCTCTAAAGTAGCGTTTCTGGATTATGCAAAAAAATAATAATTAAAAATACGAAAAAGTATATATAAAATTGATAAAAAAAAGAAAAAAATCCTTAGCCCATCCACAGTACAAAATGCACTATAGGCTTGCAAATAACTTTTCATTAATGGGAGCAAACATAAAATCAACCGGACTGCTCTTTTTTGAACAGCAAGAAATTTTTTTTAGGTGTGCCATCCCAAACATGAGAGTAGTATTCCAACGATTGTTGGATATGGGATTTATACAAAGCAAATAACTGTTCAGTAGAGAAGTACTGTCTTGAGCAGAAAAATATGCCAAGTTATTTTGGAAGTTAGTGATGCTACAAAAGAGATATGATTGTGCTAGGAAAGGTTTGGAGTAAGAGTCAGTCTGAGAAGAGATTTGGTCTTGACTGTTGAGCTGAACATTAATCAAAAGTAAGTGGAAGCAATGAAGTTGACTAGGTCAATTTCATCCCAATCATGGATACTGTGTAGATCAATGTTCAGGACACTTCTTACAGATCATCTTGGAGCTTGAGATGTTTCAGCACTGCAAGGCTTGTCATATGAGTAGGATGACTGGAGTATACTATCATCAGCCAAACTATAAACAAGATTTGCAGTCAATGAGAGCAGGTCATTTATATAAATCAGGAAGATGTAGAAAGAACTGAGGAGAGAACACCATTATTACACATAGGGATTGATCTGAGAGAAAACTGACAATCCATTAACACAAGAACAAAGGCAGTCCAAATGATGGCAACTTGTTGAGAATCCCTCAATTTCCAGATCCTATCACAAGCCTTGGGAATGTCAAGAGTAACAGCACAAGTTTCTCTAAACCTTTCCATGGAATGGGTTCAAAAGTGAATGACATAGGTCAGGAGATCTGTGAATCTAGATTGGTGAAATCCATACTGGTGGTCACTAATTAGATAACTTCGACACCATTAGAACTGCTCATTGTTGATAACCTTCTCCATTACTTTAAGACAAAACTGATGTGAGAGCAATAAGTCAATAGCTTGATGGTAAACGTTAAGATTTGTTTCTTAATTCTCCTTACCAATGCTAATTACACCAGTAACCACTCAGTTGCAAGGTAAAATTATAATAATATATAAGGAGAATTATGACTTACAGAGGGTTTTTTGTGGAACAATGTTTTTTGTAATTCAGGGAGTGTCAGTATAATATGAGTACACATCTGATATGTTTATAAAAGTTTTATATAAGTTTATAAGATATTGTACACACCTGATATAAGTTAAAGACATACCAATTGCTATATAAAATGTTAAGATATAAGTAAGAACTTATATTTACAATATTTCATTTTTTTTCTGCAGGATATCTGAAAAGTTTTAAATGTCTACAGTGAAACTTCATCACAATCTGAAAGAGTCCCCGATTTTTTTATTTTTCAGAATAACTATATAAATTTTATCACCAGAAATTTATTTCAAAAGATTCATTTAGTCAAACCTCAAATAACTAAGATATGTTTATGTCACGATTGCAGATAGCAGTATAATTTACAAAGTATTAAAATTACAAGTATAGGCACGGATGTACTGTATTAATGCTTCAGTATTACACTTTCTTATATACAATTTATTAATCACAACATTTTTCAGTTATTTTTCTTTCCAGTGTTGACAAATTGAAATAAAAGGAATTTAAAAGAAAAGAGCAGACCACTTGCTCAGTAACAACAGGGCACAGACTCTTGCATTGCAATAGTACCTTTATATGGCACTTTATAAGAAAATACTGTAAATAACTGGGCATTAAGAATTTGCAACATGTAATACAAACAGAAAGAGAAAAAAATGCTAAACTGGAAATATAAAAAGATAAAAGATGCCAAACGGAAAAAAAAAAGTTACTCATTAATCACAGGTATAAATCACAAGAAAGCAAATAATAAGAAATAGACAAAAAATAGCAACACAAGTTGTAATTCCAGCAGATTCAGGGCAGCATAATGCCCTTTAAAATTCATTACAATTGATGTCTATTCATACTTAATATCACCAGGTATTGCACTGGTGATGTTAAGTATGAATGAGTTCCTTTGGTCTTGAAGAACATGCAAACTACTTTTTTGTCACCATCCTTGCAAAGCAATTATTTTAACACATTAACACCAGGCTGTGCGATTGTTACAAACTGTACAATTCATGTGTATGATAATTTTGTCAATTGTGACACATTCTTCATAAGCTCTATATACAAGGTTGATGACCTATTTGGTGTATCAACTTGTGTGCCCCCCCCCACCCTCTTGCTGTATTGTTATTATGGTATTTCAATGGTTGTTGTCCAGACATCTTTAATTATCCAGTATACTGTTAAGAGTATCCAGGAGTCAGAATTACTTCAACAGATTCCTTACCTCTTCTTTCAAACTTATTGCAAGATATATTACAGAATCACTGTGGATTCGCTAATAGTGTACAGTATATTACTGTGGTGAAATAAGCTAGCCGATTTCTTTATTTTTTTTTTTTTAATTCCATCTCTTTCATATGTTCATCCAAATGTATTTACATGATCATGATTACACCTAGCTATAGTGCAAAATACCAAATTCTAATAGAGATGAATAGATACATTATGTTATAGCTAAAAATTATTTATTGTTAGGACGATTGATTTGTGTGTATTGATGCATAACATGAGTTCTAGAAAGAAAAGAATGATTATGGAATAATACAATATTAAGAAAGCATTTCCCCTACTCCTATGCAATAGACTTGCTTTCTTCCTCAAGTCATCAAACACCTCTGAAAACAAAAACAGGTATGTGTGTGTGTGTTTTAACAAAATCCACTGCAGATGTGGGAAAAAAGGGAGATGGGAAGATTGTGAAATATACACTACTTAGAAAGAAGTCAACACACATCATAGCATGAGGAACAAACAGCCATGGCACCCCTTAAGTTGTAGGCCCTCCTTTCACTGCAATGATGGAAGCAATCCTACAGGGAATACTTTCCACAAGTATGTGATAGCTATCAATGGGAAATTTGGACCATTCTTACTGTAGGCATGTAATGAGGAACTGAACTGTTGTTGGGAAGACATCCCATGACATCATTCAATGCTCCAGTTCATTCCACAAATGTTCAATAGGGTTGAGATCAGGGCTATGTGGAGGCCAGTCAAGTGGTAAAATTCATGTCTACAAACCACGCAGTTACGGCAGCAGCCTTATGACGGGGTGCATTGTCTTGCTGAAAGAGACAAAGGTCAGTTCCATAGAAACATCACAAAGTAGGAAGCACTGTGCTGTCAAGAGTGTTTGGACACCTCTCGGAGTTCAATTTTTGTGGCACCAAAACTAGAGGTCCAAGACCAAACCAGGAAAAACATGACCATACTATCACACTGCCACCTCCAAATTTCATAGTTGAGGTTACGTACTCTGGTAAGACACGTTCGCTGGGCATCTGCCACACCCACAACACAACTTTCCAAACTTCCACATCCTACTGTACGTGCTCTTTGCGATGCTGCATGTTGGTTCAGGTAATGTGGGGCTTGCATATTGCAGTCCCACCATAAAAACCTATGTGGGCCTCAGTTCTGTTTTTGTGCAGATTCGTGTTCCAGTTGTTGCCCAGAACTCCCCATTCAACATATGTTAAATGATGAATGCCATTTTTTTTTTACATATTATCCTTCATAGCATCCTACAGTCAGATTTGGTGAATGTAGTAGATCATCCTGTGTAGCACTTGCAGTTGATTCTCTGCACTTCAATCTCAGTATGGTATCACTGATTGTTGACTGGGATGGCCCAATTTGTCAATAATTGGCCAAACAGATAGGTCTGCAACATGGCACCCTATCACACCTCTTTCAAACTCCATCAGTTCCCTTCTCACAGCCATTTCACCCAGACACAGTTGCATGACTTGGGAGCATATATTCCTCCAATTTATACCAGCTACAAACATATGCCTCATTACATGGCATGATGCACCTTACTTTTGGGGTGGTGTCCATTGACTCCTTTCCAAGCAGTGCATAAAGGGAAGATGTGAAACACAAATATGCATGCATAGAAAAATTCAAGTGGTTTGATTGATCATTCAGTTATGACAGTTGAGGCAAGGGTATCATTTCTGTAAATGCACTCTGGCTGGTTTGCATGTCATGTGGAATGAAGAGAACCTCTCTTTCTCTCTCTCTCACACACACACCACTTGCAAATGAGACTGGGTACCTTGCTTTTAGTTGTAGTCCTTAAAATATTCCTTTTGTACTACTACTAAGACCACTGTTTTGGCAGTGCTAAAAATGAAAGTTAGCTTATTATGATGCCAAAGGAAAACTGTTACTTACAAAGACAGTGAATTCCTCCATATACTATAAAAATTTTGAAGGAAGCATTAAGGAATTTGCTGCCTGCTTGATGATCATAATATAGTGAAAAAATAGATAATTTATTTTGATAAGACATTACAGCAAGTGGGAGATGAATATAACGCTGATTAAATGGATAAAAGGGTGGCTGCTGGAGAGATATCAAAAAGTAGTATATGGAGAGGCAGAATCGAGGTGAAAACAGGCAACTAGTGGTGTGCTACAAGGTTCAGTGCTGGGACCATTGCTGTTTAATTTATACATTAACAATATAGGAAATAATCTGAAAGGAAATATTCCGTTGTTTGCTGATGATGCGAAATCTGGTAGAGTAATAGTTCATCAAGGCAATGTGAAAGAGCTTGCAGGATGATTTACATAGGCTGTCAGCATGGGCAAAAGTTAATGGGTGTCAGTTGAATGTTGAGAAGTGTAAAGTTATGCATTTTGGGATAAATAGATTACAAGCTGTGTATCACATTTTATTGGAACTGTATACCAGGAAATAGATGAAGCTAGAGATTTTGCTGGTGGTAGACAGAGAGTTCAAGTTTAGAGGACATATTGCTAATGTAACCCATAAGATTACTTGGCTATTGAAGTAGATATAACGAAGTTATTCCTCTTTATAAAGCTTTGATATGCCCACATCTGGATTACTGTGCTCAAGTCTGGTCCCCTAGGTTT
This sequence comes from Typopeltis vanoorti, assembly GCF_054136105.1. Classification (NCBI taxonomy): domain Eukaryota; kingdom Metazoa; phylum Arthropoda; class Arachnida; order Uropygi; family Thelyphonidae; genus Typopeltis; species Typopeltis vanoorti. The sequence continues at coordinate 44,462,052 of NC_143558.1, read as the reverse complement.
CTAGGGGATGAGGTGGTGGAGAGGATTCAGAGGTGAGTGGCCTGTGAAATGTTCCCTATAGATTGAAGGTGTGTGGATTGCAAAAGTTGGTTGATAGGAGAAAAAGAGGGGATGTGAAGAAACATTTAAACTGCTTAAAGGGTTTTATAGGACTGATGCAGGGGAAAAGTTTCAGTACCTGGCTAGAGAGGCCAGAACAAGGGAGTAATCCCTGGAAGTTGAATAAAGGTGTGGTCAGTAGAGGTGTGAGGACTAGATTTCTTGCTTGGAGAGTTGTGAATAAGTGGAATGGGTTGCCAGAGTCAGTTGTGAGTGCTCTGTCTGATAATGGGCTCAAGGAGAGGTATGATAGATTGTGTGGCTAGACTGGGTCTCCTGCAATGAGCCTTCAGACTCCATGGAAGTGCCTGTTTAAAAAATATATATATAAAAAAGTGCATCTACAATCAACTCTTGTACAAGACTCACAAAGAATGCTGTTACAAATGAATATGAAGCTGGAAAGAAAAAAAAATACAGAGATCTGTACTGAGGACAGTTCGTGTAAAGTTGAATTTAATGCTATTTATATTTTATTCAATTCAAACAGAACTGTTCAAGGCATATATTTAACGTTTAATTTTTCACAACATGATCTAATAAAGCCAAAAATACCAAAATATTTGTAGGTGTATTCTTCAGAGAGTAATAATATTATTATAACCAAATGATATTTTACACATACACACAGCCAGGTCTCCATATTTGCATATTTGTGTTTTTGCACTAGTGTCACAAAATCATGCATCTTTAGTCTTGTAGTGAGCATTACTTGATTAGGACAGCTTGGACTTTTGTACATGTCTTCATTGTTACTTGTGCTTATGTGAATATTCATGAGTTCTAAACAAAGTGCATCTAGTGACATACAAAAGCTTCAAAGGGCCAAGGAAGCAATAACATAATTGACTTTAAACAAGAAAGTGCAGATTATAGATAAATATCAAGAAGGGCTCACATGTGTGGCCTCTGGCCACATATTTGAATGAAAGTACCATACAATATATAAGGAAACAAGAAACTGAGATTGGAGAGAAAGTGCAAACTGCCGGAATTCTTACTGCTACATGATCAAGTGATGTTAAAAGTGAAGAATACACCGTTCATTTGGATCGAACAATAATAACTTGCCTGTAAACATTGGTATAATTTCCACTAAGGCCCTCATATTCTTTACAACAGATTTAAGCAGTAAACCATCTATACCAGTAGCACTGCAAAAAACAATTTCATTGCCAAAAGGCTGGTTCTAGAAATTCGAGGGCTGTGATTCACTGTGTAATGTAAAGATTACAAGCGAGTTTGCTTTCAGTTGATCATGAGGCTGCTAAGGTCTAAGCCAAGTACATGAAGAGATGTATGGACAGAATTATTGAGGCCATGGACAGCGACGACAACTTCAACATTATTTGGAAGTCTGAAAGATCTCAATGAATACTGAGGTCTTTCAGTATGTACTTGATTAGTCTCTTCCTAATAAAATGCATGCCAAAGATAATATCAAGTCTGTAAACACCTGTTGGAAGAACTTGGGGGTTCAAAGCTTGAACAGTACTAGAAAACCATCACAGAAATAAAGGAGTTGGCCATGCGAAGAGAAAAGGTTTGACTTGAAAAGCTTAGTGCAGGCAATGAATGATGCCAAATGCCTTGAAGTCTTCTTCTATGAAGATGACATGTTTTGTGCAATGCAGTTCAAGGAATGCCTTGATATTTTAACACCATGCACACACAACCATGTTCAATTAGTTCAAAGAAAAGAAGCAGCAGCTTCCCATCACAATGTTCCTGAAAAGGGTAATTTTTATATCATTGCCTAAAACTCCTAATACCTCTGAACTGGAAGTCTCAATGTCAGTCAACCCTGCTTCTTCTCTAGCCTGAAATTCCTACTGCTGAGGGTTAACAGAGCCTGTGGTGAATACTCCAGTGCATGCTTTGTTCTTAACTATGTAATAAAATTTTGATAAAGTATTTTCAAAATATAGGTCTAAAATTTTAATCATTGTAAAGCACAATTAAAACCTTTTAAAGACATTTAAACATTTTCCTTTTAATTGTAAATGACTGTAATATAATATGATATGTAACCCTACCCCTATGAATATAGAGACTCCGTTACATGCGTGTGTGTGTATTTTTTTTTAAAATTTTATTTTTAGTAGTAAGTATTCAGTCCTCACAAAATCAGTATTTATATATTGTTTTTCACATTTTTGTATTCCAACACCTATATTAAAGGCACACTTTTTCATCTATTATTCTCTTTTCTCAAGCTTCCCCCTCCAACTGTATTGGATGTTACAAATTCTCATTCTCTACCACTCAGAGCACTATACAGATCCAACAGCAGAAATCAGAGATTCTGCTCTTTCATTTTTGAGATCTTTTAACTCGGAATAGCATGCTCTAAGATGGGTTCAGCATTAGTCATGCAGAACTTTTTGCCAACATAAATAGTAGTTATTAGGTAATAGAAAATATTGATGGCTCTTCTCAAGAAAACATTGAAAAATGCACTAAAATTAAATGCATAGGGAATTTTTTTTACTGTCCCATGGATGTAAGCATGTTATTCTTCTATACTGAAATTCTGTATATGTTCTTTGTAATGGTATCCCCCCCCAAGTAATCATGTGTTCATATTACATGTCCCATGGACATATGCAACTCCAAAGCAGTAATAATATATGGCTGAACGGAATTGCTATCCTACTTTTTTTCTTCAAATATTCCTTTCTAATGCCTTTTCACAGAAGCCATTATCATTCAAGTGAGAGTGATATTGACCATCTGCAAAAGAAAAAAATTATGCACTATAAGTCATGCATTTTTGTAACTTTTTTGTTTTTTACTGGAGTAAAGGATTAGTAAAGGTTAGCAAGATCACTAACCCCATTATAACATTCTCACAAAAAGTCTTAACCACAGCATTAACACAGTGCTAAAGGAACAAAAGGTTGATCTATAACCGAACTTCTGGCATAGAACTATACTTCTCAAGTGGTACTATTTTGTCTTTCTACCTTAGGAAACGTTTTTCACTGCAAAGCTTTCATTAAAGAACCAAGTCAAGGACATAGCTAACTCCTTTGCACATTCTTTAAAAATAAATGACAATTAAATCATCCATTTCCACAATTTCATTAACATCTAACCTAATCCATGTGATCCACCTCTGATTCTTTCATTTCTAATTCCCTTATTATTTGCCTCACTTCTATTTGTTGCTGCACAACATTTACACCAGTATGATATACACTGATAAAGTGCTAATTGAATAACTTCACTACATCCTTTGTAGTGCAGAAGAATTTCCTTGAATTACCTTTGGCCAATCTCCTCTCATACTGCACTTTTCTTTCTTTACCATGTCTACCACTTTCTAGCCTGCACTTTATATTCCTCATGCATCTGATCACTATCAACTACCTTGTACTTCCTTTATAGCATTGTTTCCTATGCCGCTTGCCTGATTTCACCATTCATCCTTTTCACTCCTAATCTATTCACTTTACTCTTAGTATACACTTGTGCAATGCTTGAATCAGATGCTATCTAATTAATTCCCCTGTTCTGTCAACCCCTTTTCTGCACAGCTCGTCAATCCATTATATTGAATACTAGTTAACTACAGGGCTTTTCATAACCACTCATGTTATAATTCCACATGTATTCTTCCTTGAAAGTAACCATTTCCTATTTTGCTACCTCCCAAACTGGCTGCTGTGTTGATATCTCTTTAACAACCATATACTGTGAGGATATTACCAAATACAATAACCTAAAACCTTATGCTGCTTCCACTAATTCTTATGCCTATTCCTTCCTTTCACATTAAGCATAATTTTTTTGACTCTGTGTTACCTGGAAAACATGTTTTAAGTACTCTGTTAATTATCACACCCCTAATGACTGAATCCCACAATTTGCAGTGAGTTTGAGACTGGTGTAAAGTCAAGGCTAAGAGGATAAGATATATCACAGGGTGTTGCTACAGACATAGTGGTTCAGCTGCTGGGGACAATGAAATGCAACACCAAATTATCCTGATGAGTACTAAGCAAGTAATTATTATGGGAGATTATCCAAACATTGATTGGGTAGAAGAGAAATTTCATGATAAAAATGAATTTATTGAGCTGATGCTAGAAAACTTTCTTAAGTGGCATGCGAAATAAGAAACTCACAAAGAGTGTTAGATTCGACTGTAGTATCAGAAAGGGATCTCAGTTAAGAACCTAAATGTTTTGCAACTAGTGACCATGCTGTGCTGTCCTGGAAAGTAGCTAACTATACGAACAAGTTATATGCTGAAATATAAAGCTGGAAATTGATTACAAACTCAGGAGAATACTATCTTTAGTCAATGTATCAGCAAAGGAGAAGGATATTAGCAATGCATGGGAAGCTTGAAAAGGTGCTTAAATGAGGTAGTCTATGAATGTGTCCCTAGAGCTTGAAGAACCAATAGGATGGGAGTGAAATGGATGTGCAACCTTAATTATTAAGCAAGAGATCCATAAAAAGAAAATGTGAAAGGAATATCATGAGAAAAGTTATGAAATATATAAAGTGCAGGCCAGAAAAGTTTCATGCTCTGAGTATTGTACAGAAAGTTAAATTGGCTATGTAGGCTAAAAGCAACCGAAAAGAATTTTATTGCTATGCTACAAATAAAAGAAAAAAATGAAAATGGAAGAATAACTTTAGCAAATGCAGATGGTACTCTTGTGTCAGAAGCCGATAATGTTCGAATAATGAGTGCTCACCTCATTAAGTTCTAACAATCAGGAGTATGTTACTTGGTGCACAATGCTACCACTATACTGAATGAAGATATAGAGATGCAAAAAGATGAGATTCAATAACTGTTGCTTATCCTATACATCAATTCAGCAATATGGCCATATGAGATATGAGCATGTGGTAAAGGAATGTTCAGCCGAAATGGCTCAGCCCTTGACATGTTTGTATAACTTGAGTCTCAGCTCATGAAAGATCCAACAGGAATGGAAAGAATGTATAAGAGTTCCATTGTACAAGGACGATGCAAAAACAAATGTCTAACTACTGATCTATCAGTATTTCTGGAGTGGTGGTGAAGATTTTAAAGAAGTTGGTAAGAACTCACATACAGAAATCAGTTGATAGACCAGTTATACTTTGCAAAGAACAGTGGGTTTACTAAAGGGAGGTAATCTTTTAGCAATTTACTCATATTTTATAATGTATTGGATTTATCCAACTCAGCAATCTATTCCATTTTGGGACTGGATACACTATGTTACTATTTAACTTTGCTAAGGCTTTTGATAGGATACCACATGAAAGTTTGCTGGATAAACTTGAGTGCATGAGATAGGAATATAAACTATTGACTTGGATAAGTAGGTGGCTGATGGACAGGTATCAGAAAGTAGTATAAGCTGGGTGTGAATCTATCAGATTTAAAGTGACCACTGGTGTTCTCAAGGAATCGGTCTTTGGACCAACATTGTTTAATTGTTTGCTGGTGACACAAAGATAGGCAGGACAATCAGGGATGTATGTCTATACAGCAATTAATCATGCTGCACTACCCTGGATATGAATAATGGGAACAGTGGGCAAATGATAATGGCTTTCAATTCAATTTACTAAGCATAAAGTTATGCACTTTGGCATGATGAGATTTCCAAAGACATAATGGTGGGATTATGCTACAAGAAATTTATGAGACCAGGGATTTTGGACTTAATGGTAGATAGGAAAGTAAAGTTCAAAGTTCACATTGCAAAAATTACAAATACAACTCAGGGGATAATTGCGATGTTGAAATGAACATTGACATCTAAGGATAAGGAAGTCAATACAAGGTCTTGATATGACTGCACCTGGACTACTGTGAGCAGATTTTGTCTTCAAGGTTTGGAAGGGATAAAGAAGCTGTGGAAAGGGTGTAAAGAAGAGTAACAAAGATGATATTGGGAATATGTAATGTAGATTACGAGAACAGATTGAGAGTATGTGGACTGCAAACACTGGTAAACAGAAGAAAGAGGAACAATATGATAGAGGTCTATAAACTTCTTGTTATAGGTTATCAGCTAATGAAAATTTTTATAATGTGGAAAGTGGGATGAGGACAAGGAAGGCACTGTGTAAGTTAAATTGTGTGCAGTTATGAAAGGGGTGAGAGCTAGCTTTTTCACTCAGAGCAGTTGACCTACTTAAGTCAAGAAGGTGCGAGTGATCTAAGGCCTCCCTCAATGAGTCCTTAACTCCCTTGAGATCTCCGATGATGATAGATGTCAAGGGATGATCATGTTTTCTAAACATGATCATCCCTTGACACCTGCTTCATGCTACTAACTTCCTCTTTCTCATTCACATCAGTCAAACTTTAGGAAGAACATCATTTCACTATTCACTTTCATTAACTCTCACTAAACTCCCAGCCTTTTTGTTACTAGCACTATCATCCATATTCTGACTGCTCTTGACAAAAAATATTCTTCATTTTTGAACAATCTAGCCTATCATTACACTTCTCATACACTAATACTTTTCTTCTTTTCATTCAGCTAACAGTCCAATAAATCTTCTACAGCTTTTTAAACATACATATAACATTTTATTGTGGGATTCTGCAAAATATCAAGTAAAACTTGATCTTTGAGCTGAAACTTTCTGCAGCTGACATGCACTCCTTTATGGATATAATTTTACAAATGTCTCACCACCAAAGCAAAATCAAATGGAAACAAAATTAAAATAACAAAGATCACAGAAGAACATGTATACCCAAATTTTAAATGCTATTTTCTCAACACAGTTCAAACACACCACTGCATTTATTCATGACACTAAGCCGGTTACTTAGAGATATGAAAAAAGTAAAGTATTCATAATGATTTCAACATGTGAAATTTCAAGAATGAAACAACTGATAACACATTGGATAGTAAATTTATGGAGCAACTTTATGAGTTTTCTAAAGTAACATACATAAAATCTACTAGAGGATAAGATATTGGATTTCATAATATTAGAGAAATTAGTGATGGACTTGTTATTTATTTCAATCTCCTTTTGTGAATGATCATTTGACCTTAAAGGAAATTAAGACTAAAGGAGTAAGGAAGTGATAATTAAAAAAACATCAAGCATGGAATTTCGAACATGCTAACTTTGAGGGTATAATAAGAGAATGAAGAAGTATTAAACAGAAGATATTTTTTGATGGAAGAGAGATACTAATGTAAGATGGATATTATTGAAGCATAATTTAATGTTTAAGTTTATCCCTAGCATTAAAATTCAAAATAAACCTAGTCAGCTGGATGAAATCAGGTTCTAAATAAATGTGTTATAAGGAAAAAAACTATGGAATTGTTACTCTAGAACAGTTTTGAAAAATCTGTGGTTCAAGAAGAATTAAATAAGTATCTTACAGATGTGAGCAATGGCCAGTTAGAAAATATGCTTAAAATTTACAAAATGTACACAAGATCTAACTAATAATATAATATAATACAGGAGAAGGAAATTTGATATATTAAATCACTTGGCACTGATAATGTTGCAAAGTGATTTAATAACTGATAATGAGATCTTTCTTGGTAGTAAAACAGATGTATGCCCGAGTTAATTTTTTCTTCTCCAAAGTTTTATTTTTAATGTACATTCCACCAATGCAAGTTCATAAATATTTGTGCATTTAGTACCATGGTGGATTGAGGGTTTATATAGTCTGGGAAACCCTGTAGAGCCCACCAAACTTGGAACTTCATGCTGCTTTGGGCTCAAATAAGTAGGCTGCTGGTGGTGGTTGTCTCATGCTAAGTGATGAAAATCTATAACTGAGTTAGCCTGCTTCTGATCATCAATGAAATGTTGAAATTGGGACTAGTACCTTCTGAATGGAAGTTAGAGTTATTTCAATTCATAACGTAGTTTAAAGTTATTTTATTCATAAAATAACTTAGTGTTATGAATAAAATAATAGAAAAATTAATTAGGAATCATACAAAGGATATTCTTGATAGGGATCACCTACTGAGTAAGATATAATAGCATGGATTTGTTAAGATAAGTTAGATTACTGAGTAATTTGCTTACATTTTATAATGAAGTCACAAAGAGAAATATAGCAAGTTAATGGCTGTTGTTCAATATACACTGCTTATGCCCTTATGACAGCATAGTGTAACTAACAGCCATGGTGCTCAACTTAAGATATAGGACCCCCTGCAATGACTGCAACATCCTATGGGGCATACTTTCCACAAGCATACTATAGTGATCAATGGGAATTTTGGACCATTCTTCCTACAGGCATGTAATGAGGTCCTGGACTGTTGTGCAGTGAAAGTCCCTTGACCACACCCAATGCTCCAGTTCATCCCACAGATGTTCAATAGATCAGGGCTCTGTGTAGGACAGTTAAGTGGTGATGTTCATGTCACACAAACCACACAGCTGCAGCAGCCTTATGACACAGTGCATTGTCTTGCTAAAAGAGAATGGTCAGTTCCATAGAAATGCCAAAATAGGAAGCATTGCATTGTTCAGAGTGTTAGGATACTTTTTGGAATTTGATGCTTGTTGCACCACAAACAGAGGTATGAGACCAATCCAGGACCATACCATGAACTACCACCTTGAATTTCATGATTGGGATTACACACACTCTGATAAGAGATGTTCACGAGGCACCCACCACATCAATCTGTTCGGTAGAGGGCACAGCATGATTCATTGTTCCATAACAGTTTTCCAAGCTTCCACATCCCACTGTACATGTTGTTTGCACCACTGAAGATACACTGCATGTTGGTTCAGGCAACGTTGAGCTTGCATATTGAGGTCCTACCATGGAAATTCATGTTATGAGCATTGGTTCCGAATGTTTATGTGCAGATTCCTGTTCCAGTGAATGCCCAGACCACATTCAACATGTTGCCCAACAAATGGTGGTTTTACATATTATCCGTAGCACCCTATGATCACATTTGGCAAGTGTGGAGTCACTATGGTGTGGATGTCCACTATGGGTAGGGCGTGAAATTGACTCCCTGTGCTTCCATCTCATTCCACCTGGGATGGTCCAATTTGTCAACAATTTGCTGACCACATAGGCCTGCAACATGGCAACCTATCACACTGTGCCACTTTCAAACTCCATCAGTTCCCTTCTCACAGTCATTTCATCCGGACACAGTTACACTGACTTGGGAGTATCATATTCCTCCAATTTATACTGGCTACAAACATGTGACTTGTTACAGGATACAATGCACCTTGCCCATGGGGGGGGGGGGGGGTCCACTGACTTCTTTCAAAGCAGTGTACTACTCATGAACGATTTAGGTTCAAATTATTATTATTGTACAGCAACCTCTGTGCAGTCCTAAGACTCATCATGGGAGACCAAAACTATCAGCATAATATCTATCATACTTCTCCTTGAAACTATTAACAGACAAAGAACTCACAACTGACTCAGGCAACCTATTCCATTATTCACCACTCACAAAGCAAAAAAAATCTCATCTCCATGCCCTTACTAACTACACTCTTACCCAACTTCCAGGAATGATCCCTTGTTCTGCACCCTCTAACCAAGTGCTGAAACATTTTTGGCGCATCAATCCTATAAAATCCTTTAAGTAACTTAAATGCTTCTATCATATCCGCACTTTTTCACCTATCAACCAATTTTTGAAATCCACAAATTCTTAATCTATCCTCATAGGAAGCATTCCACAAGACCACTCACCATCTTGGTTACTCACCTGTGGTTCCTCTCCACCACTTCATCCCCAACTGATCAGAACTGAGCACAGCGATTCTGATGTGGTCATGTCAAGGCTTTATAAGGAGTTATAAGTTATAAGGGAGTTTATAAGGGAGAGATAAGGGAGTTATCACTGCTTGTTAGTGTGTGCTCTTCAATAACCAAGTGATACTGTATACTAGCCTGGCTACTTTAGCAATATGCCTTCTAAACTTCATCTCTCTCTCTCTACATATATATTGTTATCCCCAAATCTCTGGCTTCAATTTCCTACACTACAGTGCCCTCAATGTGGTACATAGCTTGTAGTCTTTGTGTCCCAAAATGCATAACTTTACCTTTTTTCCATATTAAATTGACATCCATTATGTTCTACCATATAGCCTATTTAAATCATCCTACAAGCTCTCTCTACATTACTTGATTAATTATTATCTTCTCCAACTTTACATCAAACAACCGAATATCTCCCTTCAAATTATTTCACATATTATTATGTATAAATTACAGTGGTCCAAGCACAGAGCCCTGTGGACACAACTAGTCACTTGCCTTCTGCTGTATTCTATTCCTCCATATATTAATTTTTGATATCGCTCCAGTAGCTGCTCTTTTATCCATATCACCAGTTTCATATTGATCTCCATTTGTTGTAGTTTGCATAACAGTTTTCCATGTGGTATCCTCTCAGATGCCTTTACAAAATCCAGCAGTAATATTGTGTAGCCATTTCTTTTATCCATCTCAGCTATCTCTCTATTATAAAAAGTTAATTACTAAGGCATGACCAACCTTTCATAAAGTCATGCTGCTCCTTAGAGTATCATTCTTATCCACCCATTCAGAAATTCTCTTTTTGACTAACTTTCCCAGTATCTTTACTGCCATTCTTGAGATGCTGATTGGTCTAATTTGCTACAACAGACTTAGATCTTTCTTTATGCAAAGGAATTATTTTGCCCTCCTTTCACTCTTGGGAATTGGCCACAACTGAGACTTAAATTAAACAGGCTAGTCAAGGGCAATGCCAATTCCCCTCCACATTTTCTTAAAATGTGAGCCAATATCTCATCCAATTCCCCAGTTGTATTCGCATTCAGACTCTGCAATATCCTAAGTCCTCCAATTCATTAACCTGTATTTGCACATCTTTGTCACCTCTGCCATAACATCTTTGCTTGGATAATATACCCTTGCAAAATGGTCACTCGGTAGCTCAATTTTATCTGTCTCTATTACCTCTCTCTACCATCTGTACTCATTAAAGTTATTTTTCCATAGTCATTCTTCCTCCTACTTGCCAGATAATGAAAAAACTCTTTTTGCCTTTTCTATCACCCCCTTTTGCCTGCTGGGCTAATTTCTTCTCATAATCTGATTTTGCCTTTCATACTGTTCACCTTTCTCCTTATATATCATCCTCAACATTTTCTTTTTTTGCAGCTCATGCTTAATGACACTACTCATCCATTAACTCCTATCCGATTTACCTTCCTGACCTTAGGTATACAGTGTGATATTGCTTTCTCCAGATACTCCTTGACTATCCCTCATACACTATGAACATCCTTCCTTTACAGATCTTTATTCCATGGCACTGTTTCAAGGTGCCTCTTAAGTGTATCATAATCCTTATAGTTCCACATATACCCTTTCTTAACTAGAGTAAACAAAGGGTATATTTCCAGTTATTCCTGTAGTTAAACCTGTCCATAACTAAGGTGGCTACATTGCCACTCTTCTGATCCATTTATCCCTGGTGCTTCTAGCATTAGTGTATAGAAACTGAAGCATCCCTTTAGGCCCTAACCACCTTTACACCTTGAATTGACTACTCCATTCAATATTGTTGCCTGAGAGACCAAATTCCACATTTTTTGTTAATTCACACACTCATTTGCTTCATGGATGCCTTCACGCACTCACACACCTGTTTCTGCCCTAATTTCTTTAGTTTTCTTGATTCCACCCATCACCTTCCTTTTTCTTGACACTGCACCTGCATACACAACTCGTAAGCTCCTATCACATAGCCATCCCTGTAAGTGAGATACCAGCTGACTATCCATTTCGATCCTACTTAAATTCAATGGTTGTTTATCACATGGCTCTATTAGATGCTTTAGCGAAGTCCAGATAAATCACTATATAAGCATCTCCTCTTCTAATACACTAGTCACTATTATAACATATAACCAAGTAAATAAATGCCGCTCTCTCTCTCTCCAAAAGATTTCTGTTCTTATCACTGTAGGTTTGTATTCTGTCTCTGAATAGCCTCTAACATCTTCACTACTACTACTACTACATCTGATATACACAGTGGCCTATAGTTTGACACTGCTGCCTTGGATTCTCCCTTATGCGCTGACACCATTTTCCCCTCCTTTCCTCTCGTTCTGAGACTGTTCCTGTTGCCAGATAGGAACAGATGTCTTTAAGTGGGAGATGTATTTCATCACCCAGTGTGAAATCATCACTGGAGGTGACCTTACAGTGGGGAATGAAATGGATGCCCAAAATGGTTTGAAAAAATATTCTATATTCTAGAGCAGGGTTTCTCAAATTTTTTCTAAGATGGACCACTTCACAAATCCTGAAATTTTCATGGAATACCTTGGTTATTTTGTAATTTATTAATTAATTGGTAACTTAGCTGATTTATTATTATTAATTAATAATTAATTAAATGTCAATTAAAGTTTGATTTAATTCATGTTTTAATTAAGTTAATTTATTTAATTAAAGCATCAATAAACCATCATTAAATTAATTTGTGCTGATTTTCATTGACATATCCTATTCTGATCACCAAATATATTTATATTATTATTATAAGTACTTATGAGTGAATGCAGTCTTTTTCACGGGTGTGCTGGTAGTTTTCCCCTCCTTTTGCACATCATGGAGATCTTTGTAGGCTTGAAGTGGATGACTCACTATCTGTTCCATCACAAACACCTTCAATAAGATTTTTCTTAATACCAAAATTAAACAAAGTGCCTTGTCTCTTATTCATATTAGAATTTAAATCTGTATTCCTATTACTTTTAAAAAATAGCACAGCACTCCGGTTTCAGAACAAGCACTTACACACTGCAATACGAACTTGCGAAGAAAGTATTCAGTATTATTCAGTATCATGGTTCAGTGCCATGGCATGTAAAACTGCAAGGGCTGGATGCTGATAGTACATGGAAGGCTGTTAAGAAGTGTTTGCAGGAGGCAATGGCTGACTGTATACCTAGAGTCCGAATAATAAATCAAGTAGGGATTAAATGGTAAGAAAAAAGCAAAAGCAGATTATGAAAGAACATTAGCCATGCAGGCTAAAGAGAATCCCAAACAGTTTTTTGATATGTTACAAGTAAAAGAAAAAATGTATACGGCAGATTGATTTTAAAGAATGCCGATGGTAGGGAGGTAACCGAATCAGTTGATATAGTAGAATTACTGAGTGAGCACTTTGCAAGAGCATATCATCCAAGTGGTGACATTGCAGAAATGGAAGAACCAACAGCTTATACGGGAATTGTGGCGAATGAAGTGTAGGTGAATAGTCTATTACAAACCCTCAATGTCAATTCATCTGTGGGATTGGATGGTATACCAGCTTGTGTCGTACAAGAAGTGTCTAAAGAATTGTCAGTGCCCTTGACCATTTTGTTTAATTTGAGTCTCGGGTCTGGGTTAGTCCTGAGGGGGTGGAAAGAGGGGAAAATAGTTCCACTGCATAAAGGAGGTTCCAAGACTGCTGTTGTAAATTACCTACCGATCAGCATATCAGGAATCGTTGTCAAGGTCTTGGAGAATATAGCCAAGAGGAAAATACAGGATTGGATAGATGAAAATGGGATACTGTATGGGGGACTGCATGGTTTTGTGAAGGGTAGATCATGCCTCAGTAACTTGCTCACATTTTATAACACAGTGACAGCTGAACTGGATAAGGATAATGAGTTTACAGCGATTCTACTGGACCTTGCTAAGGCCTTTGACAGGATACCACATGGAATTCAAATCAGTAAATTGCAGCATATGAAAATGGATATGGGGTTGGTGAGATGGATAGGAAGGTGGTTGATGGAGAGATATCAGAGAATGGCTTATTCAGGAGTAGAGTCCAAAAGACGGCCTGTGACTAGTGATGTGCCGCAGGGCTCTGTTCTTGGACCACTAATGTTTAATTTGTTCATTAACGATATAGGAAAGGATCTGAGAGGAACTGTTCATTTGTTTGCTGATGATGCAAAGTTGGGTAGAGCAATAGTGAGTGCACAGGATGTCAAAATTTTGCAGGATGATTTGGATAGTTTGGAGGACTGGGCTAAGGAGAATGGATGTCAATTTAATGTGGAAAAATGTAAGGTTTTGCATTTTGGGGTGAAAAGATTAGCAGCAGTATATCACATTGGTGGAACTGTACTCCAGAGATTGACAAGGCCAGGGATTTGGGAGTGTTGGTGGATAGGGAGTTGAAGTTTAGGGGACACATCACAAAAAGTGGCAAAATCAGCTCATCAAATCACTTGGTTGCTGAAAAATACTTTAAAAAGCAGAGACTAACAGGTTATTGTTCCTCTGTATCGAGCCTTAATAAGACTTCATCTAGACTACTGTGGCCAGATTTTCTTCTCGATGCGGAGGAGGTGGAGAGGATCCAAAGACGAGTGACCAAGATCACAGCAGGACTATGGAATGAACCTTATGAGAACAGGTTGAAGATTTGTGGGCTGCAGAAATTGGTTGATAGGCGGAAAAAGGGTGATATGATTGAGACATTCAAATTAGGGGTTCTATAAGATTAATTCAGAAGATATTTTTGAGAATAGGACTGGTAGTGGGAGGACTACGGGCCATCCATGGAAGCTTGGTAAGAGTGTGGTTAGTGCAAGGGTGTTAGAGCTAGGTTTTTTACTTGGAGAGTGGTAAATGAGTGGAATAAGCTGCCAGAGTCTGTTTTGGGTGCCATGACTGTAAATGAGTTCAAGGTGAAGTATGATAGATACTGTGTGAATGTTGAATAGTTGTTCTTGACATGATGTTGGGCCTCCCTCGATGAGTCGAAGGACTCCTTGGAGCTGCCCGTAATAATAGAGCTAAGAACCAGATACAGACTACCTTGATCTTCAATTTCAGTGGAAAAATTTTCTTTATACTTCCTTGCTGATTGGTCACTGATATTTGCAACACAGATGTTATTTCATTCAGTTTTGAGAACACGCCACCCATTGTTGTAATCGGCTTGCAGGCAATTTTTATGATCAGTCATAAACAGTGGTACTTTCTTTTACGATTGTAGAAAGATTTCGATGTGTGAAAATTAACGATAAGTCATGAATATTTCCATGTTTAAAAATATGCTGCTTGGTCGCTGACATATGCTACACAGATGTCATTTTCTTCAGTTTTGAGAATAGAAGATATGCCACTCATTATTATAATCCGCTTGCAGGCAATTTTTATGACCTGTCATAAACATCGGTATTCCCTTGTCCAAATGTTGAAAGGTTTCGATGTGTGAAAATTAACGATACACAGATGTTATTAGGCGTTCTGGGTCTGAGCTTTGACATATTGACGAATATTATTCACCTCAGAATATTTCTACTATAAAATATTTATTCATGAAAAATGCACAGAAAACTAAAATGACAAATTTCAGAACTTCTCGTGGAACACAGTTTGAGAAACCCTGTTCTAGAGCATGGTTTATGGATTATGTAACACTTAATTGATAGTATTAATGCTAATGTACTACAGGTTAACAGCTAGCCTCTGGTAGGTGGAATGCACATAAACAATAAGCTGTCTAGTTTTTTCCTTCCACTATAAACAGAAAACACACTATGTAGTCTGATTGATCTTTTTCTCATCATCATCAAATTCCTGACATGTACCCTCAAGGGGTGTACAGGATATGATAGTACTACATGAAAAATTTACATCATTACTAACTTCCTATCAGATATTTCTATTGTCTAAGGCACTTTGTACTATATCAATCCACCTATATCTTGGTCTTCCTCTGAGTTGTTTTCCTGCCAATCTGGCAGACAATACTTGTTTTGCTAATCTTTCCTCACCCATTCTATTTAAGTGACCATACCACCTGAGATTATCTCTGCTAATGCATTCCTGGATGATGACAATGTCAAGTTCTTTCCTAATATCCTCGTTTTTAATATGATATTGGCATTGATACCAGCTGGTCACACCTCTAATCTTTCTCAGGACTCTCATATCTGCAGTCTCTAATCTTTGGTCAAGTGTTTTATTTCTGACCCAGCTCTCAGATCCATAAGTTAAAACTAGTTTGAACACTGTCTTGTATAGAGATAATTTAGTGTTCTGACTAATTTCTCCCTTATTCCATATGAATTTATTCAATTGACTTCCTACCATACCAGCTTTGTTGATTCTGTTGTCTATTTCCATATTTAATTTACCATCTTCAGTAAAAATCGTGCCAAAAGTAGTTGAAATGTTTTACTTGTTCCAAAGGTTCCCCGTTAACAACACAGTCAACAATTCTACCTATTTTCATTGTCTTTGTCTTTTAATGCTGACCTTCATACCATATCTATTACAACAGTTATTCAATTTAGTCAAGGAATCTTGCAAACTTGTAGAGGATTTATTTAGAAGTATAACATCATCTGCATAAAGCAAAGAGCTGACATTAACATCTCCAATTCTGATATCATGTTTAATACCACTTTCCTTCATAATGTGATCCATATAGATAACAAATAACAGAGGGGATAATGTACATCCTTGTCTCACACCAGATTTAACATTAAACCATCTTCCTGTACTTCCTGCAATTTTAACTGCTGACTTACAACTCAAATAAAGACTAAGTATTGCTTGATATAATGCCCCATTGACACCATATAACTGTAGCGTATTGAATAGCTTCTCTCTTGGTACCTTGTCATATGCCTTTTCCAGATCGACAAAACTTAAATATATATCTTTGTTATATTCCCATGCTTTTTCAACTATTTGTAGTAAAGTGAAGATCTGATCCTGACAGCCTCTATTTGGCCTGAATCCAGCTTGTTCTTCACCAAGCTTTTCTTCCACAATTCTTCTCAACTGTTTCTCAAGCATACTTGCATAGATCTTGCCAGGAACACTCAGTAGGGAAATACCTCTGGAATTCTCACATTCAGTTTTATTTCCCTTTTTATATGTGCGTACTATTAGAGCTCTACTCCAATCATCGGGAATTCGTCCCTCTGTCCAGGATTTCTGAACTATGTAGTGCAGCCACTGTTATACTTTAATACCACCATACTTCAGCATTTCTGGTCGAATATCATCTACTCCTGCTGCCTTTCCACATTTCAAGTCTTTGATGGATTATTCTACTTCAAGTATGGATATGTATTCCTGACTGTATGCCTAATGAGCGTTTTTTTACCACTGTGTTATCACTGCTTGTTTCATTTAGCAATTTTTCGAAGTAATTACTCCATACTTCAAGGAGATCTTTTTCTCCTGTTTTCATGTCACCTTAACATCTCTAACTCCTTTTACAGCACTCTATCCTCCATTTCTAAGCTTCTTCAACAACCTCCAGAATATCTTACCACCTTCTTGATATTTATTTTCTATGTTCTTGCCAAAGTCCTTCCATGACTTTTGTTTAGCTAGTTTTACAGTGTTTCACTTTCTTACATTTGTCTCTGTATTCTCTAAGAGCAAATACATTTGTCTCTGTATTCTCTAAGAGCAAAAGCTGACTTATTTGCCAGGAACTTTTGATATGCTTCCTTCTTTTCCTTCATTGCTTCTTTAACTTCCTGTGTCCACCATGGAGTTCTGATTTTTCTATCCTTGCAGACTACCTCACCACATGCCTCTCTGGTTGAATCAATCAGGGTTTTCCTCAAGGCTTGCCACCGAATCTCCAAGGTTTGGTTCCTGTTCTCAAACTCTTTCATTTTTTCTTCAATCATGTTTGTGTATTTTAGTCTACAGTTCACATCTGAGAGCTGTTCAACTTTTATCTGCATTAAAACTTTCTTACATGTTGTTCTTTTCAATATGAAATTCAATTTTATCCTGCTCAAGACTAAATAGTGATCACTTCCAATTTCAAATCCTCTATACACTCTGATGTCCTACACTGGGGAGAAAACATCACTATCAACAATAACATAGTCAATGAAACTTTTCTTATTCCTTGCTTTTCTCCATGTGAATTTGTGCACATTTTTATGTTGGAACATGGTGTTAGTAATAACCAGTCCATGTACTGAACAGAAATCCAACAGTTATTTGCCATTATCGTTAGCTTTGCTCTTTTCTCCAAATTTTCCCAAAATATTTTTGTATGTCTGACAATCATTTCCTACTCTGCTATTTAGATCCCCAACAAGGACCGACTTTTCCTTTTTCATTGTGTCAGTTGCTTTTTCTAAAGCATCAAAAAATTCCTCCATTTCTACCTTAGTAGAACCTTCTGTGGGACCATAGGCACAAATAAGTCTCATTGTCCAATTCCCCATTGTGATATTAGCCCACATCTCTCTCTACTTGAGACTGCCTGCCATTCAAGAAGATTAGCCTCGTATTTTGTGTTGAATACTATGGCTACTCCTTTTCCTTGATTGTCATTTCCTGAATATAACATTTTGTATTTATTGCTCAGAAAGATCTCGCCAGTTTTTGTTTTTTTTTTTTTGTTTCAGTCACCCCTATTATTTGATCTGGTACTTATCTAATTCCTCAGCTAGTTCCTGTAGCATGATCCTTTCTTGCTTTGGTTAATACACTTTTCCAAACGTCAGCTTTTTTTTTGGGGGGGGGGGGACAATCTGCTTGGATACACCATTTCTAGATTTTTACATTTTTTTTTACTAATTTGGAAATGTAATTCTGGTTAAATTAATTGGTTGTCTTTTACACTTTTTATATAAATGAGAACATAATTCTATATAGTTTGAACATGTGTGGAAGGGGGGAAAGGAATGTGTAATTATCTAATAATTTTTTTGTTTATAGAATGAGCAATAGTGTATTATCTCAATCACTCTTATGCACCTGTCCCATATTACTGTTAGAATCAAGCATGCAAACTAATTTTACTACAATTTTCTTCCTTTATGTCCATTTATATTTACGGTATGGATAGATTATATCAGGTCATCCCAAAAGTAAATTTTTTTTTAATACTGTACTTGTTCAAATGTGTCTCAGCTTGTCTAAACATGAATTTTTAAGTACTGTTAAAAATTCATGTTTAACATTTATATATTAAACATGAATATAACAGTACTTACAAAGCTGAGGCCACCTCAGCTTTATAAGTACTGTTAAGCTGAGGTGGCCTCATTCTAAGGAATTCCACCTTGCAAGAACATCATATGTAAGTTATTGTTTAAATAATCCTTTTTTACTATAGAGGTCACTGAAGAGCACATTACGCATATCATTCTTTATGATTTCAAAAAAAAAAAGCAACAATGCTGCTAACACTGTTAAAAAATGTGCAAGAAGTGTATGGCAATAATGCTTTGAATGTGTGAAAGTGCCAGTAATTTCAAAAATTCTAACAAAGGGACTTTAGCTTGAAAGACTCCCCTCACTCTGGGTACCCTGTCTCTCTTAATAATTAATTTATTTATTTATTCATATGGAGTTTCCTCCCTTTTTCTCCCCCGTCCCTGTTGGGGCAAGTTGATCCCTCTCTTCAGGGGGTTAAGTATTTATGGCTGTAGATCTGCGTGTTCACGGGGTTGGATTGCCTGCTTGCGGGATGAAAAACGCCAGATAAACTGGCAGAAAAACCCTACTGCCCAAGACTGGCTAACTTGGCTATGGCTGAGGAAGCTCCTCAAATTCCTCACGTCTTCGACGGGAATCGAACCTGGGACACTCCTTCCCCAGTCATATGGTTGCGAAGCGCACAGCCATTAGGCTAACCGTGAGGACTCTCTTAATAATGATATGCTGGAAGTGGTTATTGCAAGAAATGCCAATGAAACTGTTGAAGATTTATCAAAAGATTTTAATTCATCGTCATCAACCATTCCATAGTGTTTAAGCTTGGTAAGTGGTTTCCTCATGAACTGATAACAATCGAAGAGAGCACATCAACATCTTCACTACTCTTCATTCTCGAGAGGTTCAATCTCCATTTTTGAGTGGTGTAGTCACCAGTGATGAAAAGTGGATGCTTTACAAGAATGTTGAGTGCTGAAGGCAGCAGGTTCATTCAGGGAAATAGTAGGCCAAACCTTAAACAAACAAAACCTTCACCCTCAGAAGATTTTGTTAAGTGTTTGTGGAATATAGCTGGTATTATGCACTTTAAACTCTTGCCACAAAACCAAACAATCACAGCTGAAGTATACTGTGAACAACTTGACTGAATGAAAAACTGAAAGAAAAGAGGTTCTCTGTTCAATATAAAGGGTTTGCCCTCACAGTGCAAGAATCACCTGTAACAAGATTAAGGAACTCAGCTGGGAAAGGCTTCCACATCTTCCAAATTTCAGATTACCACTTATTTCAAAATTTCCAGCATTTCATTAATGAAACACAATACGATACATTAGAAGCACTGAAACTGAACCTATGTGACTTATTTGCCTCTAAACCTCCAGATTTCTACAGAAATGGCATTATGAAGCTTTCACAAGATTGGAAGGGCATTGATTCAAACAGAGATATATATATACCTGATTAAATTAGCAAGTGATTTATCTTTTATATCCTTTCAAAACAATGTTAAAAACGACATTACTTTTGGGATGACCTGATATATGGTAAAATGCACATCCACATACTTCACTCATCCTCCCATTTCAGAGCCATAATTTCACTTTGATATGTAATTATAAAACTTGATATGCATATCAACATAATATCTTCAAATAAGGCAGCACATCAAATTAAATGCCTGCATCATTATATTGTGTTTGTTTGTGAAATAAAGCTAAAAACTTAAAAACAATTCTCTCGCTCTCTTTATTGAAATGCATATATGACATCAATTAGACATACATCATCATATTACATAAGATCATCAGGTAGATGTCTGAAAGTTTTTGGTTTTACGATTAACTCTCATTATATCAAATTCACAGGGATCAAAGAAATACTTTGTTATAACAGAAGTTTTTTATTTTTTTTATTTTTTTAAGAACAGCAATGATGCTACAGGGCTTAGGCTGGGAATTTTCATGTTTGTTCTGTTGTATTGAGAGATGTATATTGCATGCACACACTCTCCCCCCCCCCCCTTCCCATACTGCAGATCTCAACTGCAAACATAATAAAAAGTGGAAAAGAATCAAAAAATGAATTCATTCGGTTTCCAACTAATTTTCAGAGCCTAATTCTTGGATTTTAAATATCTTTTCAAAATTATTACAGTAATCTACCATCAATCTACCAAATAAGGTAATTTGCATTCTGATAACTAAAGGCTGCATAACTGAAGTACAATTGCATGTGCTATACCAGAAGATGGTTGACATAAAAGGGTCAGTTAATTGAAAAGTCATTGTTTTGAGGTTAGATAAATGGTATATTACTGTATTTTTACATGTTTTGCACTTTGTTTTTATACATTTACTAAAATAAATGATGCTACCTCAATTACTCCAACACTTTTAATTCAATTAATGTCAACTGACATGAAGTGTAGAACTGAGAGACTTCAAACTGATAACTCTTCTTCGAGGATGTAATCTCATCCATTCTGGAAGTTTATTGCTACAAGCTGCCATTACTGTAACTGTAACAACCATTCCCAACATGATAAAACAAACTGTCAAGGAAGGTCCATCTGTCTATATATAAAAAATATATATAATTAAAAAAAAAAAAAAAAAAATCAGTGTTTCATTTCTGCTTAAGGTAGGAATTAAAATATTAAAAGAAAAACATTACTTCATGTGATGCACTTGACTATACACATTTGTTACATAAGGAGAAGTAGTATTGAATATAATTTTTTTTTACCTTTTTGCTGGATTATTAATATTAATGTTATTAAAATATATTGTACTCGACTATGAGTAATTTACACATTTTGTAATTTTTATCTTAATTGCATTAAAATTAATAATTTATGTGAGCAACATTTTTAACATTATTTCATTTTAACAGACAAAATGAAACTAAAGAAGAGGAAAAAATGGAAAATGTTTTTAGGTATCATTTGATATTTATATATGCTAGTTAAATGTAATGATTTCATTTCATAGTGTTTCAGGCAACAGTACACCAGAAAAGAGGAGAGATATAATATAGAGAAGTGATCTTTATGATGCTTGGCTTTCTTGAAATGGGACAATACTTTT
The DNA here is from genome assembly GCF_054136105.1 of Typopeltis vanoorti. NCBI lineage: Eukaryota > Metazoa > Arthropoda > Arachnida > Uropygi > Thelyphonidae > Typopeltis > Typopeltis vanoorti. Next base: position 44,439,909 of record NC_143558.1, on the reverse strand, counting down.
AAGAGTTGCTCTTTCTTTGTCTGAGTATAGCTGTTTTAAATTATTCTCAGACAAAGAAACAGCAACTCTTTCAACTGTATTTTAATCATAACAAAAAATAGTACACAACAGTCATAAATTAATACTAATTGAAACTATGAATGCTATAATTTCAATTAGTATACATCTTCCACACAGAGCAGAAAATTCTTCAAAAGACTCCTCTTAAGCCAGTAACTAAGAAAGAAATGAACACAAAATTAAAAAATAATAATAATAATGTAATTATAACTTTTCCACAGATGACTTTACAATTATGTAGTTAGCAAGATAAGGAAGAATACACAAGTTGAACTGACTGTGCCATGCAAAGTGTTATCTATCCTACAAATTCTTTGGGATTAAATTTTTTTTCAATCAACAATTCTGTATGTAGTTTCTAGTCAACTAAGTCAAATGAATTCTCCTTTAAACAACATTTTAAAATTAAGATTCAACCCATACCTATTAATCAAGAACATGTTATTTTATGCTTCTTACCTCTATACTAAATGCCAACATAATCTGTTTTTCCTTCCATTCAATGAGAAAAAAGAAAAATTTTTCATAGATAGGATGAACAGATTGGAGCGTCTCCTAAAATAATAGGAATGCAAAATAAGTCTCATCAGTTAAGAATTATAATTTACATGTATAATTTTACAAATAATGCATTCTATACATAAAAATCTAAATTTATTTTTGGCTTGTAAAAGAACCTGACAATGTATATATACTGAACAAATTAAATTAATAAGATACAAATTTCTTACCATTAGCTTTTCACTGGGTGGATTGAAAAGATCAAAACAGTGGAGTCCAGGGAAATCTCCATCACCCCACAATTCTACAGCATAAGAAAAGTGAATCTATACAAAAAATGTAAAACATCTGTCATGAATCAGATTCAAAATAACAATAGAGCTTAACTAATCCATTCAGCGATAATAAAATTTTTACCTTTCTTTCACCTGCCATATAGTCAAATATGGTCCCATCTGCAGGATAGCGAATAACTCTAAAAGCTTGGCCATAGATATAAGGAGGAGTTGCAACTTCTGACATCAACTTTGCTAGTTCCATCATGGTTTGGAAATTTGCAGGTTTCCGGTTAAGTTTTCTTGACTTTGAATCTGTCAAATTAGTTACATAATAAATTACCGATTTAGTTTCCTGGTGCTAGTAGCTGTTAATCCTTTCAACATCAGAATCAAAATAAGTAACTGAAATAATATCCAAATGGCTAAAATCAACATTATGATAAATGCAATCAAATGCATAAAAATGAATAAATAATAAATTCCTTTTTTTTTTAAATAAAGAAATAAATGTACAAAACAAGAGAAACTGAAGCATATTGCAAAAAAAAAAACATTTTGATTATTAATCATCTTTAGGCAAGATGTCTGGCGATAAAATAAATATTTTCAATTACCAAAACCAAATAAGATGCTGTTCAGACAGAGGAACAGTAATTTTAAACCAATACTAAAACTGAAATGTAGGAACTTCATTTCTTAAATTATTTAGTGAAGAAAGATAAAATATACATATATTGTAAACAGGCAAACACACTTATGTTAAGAAAGTGCTGCTTCTTAAAGCGACTGCATTATGATAGATGAAGCTTGCTTTCTTGTGTCATGAGTAGTTACAGTATTGCACTGCTTAAGGACACAATCCAAAGAAAATAATTTTATATTTATTAATTGTATTTTAGTTTCCTAACACACAAGAAACTGAGACTCCTGGAGGTTGTTGTGGAAACACGGAAGACTCAATCCATCCCCACAGGAAGAGGACAGTAAGTTTCCTAACATGTTCCAAAATTTTAACTGCTAAGCAATATGTGGCATAGGCAAAATAAATTCCGTTATTATGCCAATGATTTGGGAAACCGATAGTTGACAATGCAACTTACTTCACTTTTTTTTTTTTTTTTTAACACAACTATCAGTTTATCTTTTTTTGGGGGAGGGGGGGGTTGTGTAATGCTTGTGTAAATTAGTCATTAGGTTTGTGTAATTCTCACAAATTAGGTGATTTATTGTTTTTTTTTGTGTTTTTTTTTTAATTAGAAAAATTCATGTTTTATTGTACATTTTATTGTACTCTGCTGATTTTTGCATTTTTATTGCATTTCATAACAAATATGCTTCGAGATATTTCAATACCTGAGGGTTATCCATATAGATCATGCAGACTATAAATATGAAGTACACAAAAACTGGAGGTAACTTATGTCTATACATGAATGCCAGGAGTATCAAAAACAAAAGGGATAAAGCTTGTCGACTTAGTGAATTACACTGAGCCTCAGAATGTAGAAACTAAGGAGACATAGCTCTCAGAGCGAGATATAAGGGTATCTAGTGCAAAGAATACTATTTTTAGAAATGATAGATGAGATAGGAGAAGAGAATAAGATACTGTTAATGATATTGAATGATTTAAGTCCAGTTATAGTAGAAAAAGTGTTTTAACATGGAAGGGTTGAGTTTGTTAAAACTCAACCAGGAAGTGCCTTTTTTCAATAATTTGCACACTTTATTCTTTTGAGAGTTGATAGGATCCCAATCTATAATTTGATATGTTGACTGATCTTGTAGAAGTGTGTGCATTTTGTTTTCATATTCTGTTGAATTCATCACCACAGTTACATTCCCTTTGTCTGCTTTAGTTATAACAATGCGGTTATTACTGTGAAGCTCTTTTAAAAAAAATGATTTCCTTATTTGGGATATTGTTTTTGGGTTGCTTGGAATAGATTAGGATGCTGACCACATCTAAATGAATCTTATTGGCTGTTGCTGGAGGCAAGTCGTATATTTCCTGTTCAACAGAAGCCATTATCTTGGCATTTGGAACTTGCCTGGGAGTAATGGCAAAATTGTATCCTTGACTTAATGCACTAGTAGCTTCATTGGTTAAGGCTACTGATGATAAATTCACAATTGTTGGAGAATTTCAAATTTTTTCTGGTGGCAGTTTTTAACTTTGACTAATTCTTTATTAGCCATTGTGTTGGAGATGCTGTCAAGGATATTCCACAGTTCCGTGTTTAAAATATCACATGGTTTGTCATGTAGAATGTTGATAGTTGAATTTATTTTTGAAAGCTCCACATAGTAGTGCTAAACTCGCTTGTTTGTAAATGCACTGGGCTTTGGCTGAATGAAACTTATTTTTAATTTTGACACAATCTGGTATTAAATTGGTATCTGAGCACCTCTTTAAGAAGGCTAACCTGTTCAGTTGCTGTGCCAATTTTAGCTTCCACTTACCGAATTGTCGTGTCTTGTGTACGATGTCGTCTGCATGAAGAATTCTCAAATGCACGAAAAGGCTTATGTGTTCGCTGTACGTGTTAATTTATTTTTAACGGTATTGATGAGAACAGACTTATACGAAAATAATTACTATTTATTAGCTTATTTGCTGATATTTCGCTGGCATTATTATTATTATTAGATGCCTCCTGGGAGTCCAAAGACTCATCGAGGGAGGATACTTGCTCTACAAGTCTGTCTTCGCCACTCAATCTACCAACTGATCGCAACCACACCAACGCCATCTACCACTGACCACCACCACTAGTATTTCCAAAGACAATCACAAATATCCATGCCCATGGCAGGATTCGAACCTGCAGCCTTTTGACTGGAGAGCAGATACGTTAACCACTCGGCTAGCCAGTATCTTCAGAGCACAAAAACAGTTTGTTGTTTTGCATACTGCAACAATATGATATAATAATGGGACCAGTTTAAAAATTAATCAGTTAAATTAAAATGGTTTCATTTGTTTTATGGTCCTACTTGGTATAACTAGCTGTTTTACTGAAACATCTCATTTCTGCTGTTTGAAGTCATTTTTCATCTTTTTTTCTTTCTTATGGCCCATGTTTTGCTTCCATAGGATATTATAAAGTGTGATTCTAATATATCTTTATATTAAAGACATCTTAAATATATCGTTTATTATTCTATTTACTTTAACAAAGTAAATATTGAATAACTAAAGAATTTTACTTCATTGAGAGTGATATCCCAGAAGAGGAAAGCCTTGTTAAAGCCTTGAACAATGGAATCAAAACATCCTTACTTCTACATGCCATAGAGGACATCACATCATTTCTATAATCTGCTGTCATGTCTTCACAATTTTAGCAAAATTGTCCACAAAATTCCAAGCCCCTATCCACTAACACCCAGAGATCTTTCATATTCTCTTCCTCTAAAATATCTCCACCAATCAAACTCTGCATTCCATCTTTGCTTCCCAAATTTTAAAACCTTACGCTTTGTTACATTAAACTAGCATCCCCCACACACACTCATCCATTTAGACAGTAATTAGGTCCTCTCACAAGGCTTCAACATCTGCTTTACTCATAACTCCCTCCAACTCTGGATTATCCGCACTGTATATATATATATATCACAATTTAAGCCCTTCCCAATGTCATTTACATACAAATTAAACAACAATGGCCCCAAAACAGACCCTCCCACTTCCAGGTGCATGCCATTAATAACTTTCCTCTTCTGGGATATCACTCTCTCTCATACACAATCTGCTGATACCTATTCCCACAGCCAATCTTCAATCCAATGCCATCTGTTCCAATTTAACTACTTGTTTGTCGCATGGCAATCTATTAAAAGCTTTTTCAAAATCTTAATATACTACTGCATATGCATCCCCCTTGTCCAATGTATTTGTCACATTGTTATAATAAGTAAGCAGATTGCTAAAATACAATCTTCCTTTAGCAGATCCATGCTGTCCATTGAAGGGAATTCTGCTGCCATCAACCCAGTTGTGAATCCTGGTCCTCACCAGCTTCTCCACAACTTCAGACAAGATTGGCCTATAATTCAAAGCCTTAGTCTTATCATCCCCTTTATGAAGCAGAACAATTTTGCCATCTTTTCACTACTTTGGAACTTGATCTAATCTAAGACTCATGTAAAAATGTAAGTTAAAGCTGTAAACGCTATGAAACAATCCTTCAAGACACATGACCTTGTTGGCATCTAGTTTATTCAATTCCTCATATACCTCCTGCTCACTCACCATCATTGGTTCCTCCCCCATTTCCACTGCTCAAGTTCTACATTATGTTATAATCACAAGGATGGAATACTTTAATGAACTGCTCATTTAACTTCTCTACTATATTCTCCTCTGTGTTTAGCATTCATTCTCCCATTATCGCTGACCAACATCATCCTCCCATAATCATTGTTCCTTCTATTGGCCACATATCGAAAAAACTCCCTAGGATTTCTTTTAGTAATTTGCTAACTGCTGCTCATACTGCATTTTTGTTATCCTTACTAAGTCACCTTCCTTGCTTGCACTTTGTACACCTCATATAACTGATTATCTCCACTCATCTTATGCTACCTCCAACAATGACTTTCTTTCAAATTGCATTCCCCACCTCTTCATTCAGTCATTTTACACCTACCTTATTTAATCTCCTGACCTTTGGAATACACTCAAGTCATTGCCTCTGCCAGATAATTCCTGAGTAAAGACCAAGCAACATTAACTTGCTTCCCATCCAATTGCTCATTCCATGATATCACTGAAAGTCACCTCTTGAGTTTGTCATAATCACCTGCCTGATAGATCCACATATACCCTTTCTCACAAGAGTCCTGATATAGCTGCTCACCACCCAAGTGATCACTTTCACCAACTGGAGGAAGATGCTACTCTTCATTTACAACATCTTCTGATGAGATAATCAAATTCAAGACCCTCGGGGATCCATGTGGACTATTATGTACTTGTTGTTTATTATTTTAACGGTATAATAGAACACAGAAACTAAGTAAATAATTAATTTATTAACTTGATGCTGATATTTCGCTGGTATTATAACCAGCATCTTCAGAGCACAAAAACCACTGTTTGTCACAATACGCTAGACTAAAACAATATGGTGTACTTAAAATTGTAGCAGCAACACAAAGACTAGAGTCCTGATTTTGGCACCCTCTATTTAAAAAAAAAAAAAAAAAAAAAAAAAAAAAAAAAAAAAAAAAAAAAAAAAAAAAACAGCTATCATATATTACTAGAGTCCTAGAAAAGTGCTAGTTTTTTCTTAATATGACTGTCTCCCAGATCTTCGGCAAGTTAATACAGCCATATTAGTTGAGATTTGGAGTATGTTTTAGCGCTTCTGTCGCCTCTAAGAACAATCTCTCTGATTTATATGGGTTTCTGTGTAGTACTTTTGTGTTTTTCCAGTTGATCCTGTGTGCAGGGGTATCCAGAGCATGGTCTGCTAGGCCCGACTTCCCATAATGATATTTCCGGACGTATCGTTTATGTTCGCTGATGCGGATATTCACAGTTCTTCCTGTTTGATCGTAGTAGGCTTGATTGCATGAGCAGGGTACTTGGTAGACTCCTGGATGTGATAAAGGAGGAATGCTGTCCTTGGGTGAGCGGATGAGGGTGGCTAATTTGCTATATGGTCTGAATGTAGTGCGTAGTTTATGTTTATTGAGAATTCTTGAGATCTTTTCGGAAGTGCCTTTAATGTAGGGGATGGTGACTGTTTTGTTGTAGTTCTCTGTGGTGGATGGTGGGAGGGGTTTCTTGGGAGTGTTTAGTATTTTGTTTATTTCTTGTGGATTGTAGCCGTTGGCCAAGAAGGTGTGGCGTAAGTGAGTGAGTTCAGCAGTAAGAGCCTTGTCATTTGAACAGATTGCTCTCGCTCTATGGGTTAGCGTTTTTAATATGCCATATTGTTGAGAAGGATGATGGTGTGATTGTTTGTGTAAGTATCTGCCTGTATGTGTGGGTTTTCTGAAAACTGAAAATGATAAGGAACCATCTGGGAGACGTGTGATGAGTGTATCCAGGAAGGGCAGACAGTTGTTGGCTTCCAGTTCCATAGTAAAGTGGATTTTTGGATGTTGGCTATTTAAATGTGCTAAGAATGTTTTCAATGTCTCAGGGCCATGTGGCCAAATAGCAAGCACATCATCAACATAGCGTAGCCAAAGTGTTGGTTTGCGAGTGGCTGTATTGATTGCTTGTTTTTCCAGGTGTTCTATGTAAAAGTTGGCTGGGGGGGGGGGGGAGAAAGGGGGGAGCCCATGGCTGTCCCATCAATTTGTTTGTATATTTTCCCTTTATCAGCATCAAGTTAATAAATTAACGATTTACTTAGTTTCTGTGTTCTATTATACCGTTAAAATAATAAACAACTTGTTCGACGAACACATAAGTCTGTCCACACGTATTATGTACTTGTCCCTTAAAAACTCAAGAAATTCGTTCTCTTTGGTTTCTGATGCTCTCTTCATTCCAGTCTATATTAATATTACCATAATTGAGATCACCCATAATGATCACACTTTTCTTATTAGCCAGACCAATTTGCTTAACATTTCTTTCTCACTGCTTTCCACATCACCAGCTCTATAACAACATCCTACTAAACATTTCATCCTGTCCACCTCCAACACCATGCTGCTTCAAAACCACTGTCAGTATTTGCTTCGTGCATCTCCACCAAAGATGGGCACTCTCCATCATCAATAGGACCCCTCTTCCTATCTTCACAAAAGACTACATAATCCCTCCATTTCTATTCCTGTCAGAATGTCATCCTTGTTCAATCATGTCTCACTTATACCAACAATATTTGGGCAAATGAACTATCGATGCTACAATTTCATTCCCCTTGTTTCAAACACTTCTAAGCATTTGTAAACATATACACCAACTCATAAGACCCACTGATCCCACTTCTCAGATATGACTTCTCCATATCCCCCCCCCGCCATCCATTTCTGTCTATCATCACTGATATTATACCCCTCCCTAGACTTAAATGTTATCCCCGCTCACACACCTACTCCTGAAACTATCATCTATATCTTTCACACAGTGTCTCCCTGTTTTCCTGTATGCTCTGTGTTCCTTCTATCATTCTCTTCACTCATGCCACTCACCTCTCCATTCACAAACATGCTTACCTTACACTCTTGCTCTTCCACAACACCTCTTGCTTCCTGAGGTCTTACATTCACTTCAGTCATTTTCCCTTGCAGTAGCAGTTTCTCCAACTAACTCATGCCAAATCCATTCAAATGTTATCCGCACAAACTCATCCCACACACATTCACAAAATGAACTCCTTTTTCTTCACATAACTCTGCTAACATGCCATTCATAATTTTTGCTCACCTTCTCAATTTATCATTATCATACTTGGGCAACATACTGCCTACCTTACCTACTACACTCATCTTTCACTTTCCTTAACAGCTTTCACATCCCTCCTTACATTCTTCTTGTTACCAGTCAAATCATTTGACAACTATCACTACCAACTCTTTTGCTCACATACTCCTCTTATCTAATGCTTCTATTATCCTACTCATTCTACCTCCCAGAAAACAGATTTTGTGCATCTTTTCACTCACCTTACCATCGAATCCCCAGACACTGCCACTCACAAATCATTTTATATTTCTTTTAAATCTTATCTCATTCTTCCTCACATTCTTATGCAAATCTGCAATTCTCCTCAGTTCATTCCTCATACATTTAATCTTTTGTCTCATCTTTATTAGCTCAGCTTTCATCTTTTCAATGACTTTCTTAGTGCCATTTATGCAAATCACATTTTCAATACCTTGCACGTTCACTGTCTTACCACTCACTGCTTAACTCGCCATCTACGCATGCTATCATACTGTTACTGTTCAAGCACCCGTTCATACTATCAACTCCACTTATTTCCATAGCCACATCAATAATCTTTTGCTTGCTACTGCACACATTCAATAATATCTCATAATCCATAACATCCAAACTATCTCATCTCTCCTATTAATCCACTCTACATAAATACCTTCAATCTCTCCCCAAGCATACATACTGCATTCATGGCATCTCACCATTTTCAAAAAATCCATGCCACTTGCATTTGTCTTATATGTTATCTTATGTTTTATTCTCATTTTACTCATGCTCAAAGCTGCATACAAGAAACAAAGAAATTTAATAAACACAGAACTTTAACTAAACCAAACACTGCCCACCGATCACAGCTATCATACAACGATAACTAATTTAAATAATTATCGCTATTGCCATACACAATTTAAACTTATCTTTTCAAAGCTCTCTCTTCCCCACTATGTGAGTTTATAATATATAAACTCACCCTATATATAAAACATAGATAATAAGCAATGAATAATTAATTAACTAAAAAATAACTTACCAGCGAAAGGTAAGTAAATTTCTCTGATACCAGAATGGAATGAAACAAATGCATCGAATTTGAATTTTTTTGTAAGATCAATTAAAACCCAACACTCTGGTTCTAAGGGAAGAAAAATGGTTATAAAAACATCAGAACCAGATTTAGAATACATAAAAAAATTTAATGTTAACCTATCTGTGCATCAGTAAAAACATGCTAATAAACATACATAACTCTACCCATTCTACTTTAAAAAGTCATAATGTATGATTTTGTTTAGTTTATTAAAAGATGAAATCACAGCATTATTAAAAAAAATTCATAAAAAAAAAGCGTTTACTTCAGAAGTTTTACATATCCATGACAAAACTGTTACTAGACATTTTTAGTAATCAGCAGATATGTGGCATAGTAAACCATCCCTTGGCAAGTTCATATTAACCTTCTAGATCAGCTATCTGCACTTCAGATAATGGACTTAGTTCTGCAATTAGTAACTAGAGATGCGATAAGCACTGCTATTCTCTTATGTTTGTGGCAGTGCTGTTTAAAAAATAACTGATATATGTACTTTTAAACATGTCTTAATTTGGCTGTTGTTAATCATCGAACAACAAAGGGCTATCCATGCTTTGGATAGTCCTTCACTCATAATTAAAAATAGAAAAAACTTACAGGAAAACTTACCAAAGTTAATACAAAGATTGTTTTTGGAGTCAAAAGCAGCAATGAAACACTTTCCTAGTCTGAACAAATAATGGATGAATTAATTTACCAAAAATTTGGTGAGTTGTTTTTAAATGGGGTTAAGAAGAGGGGGTATATGTGGAACTACAAGGCAGATGATAAGATACACTCAGGAGGCAGTGCTGTGGTATAAAGTTCTGCAAGGGAAGGATGTTTGCAGTGCATGGGGATAGTCAAGAGGTATCTGAAAGAAGCAATATCACACTGTATACTCAAGGTCAGGAGGATAAATTGGGTAGGAGTTAGATGTACAAGTAATATCATTAAGTATGAGCTGCAAAAAAAGAAAATGTTATGGAGGATATGTAAGGAGAAAGGTGACCAGCTAACTCATGAACAGTACAAGGATCAGGCAAGAAAGATGACCAGCATGGTAAGGAAGGAAAAATCAGATTACAAGAAGAAATTAGTTGAGCAAGCAAAAGGAAATCCCAAAGAGTTTCTTTGTCATGTGGCAAGTAAGAAGAATGACTATGGATGGATAACTTTAATGAGTGCAGATAGTAGAGAAGTGACAGAGGCAATGAAATTGTTGAGCTATTGAGTGACTGCTTTGGAAGGGTATATTATCCAAATGAAGATATTGTTATGGCAGAGGTGACAAGGACTGCTGTGACAGAGGTTCATGAATTGGATACTTAGGCTAATGCAGAATCTGAATGCAAATACAGCTGTGGGATTGGTTGAGATAGATATTGGCTCAAGTTTTAAGATGAGGCCTAAATTTTAGGCTATTTTTAGGTTTTAAGCAATTTCTTCTTTCTCGCATTAATGTAATGCAAGAAAGTATTGTATTATATTGTATAAAATATTAAGTATTGTTATTATATCCGTTAATTTTATATCCATGAATATCCGTTATTTTTTTTGAGCAACGAAAATTGCTTAAAAACTACCAGTAGATCTTGACCACAAACTTAACAGTTTCCATAAATGTATTATTCAGTTGAGACAAGAACATAAATTTCTATTGTCAAATATTGGAAATACGGATGAAACTCCTATGAGCTTTGATATGATAAGCAATAAAACAGTGGAGTCTAAAGGTAGTAAGAGTGTGCTAGTTCAAAGTACAGGTTATGAAAAAACAATTTACGGCTGTGTTGTCATGTTTGGCTGATGGAACCAAGTTAAAACCAATGATCATCTTCAAACTTAAAACTAAACCTAAGATAAAATTTCCTTCAGGTGTTTTTGTACATTTTCACGAAAAAGGATGGATGGACGAAAATGGTGTGAAATTATGGATAAATAATGTGTGGAACACGCGACCAGGCAGTATAATGAAGAAACACAGTTTATTAGTATGGGATGTGTTTTGTAGTCATTTAACCAAGAATACTAAAAGTCTTATAGAAAAAAAATAACACAAAAAATTGCTGCTATACCAGGTGGTTTAACTTCTATATTGCAACCACTAGACATTTGCTTGAACAAACCATTTAAAGATCACATGCGAGAAGAGTGGAATAATTGGATGTTGACTGGTGAATAATCATTTACTAACAGTGGATCTATGTGCACTGCATCACTTGATATGTTGTGCAATTTTGTGATCAAAGCATGGAATCAAGTAAAAGGAGAGACTAATAAAATCATTTAAAAAAAGTGTGGTATCTCTAATCTTATGGATGGTATAGAAGATGATCTGTTGTGAGACACTGATGATGATGAAAATGAAATCAATTCACTGGATTCAAACTGGGATCCATATGATGATCATTTAAACAATGAATCTGAAGAATTATTTTCAACAGATGAAGAAAATTAACATGAAAATTGAGGTTAATAATTATTTCTTTTTTAAGACTTGCATCTATTGTAATATTTTAAATAAATTTATGTAGTAAAAAAATTAATGTGATTTGTTTAACCACTGCCTATTTTCTTAAATAACGATGTATTGTAACTACCTAAATGTTCATCCAAGAAATTAAGCTTCCCTTTTTATACTCTCCGTATAAGATAACCTGTGATTTCGAGGGGTTTTCTGTAGTATTTGAGAGTCATCTTATAAGCCAACATATACAGTATTTAAGTCTCAGCTCTGGCAAAGTCCCAAGAGAGTGGAAGGAGGAATAAATTTTATTTTAAAGGAAAGGTTCTTAGACTGTAGTGGCAAATTATAGACTAATCAGTACCTCAGGAATGGTGGAAAAATTATTCAAAAAGAGAATTCAATAATGAGTGGATAAGAATATGATACTCTGTGAGGGGCAATGTGCCATTATGAAGAGTCAGTCATGCCTTAGTAATTTATAACTTTTTATAATAGAGATAACTGAGTTGGATAAAAGGAATGGCTAAGAATGTCACTGCTGGATTTTGCAAAGGCATTTGACCAAATATCACATGGAACTCTGTTACACAAATTAGAACAAATGTGGATGAGAGGGTGGCTGCTGGACACACATCAAAAAAGTGCTATATAGAGGAGTACAATCCAGGAGAAAGCAGGTGACTAGAAGTGTGCACAGGGCTCTGTGCTTCGAACACTGCTGTTTAATTTGTAGATAAATAATATAGGAAATAATTTAAAAGGAGATATTCAGTTGTTTGTTGATGTAAAATTGGGTAAGGGTAATAGTTAATCAATGTGATGTAGAGAGCTTGCAGGATGATTTAAATTGGCCAACAGTATGGGCAAAACATAACTGATGTCAATTTAATGTGGAAAAGGATAAAGTTATGCATTTTGGGATAGAAAGATTACATGCTATGTACAACCTTCAGAAAGCTGCGCTCTAGAAAATTAATGAAGCTAGGGATTTGGGGGGGGTAGTAATAGATAGAAAGTTCATGTTTAGAACTAATTAAGTAGCCAGGGTAGCTCATAGGATTACTTGGTTATTGAACAAGCAGAGAAAAGAGTTATCATTCCCTCTTTATAAAAACCTTGATATGACCACATCTGGATTACTGCGCTCAGATCTAGCCACTAGAGTTTCTTGGGGATGAGGAAGTGGTGGAGAGGATCCACAGGCAAGTAACCAAGATGGTGAGTGGTCTGTGGAATGCTTCCCATGAGAATAGATAGAGGGTTTGTGGGTTGCAAATGTTCGCTGATAGGAAAAAAAAAAAAAGAAGGGAGCAATATGATAGAAACATTTGGTGCAGAACAAGAGGTCATCCCTGGAAGTTGGGTAAGAATGTGGTTAGCAAATCTATCAGCACTAGGTTTTTTGGTTGGAGAGTGGTGAATGAATGGAATTTGGTTGCCTGAGTCAGCTATGAGTAATTTTGTCTGTTAATGGTTTCAAGGCAAGGTATGATAGATACTGTGTTGATAATTTGAGTCCCCTATGTGTCTTAGGACTCCACGGAGGTGTTCGTGCAATAATAATAAACCTACTCTAACCCAATGACTGTAACCTTTTTTTTTTTTTTTAATCTAAATAGACTATTCCAAGTTCTTTTGTTTATTACAATTTAAATGGTTTCCAACAGTAATTGTTACTTCCTATGTATTATGACAAGTTGTTTACATTCTGAATATACTGTTGAAATCCAGCAAAAATATCAGCTACTTAATATTATCTAATTTATTTTGTTTCTGGATGGTGTTTAATACCATTAAACAACAGATACATACACGAACATGTCACTTTGCAGAAGAAGAAACAGTCTTCTTGTACTGCTAATTTCCTTTCATACTCCACTTTTATCTTACCATACTCATTACCCTTCTGGCCTGTGCTTTTGTTTTGACCAGCAGGCACGAGTACTTTGTACATGTGCCTGCTGGTCACCTTTCTCCTTAAAATCCATCCACAATTAATTTTTTTTTTCTCTTGTAGCTCATGCTTGATGATATTGATCCATTTAACTCCTACTTGACTTATTCAGGAGTGACAAGGAGAATAAAATGGGGGGGGGGAATGTTATTGATGATAGCTGATGATCTGCAGCCAAGGAGAATAGAAGTGGAACTGCAGGATAGAGAAAAGAGCACATTTGAGGCTATTTAGTGTGATTGAAACTAGCAGAACAAAATATACAGTTGGATGCTGCTAAAGACCAGGTGATGGAATACATGGTGGACATAGTATGCATAAGCAAATGGAAGAAATGATTGGAAGGAGGGTAATTATTATGGGAGATTTCAACTATGGTAGCATTGATTGGAGGGAGGAGAGGACACATGGGAGGAACGAATTGGATTTTATGTGGTTATTAAGGGATAACTGTCTGCGACAGCATGTAATGGAAAATACTACGGGGGTCAGAGAGTGCTTGACCAAGTAATTGCATCTGAGTATCTGACTGTAACGAATATGACCACACTGCCACCAATTGGTGAGAGAGAGATCATAGGGTCTTGACTTGGGAGGTGGCTAAAGGTGTGGAATTTACAATTAAGACATGGTACATGTGGAATTATCGGGCGGGAAAGTTTGACAAGCTTAGGAGTTTGATTGGTTCAGTGCCATGGCATGTACAACTGCAAGGACTAGAAGTTGATAGTGCATGGGAGGTAGTTAAGAAGTGCTTGCATGAAGCAATGGCTGACTGTATACCTAGAGTCCGAATAATAAATCAAGTAGGGGTTAAATGGATGAATAACACCATTAAGCTTGAGTTGCAAAAAAAGAAACAACTATGGAGGGAATTTAAGGAGAAGGGTGACCGGCAGGCACATGAACGTTATAAAGCGCAGGCCAGAAGGGTGACGAGTGTCGTAAGAAAAGCAAAAAAGGATTACGAAAGAACATTGGCCATGCAGGCTAAAGAGAATCCTAAACAGTTTTTTAGATATGTAGCAAGTAAAAGGAAAAATGTACATGGCAGATTGATTTTAAAGAATGCCGATGGTAGGGAGGTAACCGAATCAGTTGATATAGTGGAATTACTGAGCGAGTACTTTGCAAGAGTATATCATCCAGGTGGTGACATTGCAGGAATGAATGAACCAATAGCTTATATGGGAATTGTGGTGAATGAAGTGAAGGTGAATAGTCTATTACAAAACAATGTCAATACATCAGTGGGATTGAATGGTAAACCAGCTCGTGTCGTACGTGAAGCACCACCTAAAGAATTGTCAGTGCCCTTGACCATTTTGTTTAATTTGAGTCTCAGATCTGGGTTAGTCCCGACGGGGTGGAAAGAGGGGAAAACAGTTCCACTGAATAAAGGTGGTTCCAAGACTACTGTTGTAAATTACCGACCGATCAGCATATAAGGAATCGTTGTCAAGGTCTTGGAGAAAATAGTCAAGAGGAAAATACAGGATGGGATAGATGAAAATGGGATACTGTATGGGGGACTGCATGGTTTTGTGAAGGGTAGATCATGCCTCAGTAACTTGCTCATGTATTTTAAAACAGTGACGGTTGAACTGGATAAGGGTAACGGGTTTACGGTGATTCTACTGGATCTTGCTAAGGCCTTTGACAGGATACCACATGGAATTCTAATCAGTAAACTGCAGCATATGGGGATGAATATAAGATTGGTGAGATGGATAGGAGGGTGGTTGATGGAGAGATATCAGAGAGTGGTTTATTCAGGAGTAGAGTCCAAAAGACAGCCTGTGACTTAGTGGTGTGCCGCAGGATTCTGTTCTTAGACCACTACTGTTCAATTTGTTCATTAATGATATAGGAAAGAATCTGAGAGGAACTGTTCATTTGTTTGCTGATGATGCAAAGTTGGGTACAGCATTAGTGAGTGCACAGGATGTCAAAATTTTGCAGGATGATTTGGATATTTTGGAGGATTGGGCTAAGGAGAATGGATGTCAATTAATGTGGCAAAGTGTAAGGTTATGAATGAACCAATTTAGGGGAAAAGATTAGCAGCAGTATTTCACATTAGTGAAACCATACTCCATGAGATGGATGAGGCTAGGGATTTGGGAGTGTTGGTGGATAGGGAGTCTAAGTTTAGGAGACATATCGCAAAACTGGCTAAATCAGCTCATCAAATCACTTGGTTTTTATGTTCCAACATAAAAACATGCACAAATTCACATGGAGAGAAGTGGCAAGGAATAAGAAAACTCTCATTGACTATGTTATTGTCGATAGTGATGTTTTCTCCCTGGTGCAGGATACCAGAGTGTACATTGAATTTGAATTAGGAGCGATCACTATTTAGTCTTGAGCAGGATAAAATTGAATTTCATATTGAAAAGAATAACATGTAAGAAAGTTTTAAAGCGAATAAAAGTTGAGCAGCTCTCAGATGTGAACTGTGGACTAAAATACACAAACATGATTGAAGAAAAAATGAAAGAGTTTGAGAACAGGAACCAAACCTTGGAGATTCAGTGGCAAGCCTTGAAAACCCTGATTGATTCAGCCAGAATGAGGTTGTCTGCAAGGATAGAAAAATCAGAACTCCATGATGGACACAGGAAGTTAAAGAGGCAGTGAAGGAAAAGAAGAAAGCATATCAAAAGTTCCTGACAAATAAGTCAGCTTTGCTCTTAGAGAATACAGAGACAAATGTAAAAAAGCTAAACAGTGTGTAAAACTAGCTAAACAAAAGTCATGGGAGGACTTTGGCAAGAATATAGAAAATAAATATCAAGAAGGTGGCAAAATATTCTGGAGGTTGTTGAAGAAGCTTAGGAATGGAGGAAAGAGTGCTGTAAAAGGAGTTAGAGATGATAAAGTTGACATGAAAACAGGAGAAAAAGATATCCTTGAAGTGTGGAGTAATTACGTCGAAAAATTGGTAAACGAAACGAGCTGTGATAGCACAGTGGTAAAAAACACTCAACAGCCATACAGTCAGGAATACATATCCATACTTGAAGTAGAAAAAGCCATCAAAGGCTTCAAATGTGGAAAGGCAGCAGAAGTAGATGATATTCGACCAGAAATGCTGAAGTATGGTGGTATAAAAGTCTTACAGTGGCTGCACTGCATAGTTCAGAAAGCCTGGACAGAGGGATGAATTCCCGATGATTGGAGTAGAGCTCTAATAGTACCCATATATAAAAGGGGAAATAAAACTGAATGTGAGAATTCCAGAGGTATTTCCCTACTGAGTGTTCCTGGCAAGATCTATGCAAGTATACTTGAGAAACGGTTGAGAAGAATTGTGGAAGAAAAGCTTGGTGAAGAACAAGCTGGATTCAGGCCAAATAGAGGCTGTCAGGATCAGATATTCACTTTACGACAAATAGTTGAGAAAGCATGGAAATATAACAAAGATCTGTATTTAAGTTTTGTCGATCTGGAAAAGGCATATGACAAGGTGCCAAGAGCGAGAAGCTATTCAATACGCTAGAGTTATATGGTGTCAATGGGGCATTATATCAAGCAATACTTAGTCTTTATTTGAGCTGTAGGTCAGCAGTTAGAATTGAAGGAAGTACAGGAAGATGGTTTAATGTTAAATCTGGTGTCAGACAAGGATGTACATTATCCCCTCTATTATTCATTATCTATAATTGGAAATGTTAATGTCAGCTCTTTGCTTTATGCAGACGATGTTATACTTCTAAATAAATCTGCTAGAAGTTTGCAAGATTCCCTGACTAAATTGAATAACTGTTGTAATAGATATGATATGAAGGTCAGCATTAAAAGACAAAGACAAGGAAAATAGGTAGAATTGTTGAAAATGTTGACTGTGTTGTGAACGGGGAATCTGTGGAACAAGTAAAACATTTCAGCTACTTAGGCACGATTTTTACTGAAGATGGCAAATTAAATATGGAAATAGACAATAGAATCAACAAAGCTGGTATGGTAGGCAGTCAATTAAATTCATATGGAATAAGAGAGAAATTAGTTGGAACACTAAATTATCTGTATACAAGACAGTGTTCAAACCAGTTTTAACTTATGGATCTGAGAGGTGGGTCAGAAGTAAAACACTTGACCAAAGACTAGAAACTGCAGATATGAGTCCTGCAGTTGGCATCAATGGCAATATCATGTTAAAAACGAGGATATTAGGAAAGAACTTGACATTGTCAGCATCCTGGAATGCGTTAGCAGAGATAACCTCAGGTGGTATGGTCACTTAAACAGAATGGGCGAGGAAAGATTAGCAAAACAAGTGTTCTCTGCCAGGTTGGCAGGAAAACGACGCAGAGGAAGACCAAGATATAGGTGGATTGATACGGCACAAAGTGCCTTAGATGATAGAAATATAAGACCTGATAATGTTTGAGTCTTGACAAGTAACAGACTGATTTGGAGGAAAATTGTAGATAGGAAGTTAGTTAGTAATGATGTAAATTTTTCATGTAGTACTATCATATCCCGTACACCCCTTGAGGGTACATGTCAGGAATTTGATGATGATGATGATGATGATGATTCTCCCCAAGAGTTGAAGTTCTCCATATAATAATTACTTGTTCTCCACTCACTGAGGTTATTTGCTGATGCATGTTATTCCCCATCATCCTTTACATCCCTGGTTTACAGAAGCAACCAACTGTATATTTTGTTCTACTGGCCACTATCTCACACCAGATGGCCTCAAATGTGCTATTTTCAGTGTTCTACAGTTGAATTCCTACTCTCTGTGGTTGTAATTCATCGGCTATGATCAAGACATTGCACAATACAATACACTTCCCCACATTCTTTTCTCTCTATCCTTCCTGAAAACACCGTACCCTTCATATTGAATCCAATTTCACTATATCATTTTTTGTCAGGCATGTCTCACTAATGCCAATAATCTTTGGCTAGGATGAAGTAACGATGTCAAAATTCTTCCTCCTTGTTCCAAATGCTCCTAGCATTGGTGTACATAAAGTGCAATAGCCCATTAGGCCCACCAATGTCCTTGTGCTTTATCGTAACTCTCCCATTCTGGTTTGTTACCATTTTCTGCACATGCTTACACTCAACCACTTCATTGGTATCTGTGTACTTGTTCAATGGCTTCCCCCTAAAAGCTCTAGTTTCTCTGATTTTGCACATCCACTTTCACTTCATTCAACAACACATTTTCCAGACTCAACACCAATCTGTCAAACTCTACATCATTCCTCCTACATAACCTACACATTAAGTTGTTCACTATTATGGCTCTCATTCTTAGCTCTATCTTTTGCTTCTTTCAGTACCTCTTTCATGTCTTCCCTCATACCATACTTTTCTGCTTTCAAATCATTAGTTCCAGCCAAAGCAATCAACTCTTTTACTTTACCTTTTTATGTTCTAATAGCCTTTATATTGGCTTCAACTACATACTCATGATGATAAACCAAATATCATTCCAGCTGGGACAATGCCTGTATAATACATGATCCCAGCTTTTTTTTTTTTTTTTCATGGAACTATGTTGACCAATGAAAAAAAATAAATAAATAAAAATCAGATCATGGAACAACTTCCTCCTCCTTAGCAAAATTGAGGACAGGTACTATTAATGAAAAAAAAAAAAATCAGTGGAACTAGCAACACAGTTATAAAAAGTACAATAACATAACTGGTGTACTGAGACTAAAAAAACCAAAACAGGTAAGTTCCTTCAACATAACAAATAAATGATAACTTACTCATACACTAGGGATTGGGAATATTTTAATGTGGAGGGAACACATACAAAACAAATAAAAGTTAATTACATTTCTGTTTCCTTTAGTTTAATGTTACATGGTGATCAGCATTCATTTCACTCAATTATGAAGACTACAACCATGATAGGAATAATTATTTTAATTTTCTGGCTTTTTGACCTTCATATTAAGGTCATCATCTGGAGTACACACACAAAGACAAGCTATATTATATTTTAAACAGTATGCCAAAGTGACAATGATTTGATCAACCATTATTCTACTGGCCTGACGTCTAGTGGGAAAAAAAAAACTACATCGAAGTTATATCTTACTTATATCATCAGAGAACAAATTCATATTAATACTCTTAATATAGCAATATTGATAGTCTGATCAATAATTTAACATAAGTGTGTTACATTAAGGCTAACATCCTAGATAACTACAGCCCTAATTATAATTTATAATGAACTCTTAGAACAAAAGGTTAAGTGGATAGAATACATGCCATCCATATTCTTGGGATTTTTAGACCACCATTATTGTTAAGATTAGGGTGGTTGATAAGAATTTCACAGGTCCTCTTAAATTTGTACTCATACCACATTTTGGTGTGATGTAATGTCACACTAGTCAATTCTACATACAGTAGTCAGGGCATGATCAGAAAGGTCAGATTTACCATAGTTATTAAATTTAATGTTGTTTATGTTTGGATAAGAATTGTGCATCCTGTTTCACCTATATAAGGCAAATTACAGGGACATAGAATATGTTGGCCCAGTGGATCCTTGGAGGAAGTGAATAAGTTATTTAATTTTGCAAGAGTTTTAAAGGTGGGATTAAAGTTGTGCTTCTGTAGTATTCTGTTTATTTTATCTGATATCCCTTTAATGTATGGAATGGCTACAGTTTTATTGTAATTAGTTTATTTTTATTATTAAGTGGAGTTTTGTGAAGAATTTTGTTGATAGTATTTTTGCTGTAGCCATTTTTTAAAGAAAGTATTGCAGATAAACATGAATTAAAAGTGCTTGCTCATTGGAGCAAATTTTAAAACCCTATTTTTTTAGTGTTAATGACACCTAATTTTTGTATTAGGTGGTGGTAAGAGTTTATGTATACATATTGGCCAGTATGTGTTGGCTTATGGTAAACAGTGAAGGAAAGACAGCTAGAAGGAAGCTATGTGTGTGGGACAAGCATATCTAGAAATGAAAGTGTTCTGACACCTAAACAAACAACACAATTGCATAAAATTCAAATGTGAAGTGTATGGATTTGTGTTGCTTGTTTAGGTGGCTAAGGAAAGAGAGGAAAATCAGGTTCTAAATAATTTAAAATCTGAACAGTTATTTAAATCCAGATATTTGGGATGTCCTTGAGAGGATTACTGACACTCAGTTCAACATACCTGGAAAGTAAAACTTTATCAAATTTCTTAGATTTGAAATAGGAGCAACATTTAAACAGCCAACGAATAAATTTAAATTAATTTTGCATCATTGAATTACTTTGAAAACAGCCAACCACAAGCCAGTGATAACAGAAACCGACCAGAAATAAGTGATAACAGGAGCAACCAACTGCCTTCAATGAACAGTCGTGATTAACCTTTCTAGCCATGCCACACTCTGAACAGTGATGAATTCTTGCTACTTAGTAAAGGCCTAAACTATACTCTGGAAACCAGGACAGTTAACAAATTGGATTTTATATACCATACTGAAAGAAGCAGAAGATTTTTCCTGACTACCAATAGCTGATAAAATATTATTGCAAATCTCTGACATTTTAAACAAAATTAAAGCAACAACTAGCAACCTAGCCAAAACTCAATTGGCAACTGTAAAATCTTTAAAAGCAAGTCAGGATATCATAATTACTGGAGCTGATAAAGGCAGTGCAAATAATTCCTATCAGTTATTTTAAAACTGAACAACTTACCTAGAAAAATTAATCAATTAGTCTCAGACAAACAGCACCTATCAATTTGTGAAATATAACCGAACTAATTGGATTAAAAAAAAAACAGAAGAATTATTTAAATCAGTCACATCCTGGGCAGTAGATACTGTTAAAAAGCTACTTCTGCACTACTCATTCTCCAAGAATTTACAGTTTGCTTAAGATTTATAAAAAGAATGTACCACTTCAGTTGATGGTATCGACAGCCCCCATTATTACCTAGCCAAGAAACTAGTGTCGATACTCAAGGAGTTGATAGGTCATTTCCCCCCCCCCATATAAAAAACACAACGCTTCATAAACAAAATTAAGGACATCACATTATTAGTCAGTTCTGATGTCTCTGCCCTTTTCACAAACATTCCAATCAATGACAATTCTTCTTTTAGGACAAATTCCCACCCAATATCACAGTGCTCTTTGCTCATGTACTACATTCCAGTTATTTTGTATAGCAAAATACTTTTTCCTGCAAAAAGAAGGCACAGCCATGGGCTTGTCATTATCTCCTTTCCCTCATTTACTAACTTTTATATAGAAGCTTTTCAACAACAGTCTCTAGATTCTTTTACTTTAAAACCCAATGTCTGGCTTAGATATGTTGACGATGTTTCTGATCCCATGGCTATCAGACATTACTTTCCTCAGCCACCTAAACAAACAACACAAATACATACAATTCACATTTGAAATTGAAAGTCAGAACACACTTCCATTTCTAAATACACTTGTCACACGTCTTCCTTCTGGCATTCTTTCCTTCGTTGTTTACAATAAGCCAACACATATTGGCCAATATGTATACAAACTCTTACCACCACCCAAACTAGGTGTCATTACCACACTAAAAAACAGGACTTTAAAGATATACTCCAATGAGCAAGCACTTAACTTTTAATTTATGTTTATCAGCAATACTTTCCTAAAAAATGTCTACAGCAAAAATACTATCAACAAAATTCTTCACAAGACTCCAGTTAATAATAAAAATAAACTAATTGCAATAAAACTGTAGCCATTCCATACATTAAAGGGATATCAGATAAAATAAACAGAATACCACAGAAATGCAACCTTAATGCCATCTTTAAACCTCCTGCAAAATTAAAGAACTTATTCACCTCCTCCAAGGATCCACTGGTCCAACCTGGAGTATACTGTATTCTATGCCCCTGTAATTTGCCTTATATAGGTGAAACAGGATGCAGAATTCCTATCCGAAAGAAAACTAAACATAAACAACACATTAAATTTAATAACTATGATAAATCTGGCCTTTCTGATCATGCGCTGACTACTGTATGTAGAATTGACTAGTGTGACATTACATCACACCAAAATGTGGTATTAGCACAAATTTAAAGAGGCCTGTGAAATTTTATCAACCACCTCAACCTTAACAATAATGGTGGTCTAAAAATCCCAAGAATATGGATGGCACATATTCTATACACATAACTTTTCGTTCTAAGAGTTCATTATAAATTACAATTAGGTCTGCAGTTATCTAGGATCTTAGCCTCATATAACACTTATGTTAAATTATTGATTAGGTTACCAATATTGCTATATTAAAAGTATTAATATGAATTTGTTCTATGATGTTTTAAATAGGATATAGTTTTGATATAGTGTTTTTTCCAGTAGGGGTCAGGCCAGTAGAATAATGGCTGATCGAATCATTGTCACTTCGGAATACTATTTGAAATGTAATATAGCTTGTGTATGTGTACGCATACCATAGATAAGTACCTCAATATGATGGTCAAAACGTCAGGAAATTAGAATAATTATTGCTAACATGGTTGTAGCAACTTGTAAAATGTAATGTAATTCATTCCACCAAAATGAATTGCATTTCTATTGATATGATGTCTTTGGACTGATCTAAGTTAAAAAAACGATGCAATGAATTTGTAACATGAAATGGTCACCCTCATAGTGTTAAGTAGGATTTAAAATGTGTTAAAATTATGGAAGAGAGTCAAGTTGAACAATTCTCAAATATGGAGACTGAAATATCCAAATAGCATTGGAAAAAAAGTAAAGGAATTTGAAAAATGAAAAGACCAAACTATAAAGAATGAATGGCAGAAGAAAATGCTGACTTCCTCTAGTAAGCTCCACACCCAAAAGACATGCCAGTGAAATAAAAAACATAAGAGTTTGTCTTCACTTCACAAGTCATGTACTACATTCTGGTTATTTTGTATAGCAAAATACTTTTTCCTGCAAAAAGAAAGCACAGCCATGGGCTTGCCATTATCTCTTCCCTCCCCATTTACTAACTTTTATATAGAAGCTTTTGAGCAACGTGCTCAAAGATTCTTTTACTTTAAAACCCAAAGTCTGGCTTAGGTAAGTTGACGATGTTGATAAATGGTGCATGCACCATTTATCAACATAATCTCTCATTCTTTCACTACATTTTCTCCATCACATAGTTTTTTTTTTCCAAAGTCATTGTAATAAAATCCAGTTTGTTTTTGAAATTTTTTCACCTCTGTTCTGACCTATTCATCAATTTATGGATATTCATGAAATGCATCTTCAATTTATAAAATACATTTTTTTCTCATCTCACTCAAAAAAAATCTGAAGTTATTATACATTAGATTCTTTGGCAGATAATCCAAGATCCTTGCCCTGGATAACAAACATATGATACTCTTTCAAGCCACTTCAACTTCCAGTATGCAGGGTGGTGGTGATCTCATGGTTGGCATGTCTACTACCTAGACTTTCACAATTTAAAGATCTTAATGAGGCTTAAGACACATAGAAAACCTCCTACACGTTTTTTTTTTTTTTTAATGTGAATTTTACACATATAAGGTTATAAACCCATAGAACATTAACATTGTGGATGAGCTAAGGATTAGCTTAATCATTCTGATAATTCATCTCTGTTATACAGACATCTTTAGAGATACAAACATTATCCATAATTCCTTCATTCATTTTTTGAATTAGGGATGGGCTAAGGATAAGGTAATCTAGAATCCTAGCTCTAGCAACCAAACAAAAAATTTCTTAAAGTTGCTTCAGATTTCTAATAAGCAGAAGCAGTGGTCTCACATTAAGTGATGAACATCATCTGCTTTCTAATGACTTTCAACCAAACATCCATGCCACAGTGAGACTTGAACTCATTGGAAGTAGGGTTGGGTGTGGGGAATATCAGTGAATGCGTTTAAACAAAAAAAATTATGACAGGTGTGAGTTATATTATTATTATTATTATTATTATTATTATTATTCAGGCCTCCAAGGAGTCAAAAGACTCATCGAGGGAGGTCCTTTCTAAGACATAAAGTCTGTCAAGACTCATCGAGAGGAAGTCCCCCCCTGAGAAACACAAAGTTTATCATACCACTCCTTAAACCCACTGACCGTTCTCGCTCCCACCACTCCATCAGGCAATGCATTCCACGGCTCAACCACCCTCCACACAAAGAAACCACTCCTTACCCTCTTGCTCACAGTTTCCTTTCGTAACTTCCAGGGATGGCCTCTTGTCATCACTCCTTCCCGCTGATCAACCAAGCGAAAGAACTCCCCAGTGTCAACCCTGTAACCACCTCTCAACAGTTTAAAAGTCTCAATCATATCACCTCTCCTTCTTCTATCCACCAAACTCTGCAGTCCACATTCTCTCAGCCGATCCTCATAACTATCCTTGTACAGTCCTGAAACCATCTTTGTCATCCGTCTTTGTATCCTTTCCACGGTTAATTTATCCCCTTCAAATCCTGGGGACCAAATCTGAGAACAATAGTCCAAGTGTGGTCTGATCAGAGACTTATACAACGGAATGATAACCCTCTTATCTCTGCAGGTCAGTGTCCTTCTCATAATAGCAGCAATCCTCTGTGTTACCTTCACCACCTTTGCAATATGTCCCCTAAACTTCAGGTTTCTATCAATCATCAACCCCAGATCTCTTGTCTCCCCTACTTCCTCCAGTATAATTCCTCCCATAGAGTATGCAGCATCCCATCGATGTTTCCCAAACCTCAAGACCTTACATTTTGCTGCATTAAACTGACACCCCCATTCATTTGCCCATCTATCTAGCTTATTTAAATCCTCTTGCAGGGCTACCACATCTGCACTATTACTAATAATCCTTCCAAGCTTCGCATCATCCGCAAACAACTGAATATCCCCCTGCAATCCACTGGCTATGTCATTGATATAAAGGTTAAACAATATAGGTCCTAGTACTGAGCCCTGTGGGACCCCACTTGTAACCCTCTGCCTCCTGGAAACTGCTCCACCATACACAACTCTCTGATACCTATCAGACAGCCAATCCTGAATCCAGTTGACCAATCTGACATCCAGACCCATGTGCTGCAACTTAAATATCAGCTTATCATGTGGCACCCTGTCAAATGCCTTCGCCAAGTCTAAGAAAATTGCAGTATATGCCTTTCCCTCATCTAATGCTCTTGTAACTTTATTATAAAAGGCTAGCATATTGCTAAAACAAGAGCGTCCTTTCACAAATCCATGTTGATTCTCACAGATAACATTACCCTCATGTGCCCAATGCTGTACACGGTCCCTCACTACTTTCTCCAAGATCTTAACAACTACTGATGACACACAGACTGGCCTATAATTAGACACTTCCAGTCTGTTACCACCCTTATGCAATGGCACTATCTTACCTTCCTTCCATTCCCTGGGCACCTTTGCCAAAGCCAGACTTTCATTGAAAAGCCACGTTAAAGGTATTGTCAATTCCCTAGAACATTCTCTCAAAACTCGTGGCGAAATACCATCCAGTCCCACAGCTTTACTGACATCCAGAGTACTCAGTATCTGAAACACACTCTCCTCCTGTACCTCCAGACCTCGTACCAGTCCTATCCCTCTAGCATTAAAACTGACTCTTCTAGGATGAAATACTCCAATAAAGTGTTCATTGAACAATTCCACTATGTCCTCTGCATCAGTCACTCTATTCCCATTTTTATCCCACAATATCATTCTTCCACAGTCATTTCTCCTCCTACTGGCCACATAGCTAAAAAATTCCCTAGGATTTTCTTTGGATCTTAGGGCCAATCTCCTCTCATATTCCAGTTTCGCTTTCCTTACCACACGAGTCACTCTTCTGGCCTGTGTCTTATATTCCTCATGCATCTCTTCACCTATCTCCTTATATCTCTTCCATAGCCTCTTTTTCGCATGCAATTCCTGTTTAATATTGTTTGTCATCCACTTTACTCCACTTATACGTGAAAGTACTTTACTTATATGTGAAAGGAACTGTTGCAAGTGTTACAATCCCTTAGGCATAGGATAAACTGGACAGTATACTGGAATAGCTGTTAAATTATAAGGATAAAATTTCTAAATACTTATGCTTTACAATGAAAAAATTAATATTAAGATGCTACAATGACTAATAAGATTTTGTTAATCATATTAAAGTGCTATGTCAAAGGATAATTAGAAATACAGATATTCCTCTTAACTTGTTATACTAGATTTCCACACTTTAAAATATATTAATTTTAAATATATTGATTTTTCACATCTATAATGACAGAAAATACAGCTCTGAAAAGATTACAGAATGATGCATTTTAAAATATGCAATACAAAGTCTTAAGTTATAAAACAGCAGGACTAACATATACATTCTGGGAAGAAAAAAAATCCTCACCTGAAAATGCATTAGCACCTCTTAATTCTTCAGTACCTTCTTTAGTTGAACTTCCTGTACCACCATAATTCCAGTCAAAATTTCGATTGAGGTCTACACCTGTACTTGTTCCCCTCCAGCAGTAATTTTGAGTATTTTCAATATGCTGCCGACCATCAGGATTCATCATCACTACAACAAAAATATCCATCTTTGTAAGGATCAAGCGACTAAAACTTTCTTCTGAACTGTCTTTTTGAGATAAAAGTCCTTGAGTTAAATTATGAAGTAAATAAAACAAACTTTCCACAGGAAAAAATTCTCTTGCATGTTCACCATAAGACAGAAGAACACGGACTTTTGGTGAATTCCAATATGGATGATTAGAATCCATAGGATTTCTGCTATCAGAGAAGTTGGCAATACGAAGTACCAACTGAGGGAGACCTTTTTTTGACTTGTAAGAACTGTCTAAGTGCATATATGAAGGATTTTTTTCTACAATATCAGCAATATGTGAATAAATTTTTGAAAGATTATGGTAATGATGGTAATCTGGCAAGTATTTTTCATTGTGCAGAACATCCACATCTGCCTCAGTGAATAAAAGAAGGCATAAGGCAAAAATTACTGACAGCAACACTTCCATCTCTAAAAAACCCAACTCAACAAGATTACATGATTCTGCATTTATTTATCTCCTATAGTTCAAGTCTTTCATGCTCCTGCCAAAATAAAAAAATAGAATAAGTCAAGAGGAGAAAAAAAAAAAAATTCAAATAATGTAGAAATTACAGTTAATTTATAATAAGAACAGGTTTGAAATTCCCTTTCCAAAACTTCTAAAATGTTGCAATATACAGAAAAACCTTGCCATTCACTGCGTTGCAGATTATGTTTTTAAGACTATTTTGCAAACTGCTGATGTGATTGACTGTGATTAATACAAGAATCAGTATGCACTAAAGATCAGTGGAAATATGACCGTCATAATATTCTTTCTCTCAGGCTACTATTTTCAGCAGTCTATTCCACTGTTTCTCAACCAAAAAACAATTGAAGCCTGTTAAACATTTATGTCCAAAATAAATTCAATTCGGCATGATTAGATATCCAATGCCATATTATATTGGTGCGATTAGGCTAGAAGAAACTGATGAGGCTAGGGATCTTGGGGTGTTAATAGATGGGAAGTTGAAGTTCAGGGGGGTCATGTGGCAAAGATTGTAAATACAACTCTAAAGATAATTGCAATGCTGAAATGAATGTTCACATGTCAAGATAAGGATATACAAGGCCTTGATAAGACCTCACTTGAACTATTGTGTGCAGGTCTGGTTTCCGGTCTTGTCTCCTGGTTTCCGTTGCGATTCTGATACATTGGAGAGAGTACAAAGGAGTATGTTAAAAATGATACCAGGATTGTAGAATACTGAGTAGGAAGACAGATTGAGAATTTGTAGGCAGGAGAAAGAGGGGAGATATGATTGAGACTTACAAACTTTTGAAAGAGTCATACAGGATTTCAATTGATGAAATTTTTCAATTTATGGAGGGTGGGGGTACGAGAGGGCATCCTTGGAAGCTGAGAACAAAGGCCACTAAGAAGAGGGCGAGGACTAGATTTTTCTCTCATAGGGTGGTGCATGATTGGAATAGACTGCCATTGGAATGTTGTGAGTGCATGCAGTGTGAATGAATTCAAGAATAAGTATAATAGCTGGTGTGTGTGTGTGTAGTATGTGGCCTCCCTTGATGAGTGACTCCCTGGAGGTCTCTCCTAATAATAATAATAAAAAAATTCTGCTGATCCACTGCAAGAAGGCAAGTCCAGTTTACCCCCCCCCCCATGCATAAAAACTGTTGTCAAAGGCTACAGATAAAATGGGAACTATATTTTATCAAGGGTGATAAATTCATATCACCCTCTATCATGGGTGATATGACAGAGGTCTATAAACTTTTGAATGGGTGTTATAGCATTTCAAATGATGAAATTTTTTGTTATATGGAAGGCGGGGAGAGAATACGGGAGCATTCATAGAAGTTAAAGTTATTCTCAGTCAAGAAAGGGTTAAGAGCTAGGTTTTTCTCCTAGAGAGCAGTGAGTGAGTGGAATAATTTGCCTTTATGGGTAGTGAGTGCATCTAGCGTAAATGAATTTAAGGGAAGGTATGATAGCTGGTTTGGGTAAGTTACAGTCTCCCTCGATGAGTCCTTGACTCCCTGGAAGTCTCAGATAATAATAATATAATATTTTTGATTCCCATACATGGTAATTATTTTAAAGATGAAGCATTTTACTTTTGATTACCAACGAATGGTAGAAATTAATTATAAAATATGAATTATGCAGGTATTTAGAATTTTATGGTTCTAGCTCTCACTAATTATGGTGGATACAACAATAAACAGTTTTTTCTAGATTCAAAACAGGCATGAGAATTTATATATACCTCTCTAAAGCCTGGCAACAGTCTTCAGGCCAGTAGATAAAAAACACTGAGCTTACTAATCTGTAATTCATGGTATTACATTCAACACTTATTTTTACAGGGGAGTTTATAAAACAAACAGCCAAAAAGTGCAGAATTGCTTTATTCTTTAAGAAAATCTTCTAAGCCAACAAACCATGTTCTGTAGAATTACAGGCTTCATTTCTTATATTACTTTACATGCAAATGAATTTAACTGATCAGTGTGAGACCACTATATAGGGCACTAATGTACCACAGGTCTACAACCCATTGTGAGCAGGTAAAATTTACATATAGTAAAGGAAAAGGAAAAAATATATTAAAAAATGCCTAAGTTTATTTTTATTACC
Source organism: Typopeltis vanoorti (assembly GCF_054136105.1). Lineage (NCBI taxonomy): Eukaryota > Metazoa > Arthropoda > Arachnida > Uropygi > Thelyphonidae > Typopeltis > Typopeltis vanoorti. Next base: position 44,409,968 of record NC_143558.1, on the reverse strand, counting down.
CTAAGACCCCCATCTAGGAGGTCTTTTTGTCATATACACAGTTCATCAATACCACACCTTAAACATACTCAAATTCTCTGCAGATATCACACTCTCAGGCAAGGCATTCACAACTTCCAATCATTCACAACTCTGCATGAAACGAACCTGCTTCTCACTCCCCTGCTCACACCCTCCTTTATATAACTTTCAATGATGACCTCTGGTCTCCCCTAATATCTCACTGTTTTCTGTATAACCTCTTCAACATCGATCCTATAACAACCCCTTACTAACTAGTAGGTCTCTACCATATCATCCCCTCTTCTATTCATATTCGGCATTCCAGAGATCAAAAACTACTTTAATCAGTTTCCTAAAACTAAAAGTTTCATTTTTCTATTGGACAACACTCTCAATTAGATTCTGAAGACAATCATGTAAACTATCTTTTCACTGTGTACATGCAATGAAGAAATAGTCTTAATAAATAAAATACTTTAAAAATTATTGTTTAAAAAATTAATTATAAGCATATCATTTTTATGATATGCTGTTATGGAGACTACTACCATGTTAAGAATAATAACTAATTTACTGTTGTTTCAACTGTCATATTAAGGTTATCGTCTAGAGCAGGGGTTGGCAACTGGAGGCCCACAGGCCGCATGCAGCCCAAATATGCATTTTTGGCAGCCCATAAAAAGTTGACCATACTTACATGACATGTGGCCCGTATGTTGAATTATTTAAATAATACATTTTATAATATGAATAATAAATTAAAAATAATTTTATACCCATACTTCGTGATATCACCTGTGCAACTTGGAAATACAAACAAAAGGAAACTTTTGTATTGAAGATTTACAAATGGAAGTTTCAACAAGATTTTTTGATTTTCAAAAAAATAGAATCTAAATGCGATTATTTTTGAACACTTTTAATGTCGACATTGATGACGTACCAAACCAACTACAGATGGAAGTTTTGGAATTACAACACAATGAAACATTAAAGAATGCATTTTCGTTAGAAAATATCCAAAAATTTTATCGATGCTTGCAAAAAAAATTTGAACGATTAATCAGTTTTGCAAAGAAGATGATAGTCGCATTTGGAAGCACATACATTTGTGAATAAGCGTTTTCTGCCATGAGTTCTAGAAAAAATTAATTTTCTTCTCGACCTGACTGATGAACTTTGCATGCTTCGATTTGAATTTGCACTTCAGGTTGTAAAGTGGATAAAGATAATTTGGCTAAGGGAAAACAATCACAAAAGTCACATTAAGCAGGGAGACACACATATCGTGATGAATAAACTATATTACTTTGTTTTTATGTGATAATTTTTCATTGAGTTTCATATCTGGTACTTTAATTTTTTTTTTAATTGATATAATAAAAATTGATAACTTCAGTATTTTTTCACTCACTATTTTCTCTTAATTAAATGCTTGAGGCCCGATTATTAAAAATAAAAGTTGAATGTGGCCCACGAGTCTGAAAAGGTTGCAGATCCCCGATCCAGAGCATACATATATACATACTCCAGATATAATCTTATCTATGTAATAAAGATTTGTTTACAACTGAGGTCTACGAGAATGAATGAATGAATGGCAAGGTTCTGTTGTATCTGTAATAGCACAACCTTCTATTTTACTTGCTTTTATTAGTTATTCCAAGAAGCACAGTGCTAAATATTCCCAGGACATGCTACAAGTTGATAATGAAACTTACTTATATTCTGTAAACTAACATTCCTCAAATCTTTTTGCTCTAAATCATAGCCAACCACCAAACAACCTCACCTCTGGCATCTCTTTCTCTATAATAATAATAATAATAATAATAATAAAAAATTAAATGTTCCATATAAAATATAAAAAAAAGTTAAAACTTGTAGCACTGTCCATTTGGATAGGTAGTGAATTAGTACTTAGTTACATCCACTGATCTACTTGTATACGAAAGATACCAAATCCAAAATTCACTTTGGGAGTTGAATTTTAGAGATGGTATATATTTCAATAGACAAAGAAAAATATTGAAAATTAATAATCCACTATACTTTCATCTTTGGCAAAATGCCAAGGATCTGAGTTATTGACAGGAAAGTAGTACTAACCTTTTATTGCAATAAACTACAACATTCTATCCTCCCTAGGATTGACATAACATGAAATAACAAATCAAGTCTAATGAACTTCCTATGAACAGATCTGTGACCTTTTACAATCAGTGACAATGCAACAGATGCATGGTTTTTTAGTCATTTGGATTTAGGACTTTTTACCTAGCTATGATTACAAAACTGTAAATCCCCATGTATGATTCAGCAATTGGACCTTCACAAACATTCCTACTTAAACAAAAGGTAGACATGGTTTACATATGAAAACAATGACTAGTAGTTGATTAGTATTAACACAGAATTTTAAATGAGGATACAGGAAATCTTTTCTGCTATCATACTTTATATCTCTACAGTGCAGAAAAAATAGTTCACTGATTCTGAAAAAATGAATTATTGTGCTTAAGTTGAAAAGCCAGAATATATAAATACCTATTTCCTTGCAAGTGGCTAGTGCACTATTCAACATATCTAATAGCGAGCTCTAACATTCAAGGCTGCAGTTAACTCAATAAAACATTCACTGTAAGATATGCACTGCTATATTGTTAAGCCCTATTACCCCATTCATATTGAAATTCGTGATATATATACTTTCAAAGGATGTACAAGATATGACAGTACCATTTTCTTGCAAATTAATCAGTTATTTGCCAGGTCTTCAAAGACACTTTTAACTGAAATTCTAGATCTTGGTTGTCCTCTGGACATCTATCCAAACGCCTTTTCTTACTCTGCTTATGCAATCATATTGCCTTAAATTAGCTCTGATCACACATTCTTGAATGCTAACAAGATCAAATTCCTTCCTAACATCCTCATGTTTAACATGATTTAGACATTAATGCCATCTATTCCCTTCCCTAATTTTTCTCAAAACTCATGTCTGTCATCTCTAGTTGACAAGTGATTGCTTTATTTCTAACACAACCATCAAGATTTATAAGTTAAAACTGGTTTGAACAGTGTATGATTTTAATAATAAATTTAGTTTAATCCTTTATCCAAGTGTGAGCAAACAAAGTTTGCGCCTGAAAATATCTTCAGGACTGAGCAAGGTAGTACAACACCGGGAAACTCGTAGCAAAGGTGGACCAAGCCATAAATCTTAATATCTCCTATCTCAGGATCTCCCACAATGCAAAACATCTCCTTGCAGATATGTATAATGTTATGCATTAAGAGAATTATTATAGTCTAACCAAGCGAAAAATAAACTTTCAACATCTTTCTCTAAATCCAGAGTAATTTAATAATAAGGTGGCACACCTTTTGGCAAATCCTATAGGTAAAGATGACCTCTCCATTGCTTCTGCCTTAGTATCTTCACTTCTGGGCCTGGCTCCCACTGACGAGACCTCAATAAAGGTCGAAACCGGTCTGGGTAGTGGCCCTTCCCTTAATGCATAATATTATACATATCCGCAAGCAGATGTGTTTTGCATTGTGGGAGATACTGAGATAGGAGTGATGTTGGCTTGGTCCACCTTTGCTACGAGTTGCCCGGTGTTGAACTACCTTGCCTCAGTCCTGAAGATATTTTCAGGTGCAAACTTTGTTTGCTCACACTTGGATAAAGGATTAAACTAAATTTATTATAGTCTAACCAAGTGAAAAATAAACTTTCAGTATATGATTCTGCTTAGTGGTTGCTAATTTCTCTCTTACTCTACAAAAATTTATTCAACTGGGTCTCCACCATACCAACTTTGTTTATTCTAATACGTATTTCCATATTTATTTTATCATCTTCCATAAAAATTGTGCCTAAATAGTACGGATTTTACTTGATCGATGAGAATGCAGTTGATATCTGCATTCATCACAATTTCATAGCAAATTTGTTATGGTATTATTCAGTTTAATTAAGGAATCCTGTAGCCTGGTACTAGATTTGTTTAAGAGTATGACATCATATGCATAAAGTAAAGAACTGAGATGTAACATCTCCAATTTTCATAAAGTGATATCTGGTCTTTGAATGTGGACTATGAAAATTGAAAGAATGTCATTTGCAGAACCTCATAAATAGGAGTGGGGAAAGATATGATTGAGGTATATACAATATGTTGGTAAGATATTGTCACCAAGTTAATATGTCGAAGCTTTACACAGAATGGGAAGATAGAACAAAATTCCATCCCTGAAAACTGTATACAAAGTGTATGAGCAAGAGAGCAAGAAACAGGTTCTTTACATGAAGAGTGGATATGTTTCATGAGTTCAAATCATGGTTTGAAAAGCTTTGTGAGTGAGCATGTGGATCTTTCGAGATAAGTCTTAACTCCATGGAACTCTGATTAATAATGTAAAACAAGATACTTTCAGAAAGAACAAAAATTTCATTAACAAGTGGAAAGCATGGTCATGGGCTCTCCCATCTCACCTATATTAGTAAATTCTATATGATCAGCTTTAAATAAGAAACAATGATTTTTAGCATATTTTCACATCCTCACTACCAGTTATGTTTTTATAACATGACTACGAAACATTATAAAACTACAGTACAATTACTGCCATGGGCTGGCTTGTGTTAGATACTCAGAGCCCTCTACAGAACCAAACATGCCACTATTATAAACTACTTCAAGTCTTCAATAACTAGGAAGCAAGAGAGAGAAATTATTCAGGATGAAATCTGATCTCACACTAGGTGATGAAAAATTAAAACAAACAATCCACAGGTCGAAAAGCATGATGCTACCTACTCAAAGCAAATATATTGTCTACAAATGATGTAGATAATACATTTGCTATCTAGCACTTTTCCATATCAAAGTTTCTAAACAACATTAACAGCATACAACAGGGAATTAAATTACAGTGGGGGGGGATAGAAGCTAATGGAATAATGTTGTTCCTTGATTGCTTTCTGACAGCTTAAGCATTTCTGTGTACAGGAAACTAGCAATTACTAGTAAGATATATTAATAAATATCATCCAGAATGCTCAAATTAGGCATTAAAACTCCAGCATATAGAGCCATCATCAGGATAGCCGCCTCATGATTTGCAATACCAAATTCCAACAAAAAGATTGTCGTAAATGGATGTGCCGCTCCTTCGATGGCAAACACAGGAATATGATCGACCTGATATTAATAGACCAGAAATGGAGAACCTCAGTTCAACAGTGCAGATCATTCCAAGGAGCTGATATTGATTCGGACCACAGCTTAGCAATTGCGAATATAAAACTGAAACAGAAGTACAAAGGAAAAAGCTAGAGACATCTCAAAACTAAATGAAGACAGGCTAAGAACAGCATATCAGAACATATTGGAAACTAAACTTAAGATCCCAAGTGAAAAACAAAATATAAATACAAGAGCAGAACGACTGACTACAGTGCTAAAAAAAACAGTAGAGGAAGTAATTCCTGAAAGAGAAAAGATCAACAAGAAATGATAACTCAGGAACAACTAAAATTGGTACAAGAGAAAAGAGAACTGAAACTTAAAAGAGATAATTCAGAGGCAGCAGATGAGTTATACCGTCAAAAATGCAATGAAGTACGGAAAGCGGCAAGATATGATAAAGCCAAATGGTTGAAGGACCAGTACAAAGACACTGAACAGTACTATGGAGAACACAAAACTAGAGAGGTCTACAAACTTATAAGAAATGTCAATAGGAAGTGGCAAACAAGATCAGCAGCAGTCAAAGATGAAAGTGGTAAAGTATTGATGGACAAGATAGAAATCATACACAGATGGACAATATATTGCAGTGAACTATATAAAAATCAACTAAATGATACTGCAACAGAAGTAATCAAAGAACTAAAAGCAATCTCTCCACCAGCAGAGATCTTTGAAAATGACATCTTGGAAGAGGTGAATAAGACTATAAAACATCTCAAGAATAACAAGAGTCCTGAAAATGATAACATAATAGGTGAGATGCTAATGGGGGAGAATCAGTTGTAAAAGAAATACATAAGCTATGTAATGAAATATGGAGATCAGGATATGCTCCCGAAGAGTGGAAAAAATCGGTCTTGGTTGTTCTTCATGAGAAAGGCAGTGCTTTAGAATGCACCAATTACAGAACTATTGCATTCATGAATCATCTTGGCAAAGCTGATGAAAATACTAACAGAACGCCTGAAGGGGCATATGGAAGCACATCTTCCTGATGAGCAAGCCGGATTTCGACAAGATCGAAGTACAGTGTAACAAATACTCGCACTAAGACTAATAGCAGAAAAAGCTTGAAGAAAGAACAAAAAAATATATTGCTGTTTCATGGACTTCCAAAAAGCATTTGATAATATTGACCAAAATATAACATGGGATGTCTTGGAATCCTATGGTGTGGACAATAAATTGATCCGCCTGCTGAAAGATATAAACAGCCAAGCACAAGCAAAAATCAGAATAGCAAGTGAGACTGGAGATTGGTTTGCCACTAGTCAAGGCACAAGACAAGGGGGACCCAATATCACCAATCATCTTCATCACACATCTGGGAAGAACACTAGATAAGATTAAAGAAGAAGGTGGAGGCATTTCAATAAATGGCATGAGAATAAACTACCTCTGCTTTGCAGATGACATCATCATGATTGAAGAAGATGCAGCAAGGCTGGAACAGACATTGCAAACACTATACACAGAAGGAAAAAGATATGGACTAAATGTCAACTTTGAAAAAAACTAAAACAACGATATTCGGACAACAGGAGTTACTGAACAGAGTTACGAAAGACAGATTTCAACTGGAAAATGTGGAACGCTTCACATATTCTGGATGCCACATGACGCATGACTTGGACCACAAAAAAGAGATAAAAATTAGAATAGCCAGAGCAACAACTATTTTAAAAGCCATGGACAAAATAGGGAAGAGCCGAGCTATAAAGATGCAAACTAAACTGCACATTGTAGAAACCGTATCTTCAGTAGCATGCTCTATGGATGCGAGGCCTGGGTACTCCTGAGAGAATCTGAAAGGAGGATAATGGCATTTGAGAAGAAGTGCTATAGAAAGATCTTGAGAATAAGCTGGATACAGAAAGTGAACAATGAGGAAATCTACAGACGAATATAACCAAAAGAAAATCTGATCCAGAAAATAATCAAAAGGAAACTACATCTATTTGGCCATATATGTAGAATGAATGATGAGAGAAAATTAAAAACGTTGCTGTTTGGAATGATTAAAGGAAAGAAACAAATGAGGAAGACCAAACAGAGACTGGGGCGATGACATCATCAAATGGTGCGGAAACTCTATACACAAACCGAGTCATCTTGCACAAAATAGAATGCAATGGAAGAATCATATCAAGATGGCAGCAGACACCTATGGGCACTGGACCCATGGTTGATGATGATATAGAAATCTGATCCAGAAAATAATCAAAAGGAAACTACATCTATTTGGCCATATATGTAGAATGAATGATGAGAGAAAATTAAAAACGTTGCTGTTTGGAATGATTGAAAGAAAGAAACAAATGAGGAAGACCAAACAGAGACTGGGGCGATGACATCATCAAATGGTGCGGAAACTCTATACACAAACCGAGTCATCTTGCACAAAATAGAATGCAATGGAAGAATCATATCAAGATGGCAGCAGACACCTATGGGCACTGGACCCATGGTTGATGATGATATAGAGCCAACATTTGCTCTTCTGATGCACAACTTTAATAGGAAGCATTAATGCATTATCTCAAATTTTACCTTAAATGGTTGCTCTCCGATTTCAAAATATTCTACAAATATATATATATAAAAGCTACTACAGAAAACATTCACTGTGTTTGAATCCCCTATATGAAACACATAGTATAGATACTTAGATGCTGATTACCACTCATGTTTTTGTTTAAATAAGGAAAGCTAACTCAGTTAACTTTTTAGTTATTAGCCAACATCTCACTTTCATCGCTAAGGCACTTTTTCCATAGGTACAAGGTTATGAGATATTAATGTGTATGCAGGCACAAAAGCAAGAAGGTAAACACGGGCAGAGTTAAAAGTGGTGCGACTCTACAGTCCTGCACTCTCTATAACATGGTGAGGGGACCTTATTGTTCTGATAGCCTGAGATTTTTACTAGCATGATGCAGCTGTATTTTTTTGAGGTTGTTTTGAAATCTGATTTGTGGTAGATAATCCAAACACAGTTTCTCAGTTTATGATTCCATCTGTATTTTCCCACTAGATCTAATGATCTGTGTCAATGTCGCAGAGTAAATCCAGACAAATAATAGTGTAGTTATTGGATATACTTTTATGTGGTTATCTGTTTTTGTTTTTATCTGTCAAAGCATAAAATACATCCTCATAAAATGTAATTTGAAACTCAATTTTCTCCAATTAAAAAGTTGTTTTTCATTCACAGTAGACAAATAATGGCATGAATCACTATGCGCACTAACAAAATTTCATGCTTTTTCTCCTGTTATCAACAGATTGACAGATATTTCAAAAATGTGATGAAAAGAATCGCTCACACACACATAATTCACCAGGGAAAAATTATTCAGAGACCAAGAGAAATGGAATGGAACAGTATCCTACATGAAATGGCATTTCTTTACTACAGATAAGGCAGAACAACAACAGGACATACCCAGAAAAGACCTGGGTTTGATTCTTGTCATGATGAGAAGAATCTTTATATAGGTGTTTGTTTGGGGGAGAAAAAAAAGTTAGTCTATCTCATGTGGATATAGCATTCTTTCCTCCACCTGGTAATCTGAGAGTTTTTCCTCCCACAAAAGAGGCAAACTAGCCTGATAAGCATGCAATTAACAGGCAAAAGCATACTTGGTTGGTTGGTGGTTCTGGATTTAGTTGAAGCAACTAAGGCTAAGAGGCCTGTGTATTATGTCTATAAATTGTGTCTGTTTTTTTGGCCAGTTTGTCTGTTTTATGGGGTGAAGAACCGGTTTCTGGGAGGAAAAATTCTAACCATCTCCATACTTGCCTTCATTTGAAAGGCACTGATAAAGGTTCTTTATGTTCTAGATGAGATTTGAATCTAGGTCTTTCCAACCAAAGGGCATCCTCAACACTGACCAGTGTAGTTGGTACCAAATAGTGGATTGCAGTAGTGTAGGATAGAGCAGCTTCCTGCAGTGAATATTGGGACTTTATGGAGGTGTCATATAGTAATCTATCATTGCTCCAATGCTGCTCATTCCTAACATAATCTGCAAAGAAACATTTCAAGTTTTTTGAAATTGAGCTAATTAAATATTTTCTGTATAAAAGAAAGAAAAAATACAACTTGTTTCTATATCCATTAGGTAAAGGTTTTTATTATATATGTTAAAATAATTGCAGATAAGGATATCCTAGATGTGTGGAGTAATTACTTTGAAAAACTGTTAAACAAAACAAGCAGCAAGAGAACCATACTAGAACAGATATTTTTCTGAAATTTTCATGTTACTCTTCGAAGTAGACATTAGTACTTATAGCACATTTGCTCATTTTCTAAAAGAGGCATCCCTAGTATTAAACCACTGGCATTTTACTGTGGTTAAATTAAGACATGAAAAGTATATGTTCAAACACATATTGAAAACAAAATGATATGAAAGAAGTAATTTTTGACATACCTTTGGAGGATGCTCATGTTTGCTTTAATTTTTGATGAAACAACATTGGGAAATATAAAATCGGTAAAAATATAAACAGAACTCTTAAAACAATAATGAGCTATAAAATGACTTCAAAAACCACCAATTAGATTACAAATGCATGGAGCTTTTTTTTCAGAAGGGAACAGAGGAAAGAAAAAATATATAAAAATATGGAAATTAAACAGAGGAATACTTACAGTGGTGACTTGGTGGGTTCATATGAAGGATAAACAACTGAAATTAAACTAAAGATAAGCATAAAAATGTGCCTTTAACAGTGTGTGAACCATTTCGACACGAGTTATCTTCAGGGCTCAAGGGAATAAAGGTGAGGGCTATATCATATTGGCTTCTTTATGGATGCATTGAATTTTCAGAGTTATTCCTTATTGGTGGAAATCTGATTAACCTGCATGTGGTGGAGCTTCCAAATTTCTGAAATCATGTAGGGGCAGTGGATATTTATGGAATGCCTATCACACTTTATGGATATGGTTTCTGAAATTCTTAACACTGTCTCGTTATTTTGTATGTCAATTATGATAGCTTTTCCAATGTTCGAGCACATGGATTGCAATTTCAGCTTTTCTGGTATTTGATTTTTATTCTTCTTGTTACTTATATTCGGGAATGGGTATGTTACAGTCGCTACAGTCGTAGTCTCGACCATACCAATCTGATTATCTAGTCTGTGCAGGTGACTATGCAATCATGTTGACAAAGAAATTTGTATACCAGTTTGTGGTATTCCAATATTTTCTTATATGAATGAAGTTTGATGGGTTTTAAGAGAGTGGCCAATTTGTGATTGGTAAATACACTGACTACAAATTTGTGAAAACTAATTTGTAGTCAGTGTGTTTAAATGTGTACTTAAATGCTTTGTAAATATTATGGGCGTATGGCAGTTTTATGATTTTATGTGATAGAAAATTTTCTTTGATTGTAGGACTGGTTAAAGGAATTTTGGCTGTTTGGATAGCATAATTTATTAATTGCATTCGGTAATTTTGGCTTTTTAAAAATGTGTACTAATTTTTTAATCTCCTTATTAAAATAATATGTTTGAATGTATACCATTCATATTATTATTAGTAGTACGGGCTACTCCAAGGGAGGCCCTAACATCATGTCAAGAACAACTATTCAACATTCACACAGTATCTATCATACTTCGCCTTGAACTCATTTACAGTCATGGCACCCGCAACAGACTCTGGCAGCTTATTCCACTCATTCACCACTCTCCAAGTAAAAAACCTAGCTTTTTTTTACTAAACACCATTGTTAACCACACTCTTGCTCAGCTTCCATGGATGGCCCCTAGTCCTCCCACCACCAGTCCTATTCTCAAAAATATCTTCTGAATTAATCTCATAGAAACCCTTCAGTAGTTTGAATGTCTCAATCATATCACCCCTTTTCCACCTATCAACCAATTTCTGCAACCCACAAATCTTCAACCTGTTCTCATAAGGTTCATTCCATAGACCTACTATCATCTTGGTCACTCGTCTCTGGATCCTCTCCACCTCCTCCCCATCAAGAAGAAACCCTGGCGCCCATATCTGGGCACAGTAGTTTAGATGGGGTCTTATGAAGGCTCAATACAGAGGAACAATAACTTGTTTGTCTCTGCTTGTTAAAGTATTTTTCAGCAACCAAGTGATTTCATGAGCTGATTTAGCCACTTTTGTGATGTGCCCCCTAAACTTCAACTCCCTATCCACCAACATTCTCAAATCCCTGGCCTCGTCAATCTCCTGGAGTACAGTTCCACCAATGTGGTATACTGCTGCTAATCTTTTCGTCCCAAAATGCATAACCTTACATTTTGCCGCATTAAAATGACATCCATTCTCCTTAGCCCAGCCCTCCAAACTATCCAAATCATCCTGCAAAATTTCGATATCCTGTGCATTCACTATTGCTCTACCCAACTTTGCATCATCAGCAAACAAATGAACAGCTCTTCTCAAATCCTTTCCTATATCGTTAATGAACAAATTAAACAGTAGTGATCCAAGAACAGAACACTGCAGCACACCACTAATCACAGGCCGTCTTTTATACTCTACTCCTGAATAAACTACTCTCTGATATCTCTCCACCAACCACCCTCCTATCCATCACACCAACCCTATATCCATTCCCATATGCTGCAGTTTACTGATTACAATTCCATGAGGTATCCTGTCAAAGGCATTAGCAAGGTCCAGTAGGATCACTGTAAACCGATTATCCTTATCCAGTTCAGCTGTCACTGTGTTATAAAACATGAGGTAAAGTTACTGAGGCATGATCTACCCTTCACAAAATCATGCTGTCCCCCATATCACATTTTCATCTATCCATTCCTGTATTCTCCTCTTGACTATTTTCACCAAGACCTTGACAATAATTCCTGATATTCTGATCGGTCGGTAATTTTTAACAGCAGTCTTGGAACCTCCTTTATGCAGTGGAACTATTTTCCCCTCTTTCCACCCCCTCAGGACTAACCCAGACCCGAGACTCAAATTAAACAAAATGATCAAGGGCACTGACAATTCTTTAGCTGCTTCATGTACGACACGAGCTAGTATACTATCCAATCTCACAGATGTACTGACATTGAGGTTTTGTAATAGACTATTCACCTCCACTTCATTCACTACCATTTCCGTATAAGCTGTTGGTTCTTCCATTTCTGCAATGTCACCACTTGGATGATATGCTCTTGCAAAGTGCTCACTCAGTAATTCTACTATATCAACTGATTCGGTTACCTCCCTACCATCGGCATTCTTTAAAATCAATCTGCCGTATACATTTTTTCTTTTACTTGTAACATATCAAAAAACTGTTTGGGATTCTCTTTAGCCTGCATGGCTAATGTTCTTTCATAATCTGCTTTTGCTTTTTTCTTACCATTTAATCCCTACTTGATTTATTATTCGGACTCTAGGTATACAGTCAGCCATTGCCTCCTGCAAACACTTCTTAACAGCCTTCCATGTACTATCAGCATCCAGCCCTTGCAGTTTTACTGTTTTTTTTTTTTTTTTTGTTTTTTTTTTTTTAACTTAGATGGCACCTCATTCGGATTAGAGTCTAGTGTTGCATGCTGCAATTACTTATATTATCCCCACTGTTACACTAGATTGTGGTTGTCTCGCATTTGTAACAAACTTTGTTTGTGTGCTCTGAAAATGCTGGATATAATACCAGCAAAATATTAGCCTTTTAAGTTAATAAATAATTATTTTCTAATCAATCTGTGTTTGCATCAATACCGTTTAAATCCAATTCAACATGGATTTGGAATTTGTATAGAGTTAGCAGCTGTGAAGTGGTGTCTTGCGCAAAGAAATACACCATGTTTTTGGTGGCTGCTGAAGATATAGTCGAAATGTAGTTGTGCCAAGAAAGATCGGCAGTGCAGGTCAGTTCAACAGGAGAAATCTGATTGTGTTTGAATATCTCAGTATTACTGAAGACAAAGAGATTCTTTCTTGTGAGAGATCAGACTGAATTGAGTTTTGGTGGCATTGAAGTTTACAATGTTGTTCTTGCCCACTGGGATATAGCTAGGAGATCTGAGTTCAGGTCACTGGTCATAGTAGATCTAAATAGAACTGAGAGAGAGAGAGAGCTGTGCTGATATTCTAATATTTGAGTACTACAAGGTTTATTGAATGAAAATAAACAAGGTGATCAGCATTGATCATGAGCTATAGGACAGAAAAGAAGGCTCACTAGTATGGTAAGGAAAGCTAAATCACATTATGAGAGAAAACTAGTAAGCAGACCAAAGTAAATCCAAAAAGGTTTTTTTTTTTTTTTGTTTTTTTTTTTGCTATGTAGCAAATATAAGAAAGAATGGTTATGAAAGGATATCTTTCCTCAGTGCTGATGGTTAGAAGGGAAAGATTAAGAAAGAAAGAAAAATCCTTAGCTGACCCATGGTACTAATATAATATACTTCACAACTTTTCATAAATGGAAGTCCCATAAAAAATATAATAATAAAGACTACTGTTGATGATGTACCCTATATATAGAAAGACGACACATGATTTGTGAGCATTTAAGCAGAGATCTAATTCAGTGCTCATTAATGTGAGATTCTCTTCTTTGAAATAAATAAACAGAGTGCCATGTACTCCAGTGGAGGAAAGCTATTGAAATAAATTCAGGAAATACAATGAAACAACATAAAATTATTACAAAAAACAAGACTGACAAGTAAAGTAAATCAATAAACCAGTAATAAATTGGATTCCATTTTCTGAAAGGATAATGCTGTTACAACTTAAGGGAAACCCCATTAACATAAATATCATCCAAGCTTATGCACCTACAGCTGACAAAAGTGAAGATGATGTTGAAGAGTTTTATGAACACCTAAAAGAGGTTAAAAACCTAACAAAGAAACATGATATAAACATAGTGATGGGTGACTTCAATGCAAAAGTGGGAAGAGGGGGTGATGGAGAAATTGTTGGCGAACATGGCTTAGGCACCAGAAACGACAGAGGAGATTGCCTAGTCCAGTTCTGTCAGGAAGAAGATCTAACAATAGCAAATACCTGGTTTAAACTTCCAACCAGAAGATTATACACTTGGAAATCGCCTCAAGATAACCAACATAATATTGTCAGAAATCAAATTGATTATATACTGATAAATAAAAGATTCCACAGTAGTATAAAGAGTGCAAAGACTTATCCTGGAGCAGATATCTCATCAGACCACAATCCCATAGTTGCAGATGTACGTCTTAGATTAAAATCAGCTAAAAAATCACAAAAGAAGAAAAAGGAAATTGATGTAGAAAAACTGAAAGACCCGAACATAAATAAAAGTGCCAAGACACAGCTTAACCTGCAATTACAACAGATTAACATAGAAGAAAATAAAAGTGTGGAATCTCTTTGGAATAGCTTAAAGAATGCCATCGTAACAACAAGTATTGAAGAAGTAGGTTATGTGAATAATATAAAACAACAGGAATGGATGACAGATGAGATTCTTTCTCTTATTGATACAAGAAGAATGTACAAAAACAAAGACCTTGCCAGGTATACAGAGACACATAACATCATCAAGAAAAAAATAAAAGAAGCCAAGGAAAATTGGATGAAAAATTTATGTACTGAAATTGAACTCCTTCAGAAGAAACATGATAATTTCAATCTGTATAAGAAAATCAACAAAATTTCTGGAAAACTGAGGAAAAAGCAAATAGTGTCTCTAAGAGACGAAAATGGAAAAATAGTTCTAGAAGAAGAGAATAAATCACAGATTTGGATAAAATATGTAACAGAACTTTTCAATGATACTAGACAGAAGCCTATAAATATAAAAGATAACATTCAAGGACCAGCAAACATGAAATGCGAAATAGAGAATGCTATACGAACAAGTAAAACAGGAAAAGCCAGTGGACCAGATGGTGTGCAAACAGAATTTTTAAAATTAATAGAACCAGATAACATCAAACTTCTTGAAAAACTATTTAATAAAATATATGAAAGTGATGAATTTCCATCAGATTGGCTCAAATCTACATTTATCACTGTCCCAAAGAAACCCAAAGCGAATTCCTGTGGTGACTTCCGAATTATTAGTCTAATGAGCCAAACATTAAAAATATTTTTGAAAGTAATTCAGAATCGTATTTATAGAAAAAGTGAAGAAACTAAGTGAAACACAATTTGGCTTTTGGAATGGTTTTGGTACTAGAGAGGCCCTTTTCTGTACCCAAATATTGATACAAAAATGCATAGAAAAACAGAAATCTGTCTTTATGTGTTTCATAGATTTTGAAAAAGCATTCGACAAAGTCAGACACACTAACTTAATAGAAGTCCTTCAACAAATAAGGCTAGACGAACAAGACATAAGACTAATAACAAATCTGTATTGGAATCAGTCAGCTACCGTTCAATTAGACAACATTACCACCAGTGATATTAACATCAAAAGAGAAGTGACACAAGGGTGTGTGCTTTCACCACTCCTGTTCAACATATATGCAGAGGTAATCTTTAAAAAAGCATTGGAAGAATGTTCAGAGGGAATCACAATAAATGGAAAGATTGTTAACAACCTTTGATATACAGATGACACCGTGCTAATTGCAGATAATATTATGGTTCTCCAAAAACTCATTGACAGAGTATACATAGAAAGCCAAAGAATGGGAATAAATATAAACATCAATAAGACAAAATACATCATCATCAGCAAACATCCAGCCTCATCAATGAAACTGACACTCAGTAGGAAAAATATTGATCAAGTGTCAAGATATAAATATCTTGGTTGCTAGCTTAATGAACGGTGGGATCCAGAAATAGATATAAAGACAAGGATTGAAGTTGCACGGCAGTCCTTCATGAAAACGAGAACACTATTATGCAATAAAGACCTAAACATGGAAGTCAGATGCCGAATGCTGAAATGCTACGTGTGGTCTATTCTGCTCTATGGAGTTGAAACATGGACATTGAAGGCGACAACCATCAAGAAAATCGAAGACTTTGAGATGTGGCTATACAGAAGAATGCTAAAGATATCATGGACAGAAAAAATTACCAATGAAGATGTCTTAAAATCCATTGGCAAAGCTAAACATCTTGTACAAATAATCAAGAAACAAAAAACATCATATCTTGGCCACATCATGAGAAACAGCAAATACCAACTTCTATAAACTATTTTGATAGGAAGAATTGGTGGCAAAGGAACTAGAGGAAGAAAAAGAATATCATGGTTTGACAACATCAAGACGTGGACAGGAAAGAGCAGTGCACAACTGCTTAGATTAGCACAAGAGCGCAGTTTGTTCGCCAAGATGGTCGCTGACCTTCGATAGAAGATAGCACAATAAGAAGAAGAAGACAAGTAAAGAAAAAGACTGCAATTATTTATTACATCAAAATAACTAAAACCACGAGGGAAGTGCATTTGTTAACCATGTCTTTTGGGGCTAGTTTCTCTTTCGCAGGAGGAAAAAAAAGTTACTCCACTCCATTTAAAATCAGCTAATTCAAATTCAGTTTATAGAACAGATAGTGATAGTCCCAAAGAATAAGGAGCTAATCACACTACATACAGACTATGGCAGCAGTGCCACAATACACAATTTTTTTTTTTTTAATTTGTGTCCTAAATTTAGGACATAAATAAAAAAATGCACTAAGATCGCAAAATGCAGATTTCCATATCATAAAAATAAAGTGTATATATATATATATATATATATATATATATATATATATATATATATATATATATATATATATATATATAAAGAGAAAGTGACTATAAGAAATGTTTCAATTATCGTAATGTTATAAAAGTTTTATATCAAAATTAAGCTCCATAGCTCAGTCGGTATGGACTTCGGTTGAGAAAACCTGGATTCAAATCCTGTCTAGGAAACGAAGAAGCTTTATCAGCGTTTTATATATATATCCCTAGCAAAGTAGCGCTAGTATCCACCAGCAATTAGGTTGAGGGCAGAAGATATCAAAAGGAACTTGGAAATGCATATCATAACACAATTTTTTACGATTTAAACTCTTTCTAAGATTTTCTTTACTAACAGCACCAAGTCAACAAACGATTTCAAAAGTTAAATAACTGGCAAACACAAAAATACAATAAATTTGTAGCAATTATAACATGTGTTACTGCAGTGGCTATCTGCAAATTTTTAATTTGCTTATTTATTTTGATTCTAAGTGTAAAGGCGAAACGAGAAGGTCACATTATTCGAGTAGGAAATAAAAATAAGGCTAAATGCCATTTTTTTAAACTGTATCACAGTTAAAATATAAATTAACAGTACAAAAACACTAACGATAAATTCGGGAATATAACTGCATTATAAAGCAGGCAGCACTAAAGATACATTCTGGAAATAAAATACCTAGGAACGTGTACCGACACGATCATCACAACACCTGCAATACAAACACACGGTTCGCTGACAGAAATCAAGCATAATTACAGCTGTTACTCCTTATCTAATTTCCGATTTTACTAGCAATGCCAAAATTCCCATGCTGTTCTCTTTGGAGCCGCTTACAGTGTAAATAATGATTTCCCCCCCCCCTCCTCCTCTCTAGTTTTGAATACCCCTAACTCTTCACGCAGTTTATATATATAATTTTTTACTGACACACTACGGCAACAGAAAATAATAATTTTAAACTTAACAAAATAATTTCTAAAATTAGTCGCAATTACAAAACTACAACTCAACTGCATATCAGTATACCAACAACAACAAAAAAGAACCATAACACCTTTTATTTTTATTATTATTAGTAGTAGTATCTCGGGCAAACTCCAATGAGTCGACATACTCATCGAGGGAGGCCCTAACATTATGTAAAGAACAACTACTCGACATTCACACAGTATCTATCATACCTCGTCTTGAAATCATTCACAGTCATAGCACCCACAACAGATTCTGGCAGCTTATTCCACTCATTCACCACTCTCCAAGTAAAAAACCTAGCTCTAATGCTGACCACATTCTTGCCCAGCTTCCATGTATGGCCCCTGGTCCTCCCACCACCAGTCCTATTCTCAAAAATATCTTCTGGATTAATCTTATAGAAACGCTTCAGTAATTTGAATGTCTCAATCATATCACCTCTTTTTCGCCTATCAACCAATTTTTGCAACCCACAAATCTTCAACCTGTTCTCATAAGGTTCATTCCATAGACCTGCTATCATCTTGGTCACTCGTCTCTGGATCCTCTCCACCTCCTTCCCATCAAGAAGAAACCCTGGTGCCCATATCTAGGCACAGTAGTCTAGATGAGATCTTATCAAGGCTCGATACAAAGGAACAATAACTTGTTTGTCTCTGCTTGTTAAAGTATTTTTCAGCAACCAAGTGATTTGATGAGCTGATTTAGCCCCTTTTGCGATGTGCCCCTAAACTTCAACTCCCTATCCACCAACATTCCCAAATCCCTGGCCTCGTCAATCTCCTGGAGTACAGTTCCACCAATGTGGTATACTGCTGCTAATCTTTTCACCCCAAAATGCATAACCTTACATTTTACCACATTAAATTGACATCCATTTTCCTTAGCCCAATCCTCCAAACTATCCAAATCATCTTGCAAAATTTTGACATCCTGTGCACTCACTATTGCCCTGCCCAACTTTGCATCATCAGCAAACAAGTGAACACCTCCTCTCAGATCCTTTCCTATATCGTTAATGAACAAATTGAAAAGTAGTGGTGCTTTTATTTAACAAATAACAATGCAATTCCTTAGCTAACTTTTTGAAGACTGAGGACAGTCAATTACACTCTTAGCCGTCACTACAGTTTTTTCCTACAGAATTTCTGAAGGAAAAAACTGTAGAAAAGTTCGACTAACTTTCGAACCAGCTGAAGAAAAAGTCCTCAAAGATGTTCCTCTAGTCGGCTACCAGAATCAGATTTATAATGGTCTTTCTTCTGGTAATCAAGTACAATGCAAGCAAATGTCATTTCCACAGGACTACACTCAAACAGAGGTATCTGACATAAATAACCGTCATAAGCAATAAAATTTCCGTCTCTCTCATCAGGATTATTGTTAGAGTATATGCTATCCCTAGGCAAGCACTATTTGCAATCCCCAAATTCATGAAAATATGTAAAATTAACAACAAAAAAAAAAGCCTGTATTTTATAGTTCAGATACAATTTTGCTGGTTTTTGATGCTCTCCAACTTGCCGTTCCTAGGCATTGCCTTGATTATTAGTGAATTATAGCCATCCATGCTCTGGATCACTGTAATCGATTTATCGATTTCGTTTCTCTAAAACATAAAATGTCATTATTTCTTAAAATATTACTTGAATTTAAAATAATATTAGATTGCTTAATGAACCATCTGCCTATTTATTGTTGCCTGTTTCATGCAGATTTAGTTACTTGATATTGATTGCATTTTTAAATATATATATTTTTTGCAGGAACTGTTCATCAGGATTGTCATATAAATCTTCACTCCTCGAAATTTGTCAAAGCACGGCTATTCAATAGTTCCACTTCACTTTTTGCATCTACTACTGTTCTTGGAAGTCTTCCATCCTGTGCGTGTTCTGAAAAGGTCTATAGGTCTTTAAATACAATGTCAACTAGTACCTTCTTTCTTCTCAACCTTCGGTTCAGCTATGGTAAATGTAGTATACGTTGAAAATTTCTTCAAGACAGGATTCATCACCATCATCCGCTCCATCCACCTAAAACTGCTTCAGGCTATGATGAACAATCGCTTTCCACTCAAATTTATATGCAAACAAGTTATTTAAACTCCTGTAAGGGTTCAGACTACTTTTTAAAAAATTTCTTCCTATTTTTAAAATATGATAACAATTCTTCTCTGATCACCTGACTGGTTTACATTTCAGTCCGTGATGTTTTATTTATTGTTCTCAAACACTTGTTTTCAAAGCCTGTCAATTTTTGCTCTTTCCTTCTGTATAATAACCAAAGTTTCTGCATGCCACTTCTCTCATAAAGAACTGCAGAGAACACCATTGACTATATACTTTGATTTTAAGTTATTCGCAGAGATGTGTATTTTTCCATATATTTGATTTGTATAGTTTGGGTATAGTGGACCACCCCAGGTTTATTTTATGTTTAATATTTCTTCATAATTTAGCCTGCCTGTTATCAATGTGCCTAAGTAATTGAGTTTTTTAACCTGTTCCAGTTTATTTCCTTCCACATTTAAGTTAATTTCTTCATTTCTGCCTATTTCCATTGTTTCCGCTTTACTAAATTTTATCTGCATTACATAGTATTTGCTGTTTTTATGTCAGCTTTCAACTACATACTTTCATTTTCCTTTTATTATCTGTAAATAATATATTTTTAATTTTTATCTGTAAATAATGCTATGCCATCTGCATATTTTATACAATGTAATTTTTTCCCATTCATAGTTATTCTCATGCCTACAAGGATACACTCTTTATTAGGTAAAGGTTAAATAGATATGGTTCAATTAGACATCACTGCATGCCACCTCTCTCAACTTATATTAGAGAATTATCATTAAAAATATGTAATCTAAACAACAAATAAACGTATTTGGGGAAATAAAAGGCTTTAGCTGTTTTTTTTTTTTGTTTGTTTGTTCTAGTCCATACGTATATATATGTGTGTGTTTATAATGTAGTTTGGACTACATTATAAACCGCGTTTATAATGTAGTCCAAATTGAAAACAGAAAACCTTAGTGAACCAGCTGTTTGCTGGTGTTAAAGCATATACAGTATTTGATTGCATGTGATTAGTAACTTATTATTTAGCCAGAATAACAATGAAGGCTCATATAAATATGAATGTCTCGCTGTTCTTACTGTACGATTTCATATACGAAGATAACAATCGGATATATTATCATTATTCCATTGTTTAACAAAATGCTATTAATTTAAAAGGGAAAGTATAAAGTATCGTCAATAATCGGGATTAGCAGGAGGTGGCTGCTGATAGCGTTTTAATTAATTTATACATTTCATTAGAAGTGCTAACTAAATAGTTTGCTCCGTTTAGGTAAGCTGAAAAGATAAACAACAATAGCTGTTAAGACTACATTATATGCATTATTTAT
Source organism: Typopeltis vanoorti (assembly GCF_054136105.1). Classification (NCBI taxonomy): domain Eukaryota; kingdom Metazoa; phylum Arthropoda; class Arachnida; order Uropygi; family Thelyphonidae; genus Typopeltis; species Typopeltis vanoorti. The sequence continues at coordinate 44,388,605 of NC_143558.1, read as the reverse complement.
TATTATTATTAATAAATATATATATATATATATATATATATGTATTTATATAGTAGTAGTCATATATATGTATATATATTTATATATATGCTGTATATATATTTATATATATGCATATATATACAGACAAATTATATTCATTCTAATGATTTCATTGGCGAATATGCTATATGCGTGTTTACCGTGAATATATAAAATGGTCCGATAAGTTGAATAACATTAACGATACATACACACCGGCTACTGAATTAGAAACCTTCATGAAGATGTACATAAACGTCACTTACGCAGCGTAAGTGCAAAATATTTGTTGGATGCCTTTTATGGAATTGAAGAGTTTTGCGCATTCTCTTCACCGTCAGTTAGTGTATCGATGTAAGAATCAAGGTAGTGAAAATCTTTCACTTCTTCAAAAAGTAAAAGATCGTGGTCATTTAGCCTAATATTTTCTTCTGTTTCTGTTCTTTAGGACTTTAGTTTCACCGCTATTAACTAGCAACCCAATGAGTGCTGCATTTTTGCATAAATTATCTAAGAATTAATAGTTTGGGGCTGTCTGAATGTCAGAAAAATCAATTACCACAACCATCTTCAAAGCAGAAACTACTTATGTTGATTTGCCCTGCCGAATCTTCAAGAGTTATTCCGTACCCGTTTCTGTGAGTCTAAATGCACACTCAAAGGTAATCATAAAAAAATATGATGCCATATAGTCTCCCTGAAGAACTCCAGTTTAACATACATAAAATTGTAAGTTTTAACCTGTGGAGTTCAACAATGGTGGGCAGCATTCTTCTATAGAAGATTCTACTGAGCAAAGTGGAGGAGGCAATTGATTTTGCCTCCTCTACTTTGCAGGGAATAAATGAAATTGTGAGACTGACGTTGACCAATAGAAATAAGCATATGGTTGTTCTGTTGTATAAATCTTTGAACAAGATGACTACTGTGCACAGAGCATCACATAAATTTGTAAGAGTGGGATTGGTTGTTTGGAATTACAGCTTACAGAAGAAGCAGCTACAGCCATGAAGCCAATTCATCCTGCCCGGTTTAGTTGGTTGAGAATAATGTTTCTGCTGTGGAAATGAATGGGAGGTGCGGGGGGGGGGGGTTCAAAAAAAAATCCACTACTATAACTTTGATTGTAAATGGAAAAAATAATTCTCTGGTTTCTTAGGATAGAAGCATACAATATTATTACATATTTAGAAACCACAATCACATTAAAACTGTAGCAATGTACAACATATTAGTTATTGCGTTTTTCTAAATTTTCATTGGCTTTGATTTATTTTTAGTCGTAATATTTCATTATTTTTGAACTTCCACGTAATTTATGTGGAGAAGACAAGCTTCATGAGAAGAAGATATCTCTAATGATTACCAGAGAGGGAAATGAATAATAATAATAATAATAATAATAATAATAATAATAATAATAATAATAATAATAATAATAATAATAATAATAATAATAATAATAAAATATTAAGAAACACTATCTGTATGATAAAATACTTCAGACATCTCTCTGCGGAATCCGATGATGAAATTACTCAGCTGTACACTAGCATGCGCGTCTTGTAAAATAGTAAATCGTGCTAATTTCGAAATTAATATAAAGAGCAACTTTTCTGAAATTAATTTGCAAACAATTCATGAAATTACTGTTTCTAGAATCAGTTAATTCATTAGACATGAGAAAATATACGACTTAATAGTGTTTACAAATAAGTTCACCATATAAAATTTGATTTAATATCAGTAACTAAATCCTCCGAAGCATTTTTGAATCGACAGTTGAGTGTATAAAGGTTTATGATCCTCTTTCAGATGAACCGAGGCAAAAAAAAAAAAAAAAAAAAAAAAATCGCTTGGTTGAGTCCTGATCAAGTTATTATTAAATAATTTTATACATTGCATTTAAGACGAGTTGTATATAGCATTATTGAAAAAACTAAATATATTTTTACGTATATATTGTTTTATTCTACGTGTGTCTGGTTTCCTATAGGGATATACTTTCATTATTCATGGGGATAGCGGACAGTGAAGAGGAAAAAAAGAGAAGTGTAAGTAGAATGGGAAGATACCGTGAAAGACCATTAGCTGCTAGACAGAAACAGAAGAGAACGACATGCTTAAAGGGAACTCATGTAAGAGAATAATTTTTGCTGAAGTTATTTTAACAACCATTTAAAGTTTTAAAATATTAAAGGTCCTTCTTTTCAGTCTTCCTTAACTTAACTTAAAATTCTTAATTTTTGCATTCATTAACCGCCGTCAAATGTGAGCTTACAAATGTAATTCTTTTGCATCAGAGAATATTTCTTAGCATCTCTGCTGGAATTAAGTCGAAAGATTTTCTTTAACAGAAAGACCTTAACCTACTAATAATTTTTTTAGGCGGCAAGCACAAAAAAGTTGTGAACTTTTCTCACTATTAATGCTTCCACAACTGACCTTAATAAATAATTAAAAACTTAAAATATATCATCCTTCTTTTTTATTCCTTCTATTAATTAACCTTATTAACCGTTTGTCCGTCTCTGCAGTGGTCAACTCAGAAATGTCTCTTGACCAGAACCATTATAATATTTCAACCAAAATACTATTTAGAACCCCACACACACACACACACACACACTTAAATTAAAGCATTTATAGATGACACGAGCGATTTAGTTGTCCATTGCCTCCTCGGCATCATCCCAAAATTAGGATGCTTCTTTCGCTCAAAGCATTGCTTTATCTCCGAACAACTATTAACCTTGTATAAATCACAAATCCGCCCATCCGTTGAGTGCCGCTCGCACATCTGGGAAGATTTCCCAAGTGCTTCCAAAAATACTAGACGCAATACAGAAGAAAACAATCAGACTGATTAACGACTCATCTCTTATCAACTCGCTCCAACCACTCTAACAGGCGTTTAGTAGCTACTGCATTCATCTTCTATAATTTCCATGGTAAATGTTGATCAGAACTATCATTTGGGTGCAGTTACCACCCAACATCCTTTTACAATCCAGCACCATACTCATAGAATATTATTATTATTACTATTATTACGGGCAACTCCAGGGAGTCATTAGACTCATCGAGGGAGGCCCCAAATCATATTCATCACAACTATTTGACATTCATACAGTATCTATCATACCTCGCCTTAAACTCATTCACTGTCACAGCATCCACTACAGACTCAGGGAGCGCATTCCACTCATTCACTACTCTAAAAGTAAAGAACCCAGCTCTAACACCTTTACTAACCACACTTTTGCCCAGTTTCCATGGATGTCCCCTAGTCCTCCCACAACCAGCCCTGTTCTCAAAAATATCTTCTGAATTAATTTTATAGAAACCCTTCAGTAATTTGAATGTCTCAATCATATCTCCCCTCCTCCGCCTATCAACCAATTTTTGCAACCCACAAATCCTCAACCTGTTCTCATACGGTTCATTCCACAGACCTGCTATCATCTTGGTCACTCGCCTCTGGATCCTCTCCACCTCCTCCCCATCAAGAAGAAACCTAGGTGACCAAATCTGAGCACAGTAGTCTAGATGGGGTCTTATCAAGGCTCGATAGAGAGGAACAATAACCTGCTTGTCTCTGCTTGTCAACGTATTCCTCAGCAACCAAGTGATTTGATGAGCTGTTTTGGTCACTTTTGCAATGTGTCCCCTAAATTTCAATTCCTTATCTACCAACACTCCTAAATCTCGTGCCTCATCAATTTCCTGGAGCAGGGTTCCACCAATGCAGTAATCTGCCGCCAATCTTTTCACCCCAAAGTGCATAACCTTACATTTTGCCACATTAAACTGACATCCATTCTCCTTAGCCCAGACCTCCAATCTATCCAAATCATCCTGCAAAATTTTGACGTCATCTGCATTCACTATTGCCCTACCCAACTTCTCATCATCCGCAAACAAATGAACTGTTCCTCTCAGATCATTTCCTATATCATTTATGAACAAATTAAACAGCAGTGGTCCAAGAACAGATCCTTGTGGCACACCACTAGTCACAGGCCGTCTTGTGGACTCCACTCCCGAGTAAACCACTGTCTGATATCTCTCCGTCAACCACCCTCCTATCCATCTCACCAACCCCATGTCCATTCCCATATGCTGCAATTTATTGATTAGAATTCCATGTGGAATCCTGTCAAAGGCCTTGGCAAGGTCCAGAAGAATCACCGTAAACCCATTACCCTTATCCAGTTCAGCCGTCACTGTGTTATAATACGTGAGCAAGTTACTGAGGCATGACCTACCCTTCACAAAACCATGCTGTCCCCGATACAGTATCCCATTTTCTTCTATCCAATCTTGTATTTTCCTCTTGACTATTTTCTCTAAGACCTTGACAATGATTCCTGATATGCTAATCGGTCGGTAATTTACAACAGCAGTCTTGGAACCACCTTTATGCAGTGGAACTATTTTCCCCTCTTTCCACCCGATCGGGACTAACCCAGACCCGAGACTCAAATTAAACAAAATGGTCAAGGGTACCGACAATTCTTTAGCTGCTTCTCGTACAACACGAGCTGGTATACCATCCAATCCCACAGATGTATTGACATTGAGGTTATGCAATAGACTACTCACCTCCACTTCATTAACCACAATTCCCGTATAATCTACTGGTTTATTCGTTTCTGCAATGTCACCACCTGGATGATATACTTTTGCAAAGTGCTCACTCAGTAACTCAACTATCTCAACTGATTCAGTTACCTCCCTACCATCGGCATTCTTTAAAATCAATCTGCCATGTACATTTTTCCTTTTACTTGCTACATATCTAAAAAACTGTTTAGGATTCTCTTTAGCCTGCATGGCCAATGTTCTTTCGTAATCCTTTTTTGCTTTTCTTACCACACTCGTCACCCTTCTGGCCTGCGCTTTATAACGTTCATGTGCCTGCCGGTCACCCTTCTCCTTAAATTCCCTCCATAGTTGTTTCTTTTTTTGCAACTCAAGCTTAATGGTGTTATTCATCCATTTAACCCCTACTTGATTTATTATTCGGACTCTAGGTATACAGTCAACCATTGCTTCATGCAAGCACTTCTTAACTACCTCCCATGCACTATCAACTTCTAGTCCTTGCAGTTGTACATGCCATGGCACTGAACCAATCAACCTCCTAAGCTTGTCAAACTTTCCCGCCCGATAATTCCACATGTACCCTGTCTTAATTGAAAATTCTACACCTTTAGCCACATTCTAAGTTAAGACCCTATGATCACTCTCACCGATTGGTGGCAATGTGGTCATATTTGTTACAGCCAAATCCTCAGATGTAATTACTAGGTCAAGCACTCTCTGACCCCTAGTATTTTCCATTACATGCTGTCGCAGATAGTTATCCCTTAATAACCGCATAAAATCCAGTTCCTTCCTCCCGTGTGTCCTCTCCTCACTCCAATCGATGCGACCATAGTTGAAATCTCCCATAATAATAATCACCCTCCTTCCACCCATTTCTTCCATTTGCTTGTGCATACTGTCACCACCATCTTTTCCATCACCTGATCTATAGCAGCACCCAATTGTATATTTAGTTCTGCTAGCCACAATCTCACACCAAATGGCCTCAAATGTGCTCTTTTCTCTATCCTGCAATTCAACTTCTATTCTCCTTGGCTGGGGCTCATCAGCTATCATCAACAATACTCCTCCCCCCATTTTATTCTCTCTGTCATTCCTGAACACACTATACCCATCACATTCAATCCCACTAGTTATATCATCTACAGTCAGCCATGTTTCACTAATACCTATAACCTGTGGTCTAGAAGTGCCAACCTTGGCCAAAAACTCTTCCTTTTTGTTCCTAATACTCCTAGTATTAGTGTACATGAATTTAAGACCCCCATTAGCCCCAACCCTACCTTGATGCCATATATTAACTATCCCACTCTGATTTGTTGTCCTTATTTGCTCTGGCATATTATATTCATTCTTACATTCAACTGCCTCCATAAGGACTGTATCTCTACCCCCCCCTAACAAATCTAGTTTCCCTGAATTTGCACATCCACTACATTCAGCAACACTTTCTCAAGTCTTCTTACACTGTAACCATTCAAATGCAAGCCATCCATCTTATATAGATCCTTTCGCCCATCAAACTCACTCCACACATCCACAAATTCCACACCACTCGTCATACATAACCCACGCATAAAGTCATTTGCAATTATAGCCCTCCTTTTAAACATTTCACTGTCATACCGTGGCAAAAGACTAATCATTCTAACTCTCTCACTCTTTTCTTTTGCTACCTCAAACAATTCATTCAGGTCTTCTATCATTTCCATTTTATCTCCTTTCAAATCATTCGTACCTGCCACAACAATCATTTCTTTTACCTTTTCCTTTTGCTCTCTAATAGACGCAGTTACGTCCTTTATGGTCGCACCAGGTTGGTACGATTTTGTCAAATCCTCTACTAACACACCTCGTACTAACGAGTCGCCATACAGCACTCTATCCTTCATTTTGTTCATGTTCACATTCATACGTCTATTTTTCCTGTCATACCTTTTATTATTGGTTGGTTCATTCAGTCTACTTTTGTTCATGCACTCTAGCTGCTGTTTTGCTCTTTCTATCGCACTATTCTACAACGCGATCTCACTCAATGCATCTATCTCATCTTTTTTGTTCTCTGAGAAACCATTTATACTATCATTCACACTCTCACAATTTTCATGTACAACCTTGCCGTTTCTTGTCATATCCCTATTTCCTTCATTCTGAAGGTTGACAAAAATATCACACTCACGATCCGAAATACACTTCAATTCCTCATTCTCCCTACATTTTCTACACACATTCAATCCTTTATCATCATCTAACCACACTCCGACCGCACTCCGCAAAGCGTACATTTCACAGCTAGTACACTGACTCATTTCTTTTATGCTACCGTTCTTTGATAACGATGGCGAACCTTCATTACTGGCCGCCATTTTCCTACGCACAGGTGCCATATTTATCCGTAACGTGTTTTGTCAAATTAAACGTTATAACACACCAAAAATAGACGCACTAAAATACGGAAGGCAAACAAAACAAAACTACACAATATTAAGTAATTTGTATCGATAACTGAAAATGATACTTATCTTATCTGGAGCTTGCACGAACACTACTCATTACGAATTCATCTAGCGGCGACTTCCCGACATAGATTATGTTATAAAACACTTTAGTACACTAACCACGTTAATAAAGCTCTAATAATATACCAAAATTAAACACTTAAGTCCATTAAATTGAATCCAAAACACCAATAAATCAACAAAAAACACAAATCTCTCAGGAGCTCTCCGATAGCACATCCGTTCACCAGCTAGCCTCGACACCGATGATCTATTATTGTTCTTCCTTCTTCATTCGTATTGCTGCTGCATTCTATTCCGGAACTGCTTCCCAAGGAATACACTACACAGACTTTCAAATCCAATGCGAACAAGTTCCTCCTTTTCCAGATCTCTTCCCATACTAGGTTGACCAACCAACCTCTCGTGTACAGGCCCAACATAAAAATAAATAAATAAAAACTAAAAGGCAGAACCGCTATTACCGACATTATTTTATAGATTTTTTTTTTTTTAAATTTCGGGACGGCAAATTAGTGCTTGCCTAAGGACGACATGTTACCTAGCAACATGATTTATTTCCGATATGGACCACAAACACAAAACACTAATAAAAAGTGCTTATTCAACCAGTTTCCTGCGCTCTATGGTGTACATCACTAAGGGAAAGAAAAAAAAAACATTTTAACTGATGGATTGCTAAACATATGTTTTAAGACGGACATGTGTTTCCAAGAGCTTATATTACGCATTATTTCTTAAAAAGTTTGAAGAATCATCTGTTAATACAGTTTGGTATCAGGTGTTTCAAGAAATCATTAATTTTCATGAGGCCTAACGCAGAGAGTTAGGGAAATAAGTTTTAATGGAAGGAATAGTCAGAATCAGTGTGTGAGTGCGACAGTTTTATGCGATTGTGTTAATTATCATGGAGATGATTATGAGAAAAGAAGGATTTTATATTCGACCGTTTCGGACATATCAAGCGGAGTAAGGTCTCCGAATTTGTTCCCCTCCCCCTTTCTTCCCACATACAGTGCAGGTTATGGTCTTGCTAGGCATGTTCAACACACGGTTATTATTATTCAAATAGTAATCTAGTATCTGCTCCATGAGTGTACAGTCGTAAAACAGCTTTCCGCAGTCTGGTCTCCAGATAGCGCATAAGAACGAACCCGATGGTAACGCATCTGCTGGAAGGTGAGTCCCTAGCTCCAGTTGCATGCCTCTGCTCTTTATGTTTCCTGAATCAACAACTCTAACATGAAACATAATGATACAAATGCTAGCGTTTTAACTTCGAATATAAAAAAATCTCTCATAAAAATCACAAAAAAATTAATATATGAAAATACTAGAATAAACACACGGTAATCAAAATTTTGTCCAATAAAAACCACTTCTGCATCCATTTCAGCAAGATTCCACGCACAAATACAAAAAATCAATGATATATATACACACAACAATTTATAGACACCAAAATCTGACTTTTTTCTAACAGAACTCCAATTGACATCCTCTACGAACACAGTCCACCTCAGCTGTCCAAACTTGCATGATGATTTCCACAAGAAGGGAGGAACATGTACTTTCATCAAATCTGATATCTTTACCAAAGACTATCCAACCTCGAAACCCTAATTTTCGGCCTGCTCTGGCTCAAGATATCTTTGCTTCACTTTATAGCTGTCATATATTGCATTTACCGCTCCCTTAACTCTAACCACCATGCTCCATCCAACTTTTATTGACTGCTTATCACTAAAATTTTATTTCATACAAGCTTATTACCCGAATTGTGAGATATTCGTTTTCTAGGAGACTTCGCCGTCCGTAACACAACCCAGCTCCACCCACTTCAACATCACAGACCAAGCCAGAAGGGAAGATGAATCATTTACAAGTAGTTATGATGTATCACAAATAGTTAACCTACAAACCAGAATACCAGACAATCTTCAACATTCTTCAAACAGTCTACCCATTTTCTTAACTAGCACTTCCTCCAAATGAACTGTGAATGTCTGCTCCCCTCCTGGTAACTCTGACCACAATCTTATCCAAGTCTCTATCTCTAGAGTTCGCTCTCCTCTCTGTCTCGTAGTTTATAGCACCATAATTGCACCAAATGGGATGACCTCCAAAATTTTTATGATTCTTTATCATGGTCAAATTACTTTTAATTCTGCTGATTGAAACATCTGCACAGAATTAATAATTAAAATAAAGAACTAATTAAAATAACCCTCACAGGAATGAGAGTCTTTATTTCCCATTGCAATGCAAATTCCTCGACCTCTATTCAAGTCTTGGTTCCCTAAAAAATGTGCCTCTTCAGTCCGTGATAACAATGTAGCATATGTTCAATGGCTTACGTTAAAACCTCCAGTTTCTTATTCCCCTTAAAGAACAGCCAGAAACACGTGTATAAAAGTTGTCAAAGATTCCAAAGCAGACATCATAAGATGTCTGCTTTGGAATCATATCAGATAGTGCATAGGAACTGAAATGCAATGATATTGTCTCTTGCTTAACTGGTAGTCGATTATTCTAGTCGCTCACAAAGGCTGTTGGGAACAAATGCATTTTGTCCCAACATATTACCGTTGAATTAGACAAGGGGGAACGGATAGGGCTTGATAGTTTTGGATTTTGCTAAGGCTTTGGACATGCGCCAGCATGAACGATTGTTGGATAACTGGAGAATATGAGATTCGATTGTAAAATATTAGCGTGGATAAGAGGATAACTCACTAACAGTTTATTAAAAGTGGGATATGGGGAGGGGGATGTAAGCCTGCAAGCTTTAATGTGACCACTAGTGTACTACAAGGATCAGTCCTTGGTTCGCTGTTATTCAATCATTACATTGATTACGTCGGAAAGAATTTGAGAGGAGACACACAGCTATTTGCTGATTATGCAAATACAGAAAGGGTGATCAGGAATGGAGCCGATATGCAATACTTGCAGAATGATCTGAATAGGCTAGAATTATGGTAATGTGAAAGCCATTAATTCAATGTCAATAAATATAGAGTTGTACATTTTGGTGTGATGAGATATCCACTCTCATGTTATCTGGGTGAGATTATGGTAGAAGAAAGTGATCAGGCTAGAAATCTCGGAGTGTTAGTAAAGTTGAAGTTCATGGGCTTCATAGTCTCATCTCATCTTCTTTATACCCTCTTTTACCTTGCGGTGTCGAGGGTCCATTGATCATCGGACCTCAATCCGTTTACAGGATAAGGTGGTCAGCCCTATACCCCGATATATCCTATGGCCTGTAGTGTTAAGTTCTCAAGGCCAGTTTGCCTGCTTTGCGGGATGAAAGACCCCAGAATAAACTGAGGAAAAAACCCTGCTGTCCACGCCCAAGACTGGCTAACTTGGCTATGGCTGAGGAAGATCCTTCAGCTCCTCACGTCACCGACGGGAATCGAACCTAGGACACTCCTTCCCCAGGCATATGGTTGCGAAGCGCATAGCCACTAGGCTAACCGAACGGGCTTCATAGTAAATATTGTAAATACAACTCAGAGAATGATTGATATGCTGGAACAAGTCTTGATATGTAAAAATAAGGAAGTCATTTTGCCTCCTTACAAGGCCTTGAACAATTTCACTTGTACTGTTATGCATAGGTTCGGTTCCTCGTTTCCGTGATGATGCTAATACTGTTAAAATAATATCAGGATTATTGAATACTGATTAAAGAGCAAATAAGAAAAAGAGGGGTGATATGACTGAGATTTACAAACTTCTGAAAGGGTTACAGGATACCAATAAATGGAATTTTTCATTTTATGCAAGGTGGGAAGAGTACGAGAAGGCATCGATGATAGTTTAGAATGAATTAAAAAGGAATAAGAACTAGATTTTTCTCTCTTAGAGTGGTGCGCGATTGGAATGGATTGCCATTGGATGTTTCGAGTGCAGATAGTGCGAATACATTCAAGGAAAGTATGACAACTGGTGCGAGTGATGTGTGGCCTCCTTTGATGAGTCCCTGACTCTCTGGTGGTCTCTCTTAATAAAAATAATAATATATATTTATTACACAAATTTTATTTTATTAGTGATTTCTCCTGGCCTGTGTAGCTCAGTGGAAGTGGCGCTTGCGTCCTCTGCGCTTGGCCGCTTGAAGTTAGACCTAGGTTCTAGTCGGCCCCGACTGGAGGAACTTTTTCTAAGCCTATCTTCGACCGGTTCCCGAGTTAGTCGATCTCTGGCACAGGCAAGCGGGTTTTTCCTCCCGGAAACTCGGGTTTTTCGTCCCGTAAACTCAAGAAAATCGACCGTAGTACCCACATTATTTCAGACAGTGACATATCTTGTTAAGGTTAGGTACCAAGAGATGGCAGCACTTGTTTGCCAGCCTCTTCATCGGCGGCTGCTATAATTAGTGATAGACATGGGCCAGCTATCTCTGATTGGCTACCGGTGGAGATTGAACTGCGCACTCAGTCTCCAAAAGCTAGATAGGGTATAAAGGCCTCGCCTACTCCCTATTAGGGAATAAAAGGCGTTAGTTGATTTTTTTTTTTTTTGAGTGATTTCTCCTTTTGGTTTTTTTTTTTTTTAACCTGAAATAATATCGTAGACAATTGAAACACAGAAGGTTAATGTAATACTTATTATAATTTTAGGAGAGTTCGCAAACGAACATTACCTATTTTGTCAAATATATTAATTAAAACCATAATTCGCTGCGCGAGTGAAGCAAGAAATGCAGTTGCATGTGCTTTCTTATCTGATTCACAGAAACACTTCAGGATATTTTAGTTTTATATTCTATAGAAATGACAAACAAGTAGTCCATCATTCGTAATTTCTATATCTCTCGCTGTCGTTATAAAAAGTATAAAAACGAACGATTATCAGTGGGGGCTTCTGCCACAACTTTTGAAAACTTTTAAAAAAAAAACTTTGCATTGCACTACACATTTCCTATTAATGCCGTAGAGAAGTTTGAAAAAACCTAGTCATTTGCTCTAGATTATTCTGTAATATCTGATTTGATTTGGCAAAAAAGGCTTCCTGTGCAAATTATGGTCCTATAACATTCTCTTTACATTCTGCAACTGAATATCCAATTTTGTGTGTGTGTGTGTGTGTGTGTGTGTGTGTGTGTGTGTGTGTGTGTGTGTGTAGGGGGGGGGAAGACTGTGGAGGACTTTTTATATTTTATTTTATATTTTAACTTTTAGATTGCCCTAAAGTTATATGATCAAACAAGCAGAATCTCAAGAAATCGGCCCGATGTGGCTCCTTCTCAAAATAATTAAAAATAAACAAACAAAAATAAAATTTCTATTTTATTTTTTTGTTTATTTTTAATAATGATAATAATAACTTCTTACGAAGCTATTATCTTATAGTCTCCTCCCTACACTTTGCCGTTATGTTGTCAGTGTCCTCTCTGGTCATTCATCTCTTGTTATGGAAGATGGTTTCCTCTCATCAGATTTCTTTTTCAGTTCCCAAGGTAGCCCAGGGCTCTTTTCTTCATCCCATGCATCATTGATCTCTCACTAACAATAGATCCTACCCATAGTTTTGCTGATGATAGTATACTCCATTCCGCCACTTCATTCGAGAAATACAGTAGCGCTCAATCGATCCAGTTGTCAACATCTATGAACGTCTTGAATGCCAAAACCATTACAATTATCCAACGGCTTGGAGATAATCTAGTGAATTTCAAGACCATTTAAACATAATCCTATCTTATTTTTCAGAAGTAAGACCTTACTTCAATTCTCCTTACATTTGATAATATTCATATCTCCAGTCAAGATCGACTTTCCTTCTTGAGAATCTCTTCTTATTCTGCACAAACACATTGAATTCATAGCTTTCTCAACAATAAATGGCGTTTTTTTTTTTTTAATATTATTCGGCTGCACAACGCATAATACTCTATAAATCCCAAGTTAGCCATAGGAATTCCTGATGTTATCCAGAAGAGGAAGTCTCTTAATATATTATTCGTTTTGTATAAACTCCTTTTAATCGATACTCAGACTTTTGGCATTGTCTTTTTCATAGGTAGATTTAAGGCAATGATCAACCAAACTGGCCAGCACCATTTCTCCAATTGCCTCTACAAATGTACGAATAAGAGTAGCTGCTGTCCAGCATCCATACACAGTCAAGCTATAAACCTATAATTCCAATTTCCCATCATCCTCTTCTATTTCATTTACTTCTGCCCTTTGGAACAACCTTCCACCATATCATTCTTCCCTGATAGCTGCAACCCTAGCCCACACGTCACTGCTGTTTTATTATAAGTTGTGGCCGCTTCTGTTTGTGGATGATATAAAAAGATATATTTATATGAACTCCTATGGTTGGGGGGTTACCAAATAACGCCTAGAAATTTAAGATCCCTCCAACAGAAACAAATCACAAACAATAGACTCAGCATACTGACTTAGTCATCTCTTCTTCTTCTTCGTTCATTCAACTCTACTCTGCTCTATACCGATATTATTGCCCAGAAACAATATCATACAGGAATTAAACAAAATAAATAAAATAATAAAGCTGATTATGGGTACCACTCCGGTTTCGGCGAGCAGATAATTGGAGATATCGGTCACCCAGTGCGTTTGTTGTGCGTGGCTTTCCTTCGCTGTACCTCCGGAATGCTATTTGTGACTGTTGAAATTTGTTCCACAACCTGTGAACCACGAAATGACTCAAGTGCAACCATCTGGCTACCTCCGTCTGACTTTGGCCAGCCTTTGGTCTTACAACGTCTCTCCACACGAATTCATCGGTTTAATGATGTCTTGCAGCCAGGGCCGCATTTATACTTTTGGAGACCCTAGGCGCAATATCATTGTGAGGCCTCAAAAGAACAAGTCTATTTCAGTTGATAAAATTTATACGCATTTTTTTTTTTTTTTAGTTTATTGAAAATAAAAGTCGACATTTCCATGATAACTCATTTTAATAAAATAAAAATAACACAACATTGGTATACATATATTTGCATTTAAAAAAAAGTATAAAAATAAATCAGTTCAAATTAAAATAATAAAATAATAATAATAACTAAAAGCTTTTTTCTGTCTTTGGTTTCAGCAAATATATTTAAAATGTCATCATAATTAATCGAGTCCATTATATCTAATTCAATGCATAATAACGACAGGTCACTTGTTTTATTTTGGTGCAAGTTGATTCTTAAATAATTTTTTATTCGTTTCAACACTGAAAATGAGCGTTCAGCACTTGCATTTAAAAAGGCATCGTCAAAAATATTTTTAGAATTGTTTCTACGTTCGGAAAAGTAGACCTTAACCCATCGTTTATAAATTTGTACATATTTTTAATTGAAAAATTTTCTTCCTTTATCGTTATTAAAAATTGCTTAACTTCATCAATACATTTTTCTGAGTCAATATCAGCCCCATAAGATTGTAAAATTTTGTTAATACTAGTCTTGTACTTGTCTTGAGCTATATCTTTCTTCAAAATAATGCCAAACATATCTAATATGTCTAAATAGATTTTTGCTCTTTCATTAATTTCCAAAATTAGCTTATCGCAAAGATATTAAATGTATTAACAATGAAAATTTATTTTCCATGTAATACGAGTAATCTCATATTTTTTCGTATTTTTCACTCTTTCCTTCTCATCTTTAAATTTTGTCTCATCTGTTAATAAATTCGCTTTTTCATTTAAAGCAGCAAAACTATTTCTTATATCTAAAATAAAAACAACTAAAGATTGTAACAAATTATTAGCTAAAAACGAATCCATATCGGGATCTTGTAGAGATTTACTAGTAGCATTTATTCGTTGTAAAAATTTGTCCCACACAACTGTTAAAATTGCTGTTTCTGAATTGTCAAAATGATCAGCCAATGATGAACTCTCTAATTTAGAAATAGGTTTTTCATGAGGAGAAATGGATAGTTCAAGTAATGCCTCTTTAATTTGTTTATATTCACGGTTTCAAAGCAATATAGCTTCAGCTCTTGCGGACCACCTAGTTTCACTTAGTCTTTTAACTGTTAAAGATTTTTTTTTTTCTAAATGTTTAAGGAGTATACCCGAATCTTCTTGTTGATGATGAAAAGTAATTACATATATTTTGAATAAAACAAAAATATTGCACTACTTCCGTACAAGATTCCGCGGCATAGTTGCCAATTAAATTTTAATGGATCAAAACTTCATCCGCATTCTACTTGTTATCATGCAATCCCCCCCCCCTCCGCCGTTAATCACTGAACAGCAATTTTAGAGCAGTTAACGGATTAACTGTGGTGGAGCAACCTTTGGTCACTTGACTTTATGTGTACTGTATTACTTGGAATTTCCTTTACTGTCCTAAGATATTTGAATTTTTTCCTTGCACAATTATTGTGCCTCTTCCCAAAAATAAAAACGAATTTCACATGTGCGAAAATAAATAATCAATCCTGAAATGACCAGAGATCAGCCTTTGCAATGAATCTATTTAGTAATAGTAAATTTGCTGTCTTTTATTCTTCAAATCAGTGCAATCGAACAAGACAACTTTATGTTCTTTCACATTACTGACAACATAGATGTTTTTTTTTTTCGCGAATTTTCAAAGGTTTGTTTCATTTAAAATATTGTCAAATATTTATATTTTTTAAATAACATTTATCGAAATAAATATGACATTTTGCTCTCTTTGCCTGCAAAATACCGTCATATGGATCATCACATTTAAACTGCATTACTCGGGGTTTCCGATTGTGAGTCTTTTTAATATCAAAAATTTATATCCAGTGATATTTTAGCCTGGACTCTTCGCCTTTGTCTTAAAATTGCAAGATTTTTTAAATTTTATTTTATTTTTATATTTTTTGTATGATCCATATTACCCTGTGCGTA
Organism: Typopeltis vanoorti; assembly: GCF_054136105.1. NCBI lineage: Eukaryota > Metazoa > Arthropoda > Arachnida > Uropygi > Thelyphonidae > Typopeltis > Typopeltis vanoorti. Next base: position 44,372,586 of record NC_143558.1, on the reverse strand, counting down.
ACCATTGGAGATATGTTGAAAATATAATATGAATGGTATCCTATACGGAATGATTCAAAATTTATGTTAATATTTTGAAGATTTTCTATTGCATCTCCCTCCCTTCCTCTCCTGGAACTCAATTAACTACTCTAAATTTCTGCTGTTTTGAAAGTTTTCAGACAGTATTCAAAATGATTTCATTTTTTACTTCAGTTTATTACTTCGATTTACCGTTTTAACAAAAGAAATAAAGCAATAATATTGTTGTACCGTCGAAGCTTCTAATTCTGTATTATTTATCATATTTCTTTGCAAACTGTTTCTTTGCTATATATTTCTTTATATAATATATATATATATATATTATTTTTTTATATATATAGTTTTCGATTAGTGCGTCATTTTTTTTCGATACCCAAATTCGATTAGTGTGCCCATATACATCTTCTTAAAAATAAATGTTACAGATTTTAAAAATTTTCTATCTATACATTTTTATGGCTTTAAAATTTTCTATCTATACATTTTAAAATCATCACCAGAATGAAATAATTTAGTTACCGATTTAATACATTTTACAAAGTTATTTTTAATGGCATACTACACTACTTCCATGTACACCATCGTATTTCAAACTGTGGTACATGTACCACTAATGGTACATTACGTTATTTTTGGTGGTACAATTTTTACAGAAAATATTTAAATAAATGTTCAGAAAAATGTATTTTAATATTGTAACGAGTAGACTGTTCCAAGAATTTAGCTTGGCGAATCGAATAAAACGAACAAATAAATTTATTGCAGTTTTATGTAAATTTTCGGATGCGAAGTCTCATTAGCGCGTCATAAAGGTTTTCATATTTAATATTTATTTTGAAACAGTATTTTGTGATTTTGTGCTGGTACATATATTTTTTGATTCTTATTTAAGTGGTACAAAATTTAAAAAGTTTGAGAACCCCTGATGTACACTATGTTCCAAATTTTTACCCAAAATTTTTGTCGTCTGCTATAGTACGTCCACAGATTCGAGACCCTTCGACACTTCTGTGCATATCACAAAAAGGAGAATCCATTCCGATAATAGGGTAATCAATCCGTCTTCTGGGATGAGCTGTTTATTATTACATGTCGGAAAATTACCTTCTCATTTATGATGATTGTAGTTTTTAAAGTGGTAACTATTTTGCTTGTATAACGGTTATTATTATTATTATTATTATTATTATTATTATTATTATTATTATAAAAACCTCCATTGAGTCAAAGACTCATCGCGGGAGGTCCACTGTTATACGCACAGTTTATCATACTGTGCCTTAAATATATTCACTGTCTCTGCACACACCACACTCTCGGGCAAAGCATTCCAATGACTCACCACTGTCCATGCAAAAAACCTGCTCCTCACTCCCTTACTCACACCCTCCTTATATAGCTTCCAGGAATGACCTCTTCTTCTCCTGCTATCCTCACCCATTCTGTGCAAAACCTCCCCGACATTAATCTGGTAATAACCTCTTAACAGCTTATATGTCTCAATCATATCCGCTGTTTTAAAGAACGCATTAGGCGCACTAATCGAGGGATTGCTGTATATATTAATTTCTTTATAATATATATATTCTTTACCACGAATTGCCTAAGACTATATATATATATATATATATATATATATATATATATTATATATTGTATATTATATATTGCTATATAATTTCTTTGCAATCTGAAATCAGTTGTTCAGGGTCTGCTGAAATGTTTATATGCATACCACACAAAAGAAAATTCTGTAGTGTTATTATTATTTTTTTTTAAATTCTAAATATTACTACGTCTTAGAAATAGAAATAACCGATAATAATCCCCTCAACTGGAGGAAAAAACTAAAGGCTTAGATTACTCTCACTGCTATTGAGAAAGAAAAGAGAGAACACTTCGTCAGATATCACACTCAAGTGCCTGAAGCTGTAGTGCAAAATACATCAAGAATGTCCTGTTTTGTTTTCAATTGTTGAATAGCAGACATCCTAACACAGAAAGGCTGACATTTCTTTTACAGGCTGATACAGTATTTATGCTAAAATGATTTCTTAATTTATAGTGATCGGTTTCACTTTTATTATCGAAAAATTATAAATTATTTGATACAATTATCTTGGGAAAAAAAATTTGAATTATTTAAAAGAAAAGGAGCGTATGTATTACATAATTATTTATTTTTTTTTGGGAGAGGGAGGGTTATACACCTATTCCTTTCTGTTCGAGCAACAGTCTGTAAGCTAACGAAAATTATTGAGAAAGTAAGGAAAGAACACGTCCAGTAGACACACTAAAAAGTGCCTAACAATAGCCAAGTACTCACATAAATTTATTTTATTTTAGAGCCTATGTAGCTCAGTAGAAGTGACGTTTGCACTCTACAGCGCTTGACCACGACGAAAGGCGTTCGAATTTAGTCGCCGACTAGAGGAACATTTTCTAAGCCTTTTCTCGACGGGTTCCCGAGTTGATCGATCTCTGGCACGGGATAGCGGGTTTTTTCTCCCGGAAACTCGGGTTTTTCGTACCGTAACCTCAAGAAAATCGACCGTCGAACCCACACTATTTTCAGACATTAAAAATATTGTGTTAGGATTAGGCACCACGAGATGGCGGCACTTGCTAGCCGCCTTCTTCACTGAGTACCGATTAATTAGTGTTAACCTTGGGCCTGCTATCTCTGATTGGCTACCAGTGGATGTTGAACTATCCACTCAGTCTCCAAAAGTTAGACAGGGCTAAATGGCCTAATCTACTCCCTATATACGGGAACCAAAAGGCGTCAGCAGATTTTTAAAAAAAAATTTTATACCTTTATGATTGATTTACAGATGTTGGAAACATTTTATTCTGATATTGCTTTTGTAGGATGAAACTCTTTTTAAAAAACATCATTTTCCCCAATATCACATAATTTAATGATTTATACTTATCAGGAAATAATATAAATGAGAAAATATACAAAATCTGTAATTTATAATAATCACAGTTTAATTTCGTATCGGAATATTAAAAGTTCTCTGGTACAATTACTTTGTAAAAATAACGAATTGAAATAAAAACAAAGTGCACATATGTTATCTAGCAGTATTTGTGTGTGTGTGTGTGTGTGTGTGTGTGTGTGTGTGTGTGTGTGTGTGTGTGTGTGTGTGTGTGTGTGTGTGTGTGTGTGTGTGTGTGTGTGTGTGTGTGTGTGTGTGTGTGTGTGTGTGTGTGTGTGTGTGTGTGTGTGTGTGTGTGTGTGATAATTTTGAGAGGGGGAGTTAACCATATACAATGTTAATTCTATTATGAAAATTTTGAAAATAAAATTTCATTTTGATGCATGCACCTATACATGTTTCGAATGATAAACTGTAGGGAAAGAATCGCTACTTCAAAACTGCCGCAAAATATCGAAATTTGCCGAAAACATGTTGTACATAACAGTTGACTTCATAACCGCCGTTTATTCGATTTGTAGTGAGTGATTAGGGAAAACCAAGAAAATTGAAGTGCAGATTACTTTATAAAAATTACGCACAATGTGATATGATTCAAGATTTACATATGATACTCTATAAAGCAAAGGCGTAAAAGTGCGAACCTTGGCGCAATCTGTGAACGAACCTTCGGCTAAGATTATGAATAAAAAAATAAAGAAAACTTAATTTCGACAGATTAAGATTCGGATTTTCATGAATTTCTAAAATAATTGTTTGACAAAAATAATTATCGTGAATCAAGTTCTGCGAGAATAAAATGTATTGGCGATTAAAATAATTAGCAAAAAAAGAGATAGTGACATTGATCTTCCAAAGTGATACAATATGAAGTGAAGAAAGTATGAAAGGATTTCTTATTTTGCACTGGCATTAAAAACTATAATTATACGATAAAACAAGTAATAAAAATGAATATAACTCGTAGGTATTTAGTCTAATATAACTTAGATTCCGGTTACTGAGCAAACGGCAAGCAACTGCGTTTCTTGCAATAGGCAATGAACGTAGCTACTTACCCCAGGTAATCTACTTACTGTGAGTGTTCTTTTCAGCGTGATGGATCATCGCACCTTCTAATGGACATGACGGTCAAATTACACTTCTTATCCATGTTCTTTCAACAGGTGAACAGAATCTTATCCACGTTTTGATGGACATGTATATACGTCCAACAAAGAAATGGTACGCTCACGTACATGAATTTTATGCAATACAGCAGTTCTTGTTAGTTTTATATTCTAAGGAAAGAACAATGTATTTCAAATGGAGGCGGGAGGCCTCACAAATGTTTCAGCGGCCTTCTCTAGTTTTTATATTAAGAATTTAATATTTATAAATAAGTATTTTATTTTGCAACTATAAGTAGGCTGTTTTTATATTGTTGTTTGTGAGGAGTAAGAGTGGCCCCATAGAGAGTGAAGCCCCAGCTTGCGCCTTATAGTAAATGCGGCCCCGCTTGCAGCCACATCCAATAATTTTGCTTTCACGAAATATCTTTCGTAGGCGGGATTCAAAATAAAAACATAAATGAAAAGCTTTTTACTAAATAGATCTGCATATTACTGACGAGCTATTATTTAAAATAGTGAACAAGGAAAGTGAGGTGTTTGTCACTTGATATATTCACTCACTAGTTTTTTCTGCTTTGTGAAAGAAAAAAACTTGAGTTTTCAGGGAGAAAAAATCCTTTCGCTCTAAACGTAAGAAAAGCTAAATGATAAATGCATGAAAAAGCATTTATTGCATACTTGACAGGACTTAAGCCAAAATCTTTCCACCTGCTGTTCTGTAGATAGTACCATTCAGATAAAGTTTTGATGTCAGAATTTATAACTTTAATCACTGTATTCTTTGACTGGAATAATTTTAAGGTGGAAAATTCAGTCGAAAATTCAAGAAACATTTTCATTAACTTTGAATTATCATTCAGAGTTAATAATAAAGGTTAAATAAAACGAAAATCACATTAAAGTGAGTAGGTTCTGTTTACTAATTATTCTGAAAGATAATAATAATATATATATTTTTTGATTCATGTACTCGAATTTTTCATTTATATTTCACTTTTCTATGATTTATTCTCTTACATTTTCAGTTATTTCAGTTTTTATATTTTGTGCATGTAAATTTTTGATTTATGATTTTCGGATTTATTATTATTATTTAACACCTACAAGGAGTCCAAAGACTCATCGAGGGAAGGCATCCACTCTACAACTCTGTCTCCACCACTCACAATCCACCAAACTGACCACAACTGCACCAACGCCATCTATCGCCGAACACCACAACCACTAGTATTTCCACAGACAATCACAAACATCCATGCCCACGGCGGGATTCGAGCCCGCAGCCTTTGGGCTGGGGAGCGGATACGCTAACTACTCAACCAGCCAGCCTGGCTGGTCGAATAATAATAATAATAATAATAATAATAATAATAATAATAATAATAATAATAATAATAATAATAATAATAATAATAATAATAATAATAATAATAATAATAATAATGGTCCTGTGAGCTTATATCATTATTTATGTGTATGATATGAGTTTCACTGCAATGACCATTTTTTTTTTAAATTTATTTATTCTTGATTAGGTTTTGCGCTACGGTAAGATTGTTAGCACACTTCCTAAACATCGATCGTGCCACCAAGAGGTTCAAAATGAAAGAGGTAACTTTTCTCCTTCTTTCCAGAGCATCAGTATTCATTCTCCAACCTATTTTCCTGAATGTCAAGCTGCTAAGAAGGTGATAGACAGTTCTCGTACTTACGAAGATACTATGGCATCCTTAACTGGATGTGGACTTAAAGAGGCCAGAGCACGAGTCATTAATCGGCAACTCACCAGAGTCAAGGACCTAGAGAAAAAGATCCAAAATGATGACAATCGCCGACACCGCATGGTTGATTCCTGGCAAACAGTAAGTTAAACTCTTAAACTTCCCACTATTATCATTACTATATATAGGATCTAAGAGACTGCATCTAATAGATTGTAGACTTATTTTTCAGGTTGGTTGGGACAAGAATAATGAATCTGTTGCTTGTGATATACCGTATACTTATTGCTTCTGACAACGAATCTAGTAATGATGATTGCTAGTAAATATGGTGTTAATTAAAAATTGAATGTGGCATTAACATGACATGATAATATCAGTTTTGTTTACAAGCCTTTTATTAATCTATTAATTTTATTATTATTAATCTGGATAAAATTATGGGTGAAAAACCGAGTTTCCTGGAGGGAAAAAAAACCCGCTTTCCATGCCATAGATCGCCTAACTCTGGAACTATTCGAAGAAAGGGTAGAAAAGGTTCCTCTACTCGACGGTGACTCTCACTCTCTTTATATATACATATATATATATATATATACAGTATATATATGTTAAAGATGCCAAGCAATTTTATATATATATGTTAAAGATACGGGCGAATGGATGTGAACGGACGTATTATTTTAGACTGAGCGTGATTAGTTTGTTTACAAGGTTTTTCAGGAAACGCGCATTGCACTGGCGTAGACACAGTTTGTTTCCTACTGTCTCCCCCTCTTCATGAAACATGCAAGAGGTCTAATGGCCGGCAGACCCCACCCGCAATGAGGACCAGTGTTGGATTTATGGTTTTATTTAGGGAGGTAGGATTTCAGTCTGTGGCCAAGTGATTTCGTGACACTCCCTTTCCCCTATCATATGACAGCTAGTCGTATTTTATTGCTGGTAGACACCTAAGAGTGTCTACGGGATTTGCTAGTGGACGCTCAAAAATCCACAGGATTATCTTTAACTTACTCGGGACACCTGAGCAATCTCTACTCTTTCTCCATCTATGTCTTAACACATTTCGAAATTATTGTCATGGCAAAACTTCTGAATGAAGCCAAATTCGAGGAAGTATACATAGAATTCCTCAGACTAGGAAAGCTGCCGAATGATAATTGGTCACGAAAAGTTAAGCTCTTTGACCCCCCCCCCCACAGCAGTCACAGAGGAAAATATGGATGTCATAAATGAAGAGCCCATAACTCTGACGCAATCAGATTTTGCACACTCCCCAAGTAGTATGGAAGATGTTACATGCCAAGACAGCAATTATCATACGTTGGAAACAGATACAGAGTTCCAAATGGTCAAAAAGATGAGGAAAATCTCCACCAATGTGGAAGAAACAAAACAACAGGGATAGAAGCACTCAGTGGTCCTAAAGAAAAGATACCACCAGTCATATTAAGGAATAAGGATAAATGGATCCCTGTCTCGTCAGCCCTCAGAGAACAAAACATCTCATTCTCATGAGCCAAATCTCAGATGAGGGAGTTAAAATACAACCCACTACTGTCATGGATTACAGACAGATGACCAGATTTATGGACAATGCTAACGTCCCATATCATACCTTCACTTTACCCAGCGAAAAGAACCTGAAGGTAGTTCTACATAGGATAGCTGAAGGTATCACTCCTGAAGATGTGAGCACTGATTTCTCCAGACAGGGCCTGTCCCCAGTAAAAGTGAGCAGGATGCTCAGATCTGATAAAAGACCAATGCCCTTGGTGCTTGTGGAAATAAGCAACACACCAAGCAGATCTATGAACTGACAGTAGTATGCAGACTCAAGATTTCAACTGAGCCTCTTAGGAAAAGAGCATCTGCAGGTCAGTGTCATAGATGCCAAAGGTTTGGACATGCCCAAAAATTATGTAACGCAGCCTTCAGGTGCTTGAAGTGCGGCGAGGGACACCAGACCATCACATGCACCAAGCCACGTGCAACTCCAGCATGCTGTGCAAACTGCAGAGGATCTCACCCCACCAACTACAAGGGATGCCTTTCCAATCCAAAAAATCGAGGATTAACAAAAGTCAATCTTGCTCCTCCATGTAACACCGTTTTAAGCAACCAAACAGATCGTCCTCCAGTCCGAAATACCTCGCCTTCAATCTCACAGGAAGGAACAACCATGACCAAAACATATGCTGAGGCTGCAAGAACTAAGCCTCCTACATCTCTCGAGCTAGAAAGCTCCAACATAACATCCGTTTTAACAGCCTCATTTGCCACCAGGCTGAAAGAATTCAGCAAGACATGCCCCTCAACATCTTCTAGAAAGAAATTCCTGCAAGGCACTTAAAACATTATAACAGCCACCTATCATGAGTAATAAATTCAAACCAAAAGCTCTTAAGATAATCGCATGGAATGCAAATGGATTGATGAACAAGGTTTTGGAAGTTCAAGAATTCGCAACTCGTCTCAGTGCTGATATCATCTTGATTGGTGAAACACACCTAAGACCAGCTAATAATCCAAAAATCCATGGATACAGAAACGACAGAATTGGCACAAGAGGTGGAGGCACAGCCATATACATTAAGAGTTATTTGAATCTTAATACAATAGACAAGCCCCAAACAGTAAACCTGGAGGTGACTGGTGTGGAGGTATATACCTGCAATGCTGGGAGTCTCAAGATCTATGCTGCTTATAACCCTCCGAGCATTCCTCTGCTGACAACAGATCTGGACTTCATACTTGGTCCAAATGACTCCATAATGATAGCAGGAGATCTCAACTCAAAACACACAGCTTGGTACAGCTCATCAATTAACACCAAAGGTCACACACTATTCAACTTTGCAATGCTCAACTCTGTTGTGGCCGGCCCTACCGAGCCCACCCACTTCAGCCCTTCAGGTAGCTCGGATGTACTAGACATTGTCATCTTTAAATATGTAAGATATCAATTCAAATTGGAATCAGTCAATGAATTATCTTCTGACCACAGTTCTTCCATAGTGCTTAATCTAGGTTCATCAGATCAATTCTCTCCTCTGCACACATTCATACCATGGGACAAGTTAGCCAAGGTTCTTCCTGATCATATTGGTCCAGTGCCCAATATCAGTAAAAAGGAAGAGATTGGCACAGCAATAAATAACTTAACCATACAAATTCAGAAAGCAATAGAATCAGTCAGACAATCCACTGTCTTCCACCCAACCAACCGTATCCCTGAAGAAATCATGCAGCTAATCAGAACAAAATATAGAGCCAGAAAGAGATACCACAATACCAGAGCCCCACAAGATAAAACAGTATTGAACAATCTAAACAGGCAGGTCTGAGAAGCTCTTCAAAAACGCAGAAACCATCAATGGGAAACCAAATTGGCTAACATCAATACTGAAGATCATTCTGTATGGAAATTCTTAAGAGCAATCCGCACCAAAAAGCAACTCATACCCCTATGAGTTGCTTTTTGGTCCAAATGAAATGTCCCTTTTTTGGTCTAACCAAGAAAGGGACAGTTCACAAAGATGAAGAGAAAGCCGAAGCGCTAGTAGATAACCTAGAATCTCAATGCAATCCATCTTATACAAATCTAAATATCAACCTTATGTACAAGATTCATCATCATGTTAGGACAACCTTAAAACAAAAAGCTGTTAACTCCGAACATATCACTCCTACAAATCCGGCAGAAATGATAAATATCATCTCCCATCTAAACAGTAAAAAAGCTCCAGGACTGGATGACATAACTAACAGAATAGTAAAACTACTTCCAAGAAAGGCCATTGTCCATCTCGTCAACATTACAAATGCCATATTTAGATTCCAACATTTCCCTACTAGATGGAAAACAGCCACCATCATGCCTCTGAAGAAGCCAGGAAAAAATCCTCACCTTCCCAAAAGCTACAGACCCTTAAGCCTATTGTCCAGTCTCGGAAAGGTGACAGAGAAAGTGATCCTCTCAAGATTCCAAACAGAAACAGATAAGTTAGGAATTTTGCCTAATGAAGAGTTCGGCTTCCGTAAGGCACATAGTACAGCTCAACAAGTGCACCGGCTAGTAGAAATCATTACTAAAGGTTTTAACTGGAAACTCAATACAGTTGCCATCTTCATCGACGCAGAGATGGCATTTGACAAAGTATGGCATCAAGGCCTTCTCTACAAACTGATAAAATTTAACTTGCCAGTCAAGTTAATAAAAATAATATATTCTTACCTGAAAGACAGATATATGCAGGTCAGGGTCGGTGAAACGGTTTCGACCAGACGCAAGATCTCGGCAGGCTTACCTCAGGGATTTCTTCTGGCACCTCTCCTCTTCTCAATCAATGTAGCAGACATCGCTCTGAACCCAAGAACAACATTCACTGCATTATATGCAGATGATACTGGACTGATGGCAAGATCACTGAGCCCAAAACTGGCAACTAAAAGACTACAAACCAGCATACACAGTTTAGAAAAGTGGATGGCATACTGGAGGATCCAAGTTAACCCCCAGAAAAGCTCAGCTATATTCTTTACTACAAAGAAAATCCATACCATGGAGGATATTTATTTATTGGGAGTAAAGATTCCATGCCAGACTGAAGTTAAATATCTTGGAGTGATTCTTGATAGTAAACTCCTATTCAGCAAACATATTAGTTACATTAACTCAGACATCAGTAGTATGGGTGGCGGTTTGAACCAGATCAAGATGAGATAAGGAATCATGACGTGATTGGTTGTTTATTTCATGAGGTCATTGTGTGTGACGTCATGAGATTGGAACGTTAGGAATTTCTCTGGGGGCATATGTGTCAGTGACCTGAGTTCTTGTATTTTGGTTCGCGTTTGGAATTATGGGTGATGGTAGATAAGGATTCGTGCTGTGATTGGTGATGCACTTCTGACCAGATGAAGATCAAGATAAGATAAGGGATCGTGACGTGAAAGTTTGTTATCAGGTGAAGATAAGTGACGTCATTATCTGTTAGTTGTAAATAAGTGACGTTGTTGTTTAGAATGGAAAGGGATATATATTAGTGTACAAGGAATCGTTTCGTGATTGGTCGGACACTTCTTACCAGATGAAGATCAAGATAAGATAAGGAATCGTGACGTGTTTGTTATTATAGATTTTGGAATGGTTGGAATTTTGCTGGGGCGCTCGTCTGTTCGGGACATCACGTGGTATTTTTGGTTTCGCTTATTGCATTGTGGGTGATATTTAGAGATGAGAATCGTGACGTTATGTGTTTGGAAATTCCTGGGAACATATGTCTCTCTGTGATATCACATGGTGTTTTGGTTTGGCGATGGAATAGTGGGCGATGTTTTTGAGATAAGATATCTTGGAATTTTCCCAGGCTGACACACAACCCACATTGTCGTCATGTTTTGTGTTTGGTTGTCTATAGATGGGTGTACTAATTTTCTAATACATTTTGGGGTATTTCTTTCCTGTTAAAGGGTGGGAATTCTTAGAGTAGAGTAGAATCGTGATGGCGGCTGTGCTTATGGTTTTCTGAATAATTTATTATATGCTAATTACAATCAAACATACAGTTTTTTTTTCTTCTATAGATGGCTGTACTAATTTTCCAATACATTTTGGGGTATTTCTTTCCTGTTAAAGGGTGGGAATTCTTAGAGTAGAGTCGTGATGGCGGCCATATTTAGGGTTTTCTGTAGAGTAGACTCTAGTTGGGGCAGAGTTTCGAGCTTTTCTGAATAATTTAATTATATGCTGGTGTCTCTAAGGCATTTAAAAATAAATTAAAATATAAACTGACAGTTAAATGGATTACAAAACCTTTTGTATGTATTCTAGAAATTCTAATGATAATTTAAATTACTTACTATCTTTCCAGAATGGCTCTTCTAAATGTGAATATTCCAAAATAGTTGAATTTTATATCACACCACAACACAAACACAAAAATTCTGTAAATACTGTAACTTGAAATAGTTGAGTACTTCTTCCTTTAGATTTCAGCCCTTAGGATCATGCTAGTTTTCTTCATGAGTAATATCCCCCAGTGAGCGGTTACTTCAAAGGGGTCTTTTCATGAAGATGACTGAGTCTCATCCATAAATTGCAGTATTGTTCAAATGGTATCATTTTCCCAAGTTTGGATGTTTCTAAAATACTTACATATGACTAAGTGATTAGCATTCACATGATTGTGATGACACATATCCTAAAATTATTCATTCTTCGTTTCCATAGGAAATTATTGCTGTAGTAAATTAATGCTTACATTTATTTTTTTTCAAACCAATATTGACTATTAATTTTACCTGTGATTCCTTGTGCTCTTAACCTATTTCTGTAACTGAAATTTATTTATTTTATTTATTTTTTTCTTTAGCATTAGTAATTTTAAGTAACAGATATGCGACAAACAAGGTTTGGAACTCGCCGTAACATTTTCTTTTAGAAATTTCTTTTGCTAGCACAACAAATAAATAGTTATTTCTTATTATTTCAAATGAATATCAGCTCTGTAATATATACATTGTTAATTTCTACATTACATTTTATTTGACTGTAATATTATTAAAAAATTGCATTTACTGAATCTAACATACAGAAATTAAATAAAGTGAAAAAGACAGCTATCTACATATATAATAAATAAAATGTCACTTTTCAGGTGAAATATTCTCCACTAAAATTCTGCCTATTAATTTAATACCCATTTCCTTTTGCTTCCAAGAGTTGACACAGTTTCATTGAGTGGGTTTACAAAAAAGTCTCTGGTTAGTTTGTGGCATGCAATTTTACAAGGAGAAAAAAAAATGTTATGGTCTTACTTAAATTTGTATAACACATTAACGACACCCAATTTGTTCATTTAAATTTACACATTTTATTTGAATGAAATATTATTCACAAATTGTATTTACTGAATCTAACATTCAGAAATAAATAAAGTGAAAAATACAATCTATTTTTTGTTCCTTAATCTTATTGTTAAATTTGCACTGTTGTTCAAAGCATCTTCCCATGCTTGTGGAATTGCCATCATGTGGTTTTTGACAATGTGACTCTCATCTGAAAGTTAATTTTCATCTGGTGATTGTTGGGAATTTATTACTGTAGTAAATTTAAGGGTTGCATATTTATTTTTTTGAAACCAATGCATATACTTCTGAGAATTATTAAAAGCACAGAATATTTCGTCATGTTTCCAAAATCATTTAAAAGTACACGTTATGTTTTCACGTTTTGGACATCCGATTTCATTTAAATCAAGAACAGGCCACCCTATTAACCTGGTTAATGTTTTTGATTTTTCTCTTCCTTTGGCGATCAACATTTGATATTTGCGTGTTGATTCTATCATCCAATTTCTTAGTTTGTCCAGAGGTAGTGAACCAATTTCCCACTTCAGCTGATGGATATATTTCATTAACCAAGAATTCTGTTTTTTAACTCTTTCAGGTAATTCTTTCCAACTACAAGGTGATTTTGTCAATGCATACAATAATTCCATCAGAAATACAAATTTCTTTATGAAATAAATTTGAACTCTTATTCAAAAGAAATTGGCAATCAATTATTCCAATGATCGATTTTTCATATTCGTTTTCCTTCATTCTTCTTCTCCTTCTCCACAATTAAATAGTTATTTATTTATTATTATTATTATTATTTCACTGATTATCAGCTCTGATCTTATATTTTATGTTTACTTTCTGTTACAAAATTCTAAACAATTAGAACTTTTTACAAAGAAACTTTTAAAGAATTTTGTGGCTCACCCATTATTTTTACATTACCAAACACAAAACACCTGCAGTGGATGAACGATTACCTTAAGTCCAAAGTCACTCGACTCTATGGTTTTTTCTTATAGTACTGTTTACACTTACTACATGCCCTACCGTGACCATTCCTTCAAAAATTAACCTTTTGTCCAGATGATTCAACGACATGTTTTCGCATACTGTTGGATATACTGTGGTGTGTTTTTATCTTACTTTGTGTGGGAAAAGGTAAAATTTGTATATGTTATCTGGAGAGTACAAACATTTTTTCTATACCAAACTTTAAGAGTTAAAGTCACGTTTTGGGTTAACTATCTGCTATCTCTCTGTAAAACAACCAAATTCCAACTGTTCGGATTTTCGCTTATGTGAACGAATTGTTTTCAGATAACTCAAACAATGTCATCATGTTGGAGGCTTAATGGATTTTTTTACAACACTCAAAAAGAATTAAAATAGAATTTAATACTTCCTATATTTCGTCCTAGGCACTACGACATCTACAGGGATTACAAAAACAATTAATGTAACATATGCACAAATAACAAACAATACTAAGCCCAACCACGTGGGTGACACTAAAGTCCTATCTAGGTAGAGCGCCCTCTAAGGGCAGTAGTAGGTGGCCTGGAATGTAAGGTGGGAACTCTGGTGATGAGTGTTTCCCAAATCTTAGGAAGCTTAATGCAACCATATTTATTGAGATTTGGTTGGTTTTTGAGAGCTGCTGCTGCTTCTAAGAAAAGTCTCTCTTTCTTGAATTTGCTGTGGTGGAGCATGGTGGTTTTCTTCCATGATACTCTGTGGGTGGTGTCCAAAACATGGTCAGCCAAGCCTGAATGGCCATAGTTGTGTTTGAAGATGTAAGACTTGTGTTCCTCTAGACGGATGGATGCTGATCTGCCTGTCTGTCCAAAGTACGCCAGCTTACAGGAACAGTGTACTTTGTAAACTCCAGGCAGAGAGAGAGGAGGGAGCTGATCTTTCGTAGAACGGATAAGGGTAGCCAGTTTGCAGTGGGGCTTATATGCTGTGTGTAGATTGTACTGTTTTAGTATCTTGGCTATTTTTTCAGATGTGCCACGCATGTAGGGTATGGTGATGGCATTTTTAAATTCTTGTTGACGAGAAGGAAGGGGAATGGGGGAGGAGTTGATTATTTTTTTGATACTGTGATCGCTGTAGCCATTGGAGAGGAAAGTGCTGTGTATGTGGTTAAGCTCATTAGTGAGGGCGGTTCCACTGGAACAAAGATTGTGGGCTCTCTGGTAAGAGTTTTAATAATGCCATATTGTTGAGAGGGGTGGTGGTGGGAGAGTTTGTGAATGTATCTGCCTGTGCGTGTGGGTTTTCTGTATACGGTGAAGGTAAGTGTATCATTAGGCAGGCGTCTCTATTTTAATTCTTTTTAACTCAAAAAGAATTAAAATAGAATTTAATACTTGCTATATTTCGTCCTAGTCACTAGGACATCTACGGGGATTACAAAAACAATTAATGTAACATATGCACAAATAACAAACAATACTAAGCCCAACCACGTGGGTGACACTAAAGTCCTATCTAGGTAGAGCGCCCTCTAAGGGCAGTAGTAGGTGGCCTGGAATGTAAGGTGGGAACTCTGGTGATGAGTGTTTCCCAAATCTTAGGAAGCTTAGTGCAACCACATTTATTGAGATTTGGTTGGTTTTTGAGAGCTGCTGCTGCTTCTAAGAAAAGTCTCTCTTTTTGGTATCACAAGAGTGATACCAAACTGCGTTAAAATGAAGATCAATTTCCATTCTAAAAAAGCACTTCGTATATATAACCGTGCCAGCCAGGCATTACTCCGCGAGCAAATCGCCTCTACACGTGCTACCCTCGCAGTGACGAACGCCGCCATTGGCTCCTTACATTCAGAGCTCTCCACCGTTCTTAACCCTGAACTTTGGTCGATTCTTTCTGGCATTTCGGAAACTTCCGCACAGAGAGAATTCCAAAAAATAAAAAATAAACACATCAAGAAATTTAGCAACCTTGTGAAAAACAAACCACAACCACAAATTCAACCGCTCCAGACAGTAATAAACCTCTCTTCCAAAAGGCTCAACGACGATGCCGTCAGCGCCCTTTGCCTCGGCCATAATTTTACCGTCGCTCCGAAGGAAGTGCCGGTGCTTGACGTAATGGTGAACATCGAACGTGGAATCGGTCGGTTATGAGCTTAACCACATGCACAGCACTTTCCTCTCCAATGGATACAGCGATCACAGTATCAAAAAAATAATCAACTCCACCCCCATTCCCCTTCCTTCTGGTCAACAAGAATTTAAAAATGCCAACACCATACCATACATGCGTGGCACATCTGAAAAAATAGCCAAGATACTAAAACAGTACAATCTACACACAGCATATAAGCCCCACTGCAAACTGGCTACCCTTATCCTTTCTACGAAAGATCAGCTCCCTCCTCTCTCTCTGCCTGGAGTTTACAAAGTACCCTGTTCCTGTAAGCTGGCGTACTTTGGACAGACAGGCAGATCAGCATCCATCCGTCTAGAGGAACACAAGTCTTACATCTTCAAACACAACTATGGCCATTCAGGCTTGGCTGACCATGTTTTGGACACCACCCACAGAGTATCATGGAAGAAAACCACCATGCTCCACCACAGCAAATTCAAGAAAGAGAGACTTTTCTTAGAAGCAGCAGCAGCTCTCAAAAACCAACCAAATCTCAATAAATATGGTTGCATTAAGCTTCCTAAGATTTGGGAAACACTCATCACCAGAGTTCCCACCTTACATTCCAGGCCACCTACTACTGCCCTTAGAGGGCGCTCTACCTAGATAGGACTTTAGTGTCACCCACATGGTTGGGCTTAGTATTGTTTGTTATTTGTGCATATGTTACATTAATTGTTTTTGTAATCCCTGTAGATGTCGTAGTGCCTAGGACGAAATATAGGAAGTATTAAATTCTATTTTAATTCTTTTTGAGTGTTGTAAAAAAATCCATTAAGCCTCCAACATGATGTCCTCACAGCACTTAAGCCTCTACACACGTATTCAAACAATGTCAATAGGTAACATTAGACAATTTCTAAAATAATCAATACATGGATTTCAGTTTTCAACACTCCACCCCCCCCCGTTCCTGCCATTAATTTCACAGTCATTTTTTAAAATTAAACAGAATTGCATTAAGGTATGAAGTTGTGGATTTAAATAACAAGTTCTAATCAGAATAACTGAGTAAAAAATTCACTGTGGAAAAACACAACAAAGGCACACACCTTTGTTCCTTTAAGTTTACAATTGCACATTTTATTTTGGTGAAATATAAGTATATTGACTGAGAAAAATTCGAAACATGTAATTACCTAAAAAATATTTCAAAATAGTTAGTTTACACTCTTAACATTTTCCAAAGAGTTCAATGAATTAAATTTTTGTTACTCGCTGTTTCTTGGTTGCATTACATTAAAATAGCTGGTCACGCAAAAGAGTTTTTAAATCAGACCATGGTAACCACACTTCCATACATTTGATATTGTGTCAGTCTGGAAATTACACCATGCCTCACTAAACATTCTGTGTATTCTTTGGTCAGCAAATATCAAATATACAGAAACAGTTTTCGTAAAATCTTCGCAAATGCCCCAAAATAAAGAATCTTTATCGAATTGGATAAAATCTTGAAAGTCTAATTTTACCATTGATGAATTTAAATGATTAGTGATAATTTCCCCATGATACAAATACCAGGTAATTCAGTTTCCAAAAATAGTAAATGATTATCAATGTCGTACATTTTTGGCAAAAATCTCTCAGCTTCTTCACAACTAATAGAAAAAATAGCATTAGGTGATGGAAGTAAAAAGGTCATTAAGAGGGTGAATTGCAGACATTTTTTGGAGAGAGGGAGAAGGGGAGCTTTGCAGGGAAGACCTCTGTCACCCTCTTGACTACCCTTTCACTTCCACCACCTAATGCTACTTTTTTTTCTCCAAAGTTATCAGTATCAGTTGTAGGTGACATCACTAAAAGATATCTGCAAAAGATTAGCTCGCTCATCTCCACTAGGCTGAGCAGACATCTTCTGGAGGAGAAGGGGAGAATAGGGGGGCGATGGGGTTAGGGTGGGGAGCATTGCAGGGAAGACGTCTGTCACCCTCTTGATGACCTTTTCACTTCCACCACCTAATGCTTTTTTTTCCCATCCCAACAATTTCGAACATATGAGTGAAATAGTCACATGTCTAACATCAAAAACACTTTTTGAGAATAAAATACTTAACATAATAAGGACAGATAATATAGAATACCCTTTGAACCACAGAGATAAGATTTTCCCTATGATGTCTCAAAGTAAGATAATCTCACATCAACATCATATCCAACAGCATGTAGTGTTCATGAATCATCTGCGCGAAAGTTTCATTTTGGAAGGAACAGTCAGGGTTAAGGGTCAGGTAAACAGTACTATATGAAAAAACAAACGAGTCAAGTGTCATTGCAGTTACGACAATTCGTTCATCCCGTGCAGCTATCATATTCTGTTGTGGTGTTTTGTATCCAGGAAAGTAAAGTAAAATAATGGGTGAGCCACAAAAGTCATTGAAATTTTCTTTCTTCAGGCAAATAGCAGGAGACAAAACTCTTCACATAGCTCTAAAAGGATGGAAATTGATTATTATTTTAGAAGATATGTACATTGTGATGTATTTATCCAGGTCCACTTGGGAAAAGTTATGCAGGAAGTGGTCTGTTATCCTCAGCTACTTGCAAAGAACACTTGGCTACAAAATGGACCTTGGTGAGTGTTATATTCTGAAATGCCATGATGGGATGGATTGATGATACAGGAGCTGATGGAAGTAAAGTTTTTTCTATTAGCTGTGAAGAAGCTGAGAGATTTTCACCAAAAATGTACCACATTGATAATCATTTACTATTTTTGGAAACTGAATTACCTGGTATTTGTATCATGAAGAAAATTATCGCTAATCATTTAAATTCATCAATGGTAAAATTAGACTCAAGATTTTATCCAATTCGATAAAGATTCTTTATTTTGGGGCATTTACTAAAACTGTTTCTGTATATTTGCTGACCAAAGAATACACAGAATGTTTAGGGAGGCATGGTGTAATTTCCAGACTGACACAATATCAAATGTATGGAAATGTGGTTACCATGGTCTGATTTAAAAACTCTTTTGCATGACCAGCTACTTTGATGTAATGTAACCAAGAAACAGCAAGTAACAAAAATTTAATTCATTGAACTCTTTGGAAAATGTTAAGAGTGTAAACTAAATATTGTGAAATATTTTTAGGTAATTACATGTTTCGAATTTTTCTCAGTTAATATACTTGTAAATAGTATTTCAGCAAAATAAAATGTGCAATTGTAAACTTAAAGGAACAAAGATGTGTGCTTTTGTTGTTTTTCCACAGTGAATTTTTTACTCAGTTATTCTGATTAGAACTTGATATTTAAATCCACAACTATATACCTTAATGCAATTCTGTTTAATTTTAAAAAATGACTACTGTGAAATTAATGCCAGGAACGGGGGGGGGGAAGTGTTGAAAACTGACATCCATGTATTGATTATTTTAGAAATTGTCTAATGTTACCTATTGAAACTTTGTGAAAAGAAATTTGTATTTCTGATGGAATTATTGTAAGATATGCATTGACAAAATCACCTTGTAGTTGGAAAGAATTACCTGAAAGAGTTAAAAAACAGAATTCTTGGTTAATGAAATATATCCATCAGCTGAAGTGGGAAATTGGTTCATTACCTCTGGACAAACTGTTTGAGTTATCAGAACACAATTCGTTCACATAAGCAAAAATCCGAACTATTTGAATTTGGTTGTTTTACAGAGAGATAGCAGATAGTTAACCCAAAACGTGACTTTATCTAAGAAGGAGAAGAATGAAGGAAAACGAATATGAAAAATCGACAGTGGGTGAAAAATATGAATTTTCAGTTATCATTGGAATAATTGATTGCCAATTTCTTTTGATTAAGAGTTCAAATTTATTTCATAAAGAAATTTGTATTTCTGAGGGAATTATTGTAAGATATGCATTGACAAAATCACCTTGTAGTTGGAAAGAATTACCTGAAAGAGTTAAAAAACAGAATTCTTGGTTAATGAAATATATCCATCAGCTGAAGTGGGAAATTGGTTCATTACCTCTGGACAAACTAAGAAATTGGATGATAGAATCAACATGCAAATATCAAATGTTGATCGCCAAAGGAAGAGAAAATCAAAAACATTAACCAGGTTAATAGGGTGGCCTGTTCTTGATTTAAATGAAATCGGATGTCCAAAACGTGAAAACATAACGTGTACTTTTAAATGATTTTGGAAACATGACGAAAGATTCTGTGCTTTTAATAATTCTCAGAAGTATATGCATTGATTTCAAAAAAATAAATATGCAACCCTTAAATTTACTACAGTAATAAATTCCCAACGATCACCAGATGAAAATTAACTTTCAGATGAGAGTCACATTGTCAAAAACCACATGATGGCAATTCCACAAGCATGGGAAGATGCTTTGAACAACAGTGCAAATTTAACAATAAGATTAAGGAACAAAAAATAGATTGTATTTTTCACTTTATTTATTTCTGAATGTTAGATCCAGTAAATACAATTTGTAAAAAATATTTTATTCAAATAAAATGCATAAATTTAAATGAACAAATTGGGTGTAATTGATGTATTATACAAATTTAAGTAAGACCATAACATTTTTTTTCTCCTTGTAAAATTTCATGCCACAAACTAACCA
The DNA here is from genome assembly GCF_054136105.1 of Typopeltis vanoorti. Classification (NCBI taxonomy): domain Eukaryota; kingdom Metazoa; phylum Arthropoda; class Arachnida; order Uropygi; family Thelyphonidae; genus Typopeltis; species Typopeltis vanoorti. The sequence continues at coordinate 44,352,195 of NC_143558.1, read as the reverse complement.
GAGTGTTTTTTTTTAAATCCACTCAATGAAACTGTGTCAACTCTTGGAAGCAAAAGGAAATGGGTATTAAATTAATAGGCAGAATTTTAGTGGAGAATATTTCACCTGAAAAGTGATTTTATTTATCATATATGTAGATATCTGTCTTTTTCACTTTATTTAATTTCTGTATGTTAAATTCGGTAAATGCAATTTGTTAATAATATTAGTCAAATAAAAGATAACATAGAAATTAAGAAAGTGTATATTACAGAGCTGATATTCATTTGAAATAATAAGAAATAACTATTTATTTGTTGTGCTAGCAAAAGAAATTTCTAAAAGAAAATATTACGGCGAGTTCCAAACCTTGTTTGTCGCATATCCGTTACTTAAAATTACTAATGCTAAAGAAAAAAATAAATAAAATAAATACATTTCAGTTACAGAAATAGGTTAAGAGCACAAGGAATCACAGGTAAAATTAATAGTCAATATTGGTTTGAAAAAAAATAAATGTAAGCATTAATTTACTACAGGAATAATTTCCCATGGAAATGAAGAATGAATAATTTTAGGATATGTGTCATCACAATCATGTGAATGCTAATCACTTAGTCATATGTAAGTATTTGAGAAACATCCAAACTTGGGAAAATGATACCATTTGAACAATACCGCAATTTACGGATGTGACTCAGTCATCTTCATGAAAACACCCCTTTGAAGTAACCACTCACTGGGGGATATTACTCATGACGAAAACTAGCATGATCCTAAGGGCTGAAATCTAAAGGAAGAAGTACTCAACTATTTCAGTGTACAGTATTTACAGAATTTTCGTTCTTTGTGGTTTTTGTGTTTGTGTTGGGGTGTGGATATAAAATGCAACTATTTTGGAATATTCGCATTTAGAAGAGCCATTCTGGAAAGATAGTAAGTAATTTAAATTATTATTAGAATTTCTAGAATACATACAAAATGTTATGTAATCCATTTAATTGTCAGTTTATTTTAATTTATTTTTAAATGCCGTAGAGACACCAGCATATAATTAAATTATTCAGAAAAGCTCGAAACACAGCCGCCACTAGACTCTACTCTCAGAATTCCCAACCTTTAAGAGGAAAGAAATACCCCAAAATGTATTGGACAATTAGTACAGCCATCTATAGACAACCAAACACAAAACATGACGACAATGCGGATGTGTCACCCTGGGAAAATTCCAAGATATCTTATCTCAAAAACATTGCCCACAATTCCATTCACAGACAGTGATGTCTGTAAATTCCTGTTTTTGCAGATTATATTGTAAATAATATCTGTGGAATAAAATGTGTAAACTTAATAGAACAAAGAGTGTCGTTGATGTGTTATGTATGTTTAAGTAAGATCACTTTTGAAATTACCATAAATTCACACACGTTTTTTTGAACTTTAAGATCTTAATTTTAGACAAATCAAAATATTCGGATGAATTATGAATAAAATGTGAATTTGAATATGAATATAGAAGAAAACATGGATGAGCTATGGAAAAAAAAAGTGTGTGTTTGAGGGACATCAGTATATAATGAAACTATTCAGAAAACCTTAAACACGGCGGCCATCACGACTCTACTCTACTCTAAAAATTCTCACCCTTTAACAGGAAAGAAATACCCCAAAATGTATTGGAAAATTAGTACAGCCATCTATAGAAGAAAAAAAAACTTTATATTTGAGTGACATTAGCATATAATTAAATTATTCAGAATACCCTGAACACGGCCGCCATCACGATTGTACTCTACTCTAAGAATTCCCACCCTTTAACAGGAAAGAAATACCCCAAAATGTATTAGAAAATTAGTACACAGATGTATGACGACCAAACACAAAACATGACGACAATTTGGGTTGTGTGTCACCCTGGGAAAATTCCAAGATATCTTATATCAAAAACATCGCCCACTATTCCATAGCCAAACCAAAACGCTATGTGATATCACAGAGAGACATATGTTCCCCAGAAATTTCCAAACACATAACGTCACGATTCTCATCTCTAAATATCACCCACAATGCAAGAAGCGAACAAAAAACACTACGTGATGTCCCCAGCGAAATTCCAAACATTCCAAAATCTATAATAACAAACATCCAAATCACGATTCCTTCTCTTATCTTGGATTCATAACTCCCTTTCAAAACAGTTAAAACATTATAAATTATGGAACGAAAGAATAATAGAAGCTAGAATAAAAATAGATAGAGGCTATTTAACAATAATTGGTTTATATGCCCCAGAAGAAGGAAGAGAACAGGATAATATTGATTTTTATAATCAGCTACAAAACATATATAATAAAATAAATAAAAATGATTACGTAATTTTAGAAGGAGACTTAAATGCAAGCATTGGAAACACGAAAATTAATAATAATATAGGAAAACATACTCTAAACAGGAATGGTAAAAAATTGATTGACTTTGTAGTTTATAATAATCTAAAAATAATGAATTCCTTCTATAAACATAAAGACATACATAAATATACTCGGGCAGCAAGAGGATGGAAATGAATATTAGATTATTTTATATTAAATGAAAAGACATCAAAATTTTCACCAGATGTTAGAGTTCACAGCGGATATGAAATAAGCAGTGACCACTTCCTTGTTAAAATAAAATTAAGATTACCACCTAAATGGCTACAAGTAACAAGAATAGAAAGAAAATTTGAAACATTTGTTTATAAAACTAGAACTACTGAATGACACAAATGCACAATGGCTATATGAACAAAGAATTAACCAGTATCTAGATAAAATAAAACAAAATGAAGAAATAGAAATAGATTGGCTTAATAGAAAAACAATACTAAATGCAGCAGCAAATGAAAACTTAGGAAAGACCCAAAAAATTCAATAAAAGGAAAAACTGAAGATCTGGGATGATACAATCAAAGAAATCATCAAAAAGAAAAAAGAAGCCTATCACAAATGGTTAAGCAGTAAAGGATTAGAAGATGAAATAGAACAAATCTTTTCTTGTTCTATTATATATAAGAGCCATAGCTAAAAGAGAAGTCAGAAAAAGACATAGAGAATCATGGAATAAATTTGTTTCTAATTTAGAACATGATTTATATAAAATAAGACCCAATGTATATAAGATTTTGAAATACTTAAATGCAGATACCAAAGAAAACATAAAATTAAACACTGAATTGAAATTAGAAGAATTTCTAAATTACTACACAGAATTGTTTACAGATAAATATTTTAAAAAAGACAACTGGCAAACAATTAACAAAAATGAAAAGGAAATAGCTAAAGAAGAATTAGAAATCAGCCTGAAAGAAACAAAAAAAGGAAAATCACCTGGAGAAGATAAGCTAGATTCAGAACTGTTATTATTTTTAAATAAAATTTATTCAACTGGTATCCCCTCAATAAAATGGAAAAAAGCAATTGCGATTCCTATCTTTAAAAAAGGTAATAGAGATGACCCTAAAAACTATAGAGGTATCAGTATTCTAAATTCCTGTTACAAAATATATAGCATAATCTTAAATAGCAAACTAATGAAATATTCCAAAAACTTTATTTTACTAGTACAGAATGGATTTAGAAAAGGACGATCATGTATAAACCCGGCCTTTTACCTAAAATTAATAATAGAGAAAAGAAGAGAATACAATTTAGAAACATATGTTGAATTTATTGATTTTGAAAAAGCATTTGACAAAGTTAAAAGAAACATATTATTTAACATATTAAAAGAAAGACAAATACCAAATAATATCCTAAAAGCTATCACAAGTATATATGAAAATAATCAAATACAAATAAGATTAAATCACGAGCTATCGTATACGAGAGAGAAAAATCAAGGGGTCCGACAGGGGTGTCCCCTCTCAGCAACTCTTTTTAATATCTACTTAAATGTAATAATAATAAAATGGAATAAAAATTTACATCTAGGAATTAAACTTTCTCCTACAGTGAACTCAAACACTCTCCTTTTTGCCGACGACCAAATAATAATCACAAATTCTGAAGATAACTTACAGAAAGCTATTTTAGATCTAAATGAGATAGCCAAAGATTATGGTATGATAATATCAACAGAAAAATCAAAAACTATGGCCTTTAAAGGACAAGATCCAGCAAGAACTAAAATAGTAATAGATAACAAGATCTTAGAACAGGTGAATTCATTTAACTAACTAGGATGTACGATCACATATGAAAATGAAAATGATATAAACGTAAAAATTGCAAAATATTTAAAAATAACAGGTGTAATTAACTCTATATTTAAACCAAACCTAGTTCAAAAACAAACCAGGCTAAAAGTATACAATACATTAGCCCTACCAGTCTTAATGTATGGAAGCGAAATCTGGACAATAAAACAAAAAGACAAACAAAGATTAATAACAGCAGAAATGAAGTTTATGAGAAAAACTGCAAAGTGTATCCTATTTGATCACAAAAGCAACAAAGAAATTGTGAAAGAATTAAACCAAGAACCAATAATAGAAAAAATTTAAAAATATAAACACAAATGGATGGAACACGTTCAAAGAATGAACATGTTCCAGAGTGATTACAAAAACAAGCCTTAAATTACACGCCATTAGGAAAAAGAAAACCAGGACATCCTCTTAAACATGACTTCTAAGGCCGGAACAGGCCATGCTAGGCTTAAATCCTTGATACGCATGATTATTATTATTATTATTATTATTATTACCATATATTATTATTATCCTATATTATAATATAGGATAATAATAATAATAAAAATAATAATATTTTTTTTTTTAAACATTTTATTATGTCTCAGTATAAATTACATACAATAATAATATTTACAATAAGGATTATACAGAATTTTTGAATTTAGAATATACATAATTATAATAATAATAATAATAATTTATTTATTTTATTTATTTATTTATTATTATTATTTTTTTTTTATGTCTCAGATGAATTGCATACATAGTTGCTGTAGTAATTATATATATATAATATTTATAACGCATTACAAGTGTGTAAAACAGATACTTGCAAGTTAGTAATTTTCTTCCTCGAAGCTTAGCTGAGCTTATCTGAGGAAGATAATAGATGACAGAGAGTGGTGGTTTCATGGTTGTGTTCCTATACTGGTCACAAGCCGGGTGTTGATTTTACTGTTTGTTGGTACGTGCTTGGAAGACTTCAACTGCTATTACAGTTTAACTTTTTTTTTTTTTTCTTTTTTTTTGTGCAAATAGGGTTGGATTTAGACATGGTGTGTTTGTTTCTTTGTGTTCTTGTAGTGATAGTTTTTGAGAGGGGGGGGTTGTCATAGGTTTGTGTGTGTGCATGTGTGGTGGGGGAGAGAGAAACAGGAATTGCTCTAATTTTCATTCTCGCTATAATATTTATATAGTGCCTGTTTCAGCTCTCTGTATGTTCCAGGTTTCTGTTGTCGAATGGCAGTTTGTTTATCATGTCAGGTACGTAGAAGTTTCAGGTGGCTTTGCCGTAGTGATTGTTGTACTTATATGTTATGTAGTTTGTTGACTGTGGTCTTGTTATTTGATATGTTGTTCTGGTTACTCTATATGTTGGGTTGTAGTACTGTTTTAACATGACTGTGTAGTGGCATAAGTATTTCACCTTAAATATTTTGTGTTTTGTCCGTGCTTCCTGCATAAGAATGGGTTGTTCCCAGAATATCAGTTTTATCATTTTATCTTGCAACCATTGTAGCCTGTTAAGTCTGTAGTCTGCACAGAATGCGTATGATGTGATTGCATATCTTAAAATGTTTTCACATAATGCTTTATAGATTAGTATTTTTATGTGGGTTGGGGCAATGTCTTTTAATCTGTATAGTTTGCTTGCTATTATCCTAAGCTTGGTATGTAGGTAGTTTGTATGGCTATTCCAACTTTGATCAGCATCGAAGTGAAGTCCAAGATAGTGTGTTGTTTTCACCTGTGTGATGGTTGTGATTTCAGGTTCTGCACTTTGTGTATAGGAGGATGAATGTTTGATAGTGAGATATTTAGTTTCTATGGGCAGGGTTTGGGGGTTTTTGAATATCATTAGCTTTGTTTTTCCAGGGTTTATATATATGCCGTTTTCGGTTAACCAGTTAGTGATTTGATTGATGTCGTGTTGCATATTTTTGTAAGCGATATTTGCATTGTTGTGAATGGATACTATGGCCGTGTCGTCTGCATACTGGAAGATTTTACTTTTTAGGGGGAGTTGGCTTATGTCGTGTGTGTATATGTTAAATAGAATGGGAGATAGGACAGCTCCTTGTGGTACTCCACAGGTTACATGTACCTCTTTGCTGTATGCTGATCCTATACGTGTGATGTGCTTTCTGTTTTTCATGTATGCTTTAAACCACTGGAGTAAACGACCTCCAATTCCGATATGGGTAAGTTTCGTTAACAAGGTTTTATGTGTTAGTGTGTCAAATGCTTTTGTTAGGTCAATGAACACCACTAATGTTATTCTGTTTTTATCGAATGTAGCATTTATTAGATCTGTAAAATCTTCCAGGAGTGTTGCTGTTCCTTTATTTTTTTGAAAGCCATATTGTGTTTTGGGTATGATTTGAAATTTTTCAACGTATGTGGAGAGTTTCTGATGTACAATGCGCTCCATGATTTGGTTGATTACAGGCAGCGTGGCGATAGATCTGTAATTACTTATTATGTTTCTTTTTCCCTGTTTGTGTATGGGTGTGATTAATGCAGTCTTCAGTGTTTCAGGTATGTGTCCCGTTTCGAAGATTTTATTTAACAGTTTTTGTATAACTGGAAGTAGGTCGGTTGAGTGTTTCTTGATATCTTTTGGTCTGATTCCGTCTATCCCTGGTCCTTTGTTAGGATTAATTTGTTGAATTGCCAGTGATAGTTCTTCTTTTGTTACTGTGGGGAACCACATCGACTGGGTTGCTTGTGGACCTAGTGGAGAATGTTCGTTTGTGTGAGGAAAGGTTGTTTCTTGTAGCTTTTGGACAGAGTTCACGAAGTGCTGATTAAAGTTGTTTGCCAACTGTTTGAGGGATTTGGGATCACAGGTAAAGCTGTGTTTTATTGTTTCTGAGGCAGTAGTTCTGTGTATATTGTCCAGCATTTCATTAATCAGGTGCCAGGTTTCCTTTATGTCATTCTGAGCTGTTGTTAATTTGTTGCTGTAATAGTTTCTTTTTGCCGTTCTAATCTGAGTTGTTAGGAGATTCCGTTTTCTTTTGTATTCAGCTTTTAAAGCAATATTGTTCGGCGACTTCTTAAGTTGTTTCCATAGGGCATCTTTTCTTTGTATGTCTGTTAGTATGTTGTCTGTTATCCATGGATTTTGTTTTGTTTGGGGGCATATTTTTATTTTTGTTAATGCTTTGTTATATATTTTGTTAAATGCAAGTTTAAGATTATTATACACAGCTTCAGCAGAGTCTGAAGATGCTATCTGCATCCAGTCTGTTTTTCTAATTTCATCGTTCACTATTGCTTCGTTTACAATGCTATGATACTGTTTTGTAGTCTCAGTGATTTTTACGGGTTCTGGTTCAGTGTGTAACTGCAATGCTGTGAAATAATGGTCTGCTAGTTTGCATGTTATGACGGCTGCTGTGTGGCTGTTTGGAGGGGCCCTTATATTTATATGATCAATGCAGGTTGTGGTTGTTGTGTTTCTGACTATCTCTTCTCGTGTATACGACTGTATGGATGGGGTTATGTTATATGCCGATAATAGGTCTAGGTATTGTCCTGTGTTGTTATTTATGTTCCTAACGTTTATATTAATGTCTCCTATTATTATCAAGTATTTTGAGGTGCCTACTTTCGTGGCTGAAAGCCATCTGTTTAGCTTTTCTAGGAATTTTGCGGTGCTTAAGATGGGTGGTCTGTATATTGCATTTAATATCAGGGAGTTTTCTTGTTTGATGATATAATAATAAAATATAATGAATAATAATAATAATATAGGATTATTAACTCCCCAACAAGAGAAGAAATACTCAATAACTCACTAACACAATCATGCCTCGATCATATCAACATACGGGCTCCCATCCATACATACACATCATCAGTAATTAACGTCAAAATTGCCGATCACTACTTTGTCTCAACTTCGTTTTATTACGTTTCCTAGCTGCCCCCCCCACCACCATAAAAGGCGACAAAACTTGATCATACTAAAGAGCACTGTCGATAACCAAGTAAAACATACAGATCGGAATTCCCTACTTAAAATAAACGATCCTGTAACATTATACGAGAATTTTCAACTAAAGTTCACAGAAATATACAAAAAAGCAACAAAACCTACACAAACGAGGCGACAAACAGAGAACAATCCATGCATAAATGACGACAAAATAAATACTATTACTGTAAAAGAAAATCTATGGAAAAAACTTAAAAAGTCACCCAGTAACACCAACAAAAATTCGTAGGGCAAAAAGACGCTACTACTTCCAAAAATTCATGGAATATAACGACAACATTAAGCAAACATGGACTACACTCAACGAATTAGTAACCCGAAAAAAGAACACTTCAGCACAAGATTTTATTGCAAAAAGCTTCAGTCAAGACACAAACCAAGAGGAACTAGCAGACTCATTCAACCATGCTTTCACAAACAACATCACACAACTCAAAAAAGACCAACTACCAATGATCAACAAAAAACTATCAACACAAAGTCAACAACAAATGATGTATTTTCCACCCATAACAAAACAGGAACTGAAAGAAGCAATCCTACAACTAAAACCAAAGACCACTCCAGGAATAGACAAAATAAGACTCACAGACCTTATAACACACTTTGAACAAATAAATCCAATACTTTTGAAACTCGTGAACATAATATTCAACACAGGCATTATTCCACAACAACTAAAAACTGCAGTAATTACGCCAATATACAAACACGGCAAAAGAAACGATACTCAGAACTACAGACCAATAACTACACTACCAGTCATCTCAAAAATTCTAGAAAAAATAACACACACCAGACTACAGAACTATTTACAGAAGTACAACATCATCTCACAAAACCAATACGGCTTTCAGAAAACAAAAAGCACCATCACTTTATTAGAAGACATTGCCGACACAATAAACAAAGCTCTCGACAAAAACAAGTATGCTGTCCTTATACTGCTGGACCTAACCCAAGCATTTGACACACTTGAACATGACATACTACTCACCAAACTATACTCAATAGGTATAAGAGGAACACTGCATACATGGTTCAAGAACTACCTCTCAAACAGAACACAAGTAACAAAAATAGGTACAGGGTGTTCGGGATAAATTTGACAGTTTCGTAAGGAAAAAGAAAATCTTCTTTGTATCTATTAAATTTAATGAATTGACAAAAAAACATTACAGGCAGAGTTAATTACAATACTATCAACAAGATTTACTCAAAATAACCACCATTAGCATCGATCACAGCTTCAATTCTGCTTCGGAACCTCGAACAAGCTGATGCTACAGTCTCCCTGGGAAGGGCCGCAAAAACTGTTTTAATTTTATCCATTAACTGGGCTTTTGTATTACTGGAAGTGCGATTGGTGTCTTTTTCAACTGCGCCCCATACAAAATAATCCATGGGGTTAAGGTCTGGGGAGTTTGGAGGCCAAACATTTGGACTGGTGAAGTCGTAGAAATTTTCAGACAACCATTTTTGACTTTTCCCAGAGGTGTGGCAAGGGGCCGAATCCTGCTGCCATACATACGGCCTACCATTGGCTACCCTTGTTATCCAGGGCTTGACTACAGTTAGCAACTCCACGAACAAAGCCCGAATTCCAATGCCAGGGTTCTTCAACACCTGTTCCTGCAGATTTGCGAGGAATTCTGCTGTACGAACGCAATCAGATCGTCTGCTAGGGATCTTTCTTCTTGCTACATCCTCGTAGTCACCATTGCAAGTCTCTAGTTCATGCCTGATTGTTTTTACTGTATTCAGGGAGCATTGGGCAGCAGTCGTAATATCCTTATTTTGATGGCAGGCACGAATCATCATGATACAAGTTATTCTCTTCCATGATTCAGGTGGGTTCCAGCTATCCATCCTTTCTGACATCTTGTATATGAATGAAGAAGGGTCCAAACTTTTAAATGAAGAGAAGTGTGTGTTAATACATGTAACTTACGGAAAAATATAATTAATTATAAATATGTCAAATTTATCCCGAACACCCTGTACATGTCACAGTCGGAGTATACAAGTAAAACACGGTGTACCTCAAGTTGCTATATTATCACCCACTCTATTCAACATATACATTAACGATGTTCAAAACATATCCATAAGAAGTCAAATATTTCAATATGCAGATGACACTGCAGTACTAGCAATCCACACAGCTCTCTGCAAAGCACAACAAAACCTAAACGAAATCACATACTTCCACCAAAACGCAATTCTAATCAACGGCACCAAAACACAGATGTTGATAATACACAACCCAAGAATCATATGCCCCGCATCACTATCGATACATTATCACACATACCGCTGCATTAACAAAAATACCTGCCAATGTTCCGAAATCAAACCTGTAACACATGCAAAATACCTCAGTCTCTACACAGATTACCACCATAAATGGACAAAACATATAGAATACCTACACACCAAACTCCGGATCATTGTAGCAAAACTCTTCCAAGTTAAAGACATTATTCCACCCAACATAAAAAAACTCCTATATCACAGTATCTGCGAATCCCTACTCAGATACGGAATAACAGTCTATGCAAATACATCAAACAGCCACCTAACAAAATTAGAAACACTACACAGGAAAATCGTGTCAACAGTAATCTGGACACCTTACATGCAACAACCAATATCCGACAAGCACATGGCGATATACAGAATTTTGAGCATTAGAAACCTGAAACACTACACGACATTAACAAGGAATTACTTCAACATCACCTATCAAAACAACAGAGACATATCGTATAACATGACCTACAACAACTCTCTACATCCCCACACCCTTCAACAACTCATACGGTTCTTTTGTGAAATAGCATCAGATACCCATGCAATTCAACAACCTACCAAGAAAGTTAAAACATGTAGATAACCACAGAACCTTAAAAAACGAACTCTGGAAAACATACCAACAAAGTTAAGAAACCATTAACACTGATATACACATCACAAATCACTAGCATCAAATGTCTACATCCCATACATAAATAGTAGCAACAACACAAATAGTGAAGGCTAAATCCCACTCTCTTCATAAAAGCTAACCCAAGCTTCGAAGTAGGTGGGATTAACTTGCCTCACTCATCTACAAGTAATCCTTATAAGCAAATGCAGAAATTCTCTTTTATAATCACTCTTTCTCAAACTTTTTAAAAAAATTAAAATAAAATAAAATAAAATAAAAAAATTATACAAAAAATTCTGTATAATCTTCATTGTTAATATTAGAAGAACATGTGTTGTAAATACATAATATAAATGCAAACAAGTATTATTAAAATTTTTAATTAGAATCCAACGTAGGAAATGCAGCACTTAGTGCTGAACTCTGTAAAATTATAAAGTGCAATGAAACACAAGATGTTTATTGTATGTATAAATATTTTAGCAATCAATAAAAAAAATTATCACATATTATTATTATTATGATTCAGGCCTCCATGGAGTCAAGAGACTCATCATGGGAGGTCGTTCCTAGGAAACACAAAGTCTATCATACTACTGCTTGAACTTATTGACCGTTCTTGCTCTCACCACTCTATCAGGCAATGCATTCCATGGTTCAACCACCCTCCACGCAAAGAAACCACTCCTCATCCTCTTGCTCACAGCTTCCTTTGGTAACTTCCAGGGATGGCCCCTTGTCATCATTGCTCCTTCCCACTGTTCCACCAAGTGAAAGAACTCCCCAGTGTCAACCCTGCAACTGCCACTCAACAGTTTAAAAGTCTCGATCATATCACCAATCCTTCTTCTATCCACCAAACTCTGCAGTCCACATTCCCTCAGCCGATCCTCCAAACTTACATTGTACAGTCTGGAAACAATCTTTGTTATCCACCTCTATATCCTTTCCACAGTAATTTATCCCCTTCAAATCCTGGAAACCAAATTTGAGAACAACAGTCTAAGTGTGGTCTGATCAGGGTCATATACAACGAAATGATAACTCTTTTATCTCTGCAGGTCAGCGTCCTTCTCAGTATTGCAGCAATCCTCTGGGTTACGTTCACCACCTTTGCAATATACTCCCTGAATTTCAGTTTTCTATCGATCACCACCCCAGATCTCTTGTCTCCCCTACTTCCACCAATTCAGCTTCTCCAATTGAGTATGCGGCCTCCAATCGATGTATCCCAAACTTCAAGACTTTACATTTTACTGCATTAAACTGGTATCCCCATTAATTTACCCATCAGTCTAGTTTATTCAAATCCTGTTGCAGGGCTGCCACATCTGCACTATAACTAATAACCCTTCCCAGCTTCACATCATCTGCAAATAACTGAATATCCCCTTGCAATCCATTGACAATGTCATTGATATAAAGGTTAAACAATACAGGTCCCAGTATTGAGCCCTGTGGAACCAATTTGTAACCTTCTGCCTCACCATACACAACTCTCTGATACCTATGAGACAGCCAATCCTGAATCCAGTTGACTAACCCGACATCTAAACTCATGTGATGCAACTTAAGTATCAGCTTATCATGAGGAACCCTGTCAAATGCCCTTGCAAAATCCAAAAAAAAAAAAAATGGCAGTATATGCCTTGCTCTCATCAACTGCTTTTGTCACTTTATTAAAAAAGGCAATCATATTACTAAAGCAAGCACACCCCTTAACAAATCCATGTTGATTCTCACAGATAACATGACCCTCATCTGCCCAATGCTGTCTATGGTCTCTCACTAATTTCTCCAAGACCTTAACAACTACTGATGACACACAAACTGAGCTTTAATTAGACATTTCCAGCCTGCTACCACCCTTACGCAAAGGCACAATCTTACCTTCCTTCCATTCTCTGGATACCTGTCCCATAGCCAGACTTTCAATGAAAAAGCCAGATTGACAGAGCTGTCAGTTCTTTAGCACATTCTCTCAAAACCCTGTGGGGTAATACTATCCAGTCCCACAGCTTTACTGACATCCAGAGTACTCAGTATTTGGAACACATTCTCCTCTTGCCCCTCTAAACTTCGAACCTGCCTTATCCCTCTAGTATTAAAACCTATTTCTACAGGATGAAATACTCCAATAAAGTGTTCATTGAACAACTTCATTATGTCCTCTGCATCAGTCACTCTATTCCCATTTTTATCCCACAATCATTTCTCCTCTTATTGGCCACATAGCTAACATTCCCTAGGATTTTCTTTGGATCTTAATGCCAATCTCTTCTCATATTCCAGTTTTGCCTTCCTCATCATACTAGTCACTCTCCTGGCCTGATAAGTAAATCAGTAAGAGGAAGGACGTAGGCATCTGGAGAGATTGCTGTTCTGAATGAGTCAGTGTGTCCCAGGGAGGATGATAGCAGGGGTGGCCTCTTGTGGGAATGGATACTTGGGAGAAGGGAGACGATGTCAGCTAACACTGAGCCCAGTGGAGTCTAGAAGGGATAATGCTGGGTATAGAAACAATGGCATTTATATGCTTTATACTAATGGCAGGAGTATCCGGAATAAGGGAGAGGAATTGGTGGCGCAGATAGCATCAGCCTGGCCAAAAATTATTGGGATCACTGAGACGTGGTTGACAGAAGGGGATATAATAACAGGAACAGAAGTCGCTGGGTATAGCATTTTTCGTCAGGATAGGAAGGGAAAGCATGGTGGTGGTGTACTGCTTATGATAAGTGATGACCTATGTCCTCTAAGAGTGGAGGCTTTGGAAGGAAGTGAGACAAATGATTTTGAGAGCATATGGTGTGAGGTAGAGGTAGGCAAGACAGGATATTTAGTGAGGTGTTGCTACAGACCCAGGAGCACGGAGGATGGGGACCAGGAGATGTTTAGACAGCTAAGTTTGGCAAATGCAAGAAGAATTATTGTTATGGGAGATTTTAACTACAGTAGTATAAATTGGAGAGAGGAAGATACATGTAGCAATAGTGGAATGGAATTTCTAGAATTCTTGAGGGACAAATGTCTTAGGCAACATGTAACAGAGGGAACAAGAGGTTCAAGAGTTTTAGATTTGGTTATAGCATCAGAAGAGTTGATAATAACTGAGATGACATCTCTCCCACCAGTTGGAGAGAGTGACCATATGGTTTTGACTTGGAAAATGAATAGACATGCAGGAGTATCAAAGAGATGGGAACTTATGTGGAATTATAATGCAGGTGATTATAATAGTCTTAGACGTCAACTTCGGGAAGTTTCATGGAGGGAGGAATTGGAAGGCCGGGATATCGTTAGTGCGTGGGAAATTGTGAAAGAATATTTGTTAGCAGCAATGTTAAGTTGTATATCACGAGTGAAGAAGAGGACACAATTTGGAGTAAAGTGGATGACAAACAACATTAAACAGGAATTGCATGTGAAAAAGAGGCTATGGAAGAGATATAAGGAGACAGGTGAAGACAGGATGCGTGAAGAATATAAGACACAGGCCAGAAGAGTGACTAGTGTGGTAAGGAAAGCGAAATTGGAATATGAGAGGAGATTGGCCCTAAGATCCAAAGAAAATCCTAGGGAATTTTTTAGCTATGTGGCCAGTAGGAGGAGAAATGACCGTGGAAGAATGATATTGTGGGATAAAAATGGGAATAGAGTATCTGATGTGCAGAGGACATAGTGGAATTGTTCAATGACCACTTTATTGGAGTATTTCATCCTGGAGGAGTCAGTTTTAATGCCAGAGGGATAGGCCAGGTTCAAGGTTTAGAGGTACAGGAGGAGAGTGTGTTTCAGATACTGAGAACTCTGGATATCAATAAAGCTTTGGGACTGGATGGTATTTCACGAGTTTTGAGAGAATGTGCTAGGGAACTGACAGTGCCTTTAACCTGGCTTTTCAATGAAAGTCTGGCTTCGACAAAGGTGTCCAGGGAATGGAAGGAAGGTAAGATAGCGGCATTGCATAAGGGTGGTAACAGACTGGAAGTGTCTAATTATAAGCCAATTTGTGTGTCATCAGTAGTTGTTAAGATCTTGGAGAAAGTAGTGAGGGACCGTATACAGCACTGGGAAGATGAGGGTAATGTTATCTGTGAGAGTCAACATGGATTTGTGAAAGGGCGCTTTTGTTTTAGCAATATGCTAGTTTTTTATAATAAAGTTACAAGAACATCAGATGAGGGAAAGGCATATACTGCAATTTTCTTAGACTTAGCAAAGGCATTTGACAGGGTGCCACATGATAAGCTGATGTTTAAGTTGCAACACATGGGTCTGGATGTCAGATTGGTCAACTGGATGGTGGAGCAGTTTCAAGGAGACAGAAGGTTACAAGTGGGGCTCAGTAATAGGACCTATATTGTTTAACCTTTATATCAATGACACTGCCAGTGGATTGCAAGGGGATATTCAGTTGTTTACGGATGATGCGAAGCTGGGAAGGATTATTAGTAATAGTGCAGATGTGGTAGCCCTGCAAGAGGATTTGAATAAGCTAGTTAGATGGGCAAATGAATGGGGTGTCAGTTTAATGCAGCAAAATGTAAGGTCTTGAGGTTTGGGAAACATCGATGGAATGCTGCATACTCTATGGGAGGAGTTATACTGGAGGAAGTTGGGGAGACGAGAGATCTAGGGTTGATGATTGATAGAAACCTGAAGTTTAGGGGACATATTGCAAAGGTGGTGAATGTAACACAGAGAATTGCTGCAATTATGAGAAGGACACTGACCTGCAGAGATAAGAGGGTTATCATTCCGTTGTATAAGTCTCTGATCAGACCACACTTGGATTATTGTTCTCGGATTTGGTCCCCAGGATTTGAAGGGAATAAATTAACTGTGGAAAAGATACAAAGACTGATGACAAAGATGGTCTCAGGACTGTACAAGGATAGTTATGAGAATCAGCTGAGGGAATGTGGACTGCAGAGTTTGGCAGATAGAAGAAGGAGAAGTGATATGATTGAGACTTTTAAACTACTGAGAGGTGGTTACAGGGTTGACACTGGGGAGTTCTTTCACTTGGTTGAACAGCAGGAAGGAGTGATGACAAGAGGCCATCTTATTCATCCCCAAGGAATCTGGGTGACCAGATCTGCATGCATATATTTATTTACTGATACCTTGCAGTCCAACAAAATATTACACTTTCTACAGACCTTTTCACTTCTTTTGTTAAGTGTCTCTCACAAGCATATCCTCCATATTCCTCCATGCTGCACTCACAACAACTAACTATTCTCAAGAACCTATTCTGTTAATCATGCTCAATCTTCAAGTGGTATGATGCATTGACCTCATTCTGACCACCATTTTGTTTTCATTCATTGCAAGTGACAAAATACAAACAATATTACAATCATTACAAAAATAACACTTATCTTTTCATGAGCTGTTTCCCCCAACAGCTTGCCACCTTTTGCCTTCTTGCATGTTTCTCCATATACCATTTAATTATAGCATTTTGTAAAGAAGCTTTTCTCTTGGCCTCCTTGTATGCCTTTTCCAGATCTATAAAACCTCAATACACATACTCCCATGATTTCTCAACAATCTGTCTTAAAGTGAAAATATGATCCTTCCTGCCTTTCCTCAAGTAAAGTTGTATAAATCTTATCTGGAACATAGGGAAATTCCTCGGTATTTCTATTTTGATTTCACTTTTTATAGATAGATATTATGAGAGTTCTATTTCAACCATCCAGAATTTGATTTTCTGGAACATGGTGGATGGTAACCAAATTGGAACACATGGGTTAGATAACAGATTGGCTGTTTAGGTATCAGCAGGTTATGGTGGAGCAGTATCCTGAAAGAGGAGAATTATAGTGTGCCATGGTTGCTGTTTCAGGGCCATTATTGTTTAACTTGTATGTTAATGATACTGGAATAGGTTTAGCTGGAGATATGCAGCTGTTTGCAGATGATGCAACATTAAGAAAGACAATGAGTAGTACTACAGACATTGTAGCCTTACAGGAGAATCTGAATGGACTGTATGAGTGGACAAATAGACAGAGCTGCCAGTTCAAGGTATAAAGTTTTAAATTTTGATTGTAGATTCTTATTATAGTTGTTGACTAGAGAAACTTTTTAAAGCCTTTTTTTTTTTAAAGTTGATTCTTTTGATATAGGTGAGCAGGATTTTTTTATCCAAAAAAAAAAAAAAACTGGTTTTTGCTCCTGACACTCATAATGAGTATGCACAAATAAATACTAATTAGGATTAGGAGCATCATATCTGGCCAGCCATAGAAATTCATACAGCTTTGGCAGTGATGAGAAGTAATCGATAGTTGCCTACTGATTTTAAAAACGAGTTAGGGAAATATATAAGAACTACCTATGTCCTTTGGGAAATGAAAAGGTATCAGAGAATTTATTTATATATTTGTGTATAAAATAATTATTAAAGAAGAAAGCACAGTATTGCTTGGTCAGTCTCCTATGGAAGTTTGCAATAACATTTACACAAACACCACTAAATAACACATTCTGTATTGATATTTCATAGGAAGATTTTCAGAGGAAAGATAAACCTGAACAGACTAGAAATGTTCCATATCATTTACATCAAGTAAATGAAACTCTTAACATGTCAGATGTTCCAGAAACTGTAAAACTTAAGGTGAGTAATGGAAATGTTTTTTATTTAGCACTTTGTATTTTTTATACATATATTACTACGACTACTTCTTTAGCCTCTTTCCATTGCAGCTGGATATAGGCCTCCCCCTTTACTTTCCAGTTTGGTCTGTTTTTAGCTAATGTCCACCTTTCATGTCAAATCTTTTGTAGATCATCCCTCCATCTTGTTCTTTGATGACATTTCCTTCTCATGATATCCACTCAGTGCTTGTGCTTAATTTTTGTCCACCTTACATCTAACAGTCCACTAATATGGCCAGCCCATCTCCACTTACATGCATTACAACACTTCACAATCCAGTCTTCTCTCTAATTCTAGTATTTCTTATTATATCCCTTTTTGCTGTTATTATTATTATTATTGCACACTCCATGGAGTTGGCAGACTCATCATGGGAGGTTCAATCAACTGACAACATATTTATCATAGTGAATCTTCAAATCCTTAACACTCTTTGTATTAACAACACATTCTGGTAATGTGTTCCATTTGCTGACAATTCCCCATGTAAAAAATCTACTCCTCACATCCCTCTTCACCACACTCTTACATAACTTCCAGGGATGATGGTTTTTCCCCTCTTGTCATCTACTCTTTTTATAATCTCATTTGGATTAATCCAATAAAATCCTCTTGATAAAATCCTTAATTGTCTGCCTGAAATATACACATTAATTAAAGTGATCCCTTAATAACTCAGTATATCTTTTCATATATATCTGACACTTTTCTACAAGTTGCATTCACTAGGATTATCCTTTCATGTCATTCTCCCTTTTACTTGCTTGTGCCCACACAATTCTTCAACAACAATTCATTGCATGAAAATTATTTACCAGAAAATTCGTCATGGGAAACTTCATTGTGAGAAAAATTCTTCGCTGGAAAATTCATCGGCATGTTTCCTGCCAAAGAAAAATTATCTCAAAGTCCTCAAATGTTTTATAAAAAATTATAATTATGATTATAAATGATAAAAAAAGGATAAATTTAAAGAGCACATACACAAAATAAATCAAACTCCAAATTTTAAAATGAAGTTATGTGTTTACATGTGACTTTATAGTCAATATACGTTTGAAAAGGAAAATAAAACAATGAAAAAAAGCAATAATCAACAATTTTCAAAAACCAAATCTAACTCCTTTTTATGGAATTAGATTTGGGCAAGTCCTCTTAAATAATCAAGCTTCACAATTTTCATAATCAATGATGATATACTGAAGTCTTTCCACTTCAGTCTTTCAATAGCATTTTCCTTACCAGGAAGAGGTTGGGTGTCAGCAATATATTACTCTATTTTTTAGATAAAAGTTTGAAAATAGGGGAAAATAGAGTAATATATTGCAATATATTATATATTATATAGAGTACATATTATATATATGTAATATACAGAGTAATATATATTCAGTAATATATAATGGAAGATGATATAGTTAGTGGGTTAGAATGTGTAGGTTAGAATGAAACTCTTAACATGTCAGATGTTCCAGAAAGGTTATAGGTTATAGTGTGTTTAGGAGGGACAGAGAGAATTAAATGGGGGGCGTGTTGTTGATGATAGCTGATGAACTGCAGCCAAGGAGAATTGAAGTTGTATCGCAGGATAGTGAAAAGAGCTCATTTGAGGCTATTTGGTGTGAGATTGAGACTGGCAGAATAAAATATACAGTTGGGTGCTGCTATAGACCAGGTGATGGAATAGATGGTGGAGATAGTATGCATAAACAAATTGATGAAATGAGTGGAAGGAGGGTAATTATTATGGGGGATTTCAACTACAGTAACATTGATTGGAAGGAGGAAAGGACACATGTGAGGAAGGAAATGGATTTTATTCAATTATTAAGGGATAACTATCTGAGACAGCATGTAATTGAAAATACTTGGGGTGTGAGAGTGCTTGACCTGGTAATAGCATCTGAGAATTTGACTGTAATGAATATGACCATGTTGCCACCCATTGGTGAGAGTGATCATAAGGTCTTGACCTGAGAGGTGGCTAAAGGTGTGGAATTTTCGATTAAGACAAGGTATATGTGGAATTATCATGCTGGCAAGTATGACAAGCTTAGGAGAGTGCTTGGATCAGTGCCATGGCATGTAAAATTGCAAAGGCTGAATGTCGATAGAGCATGGGAAGTGGTCAAGGAGCATTTACAGGAGGTTATGGCTGATTGTATACCTAGTGTCCGAATAGTAAAACAAGTAGGGGTTAAATGGATGAATAACACCATTAAGCTTGAGCTGCAAAAAAAGAAACAACTGTGGAGGAAATTTAAAGAAAGAGGTGACCTGCAGGCACTCGAACGGTATAAAATGCAGGCCAGAAGGGTAACAAGTGTGGTAAAAAAAGAAAAAGCGGATTATGAAAGGAAACTAGCTATGCAAGTTAAAGAGAATCCCAAACAGTTCTTTCAATATGCTGCAAGTAAGAAAAAAACTGTACACGGCAAAATGATTTTAAGGAATGACGATGGTAAGGAGGTCACTGAATCAGTCGATACAGTGGAGTTACTGAGCGAGCACTTTGCAAAAGTATATCATCCAGGTGGTGACAGTGAAAAAATGAAGGAACCATTAGTTTATACAGGAATTGTGATGAATGAAGTGGAGGTGAATAGTCTATTACAGAACCTTAATGTGAATACATCTGTGGGATTGGATGGTATACCGGCATGGGTCTTGCATGAAGCGGCTAAAGAATTATCAGTGCCCTTGACCATGTTGTTTAATCTGGGTCTCGGGTCTGGTTTAGTCCCTAAGGTGTGGAAAGAGGGGAAAATAGTTCCACTGCATAAAGGAGGATCCAAGACTACTGTTGCAAATTACCGACCAATCAGCATATCAGGAGTCATTGTCAAGGTCTTGCAGAAAGTAGTCTGCAAGGGGAAAAATACAGGAATGGATTGATGAAAATGAGATACGGTACGAGGGACAGCATGGCTTTGTGAAGGGTAGATCATGCCTCAGTAACTTGCTCAAGTTTTATAATTTTATAACAAGGTGACGGCTGAACTGGATAGGAGTAATGGGTTTACAGTAATACTGCTGGACCTGGAAAAGGTGTTTGACAGGATACCACATGGAATTCTAATCCGTAAACTACAACATATGGAAATGGATATAGGGTTGGTGAGATGGATAGGTGGGTGGTTGATGGAGAGATATCAAAGAGTAGTTTATTCAGAAGTACAGTCCAAAAGACGGCCTGTGACTAGTGGTGTGCTGCAGGGTTCTGTTCATGGACCGCTGCTGTTTAATTTGTTCATTAACAACATAGGGAAGGATCTAAGAGGGATAGTTCATTTGTTTGCTGATGATGCTAAGTTAGGTAGGGCAATAGTGAATGCAGAAGACTTGGATAGATTGGAGTTCTGGGCTAAGAAGAATGGATGTCAATTTAATGTGACAAAATGTAAAGTTATGCATTTTGGGGTGGAAAGATTAGCAGTAGTATACCACATTGGTGGAACTGTACTCCAGAAGATTGGAGTGTTGGTAGATAGGGAGATGAAGTTTAGGGGGGGGGAACATTGCAAAAGTGGCTAAATCAGCTCATCAACTCACTTGGTTGTTGAAAAATACTTTGACGAGCAGAGAAAAGCAAGTTATTGTACCTCTGTACCGAGCATTGATAAGACCTCATCTCGACTACTATGCCCAGATTTAGTCATCTAGGTTTCTTCTTGATGGGGAGGAGCTGGAGAGGATCCAGAGGCAAGTGACCAAGATGATTGCAGGTCAATGGAATGACCTGCTCTCACCTTATGAGAACAGGTTCAAGATTTGTGGGTTGCAGAAATTAGTTGATAGGCGGAAAAGGGGAGATATGATTGAGACATTCCAATTGCTAAAGGGTTTCTATAGGATTAATTCAGAGGATATTTTTGAGATCAGGACTGGTGGTGGGAGAACTAGGGGACATCTGTGGAAGCTGGGCAAGAGTGCGGTTAGCAAGGGTGTTAGAGCTAGGTATTTTACTTGGAGAGTGGTAAATGAGTGGAATAAGCTGCCAGAGCTGTTGTGGGTGCTATGACGGTGAATGAGTTCAAGGCAATTTATGATAGATACTGTGAGAATGTTCGAATAGTTGTGTGGACATGATGTTTAGGGCCTCCCTCGATGAGTCTAAGGACTCCCTGGAGTTGCCCGTAATAATAATAATAATAATAATAATAATAATATTGTTCTATTTTTCCTTTATTTAGATTTTGCTCATCTTTCAATGCTTCAGAAACTTTCATATTGCAAGATGAAAAGCACTAATTTATTTGCTGAATGCATGATGCGATCCATCACATGAGTTGTTTGTTTTGGTATGATGCTGCTTTTGACCCTTCAAAAGCAGCATCATAACAATTCCATAATGAAATGGCAAACTGAGGTAGG